>NC_136170.1:813233-1413233 GCF_965212315.1 Lampetra planeri
GGGGGCACAGGTGGTGCATCAGCCAGTCATCTCGGTCATCTCGGTCAGTCGACCCGTGGCACCTGCTGGGTCTGCCCCGTGACCTCCTCCTGCCAGCGGGCGTTCAACACTTCACGTGGCCTCAAGGTGCACATGGCCTGGCACAAGCGTCGTGGTGACGTCCCCGCCACTTAGTGGCGAATGACGGTTGTTGTTGTTGTTGTGGCGGTTGTGGTTGTTGTGGTGGCTGTGTGAGTTTCTGGTGCATGCGCGGGGGAGCGGTGGCGCTGCGGTTGACGCTTCGCTGCGCTCCGAACCCGACGACGCGACTCTCCACCCTCGCTCGCGGCGAACATCTCGGCTCGCGCAGATCGACTCATCGCTTAGCACGACGTGCAGTGCACCGGGGAGACAAAGGCGGCCGGGTGCGGGATCTGGTCTCGCTCAGCTCCTTGTGCGCCGTGCCAGCTGTGACCGCCGTCCGTTTGTAGCAGTCTTTGTGTCTCGTATCTCGCCGTTACACTGCTTGGCTTTTCTTCAACTTCAAAAAGCTTCCTCCAGTTTAATAAATAACTCGGCCACGTGCACCGTCATGAGAAACACATGCGTGCCCAAGGTGTGTTGCGCGTGCGTGTGTGTGTGTGTCTGTGTGTGTGTCTGTGTGTGTGTGTGTCTGTGTGTGTGTCTGTGGTGACGTCACCGCCACTTAGTGGCGAATGGCGGTTGTTGTTGTTGTCTGTGTGTGTGTCTGTGTGTGTGGGGAGCGGTGGTGCAGCGGTTAGCACTACGCTGCGCTACGTGGGCCGAGTTCGATTCCCGCCCACGGCCACCGACGCCGGTGACGATTATCTGAACCGGTACCTGGGCCTCCCCTAGGTCGACTCAGCCTCAAACGAGCGGTGTAGTAAACATCGCCACCGGGGAGACAAAGGCGGCCGGGCGTGGTGCTGGCCACCCCACCCCCTCGTGTGCCACAGTGCCGGCCTTCATAAGTGCTCGCTAACAGCACTTGCCCCTACAGCCTGTTAAGGCTACACGGGGGATCTTTGTCTTTGTGTGTGCGTGTCAAGCTGACCTGGGCCTCCCCTAGGTCGACTCAGCCTTAAATGAATACCTGCCTGCGGTGGCCTGGCAATGTAAGCCAGAGGTGGGGGGGAAGACAAAGGCGGCTGGGGTGGGGGTGGGGCTACGTGTATGACGCGCAGACCTTAATAGGTGCTCGCTGACTTTGGCTGTGTCGGTCTGTGAGTGTGCACGCTGAACTTCTTTCGCACCGTACGTAGCCGACCGCGTTGATCTGTGAGGTGCGTGTGTTTGCATGCCGCCCGCTGCGCTGTGTGTACCCTTTCACAAAGACAAATGTCCCCCGTGTAGCCTCGATGGACTTTTGTGGCAAGTGCGCCTGTGAGGAAGGTCGGCACGGCGCACGAGGGGCGGGGGTGGGGTGGGCATCGCCACGCCCTGCTGTACACACACACAGACACACGCACAGACACGCACACAGACACGCACAGACACACGCACAGACACACGCACAGACACACGCACAGACACATGCACAGACACACACGCGGACACGCACACACACACACACAGAGACACGCACAGACACACGCACAGACACACGCACAGACACACGCACAGACACACGCACAGACACATGCACAGACACACACGCGGACACGCACACACACATACACACAGACACACACAAAGACACACGCACAGACACACAGACACACACAGGCATGCACACACACACACACACAGACACACGCACAGACACACGCACAGACACACAGACACACACACACACACGCACAGACACACAGACACACGCACAGACACACAGACACACACACACAGGCATGCACACACACGCACACACACACAGGCATGCACACACACACACACAGACACACGCACAGACACACGCACAGACACACGCACAGACACACGCACACACGCACACACGCGCACACGCGCACACACGCACACACGCACACACACACGCACAGGCATGCACACACGCACGCACACACACACACAGGCATGCACACACACGCACGCACACACACACAGACACACGCACAGACACACGCACAGACACACAGACACACACACAGACACACGCACAGACACACAGACACACGCACAGACACACAGACACACACACACACAGGCATGCACACACACGCGCACACACACACACAGACACACGCACAGACACACGCACAGACACACACACACACACAGGCATGCACACACACACACAGACACACGCACACACGCACACACGCACACACACACAGGCATGCACACACACACGCACACACACACAGGCATGCACACACACACGCACACACACACAGGCATGCACACACACACACAGGCGCGTGTGCTCTTCTTCAAAGACTCTGTGAAGAATAATAGGAGGAGCATGAAAAGCGGAGTCAAATGTTCAAACCGTAAAACGTTACAGAGTGATGGTGTGCACATGTGTGTGCTCCCACATGTGCACACGTGTGTGTTCCCACATGTGCACACGTGTGTGTGTGTGCGTGCGTGTGAAAGAAAGGCGGTCGGGTGTGGTGCTGTCCACCTACCCCCTCCCCCCTCGTGTGCCGTGCCGGCCTTCACAGGTGCTACTCGCTAACAGCACTTGCCCCAACAGTCTGTTTAGGCTACACGGGGGATCTTTGTCTACATGTGGGGGAGTGATGGCGCAGTGGTTAGCGCACTTAGCCACGATCCCAGGCAACCCGAGTTCGATTCCCGCTCACAGCCAACATCGGTGACGAATGATCTGCACCGATCTTGGGTCCTCCCCTAAGTCGACTCAGCCTCAAATGAGTACCTGGTGCGGTGTGTAGTAAACATCACCACTGGGGAGACAAAGGCGGCCGGGCGTGGTGTTGGCCACCCCACCCGCTCGTGTGCCGTGCCGGCCTTCATCGGTGCTACTCGCCAACAGCACTTGCCCCAATAGTCTGTCGCAGGCTACACGGGGGATCTTTGTCTTTGTCTCACACCTCCCCTTTCCTCATCCCATTAACCTTCAGCTTCGCCCGGCGTGCGGTTAACGAGCGACCCCGATGTCGGAGTTAATTGCCGTGCTCCTCGTCTGTGTCTGAGATATCGGTGCTGGGGGAGGGAGATCAAATGACGGTGGTGGCCAGGAGATGTTAACTACCTCGCCTGGTGCGCAGGAGGTCGTGGGTTCGATCCTGACCCTGACAACGCCTGCTGCTGTATATTTGGAGTTTGCGTGTCTCTGTCATCATCATCATCACGGTGGCTAGGAGATGTTAACTACCTCGCCTGGTGCGCAGGAGGTCGTGGGTTCGATCCCGAACCTGACGCCTGCTGCTGTGTATTTGGAGTTTGCGTGTCTCTCTCTCATCATCATCACGGTGGCTAGGAGATGTTAACTACCTCGCCTGATGCGCAGGAGGTCGTGGGTTCGATCCCGACCCTGACGATGCCTGCTGCTGTATATTTGGAGTTTGCGTCTCTCTCTCCCCGTGGTCGCGTGGATTTGTCTCCAGGTCCTCCTCCGGTTTCCCCCTCCACATTTAGAATCAACGTACCGCTTTAGAGTATTTGGCTGCTATACATCTACCACGTGATATTCAGTCACTTGGTTGAGCAGTCATTGGTGATGGCCAGGTCGCTTCTGAAGAAGACCCACATAGCTCAGTGGAGCATTACCTGGTACACTAAAAAGAGTTCGTTTAAAATAGCTTCACATTGGTAGACGAAATGTTGAACTTCTTTCGCACCGTACGTAGGTAGCCAATCGTGCTAATCGGAGGTTGGATTGGTTGGCATGTGCCGTGGTGGAAAGAATGCACCGCCCCCCCCCCCTCGTGTGCAGCTGCACCGCCTGCACTCCGGACAGCACCGTCCCACAGGCGTGGCAGTGAACCGAGGATTTCTAGAAATACCCCGAGCGAAAGTGTGTGGCCGCACGATAGGATAATGAGCTCGTCATTGCCGCACTTAATTCAATAAATCTACGAGGCCTTGCGGATGGTGAAGCTGTGAAACGATAGGCGTGAGGATGGAATCGCTGTTAAAAGTCTTCAACATTCGAGCTGAAAAACCGTTCGACGTTTCGGGCAGCAGCCCTTCGGCATCGCGCGTGCGCTATGAACGCGTGGATATTTGTCGTGCATACTGCTTGTCGACGCAGCAGCCGCGGTGACATCATCGCCACCACCACCTCCACCACCATAATTAACGTTTGGTTTCATTGTTACTTTGAATTACTCTTTGGTTCTTTCGGTAAAGTCACGTAGAAAGAAAACAAATTAAATAATAGAAAACGACGTTTCGATTGCAACACAAGCAGTCGTCATCAGGTAGAACTACATTTGAGAGACAAAACACAGACAAGGAGACACACAGACAGACACACGAGCAGAGAGAGACACACAAAGACACACAGACAGAGACACACAACATAGACAGAGAGACACACAGAGAGACAACACAGAGAGAGAGACACACACACAGAGACACACAACATAGACAGAGAGACACACAGAGAGAGACAACACAGAGACACATCGAGAGACAGACAGACACACAAGCAGAGAGAGACACACAACATTGACAGAGAGACACGCAGAGAGAGACACACAGAGAGAGACACACAGAGAGAGAGACACACAACATAGACACACAAGCAGAGAGAGACACACACAGACACACACAGAGACACACAAGCTGAGAGAGACAACACAGAGAGACACACAGAGAGAGAGACACACACAACATACTTGGGAAGGCCAGCGAAAGCGAATCGACATTGCGAAACGCTGAGATGTACGTGGCCATGGGGGAAGTTGATACCGCGGTCACTGGCCTATTCTTCACATGAATATGGCCAACTCATATTCTTTGCGTCGTTCTGGTAAAGTCACGTTAGATGGGTTCAAAGAAACCAACAACAAAAAACTACCGACGTTTCGATCGCAACACAAGCGGTCGTCAGCAGGACCGATCGCGTTGCGATCGAAACGTCGTATTTTTTTTGTTATTTTCTTTGAACCCATCTAACGTGACTTTACCGAAAGACCCAAAGAATATGAATTCCTGCGGTCACGAAAACTTTAAGTCGAGATTGAATATGGCCCAACGTCGCAATCACCGCGCGTCGCAAACCCTACAGCCCACAATGCATCTCAAATTCGCGGAACGGGGCCCCCATTGCGTTGGCGCGTCTTGAACGACCTCCATTTGTTCGGCGGTGCAATTGAATAAAGTGTGGTTTAATTTGTATGCAAATGAGGCGGTGTTAATTAAGCTCGCTTGGGCGTGTCCCCCGAGGCGCCGAGATGGGTCATCGTCTGACGATTGCTGAGGGTCACACGTGGGGTACGAGAGCCGTACTGCCCGAGACACACAAGGGTAAATGGTCAGCTGAAGAGAGAGTATAAACGTTGTGATTTTTTTAGTAAGTGTTCCTGCTACTTTATTTTTTTAGCTGTGGATCAGAGGTCGCAAACGGGTTTTGATTCCTTACCCGTACCCGTACCCGGCCGCACCAAGGTCGCAAACGGGTATCGGGTAGCCGGGTATCGGGTACCTGGTTGCGACCTCTGGGATGAAGCCATGTTGCAGGCGCGGGTGGGTTGATTCTAGGAACTTGAATTGTGAGAAGAGACGAGACGTTGGGAAATGAGTGACAAACAGTTACTCACCAGTGACTCACGGTCTACCCGTACCCGTACCCGGCCGCTCCAGGGTCGCAAACGGGTACCCGTACCCGTACCCGGCCGGGTACGGGTAGCCGGGTATCGGGTAGGGTACGGGTATCGGGTACCCAGTTGCGACCTCTGCTGTGGATTAACTTTGGAAATTAAAAGATGGGTGGTAAGATTTTAACAGCGGCAAAATGTAAAAATATCGAAAATTTGTGAAATCTGGATGCAAAAATAAGTGACAATTCTTGATGAAAAAAAACTTTTAATCGAGAAATCTGGAGATAATACAGCAAATAAATATCTGCAGGAAATCGGAGACATTTGGTAAAAATCTTGGGAAATCTGGAGGATATATCTAAAATGTTTTTTGGATACAATCTGCGAAACTCTTGAGAAATCTGGAGGGTTAAAAAACTAAAATCCCGAGATATCCGATGAAAAATCGCTTCGAAAAATCCAGAGACATCTGTAGAAGGATCACACTCGTCCAATACGTCCTTCCCAGCAGGGGCGGTTTCTTCATTAGGGCGATTGGGCGACGCACCATCAATGTCATTCAACCGCAGAGTCACGCTAGCCGTCACTGTGCCTCTGGATATAGTCCAATCAGCGTCATGCTACGTTCTGTGGAGTACCGCCTCTTTTTGGGCGATTTCACTCCGGCTGAGAATCGCCCCGAGTGGCCCCATAGACTTACATTCAAAGATGTTTTTTTTCGAACGGCGGGCGCTCCAATGCATTCTCTATGGCTTCCGGGAGGGCTCGCACATACGTGCTTACGTCATCATACGTAAGCACGTTTCAGTCAACAATTTTATTTGTCGCCACCTAGTGGAATCTTTAATAAAAGAAACTTGAGTGGATTGTATTAATAGTGAGTATAGAAACAAACAAGATGTATTGTAAGAATCACTTTATTTTTCATTAATATTAAAGAAGTGAAGTTGCCTTTACATGCTTAAGCTGTTAATTTATCCTTTGCATGGGTGGACCTTATCCTTATCAATCATCCAGACATTTGCCCCCCCTGAGAGATTTTTCAGGAGCCGCCACTGCTTCCCAGTATCTTCCACGTGTCCACCAGAGTCAAGCAGGGTGGAAACCCCCAGTGAGTGAGAGATGATGTTCGCTGCTGGCAGGAGAGTGGCATGGGGAGACACAGACACTTGGAGTTCTCCACGGTAATTGATACCGCAATAGGGACGAGTGTGGTAAAGGCATTACGCTAAAGACAGTGCGCGTTGTTTAGGGAGCGTTAGGTATCGATACGGCAATTTCTTATGCCGGGGCAAGACCCAGCACAAGTAGCTACACATGTAGTAGCAGCTACATATGTAGTAGCTACGCATGTAGTAGCTACACATGTAGTAGCAGCTACGAGCCCGGCACTTTCAAGGGCCTCGCGCTCAACGCTTTCAAGCTATCAATTCCGGCTCAGTGATTCTGCACTTGCTCTATTACCATAGTACTATACCGCCTTCAACTTTTATGAACGACCGGGTGTTTACGGTTGGCGATTTGTCGTATTATCTGTGGCTGTATAGCGAATGAAAAAATACAATTACCCTACTATGCAATCATTTTTTTTTATATTTGTGTTTTTAAATGTAGGGCCCCTTTCTAACAACATTTGCTGCAGGCTTCATCCCGCACTGGGAAGACCTTGTGCGCATTGTTTACTGAGTGTTTGGCAATTGGATGGGTCGCTGGTGTCAGGAGATGACCCTGCAGGTACGGCCCATGCGCATTGTTTAGGTGGCGTTTGGTAACGAGGGTCGTCATCTCGTTATTGGCGAGCGACGATTGATTGATCGGCAGGCGGACGGGTACGCGTTGTGTCCGGGAGTGTTTGGTCGTTTAAAAAAATGTGGTCGTTCTTGTTGAGGGTTGCCGATGGGGGTATAAGCGTGTGGAAGTGTGCGCGGCGTTTCGGGAGCATTTGGTAGAACAACGCTCTCGTAATTGTTATGTGGAGAGAGAGATTGGCACGTGGAGAGTGTGCGTTTTTTAGAGAGAGTTCGGTAACAGCGTGGTACACGTGTGTGTGTGTACACGTGTGTGTGTGGGGAGCGGTGGTGTAGCGGTTAGCGCCACGCTGCGCTATGAACCTGGCGACCCGGGTTCGACTCCCGCTCACGGCCAACACCAGTAAACCTGAACCGGTCCTGGGCCTCCCCTAGGTCGACTCAGCCTGAAATGAGTACCTGGTGCGGTGTGTAAACATCGCCACTGGGGAGACAAAGGCGGTCGGGCGTGGGGCTAGCCACCCACCCCCTCGTGTACCTCAGTGCGCAGTGTTTCTGGGGTGCGTGGTGTACAAGCAGCATGGTGTTAGATAGCCTCTTAAGTAGCAATGCGCGTTGTTTAGCGACATGGTGGTTAAGAAGTTTGTAATCGCGACTTTGGGGTAATCGGCGCGAGTTGAATGCGCGGCGTCTGGGAAGCGCGCGGTAAAGCTGCACGTTGTGTTGATGGATCGTGATTTCTTTTGTATCGCCTCTTCTTTTGCTTATTGGTTTGTTATATAGCCTGGTAAAGTATCGGCGTGCGGGTCGTTTAGCGAGAGCGTGGTCGCAATAAGTGGTTTGCAAATAGCGAAAAGACTGTGGTGGTGGGTGAATGGGTAGGTGAGTGGGTAGATGGGTTGGTGGTGGGTGGGTTGGGGGTGGGGGTGGGTAGGTGGGTTGGCGTTGGGTAGGTTGGTGGTGGGTGGGTAGATGGGTAGGTGGATTATTGGTGGTGGGTGGATTATTGGTGGTGGGTGGGTTGGTTGGTGGGGTGGTGGTGGTGGGTTGGTTGGTTGTGGGTAGGTGGTGGGTAGGTTGGTGGTAGGTGGGGGTTGGTGGTAGGTGGTGAGGGTTGGTGGTGGGTGTTGGTGGTAGTTGGGTGGTGTGTGGTAGGTGGTGGGTGTGGTAGGTGGGTGGGTGGTGTGTGGTAGGAGGTGGGTGTGGTAGGTGGGTGGGTGGGGTGGGTGGATCAGCGAGTTCGAGTGCGCGGCCTCTAGGAAGCGCGCGGTAGCCAGAGTGACCGCCCGTCCTCCTGCTGCTGCTGCTGCTGCCCCCATGAGCAGCGAGAGGGAGAGAGAGAGGGGGGTGGTGGTGGTGGTGACACGGGCTGCCGTGAGAGGGAGCAGGGAAGGAGGTCTCTCCCCACCCGGCTCCCCGCACACACGGGGCCAGGCACTGTGCACCACTTTGTTGCATACAATAGCCACAGAGAGAGACCACGGGCGGACAGGCACAGGCACTCGGGGCGTGTACGCGCAAGCTTGAACATAGGTGTGCTGTGATTTCACACGGACACACACACAGACACACACACAGACACACACGGACAGACACAGACACACACACAGACACACACACACAGAGACACACACAGACACTCACACACAGACACACAGACACACACACAGACACACGGACACATACACAAACACACGGACGTGATGTAATCACATACAGCCGTGCAAAACGTACGGCCACTATTCGCTTACGCCGGTACACACAGACCTACCACTGTCTTCACGCACACGTGGTCACACACACACACACGTGGTCACACACCACACACACACGTGGTCACACACCACATACACACACACGCGTGGGCATAAGTGAACACACGTGCGTGTGTGTGTGTACAGTCGCGTACGCACACGCACACACGTGCACACACTCGTACACAACACACGTGCACACACTTAGACACGCGTGTACACACTCAGGCGTGTACACAGTAATTAATACACACGTGAACACACTAATGCGCACGCTTACACGCCTATATACACAGACACATATGCACTGTATATACACACAAACAAATATACTGTATACACACGTGCTAACACACACATCTACACATACACACATCGACACACACACACATCTACACACACACACATCTACACACACACACGCTTACACACACATCTACACACACACACATCTGCACACACGTGCTCACACACACACACGAAGGCAAGGTGGGTGTGGATGTGGGGCGCGTGTTTGCAAGTCCCGACGAAGACGACGACTTCGTGGTCTCGCTGGGATTGTAGTCGCGCTGTGAAGATCTGACGACTTTGCGGGGAGATTTATGAACGATCGTGGTGAACGAGGGGGGCTGACAAGACGAAGATCGACGTTTCGGAGGGGGGGCCCTACAGCAGCTGCGAAGACGCGTTTGTGTCATATCCACTGCTGGATGAGAGAGGCCTCTGACCATCAGCTGCTGTTTGGAGGTTCGTGAACAGAAGGCGAAGAGCGAAAGCCGCCACGGGGTTTGTTCGACGTTTCGCGAGCGAAGCCTACAAGCGAAGCCCCTCCCGTCGAGGCGATTTGCGCGAATTGTGATTGACCATACTTCACCATCCTGGTATCGTGAAGAAGACGAAGTGATGGTGGTGATGGTGGTGATGGCTTTGTATGGATGAAGACGGCGATTCGCGTGGACTTTGAAGCGAGGTGCCAATTTGTTGAGGATAATGTTAAAGTTTAAAGTCGTTAAACACAAAAGGTGAGGATGTTGTTGTTGTTATTTACACTCCACAACCAGCGTCGCCATTGTTGTTGTTGTGATGCACAACAACGATCGATCTCATCGGCAGCGTACAATTGGAAATTGTAGACGATGTCGCTTCTACATCATCGCAATATAAATGTTATATTATTATATTATTTTATTATGTTTTTATTATTTTATTATTTCCATTCTACGTGACTTTACCGAAAGAACCAAGAAGATGAATCCCTGCAGTCACGAAAGCTTTACATCGAAATATAAATATGTTATTATGAATTGTGAACGTTAAGCACAAACGGCAAGTGTTGAGTGGTTTAAGTGTTGAGTGGTTTAAGTGTTGCTGTTTGCGGCTCGACACTTTATCAAAGTGTTGTTGTTGTTGTTTACAACTTGGGAGGTCACATTCGGGGGGGGGGGGCAACTATTTACTGCTGTGCAGGCTGGTCCAGATGTCTTGTGACCCCCCCCCCCCCCCCCCCCATTGAATGATCTAAAACGTAATATATTTTGTAAAGTTCATTTAAAATATAAATGAATATGCAAATAAGGGGGGGAGGGGTGCGTACAATGTTAGGGCTAAATCAATTGTGGGGGAGGGTCACAAGACATCCGGACCGCCCTGTACAACACTAAACATTTGCAAGGACGCGACTAAACGCATCTTTAGAGATTTTTTTTCTCACCGAATCCACGCGTCGTCCAGCCCACGTGGTTACCCTTGGGTTTGTGAGAAAGGGATTTTGATAGACCACTTAAAAGTCCCATAAATGTTGACAACTCGTGTTGCCTGGCAAAGCTCGTGGGCAACTCGGACGCCTTGTGGAACGGAGTTGTGGACCGTAGCGACACATTGGGTGGGTTGGGGGGAGAGCAACTTGGAGGTTGGTAGGAGGAGGTAGTGATGGGTGGGACACGTGGTGGGCAGCGTGGAGGAGGAGGTAGTGATGGGTGGGACACGTGGTGGGCAGCGTAGAGGAGGAGGTAGTGATGGGTGGGACACGTGGTGAGCAGCGTGGAGGAGGTAGTGATGGGTGGGACACGTGGTGTGCAGAGTGGAGGAGGAGGTAGTGATGGGTGGGACGTGGTGAGCAGGGTGGAGGAGGTAGTGATGGGTGGGACGAGTGGTGTGCAGGGTGGAGGAGGAGGTGGTGATGGGTGGGACACGTGGTGGGCAGCGTGGAGGAGGAGGTAGTGATGGGTGGGACACGTGGTGAGCAGCGTGGAGGAGGTAGTGATGGGTGGGACACGTGGTGTGCAGAGTGGAGGAGGAGGTAGTGATGGGTGGGACGTGGTGAGCAGGGTGGAGGAGGTAGTGATGGGTGGGACGAGTGGTGTGCAGGGTGGAGGAGGAGGTGGTGATGGGTGGGACACGTGGTGGGCAGCGTGGAGGAGGAGGTAGTGATGGGTGGGACACGTGGTGAGCAGAGTGGGGGGTAAGATGTTGTAAGATGTTGTAAGCAACTTGGAGATTTGTGGAGGATGGTTTTCAAGAAGCAACTTGGGAGGTTCACGATCAGAATCTTTATTTTTCTTGGGGGAATCCGAATATCCATAAAGCTCTTTTTCCACATGTCCAGTTGGGGTTGTTCAGCCAGTTACAAGTTAGGCTTGGTGATAGGAGTCTGGGAGCTTGTGATGGGTGGGATGGATGGTGGTGGTGGTGATATCAGAGTTGGTCCAACCCCAATGTAGGTCATCACTCCAGCAACCGAATGAACTTAAAGCAGGGAGGGGGTGTGGAATCTTTTATCTGCCAAGGGCCATTTGGATATTTATAACATCAATCGCGGGCCATACAAAATCATCAACTTAAAAATGCGCCTGTTATGTTTGGTCAGTCGTTTAATTAACTCACCCCTAATGTGATGGCTGGAACTGCTTCTCTTTGGTGAGGCGTGTGTGATGTTAGCTGGTATTGATGATGCTGCTACTCGCAACTGCTTTTCCAGGTTTGCTCCGAGATTTATTGAATTTCGAGTTCTGCCTGCGGTGGCCTTGGCAGGGCCACACCAAATGATTTCGCGGGCCGGACGTTCATGCATGACAATGATGATGACAACGATGGGCAGTTACATTTTTTTTATGTTTCTTACGTTTGAATACCCAGGAAAGAATCACAGTCTGATGGCTCATTTTCAAGAGGGTCCTACCAACTTATTTTAGCAGCAGTGAGTGGTGGTCAGTGATTGCTGTAGTGAATATAATTCCTATCCAGTGCTTTGCTATCATCACCCGTGACCTACTGGATAGCGCGCGTTTGAGTTGATTTCGTGGTTCAAACATCCATTGGACCTCGTGTGTTGTTGGCTTCATCACTAATTAGTTTTATTTTGGGGGGGAGGGGGTGGAAGGTGGTGAGCGATGTGTGAACTGTGGCTATGTATGTTTAAAATCGGGCATCCCTGGGAAATGTAAAAACAAAATCATAGAAGGATCACAAAAATCAGCAGGATTACAAAAATCTAAGCAGAATCACAAAAATCAAAGCAGAATCACAAAAATCAAAGCAGAATCACAAAAATCATAGAAGGATCACAAAAATCATCAGGATCACAAAGTGAATTATTCATCTGGAGAGCAAAAACGGCATTGCTTGAACAATTGCCAGAATTGGATTTGGGGGTCAGTAATGTTTTGAATGTTTAATTGAGTACCTTTTTCATAATTTTGTAATGTTTATAAAAATGTAGTAGTTGTTTTAGTATTTTTGTTGTAAATCTTTTTGTAATTGTCAGTAAAAAAAAATCGTCATTTCCCCCGTCAAAAGTTCGAGAGTAAAACACACAAACTAACCAGAACAAAGTTGAACAAAAAAGTACGATTTGAAAAAAAAAGTTTGAACCAGAAATGTTGCAACGGCCGACACGGGTGACCGGTCGGTCCGGTTTGCGCACGCAACTTTCTGGAAAAGAATGATGATTTTTTAAATTATTATTTAAATTATACCGCGAGGTTTATTTTTGCCACATTTCTCTCCCTCGACACGAATTGCGGCAAGAAATCACTTTCTCCCACATTTGCACACAACCACCACCAATTCAACGTCGCCGCATATCCGCCCTGCCCAATAATCATAGCCGCCCAGTAGCAGCACAAGCAAACTCGACACACACACACACACGTGTACTGCTGCTCCCTTTACAAGCGAAAACAATCATAGTACATCCAGTAGCAACATCCAGCACCCAAGTGCTGTGTACTAACTCAACCAAAGTAAATTAAATTTCACATCCCAAACAATCCTTGACCACTTCTCCTAGATTCCTAGATCGATTAATCCTTTATATGAGTACCTGGTGCAGTGTAGTAAAAAAAACATCAGTGCTGGGAAGACAAAGGCGGCCGGGCGTGGTGCTGGCCACACACCCCATCGTGTGCTGCTCCGGCCTTCAAAGGTGCTGCTACCCGCTGACAGCACTTGCCCCAACAGTCTGTTGAGGCTATACGGGTGATCTTTGTCTCGTTCATAGGTGTTGTTGCTGCTACCCGCTGACAGCACTTGCCCCAACAGTCTGTTGAGGCTATACGGGGGATCTTTGTCTCGTTCATAGGTGTTCTTGCTGCGACCCACTGACAGCACTTGCCCCGACAGTCTGTTGAGGCTATACGGGTGATCTTTGTATACGTGTACGCATGTGTTTGCCCCAACAGCCTTTTCACGTGTCTACCTGGGGCATCTTTATGTGCGCTTGTGCGTGGTGTGGGTGGGAGAGACATTCTGCAGACCATTGTGTACCTGCACCACGGCATGCGAGAGCCATACCTCTGCAGGTCTGCCGCATCGCCTGCAATTACCACCCGGTAGCATGCAGACACCACAATGATGATGCACCAATTATAGTGGCACGCCAATTGTGCACGTGCGTGTGTGCGGTGTTCAGGCCCTTTGTGTGTCTCGCTTTTTTTTTTGACACTGGGTGCCATTGTGAACAACAGCCATATGAGATATTTCGTAACATCTAAATCGGCATCACCATTGGGTTCACCGCAGCTCCGAAGGCTCGGTCCCTACGAGGCGTGATTCCCCGTGCGCGCGCGCGCGCGCGCGCGCGCGTGTGTGTGTACACGTGTGTGTGTACACGTGTGTGTGTACACGTGTGTGTGTACACGTGTGTGTGCGTACACGTGTGTGTGCGTGTGTGGGGAGCTGTAGTGTAGCGGTTAGCGCTACGTACCTGGCGACGCGAGTTCGATTCCCCGAATTCGAACCGCGTTGTTTGATCGGCATCGCGCTCGCTGAAGATGAATGCCTTCAGGGAAGTCGTGTACGCAACTGCGCACAATTCTGAGTCACTTATAACCACTTATTGCTGATTATGGACTCAGACTATTGTCCTATCATTTCATAGAGTCCCTGGCACGTAATAATATGCTACACGGTGGCAGTGGGGCACGTGCCCCCCCAATGATCCGATCGAAATTAGGGATTTCGATCGGATCGTTGGGGGGGCACGTGCCACCCAACCCCCCCCCCCCCCCCACTGGCTCTACCAGTGGTTGGAACCATCGGGGCCCCACATTGGCCCATTGTTGCCCCCCCCCCAAAAAAAAAACAGTTTCATGTGTACTAGGCCACCACCACGCCCATGTGTGTCATTGGAGTTATTTGAGCCGTACTTCACCACGCTGGTTGGCACGGGTTGGTGGAGGTGAGGAGGCCGTCGACCTTGGGTAGCCTTAGCCCTGACTCTGTGAGCCTCTTGAATTAACACGGAACCCCTTTGGCAGCCTTGGCCTGGCTCTGTGAGCCTCTTGAATTAACACCGAACCCTTTGGCAGCCTCTGTGAGCCACAGCGATTAACATCGGGCCCAGTGGCGTAGTAGCGTTGGCATGGGCCCTGGCTCAAGGAATTAAATGACCCCCACCATATTTAAATCCCTTGGGCCCCCCTCCCTCCAGCCCCATGGTCTCCCCCGGTGCAGTTGCACCGCCTGCACACTCTCCAGCTCCGCCACCGAGGACGCGGGCGACATCTGGGCAGCACGGCGCCTCTGCCTGTCGCCCATTGCGTGTCGTCGCTCGGTCACGCTCGCACTTGGCCGGAGGAAATCCTCGGCCTGAGAATAATCCGCGGCGCCGCTAGTCCGCGGTGACTCCGTACGGCTCGGAGGCATCTTGAGCCGGCGCCGCCGCCGCGAGCCCGGGCTCGAGTCCGGGTTGCAACCGCCAGGGCTTGAACCGGGCTCTCGTGCTCGCTCTCGGAGGCGCTTTCCGCAGGCAATTGCAGGGCTGCGCCTTTAACCTAGCTGTGTCTTATCAAAACCGACAGTGTCGTAATTGAGACGCCGTGGCAGCTGCGAGTGGGCGAGCGAGCGAGCGGGCGGGCAGGCGAGCGAGCGGGTGAGCTACCGAGTGAGCCGCCGTGTCTCTGCGTGTGCCGTCCCATTGCTCCCCGCAGCGGTCGGGCGAAACGTCTCGTGGGTTTGCGCGTGCGCTGGGACCCTCCGTGCCGCGTTCGGTTTTCCACCGCGGCGCGTTGTCCAGCGGTGAGCGAGCGGGCGGGGAGGAGGGAGGGGAGGATGTGTGTTTACCGCAGAGGATGTTTGGCACTCCAAACAATCTTTTAAATCTGTCTTTCCGGGAGACGTGGCAGAGGGGGAAATCTGCGTTGCCAAAAAAAGACGGGCAGGAGATGTTGCGTGGCGATTTTTTTTTCGTTGAGATTTTTTTTGTCTTTTTCCACAATCCTGATCCAACTGGAGACGATAGAAGCCTCGTCGTGACCTTAAACGTACGTCCGTGACCCTAGCGGAGGGAGCAGTTGAGCGTCCGCTGTGCGTTGAAGATAACGTCCCGCAGAAGGTGAGGTCACGGAACTGCTGCCGAGTTATCCTTCGGGTGACCGCTTGACCGCGCACCAAATAACGCGCCAACTGCTGATGAATCGTTAGCGTCGCCGTGGAAAAATTCGACTAAGTGACTCGGCGTGGGTTAGGGACACTGCGCGTACGCCCATCCACGGCCAGCTATTGATATGGTCCTCGCAGCTCAGTCGAGGCGATATATTTTTTTAAATTCCCAAAGCTACAATTCTAAGAGGTGGACAACATTTGATGCGTTGGGGGTATTTTTAGTTGTTGTTGTTCAGTCGTTTGGTGGCCGAGCTGAGACCGCCAGCTCCCCCACGTGCACTTGAGAGAGAAGAGAATGAATGCAGCGCTCAGATCCGAGCAGATGAATCGTTAGCGTCGCCGTGGAGAAATTCGACCAAGTAACTCAGCGTGGATCCGAGCGTTGCATCAACCCGGTCGCAGGAGAATGACCCGTGGGATGGGGACTTCACAGAACTACTGCCGAGACCTCTTCAAGGGGCATCTTCTCCACAGTGCTGGTGGTAGCGCTGCCGCGGGTTTTCCCCGCGAGCTCTGCTGGAGACTTCTCTCGTGGCTCCGTGAAGTCAACACTTTTCTTTTTGGCTCTTTAGGGAAAGTCGCGTAGAAAGAAAATAATTACGTTCTTCCAAAGAGTGCTGAATTAGAGAGAGACAAAACACAGACACGTGTCTGTCTGTGTGTCTCCGTGTCTGTGTTTCGTCTCTCAAATTTATCAATCTTTGGAAGAACGTAATCAACCAGGTAGGGCGTTGACTGTTATGTTAGCCGACTCTGTGTGTTGTATTGCGTTATATTCCTGAGTTGACTCGGTTTGTTTTCTCTCATTCATTCGTACCTGAAGACAGTTGCTTGTGTTGCAATCGAAACGTCTTATTCTATAATTTAATTTATTTTCTTTCTGCGTGACTTTGCCGAAGGAACCAAAAAGTAATTCCTGCAGGCACGAAAGCTCCAAATCAAGTTCCAACACTTCCCCTGAATACTTTTAAACCGTCTTAGTTATCTTCTTGGTTCTTTCCGTAAAGTCACTTTAGCGAACGTTTCGGCTACAACACAAGCAGCCGTCCTCAGGTGAAGAACAGGTCTGTCGTGAAGAACAGGTCTGTCTCCCGACAGACCAGTTCTTCACCTGAGGATGGCTGCTTGCGCTGTGGCCGAAACGTCGTGAGAATTATTTTATTATGTTTTATTTTTATTATTTTATTATTTCCCTTCTACGTGACTTTACCGAAAGAACCAAGAAGATGAATCCCTGCAGTCACGAAAGCTTTACATCGTCTTAGTTATGTTGCTCAAAGAAGCAGAGGAGACGACCCCCGACAAGTTGTACTTTTAAACCGCCACAGCTAGCAGAGGGCCCCGGTGGCTTTGAGGTCAGTGATGCTGAGCCGGTACCGTCTGGATCCCAGGGTTCCGATCCGGGTTACGTCCGCCCGGCCGCAGCGTTTAAACCGGATTCTCAAGTGCAGTCAGTTGATGGTCTCAGCCCAGTGACTTGCACAGAGACCCATAGACTGACACAGACCTATAGATTCACACACAGAGACCCATAGACCTACAAGAGACCCATAGACTTGCACAGAGACCCATAGACTCACACTGAGACCCATAGACTCACACAGAGACCCATAGACTCACACACAGACCCATAGACTTACAAGAGACCCATCGACCTGCACAGAGACCAATACATCTACACAGATACCCATAGACTTGCACAGAGACCCATAGACTTACAGGCCAACTTTCACCGAGTTGTGAGTGAACTGGGCTCTCAAGGCGAGCGAGTTGCTGGTCTCAGCACAGTAGCTCATCGTGACTGCACAGAACAACAAAAAACCTCGCGCATTTTAAAGTTTCGCCTTCCGTGTAGCGTGGCCAAATCCCAGCTCAGGAAAATGAAAAATATCCTTGGGTTTGACCGACGCGTGACGCAAATTACCGACTTTGGATGATTGAGAGCCTTTGCGGGTAATTTGGCCAAATTCCAGCCGTTGCATGTGCAAGGTGTGTCATCGTCCCCTGGAGTGCATCGGGAGGCCACTCGAAAGTGACACTCAGAAGTAGTTCGATGACATCAATTCCACGGGCTTTTGCCGTTCCCACACAACGCGACAGGGACAAAGATCAGCCCCCCTCCACCCCCGTATAGCCTCAGCAGGCTGTCGGGGCAAGTGCTGTTCGCGAGAAGCAGCGCCGACAAAGGCCGGCACTGTGGCGCACGAGGGGCTGGGTGGCCAGCACCACGCCCGGCCACCTTTGTCTCCCCAGTGGTGATGTTGACTACACACCGCACCGGGAACTCATTTGAGGCTGAGCCGACGCCGGACCGGTTCGGATAATCGTCACCGGTGTCGGTGACCGTGGGCGGGAATCGAATCTCGGGGTCGCCGGTTCCGCAGCGCGTTAAACGCCACGCCACCGCTCCCTTCGCTATCGCACAACGACGCGCACACACAGTGGTGCACCGCTCGCTCGCTTTGTCACAGGTCCTCCCAATCGACGTTTCATCATCTCGTACGCGACTGCCGTGGCGCAACGCTGCTGTAATCCCGGGGAGGGCGGCGGCTACGGCGGCGGTGCGTAAGATAACTCGGGAGAGAGAATCCGCGTTGGATTGGCCCGCGGGACGTTTTTGTTTCGCTCGTGTGCGGCATCGTGCCCCGACCTGTCCCTCCCGTCTCGGCCCCCTTCTCGTTCCCACGCCGGGCGTGCGGCGGCCACGTGATGGGCGCCGCGGCGGTTGACGCCGTGCGGCGGTTGACGCTGCGCGGTTTTTAGCGCGCCGCTGTTGAATTTGAAGCCCGCCCCCGAGCCGAATGGCTCGACGAAGACAAACAGGGTCCCCCCACCGCTCACCCACCCACCCACACGTCTAGCCACCCACCCACCTAGCCACCCACCTACCTAGCCACCCACCCACCCAACTTCCCAATCACCCATCCGCCCACCTACCCACCCGCCCATCCACCCACCCACACACCTTCATCCAGCAGTGGAGCGACCAAGGGGGCTGTAGGTTGCCGATGTTTCTATATAAAAAAACACAGAGCTGTGTAAAGCCCAGGCTGCTGGGACCCCCCCACCCTCCACCATCTCACACCCCCTGGGGCTTCACGGCCCTCTGCCAAATGCTGGGGAAAAAAACGAAGCAAATATTTCAAATTGCCACCTCGAGGAGGCGGTGAAATACTGCGGCGGGCCACGAAAGTTGACACCTTCAGAAGGAAGAGAGGAGCGGTCCCTCATCCCGGGGGGGGGTGGAGGCGGGGGAGAGGATGGACTTGCACGCCCTCGCCTGCCATGGGAGCGTGGAATTTCCACCGGCGACGCGCGTGGCCCAGAGGTCGCAAACGGGTTTTGATTCCTTACCCGTACCCGGCCGCACCAGGGTCGCAAACGGGTACCCGTACCCTACCCGTACCCTACCCGAAATGAGTGACAAACGGTGACTCACCAGTGACTCACGGCCTACCCGTACCCGGCCGCACCAGGGTCGCAAACGGCTACCCATACCCGGCCGGGTATCGGTGGGGTACGGGTATCGGGTAGGGTACGGGTATCGGGTACCCGGTTGCGACCTCTGGCGTGGCCGCAAGCGGAGGGACGCGTGTGTCCTCTCCTCTACCTCGTCGGCGTCCTCGTCGTGAAGCGATGCGCCAGCCGATTCCTCTCTCCGGCCCCGTCTTGTTATCTCGCGAGGAAGTGGAACGTCAACAACTGGGGGGGGGGGGGGTGTGCGGAGGAAGCGAGTGAGGCGCTTCGTCGGATGCGGATTGAACTTTAGATCGTTCAGCGGCGCCCCTCCTTAAACTCCTTCCCTTCCTCTCTCAACGCTCACCTCTTCTCCATCGCACCATTCCCTTCCCTCCTACCCTCCCCTACCCCCTACCCACCCCTCTACCGTGACCCGTACCCCTCCCTGTTCCCTACCTACCGCCTATCGTGCCCCCATCCATTGCTAACCCCCCCCCGCCTCTGCACGCTCCTTCCGTCTAAAGAATTTCCGTGTTCCGTTTTTTTAAAAGTAATTTCGCAGCGTCCCTTGGATCATTTCGAGGCACGCGTGTGTGAGATGTGTTTCGTGCTGCCTGCCGCTACAGAAGAAGGACTCGCGAAGGCCGGGACACGGTTTGGGGGGGGGGGGGGGGCGCAGACCAAAACCACGCCCGTGCCACCTTTGTCTCCCCGGTACTGACGTTGTTTTGTCTGTTACACGCAGCACCAGGTAGTCGTGTGAGGCTGGGTGGGAGTGGGAATCGAACTCGGGATTCGCCGGATTTTTATCGCGATGCGCTAACCGCTGCCACCGCCTCTCTCGCTCACGAACTCCGCGCTCACGAACTCATTCACTCTCGGCTGCAGGCGCCACGTGCTGACACACGCTCTCACGCACAGAGACAAAGATCCCCCGTGTAGCCTTAACAGACTGTTGAGGCAAGTGCTGTTTGCGAGCGCCTATGAAGGCCAGAACGGCACGCGAGGTGGTGGGTGGCCAGCACCACGCCCGGCCGCTTTTGTCTCCCCAGTGGCGATGTTTACTACATACCAGGTACTCGTTTGAGGCCGAGTAGACCTAGGGGAGGCCCAGGACCGGTTCAGATAATCGTCACCGGTGTTTGCCGTGAGCCCGAATCGACCTCGGGTCACCAGGTTTTCCCGCGCACACACACACGCTCACACGCTCGCACGCACACGCTCACACGCTCGCACACACACGCACGCTCACACGCTCGCACACACATACTTAGCCGCAGGCATCGCACTATTACCCACCCACAAATACGCTCACTCGCATGCACATATTCACATGTGCACACAGCTGCAAAGTAACACGCATGCTCGTACAAAGACAAAGATCACCCGTATATCCTTCAACACACGTTTGGGGGCAAGTGCTGTTTAATGGCCGGCACGGCACACGAGGGGGTGGATTGGCCAGGACCACGCCCGGCCGCCTTTGTCTCCCCAGTGGCGATGTTTATTGCACACCGCACCAGGTACTCATTTGAGGTTGAGTCGACCTAGGAGAGGATGACCAGGACCGGTTGAGACAATCGTCACTGGTGTTTGCCGTGAGCGGAAATCGAACTTGAGTCGCCGGGTTCATAGCGCAGCGTAGCGCTAACCACTACACTACCGCTCTCCATGCTCACACACGCACGCTGTCACACACACACACGCACACACCCACGCTGTCACACACACGCGCACACACGCACACTGTCACACACGCTGTCACACGTACGCTGTCACACGTACTCACAAACGCTGTCACACACACGTACGCACACACCCACGCTGTCACACACACGCGCACACACGCACGCTGTCACACACGCTGTCACACACGCGCGCAACACGCGCGCTGTCACACACGCGCGCACACACGCACGCTGTCACACGCGTGCGTACACACGCACGCTGTCACACGTGTTCACACACACACACACGCAGTCACACACACACGGGCGCACACACACACACACGCTCGCACTTTGCCGTAGGCGCCTCACCACTCTGCCACATGTGACGTGGAACAGCCCTCGCCCTGCGGCCCAAGCTGGATAGAGGGCATCGCAACAAACGCCACGTGAATAATTGATGGCCCCCTACCCCAGCCCACCTGTCCCCCCACCCTCCCCCCCCGGCGTGGCCACGTCTCTTCACCCCACCACCTACTCCCCACTTAGTACCGATCCCACTTCTTACAACGGCGCCAAATCGCCCGGCGATCATTTTAGGTCGTGGGTCTCTTGTCTTGATCGACGGAAGTCCACGGAGTTTGCAAGTCGCTTGCCACCGGGGGGAGGTGGGGGCCGTGCCAGCGCTGCTCTAAGCCACTGGGTTTAGCGTTCCAATTCAAAAGTCTCATAGAGCCAGGCTAAGGGTTCATTGTTAATTCAGGAGGCCCACGGGGCCAGGCTTCGGCTGCCGAAGGGGGCTCGCTGTTAATTCAGGAGGCTCGTAGGGGCCAGGCTGAAGCTGCCGAAGGGGGCTCAGTGTTAATTCAGGAGGCCTACGGAGCCAGGCTTCGGCCGCCGAAGGGGGCTCAGTGTTAATTCAGGAGGCCCGTAGGGGCCAGGTTGAGGCTGCCCAAAGGGTTCGACGTTAATCCGAGAGGCTCGTGCCGGTCTCCCCCGTACACACGGCGGTGGCTTTCCGCTCGGCAAACGCACAGCCCCGCCTGGCCCGGTGGTGGTGGCGGCGGTGATGGTGGCGGTGGTGGTGGTGGCGGTGGTGGCGGCAGCGGTGGCGGCGGCGGTGGTGGCAGCAACAGCTGCAGCTGCTGAAATATTCACGGTGCCCTGCGGGGTCGAGGGTGTTTGGGAGCTGGGGGGGGTGTTCACAATGAGTCGTTACGTCGCCGCCACCGCCGTCGTCATCACGGGCGCCACGGTGGCGAGGAGATGTTAACTCCCTCGCCTGGTATGCATGGGGTCACGAGTTCGATCCCGACCCTGACGCCTGCTGCTGTGTAGTTGGAGTTTGCGTCTCTCTCTCACTCTCCCCGTGGTCGCGTGGATTTTTCTCCGGGTCCT
The DNA here is from genome assembly GCF_965212315.1 of Lampetra planeri. Taxonomy (NCBI): domain Eukaryota; kingdom Metazoa; phylum Chordata; class Hyperoartia; order Petromyzontiformes; family Petromyzontidae; genus Lampetra; species Lampetra planeri. The sequence continues at coordinate 835,829 of NC_136170.1, forward strand.
CCGGTTTTTCCCCCTCCGCGTGTTTAAGAATCGGCATCAGGCGTTCTAGAGAGTATTCGGCGGAGCTGTGTATCGTCTGCGGCCAGGTCGATTCTGAAAAGGAGCTGCATAGCTCAGTGCGCCTTGACTGGTAAAGTAAAAACAGTTTTGTTTTAATATTTTAACCGCCCCCCCCGCCCCCACTACTAACAATATTTTGAGTAACCTTCTGACAGCGAAAGTTCGTAGCCCTCATTGCTCAACGCGCGTGGATCGTTCGGCGATGCCACGATCGTGGCTGTGCCGACAAAGCGGTAACTATCGGCCGCGTGGGGTTCGCCGCAAGTGACCGCTTCGTGGATGCCGCTACGTCGTCCCCGTTCCGTGCTTTCTCGCTCGCGCCGACGATTTGGCTGAACCGGTCCTCCGGACTCCCATAGGTCGACTGGGCCTTCACATGAGTACCTGCCCGGTGCGGTGCGGTGGCTAAACATCGTATGTGCGCGTGTCTGTGTGTGTGTGAGTGGAGAGCGGTCGTGTAGCGGTTAGCGTTCTGTGCTACGAACCCGGCGACCCGGGTTCGATTCCCGCTCACGGCCAACAGCGGTGACGATTATCTGAACCGGTTCTGGGCCTCCCCTAGGTCGACTCGGCCTCAAATGTGTACCTGGTGCGGTGTGTAAACATCGCCACTGCTGGCCACTCACGCCTCTCGTTTCTCCAGGAGGGTCGTGCCAAGTGTTCAGAGTGGGGAGGTGGTGGGGCGGGCGGTGGTTGTGGTTGCTGCGGCTGGTGCGGCGCGATCCGGATTTGAGTGAATCGGCGTCGAAGGCAGCGCCGTGAAGCGGTCGCGTCGCTGTCGGTTGCCCGGCGGATCCACGCTCTGACGGGGTGGGGCGGTGGGGCGGTGGGCCGGTGGGGCGGTGGGGCGGGGTCAGCCGCTACCACGGGGAGAGGCTCGGGAGCAGCAGCGGCTCGCAAACTCGGTGTGCACGAGAACGTCCACACGCAAGCGAATCGGCGACGGTGACGATGATGCGGTGATCGTGACGACGATGACGGTGACGATGATGCGGTGATAGTGACGACGATGATGGTGACGATGACGATGGTGTTGGTATCGACGGTGTTGGTGGTGATGACGATGGTGCCATACACGGCGCGTGCGTGCGATGGTGCGGTGACGCGTGCGTGCGTCTTCTGTTTGTTGCAGTCACAACGATGGGACCACGAGCTTTGACCACCCGCTAGGCGAGCAGGCTGGCGACACCGCCCTGCTGCTACTGACCAATCAGTGAGTGGCACACACACGCACGCACACACACGCACACGCACGCACACACACGCACGTGCCCACCCACCACACTGGATGAGTACGCGTGCGCTCTTCCCGCCTTCATGGGTGCCCGCTAACAGCACTTGCCCCAACAGTCTGCTGTGGCTATAGGTGGGGGGGAGGGGGGTGGTGGGATCTTTGTTGTGAGTCGGTGTCCGTGTGTGGGGAGCGGTGGCGCAGCGGTTAGCATGCTGCGCTACCAACCCGGCGACTCCAGTTCGATTCCCGCTCGTGGGCAACGTCGTCGCTTGATAACCGTACCGGACCTGCTGGGCCCCTTCCCCCTAGGTCGACTCAGCCTCAAATGAGTAGCTGGTGCAGTGTGTAAAACATCAACATTGTAGAGGCAAAGGCGACTGGGCGTGGTGCTGGCCACCCACCCCCTCTACTCGCTAACTGCACTTGCCCCAACGGTCTGTTAAGGCTACACGGTGGGCGGGGGATCTTTGTCTATATTTACGTCTTCTGTTTGCTTTATGGCTGTCACTTTATTTTATTTGTTTTACTTTTGTCGATTTGATGGCCCGAGGTCGTCACTCTTGTAAATGAGACACCCACTAATTCATCCACCCACTCACCCACCCACCCAACCACTCACCCACCCACCCACTCACTCACCCACCCACTCATCCACCCACTCACTCACCCACTCATCCACCCACTCACCCACCCACCCACTCACCCACTCACCCACTCATCCACCCACTCATTCACTCACTCATCCACCCACTCATTCACTCACTCATCCACCCACTCATTCACTCACTCATCCACCCACTCATTCACTCACTCATCCACTCACCCACCCACTCACCCACTCACCCACCCACTCACCCACTCACCTACCCACTCATACACCCACTCATCCACCCACTCACCCACCCACTCATACACCCACCCACCCACCCGCTCACTCACCCACTCACCCACCCACCCGCTCACCCACCCACCCACTCACCCACCCACTCACCCAGTCGTTCAGTCACCCACCCCCTCACTCGGTCGATTGCTCATTCACTCGCCCACTCACTCAGTCGCTCACTCTTGCGAACGAGTTCTCCGCCTTGTCACACAGAATCAACTTGAAACTTGGCGGCGACGATGACCCCCGTGTTGACGTCGGTATAACGCAACGTCTCCCCCAGGATTTCCGAATCGTCACAACCACAACAACAGCAGCCGCCGCAACAGCAACAACAGTTCTATCATCATCAGCAGCAGCAACATCAGCAGCAGCATCAGCACCACCATCATCATCAGCAGCAGCAGTCGTCCACCCCGCCCCCGGTCCCGCGACACCAATCCCATCACTACCAGCAGCAGCAGCAGCAGCATCAGCAGCAGCATCATCTCCTGCACCCTCACCACTACCAGCAGTATCAGCAGCACCAACATCATCATCAGCAGCAGCAGCTGGGCGGAGGCAGCGGCGGAGGAGGAGGAGGGGAGGAGGAGGCGCTGCTGGTGGTGTGTGACGCGGCGCCCGCTCGCCCGGTCAGCGTGTCCAGCGGGAACTCGGCCACCGCCGCCATGTCCGCCCACCCGGCAGGGGGCGAGCACGACGGGGGGGGCGCCCCCCCCAGCCCCGTGCCTAAGGTGCGTACGTGCGCGTGTGTGTGTGTACGTGCGCGTGTACGTGCGTGTGTGTGTGTGTGTGTACGTGCGCGTGTGTGTACGTGCGTGTGTGTGTGTGTACGTGCGCGTGTGTGTACGTGTGTGTGTGTGTGTGTACGTGCGCGCGTGTGTGTGTACGTCTGTGTGTGTATACATGTGTGTGTGTGTGTGGGGAGCGGTGGTGTAGCGATTAGCGTGCTGCGCTGCGAACCTGGCAACCCGGGTTCGATTCCCGTTCACAGCCGACACCAGTGACGATTATCTGAACCGGTCCTGGGCCTCCCCTAGGGCGACTCGGCCTCAAATGAGTACCTGGTGCGGTGTGTAAACATCGCCACTGCGGAGTCGGACGTGGTGCTGACCACCCACCCCCTCGTGTGCCGTGCCGGCCTTCTTAGGTGCTACTCGCTGACTATACAGATCCCCGTAGTCAGTGAAGGCTATACGGGGAATCTGTCGTAGTTACAGCTGTGTGTGTGTGTGTGTCAGCCGATTAATCTCTGGGTGCGGTTGAGGGATGGCTCCCTCGCGGTCGACCACTCTGCGTGTGCTGATAATCTGGTAATTGACACTCTGGGAGTCGTTTAACTCATCTGCCGAACCTGGAGCATGCCACTCGGAGGGGGGGGGGGGGGATTGCTTCACTCTTCTGTCAAATCGTCCAATGCTGATGGTTGATGTAATTACCAGCGTAGCGTCATACTGAGATTGTAAATGTTGTGGATTTACTCTCCAACACACCGGTGGGCTGAAGTAGTACACTACTACACTATACACTACTACACTATACACTACTACACTATACACTACTACACTATACACTACACACTACACACTACTATACACTATACACTACACTACACACGACACTACACTATACTATACACTCCATACTACACTATACACTACACTATACACCACTATACACTAGACTATACACTATACACTACACACTACACTATATACGTAACTAATTGGCGTTTATTTACGTGACAAATCCCTCGCTAATTGGCTGTGTCGGGCGGTGGAGGGTTACGACACGACATTTATTTTTACGCGATCGGACCCAAAAACCTTGATTATGAATGATATTGCGAAAGTTTCCTGCGCGTGAAACGAACAACCCCGGCCTGCCTCTACGCTGCTGCACCCCATCACACGCTCCGCCCCCACTGCACTCTGCACCAGCGAGGGATGCTCCCACTTAGAGGGTGGAGGAGTTGCCACAGCTGGGCGGTGTGCAGAGGTCGCAAACGGGTTTTGATTCCTTACCCGTACCCGTACCCGGCCGCACCAGGGTCGCAAATGGGTACCCGTTCCCTACCCGTACCCTACCCGAAATGAGTGACAAACGGTGACTCACCAGTGACTCACGGCCTACCCGTACCCGGCCGCACCAGGGTCGCAAACGGGTACCCGTACCTGGCCGGGTACGGGTAGCCGGGTATCGGGTAGGGTACGGGTACCCGGTTGCGACCTCTGGCGGTGTGCCTCTCTCAACGCCTCCGCTTTGGCAGCGGAAGCTCCCCGGCTCTAGACCGTTAGAGCGGCGTTGTCCTTTCACCAGGTCGCGTAACGCTGCGCGCGTGGGAGCTGCCGTACGATCTGGGGCTTTGTCGTAGGTTTTTACCCTTTAAACTGGTACAAAACTGACACCTTTATACAAGGCATCATGTTTGCAATAACCACAACACAAGCAGTCAAAATGCAAACAAAAAGAAACAACTCTGATGATGATATGCACTGTCCTTGAAGTTGATTGGTCCACACCCGAGACAGCTTTCCTGAGAGCCTAGTCTCCATTGGTGTTGGACCAGATGACGCCAAAAGGCGTACAACTCAAAAACAGCGCACTATCAGAGTTTTGAGAGCTCGGGGTAAGCTTTTATCTGGGGCTTGTCGCTCAACGGTTGTGCTCTCCTCTTCTCTACGCTTGCGACAACAGGGACCCTGTTTCGCAAGCGCGCTTGCGCCGGTTGGAAACATTCAGGCCGGCCCCCGCCTATGATCCGTCACGGTTTTAATCGGGCCGGATTGTGCGATGAGCACGCTGGCTGGGTCACGTAGCCCGCGTGTCCGGCCACCGCGCCCCTCCCAGGCATCTTACGATTTGTTGGATGGAGGGGGGCTGAACGGACGCGGCACGCGCTCGAGCGGGGATGGGCCCATGTGTTGCCAAAGGATTTGAAGCTCGCGGCGTGAAGATCGGCCTCTGCGGAGGAGGCTCGTTAAGGACGCTACCGGACAGTGCCGGGCTAGGTGCGCTCTGACACTGCTGGGCAGTTGGAGGCAGTAGCCCGCCAGCAACAGCGGAGCGCAGAGGAGCGACGCTCGCAACAACGAGCGCAGCGCCGGGCGGCCTAAACACAGCGAGGGGGGCTCGGTGGGGAAGCCCTCATCCAGCAGTGGATCGGGGAGAGGGCTGCACGTGTACGTGCGTGTGCGATCGTGTGGTGGTGGTGGTGGTGGTGACGGAACGTTTCTGCGTGTGACGCAGAACGCCAAGGGCTCCAGGAAGCTGCAGAACTTCGGCAAACGCTCGCACTCCATCCGGCGGAACCCCAACGCGCCCGTCATGATCCGGGGTTGGCTTCACAAACAGGTGGGGTGGATTCGCCGACATGGAGACCCACAAACTCATCACATAGAGACCCATAGACTCACACAGAGACCCATAGACTCACACAGAGACCCGCAGACTCACACAGAGACCCGCAGACTCACACAGAGACCCGCAGACTCACACAGAGACCCATAGACTCACACAGAGACCCGCAGACTCACACAGAGACCCATAGACTCACACAGAGACCTATAGACTCACACAGAGACCCACAGACTCACACAGAGACCCATAGACTCACACAGAGACCCGCAGACTCACATAGAGACCTATAGACTCACACAGAGACCCACAGACTCACACAGAGACCCATAGACTCACACAGAGACCTATAGACTCACACAGAGACCCACAGACTCACACAGAGACCCATAGACTCACACAGAGACCCATAGACTCACACAGAGACCCATAGACTCACACAGAGACCCGCAGACTCACATAGAGACCCATAGACTCACACAGAGACCCGCAGACTCACACAGAGACCCATAGACTCACACAGAGATCTCTAGACTCACACAGAGACCCACAGACTCACACAGAGACCCATAGACTCACACAGAGACCCATAGACTCGCATAGAGACCCACAGACTCACAGAGACCCATAGACTCATCACACAGAGACCCACAGACTCAGAGACCCACAGACTCGCATAGAGACCCACAGACTCACACAGACACCCGTAGACTCACACAGAGACCCACAGACTCACAGAGACCCATAGACTCATCACACAGAGACCCACAGACTCATCACACAGAGACCCACAGACTCATCACACAGAGACCCACAGACTCACAAACAGAGACCCATAGACTCACCACACAGAGACCCACAGACTCACCACACAGAGACCCACAGACTCGTCACACAGAGACGCATAGACTCACACAGAGACCCACAGACTCACACAGAGATCCATAGACTCACACAGAGACCCACAGACTCACAGAGACCCATATAGACTCATCACACAGAGACCCGCAGACTCACACAGAGACCCACAGACTTGCGTAGGGGAGTCTCGTCCTAACGTAGCGGCTGTGTGGCTGTCGGCACCGCAGGACAGCACGGGGATGAAGCTGTGGAAGAAGCGTTGGTTCGTGCTGTCCGACTTCTGCCTGTTCTACTACAAAGGTGAGCGGTGCACTCTGACCCCTGACCTCTCAACCCCAGCCCTTACCACCTCGGCCCCGATCGTCGTCGTTACCCCGGTTGCTTGTGACGTGCCGGGAGTCGCTTGGGCCGCGACGTCCGACGTTCCGCCCCGCGCCACGGAACCTCCCTGGCAACGGGCTCGCTGTCCCCCCTTCCCCCCCCTGGCCTCCCACCCACGCTGACTCCGCCCCTCCCCCCCACCCGCCCCGTGGCCCCCGCCGTGGGGGAGCGCAGACAACAAGGAGGAGGGTGTCCTGGGCAGCATCTCCCTGCCCAGCTTCCAGGTGAATCCGGTGGAAGCCGACGATAAAATCAACCGCAAGTTCGCCTTCAAGGTACGGTGGGCGAGCGGGCGGGCCTAGCGGGTGGGCCTAGCGGGTGGGCCTAGTGGGTGGGCCTAGCGGGTGGGCCTAGCGGGTGGGCCTAGCAGGTGGGCCTAGTGGACATGCCTAGCGTGCGGGCCTAGCGGGCGGGTGAGCAGCCCTCCGCGAAGCCGCAACACGTGCAGCGGCGGTTAGCACGCTGCGCCGATCCGCGAACCCTGCGAGCCGAGTTTCGATTCCCGCTCGCGGTCAACAATCGGTGACAGATACCCGAACCGGTCCTGGACCTCCCGCCTAGGTCGACTCCGCCCTAAATGAGTACCACGGTGCGGTGTGTAATCATCGCCACTTGGGAGACAAAGGCGGCCGGGCGGGGTGCCGGCCACCCACCCCCTCGTGTGCCGGGATGCCCCCTTTCGCTCGCGTCACGGTGAAGTACGGTCACCGAGACAACGACCACGGTGGCAGATTGACGAACACTCTCATTGCGATTGTCATCACAACAATAAAATTTCGATTTAAAGCTTTCGTGACTGCAGGGATTCATCTTCTTGGTTCTTTCGGTAAAGTCACGTATAGAAGGGAAGTAATAAAATAATAAAAATATTTGTATTTTATTACGTTTTATTTTTATTATTCAATTACTTCCCTTCTACGTGACTTTACCGAAAGAACCAAGAAGAACAATAATATTCACCATCGTTTTAAGTGGCCGCTGGTCACGCGTGGTTTGTGTTCTCGGATGCGGCATGCCGTGTACGTGCGGTGTGCTCGCCATTGCACGGGGAGGGGAGGGGGTGTTTGTTTTTCTTTCTTACTAACGGACGAATCGTGTTTGTCCGGCTTGCTAACTTTTCGACCGCCCGCCCACTAACGGATTTCCCTGCCGCGCGCTCACTAACACCTTGTTCAGGTGGGCAGGGTGGGGGGCTCGGGTGGAGGGTGCGGGGGGTGCGACCGCTTGCCTGCGATGCCGCTCGCGCTGTCCCCTCGCTCACGTAGCGCGTGTGGTATTAATGTGTGTGTGTGTGGTATTAATGTGTGTGTGTGTGTGGTATTAATGTGTGTGTGTGTGTGGTATTAATGTGTGTGTGTGTGGTATTAATGTGTGTGTGTGTGTGGTATTAATGTGTGTGTGTGTGTGGTATTAATGTGTGTGTGTGTGTGGTATTAATGTGTGTGTGTGTGGTATTAATGTGTGTGTGTGTGTGTGGTATTAATGTGTGTGTGTGTGTGGTATTAATGTGTGTGTGTGTGTGGTATTAATGTGTGTATGTGTGTGTGTGGTATTAATGTGTGTGTGTGTGTGGTATTAATGTGTGTGTGTGTGTGGTATTAATGTGTGTATGTGTGTGTGTGGTATTAATGTGTGTGTGTGTGGTATTAATGTGTGTGTGTGTGTGTGGTATTAATGTGTGTGTGTGTGTGTGGTATTAATGTGTGTGTGTGTGTGTGGTATTAATGTGTGTGTGTGTGTGTGGTATTAATGTGTGTGTGTGTGGTATTAATGTGTGTGTGTGTGTGGTATTAATGTGTGTGTGTGTGTGGTATTAATGTGTGTGTGTGTGGTATTAATGTGTGTGTGTGGTATTAATGTGTGTGTGTGTGTGGTATTAGTGTGTGTGTGTGTGGTATTAATGTGTGTGTGTGTGTGGTATTAGTGTGTGTGTGTGTGTGGTATTAATGTGTGTGTGTGTGTGGTATTAATGTGTGTGTGTGTGGTATTAGTGTGTGTGTGTGTGTGTGGTATTAATGTGTGTGTGTGTGTGTGTGGTATTAATGTGTGTGTGTGTGGTATTAATGTGTGTGTGTGTGTGGTATTAATGTGTGTGTGTGTGTGGTATTAATGTGTGTGTGTGTGTGGTATTAATGTGTGTGTGTGTGTGTGGTATTAATGTGTGTGTGTGTGTGGTATTAGTGTGTGTGTGTGTGTGGTATTAGTGTGTGTGTGTGTGGTATTAGTGTGTGTGTGTGTGGTATTAGTGTGTGTGTGTGTGGTATTAGTGTGTGTGTGTGGTATTAGTGTGTGTGTGTGGTATTAATGTGTGTGTGTGGTATTAATGTGTGTGTGTGTGGTATTAATGTGTGTGTGTGTGTGGTATTAATGTGTGTGTGTGTGTGTGTGGTATTAATGTGTGTGTGTGTGTGTGGTATTAATGTGTGTGTGTGTGTGTGGTATTAATGTGTGTGTGTGTGTGTGGTATTAGTGTGTGTGTGTGTGTGGTATTAATGTGTGTGTGGACGTTGAGAAATCCTGGATAGCTCCATCCCCCCCGCCACACGTCTAGACTGTTTTAGCGATCGGCGTTGTTCGCTGTTCGCAAAGCGACGCTGCGTCTCGGCGTTGTGTCGCGGTAGTAACGGCACGGCGCGTCGCCCGCGTTTGGCCACCGTGGCGACGTCATTTGCCCCCCCCCCCCGCGGCTGCTGCTGCGCCCCTATGCGGTTAGACGACGCGGGGGGGCCTGGGTGCGATGGGGGGCCTGGGTGTGATGGGGGGCTGGGTGGCGGCTCATGCGCGCATCACCGTCGTCGATGTGTTGCCGACCCTGCGTCCTGGTGTCCCCCCCCCCCTCCCGTCCGTGCCGCGTGACCCCCTGGGAACTCTGGGAACTCTGGCTGTTGGCTCTCTCCTCCTCCTCCTCCTCTCTGGGGGTCTTCTCGGCCGGGCCGCCGCTCCTTTAACAACCCCTCCGGCCTTGCGAGCCGCTCGCTCGCAAGGCGGCTTGGCTCGCCGGACAAAGGTACGCGCCCGCACGGCCGGGCTCGGGATCGCGAGGAGTCGGGGGTGGAGGGGGGAGGGTTCCTGCCGCGTTTGTTTTTGGCCCAAAGCAGCTCCTCGGCTTTTCGGATGAAAATTTCCGTGCTGTCGCCGAGGGCGTGTTGGGATAACGAGCGTTGGATCTCCTGAGTGGTTGTGGGATGCCACCTTCCGCCTGGCGGATGCGCCGCTCTCTCTCGTCTCCAACGGAGTTGAAACCGGCGGCGATTTGTTTTTTCGAAGGCGGAAATTATTGACGTGTGCCGTACGTCGATTTAAAAAAGAAATAAAACGTTTCGAGAAGGTGGGTGAAAGCCGACGGGAGTAAATGCTCGCGTCGAATTTTATTTTGTTAAACGAGTTAACCTGCGTGTTATCGCACGGGGCTAAAACTAAACTAAAAAGCAAAGCTGAGCTACTCCGGAGGAAGCTGTTGGCCAAACAGGTCGGGGGGCAGGGACCCCCCCCTGAGGAAGGAGTCTCGCTGGGCCGAGGCTTTCCAGAGCGGTGAAGTATGGTCAAACAACCCCCGTGGCTGACACGGCATGGGGAGGCCTTCATCCGGCAGTGGATTGGCAAACGAGGAGTGGACAACAATGGCTATTATTATGGTCTTTCATTGATGAATCAATTACAATTAATAAACATATTTATGATTTTGGTGCACTGGAAAGCCTCGCTTGCATGCGAACAAATATGCACTTGTGTACACGCGTGTGATGTTTGTGTTCACACACGCACACACGCATTCAAGCAAAGTTTGTGTGTGGCTTTTTTTAAAGTATCATAAGTTAAATGCCAGACGAATACAACTGCAACAGTGAAGTTATACTTTGCTGTTGCTTCGAATGCATCAAAGCAATGCAGGCAAACGGACTTCGCGATGTAAAGTCTGGCCGGGTTATAACGCAGCTGACTGAGTTATAACGCAGCTGGCTGAGTTATAACGGAGCTGGCCGGGTTATAACGCAGCTGACTGAGTTATAACGCAGCTGGCTGAGTTATAACGCCGCTGGCCGGGTTATAACGCAGCTGACTGAGTTATAACGCAGCTGGCTGAGTTATAACGGAGCTGGCCGGGTTATAACGCCGCTGGCCGGGTTATAACTCAGCTGACTGAGTTATAACGCCGCTGGCCGGGTTATAACGCAGCTGGCCGGGTTATAACGGAGCTGGCCGGGTTATAACGCCGCTGGCCGGGTTATAACGCATCAGGCTGGGTTATAACGCCGCTGGCCGGGTTATAACGCCGCTGGCCGGGTTATAACGCATCAGGCTGGGTTATAACGCCGCTGGCCGGGTTATAACGCCGCTGGCCGGGTTATAACGCATCAGGCTGGGTTATAACGCATCAGGCTGGGTTATAACGGAGCTGGCCGGGTTATAACGCCGCTGACTGGGTTATAACGCATCAGGCTGGGTAATAACGCCGCTGGCTGGGTTATAACGGAGCTGGCCGGGTTATAACGCTGCTGGCCGGGTTATAACGCATCAGGCTGGGTTATAACGCCGCTGGCCGGGTTATAACTCAGCTTGCTGGGTTATAACGGAGCTCGCTGGGTTATAACGCATCAGGCTGGGTTATAACGCCGCTGGCTGGGTTATAACGGAGCTGGCCGGGTTATAACGCATCAGGCTGGGTTATGACGAAGCTGGCCGAGTTATAACGGAGCTGGCCGGGTTATAACGGAGCTGGCCGGGTTATAACGCATCAGGCTGGGTTATAACGCCGCTGGCCGGGTTATAACGCAGCTTGCTGGATTATAACGGAGCTGGCTGGGTTATAGCGCATCAGGCTGGGTTATAACGCCGCTGGCTGGGTTATAACGGAGCTGGCCGGGTTATAATGAAGCGTTGTTCACGTTGCTCAAGGGCTAACGCTCGCAGCGGGAAGCAGGGTGACGTCACGTGAGCGATGCGAAGCGACGAGATGACCTGGAACTAATCGATGTGCGTGTGTGTGTGTGTGCGTGCGTTTGGTTTGTGCGTGTGTGCGAGTATTCGCCCGTGTGCTCGCGCGTCCGCATGTGCGTGTTTCGTTTGCGTGCGTTTGTCCCATGGGTACATGCGTGCGTGTCTGCGTGCGTGTCTGCGTGCGTATCTGCGTGCATGTGCGTGTTCCTGTCTGCGTACGTGCTTTTGTGCCTGCGTATCTACCTACCTGCGCGCCTGCCTGTCTGCGTACGTGTCTGCGTGTGTGTCTGCGTGTTCCTGTCTGTGTCTCTGTGTACGTGCTTGCGTGCCTGTCTGCGTGCCTGCCTGCGTGCCTGCCTGCGTGCCCGCCTGCTCTGTTCTCCCTCCCCTCCCGCCCCCCTCCCTCCCCAGGCCGGGCCTCCGAGCCAGAGGCACGAGAAGCCGTCAGGGGGGGGGCGCCACTTGACTCGTGTGCCGTGGCAGGCGCGGCACGCCGGCATGCGCACCTACTACTTTGGCGCCGACTCGCTGGAGGAGATGCGCGTGTGGATGAAGGCGATGGCACAGGCGTCGCAGCTGCAGATGGAGATCCCGCAGGGGTGAGACGCCTCCTCCCCTCCAACCCCCCCCTCCCTCCCTCCCCCTCGTGCGTTTGCGCGCGCGTTGAACGCGCCGTACGTAGCCAGCCGCGCTAATCGGAGGTGTACGCAGGAAGGACAGCAACCTCTACACAAGAAATGAGTTCTCAAGAAATGAGTTTGTCAATCTCGATGATGACGATGATTTAAAATTGCGTAGCTCCAGCGGCGTCCCAATAACGGAAGGGAAGAACGTTCCAGACGGCCGCCGAAGCGCTTCTGAAAGCACCGCGCGACGACAACGACAATGCGGTGACCAACCCCCTTTTTTTTTACGTCTGAGCCAAAAGCCGCAGCTGCTGCTGCTGCGAGGATGGGCCAGAGAGTGTCGCGTGGTGATGGTCATTTATAGCTCCTTTGCCGTCCACATCGGCTCGATCGTGCGGAGTCTGCACGGCCCACGGTGGCAACTCGGGCGGTAGCGTGGCGCAGGGTGGCGCAGGGTGGGGCAGGGTGGTAGTGTAGGGTGGTGTAGGGTGACGCAGGGTGGGGCAGGGTGGGGCAGGGTGGGGCAGGGTGGGGCAGGGTGGTGCAGGGTGGCGCAGGGTGGGGTAGGGTGGTGTAGGGTGACGCAGGGTGGGGCAGGGTGGTGCAGGGTGGTGCAGGGTGGGGCAGGGTGGGGCAGGGTGGTGCAGGTAGGTGTAGGGTGGTGCAGGGTGGGGCAGGGTGGGGGCAGGGAGGTGCAGGGTGGTACAGGGTGGTGCAGGGTGGTGCAGGGTGGTGCAGGGTGGTGCAGGGTGTACACCGCCTGGGGGTTCACAGCGACGTGGCCACGATAGCTCAACGAAGTGGCTTATCGTCACGTGGACATTTCTCGCAAGCCATCTACTCTAAACCGTCGATTTAGGTGACAAACCTTGCTCATTGGCTGTGTCGGTTGGCTGGTGTGTTCAACGCCACACTTATATCAGTTTGACGCATAGGCTTTTACGTTGACTCGGTAATCCCCCCCCTCCACTTTCCGCAAGAGTGCAGAAGTGTGGTCATCACATCTACGCCTCTGTATAAGGAACGAAACAGGTGGAAGACTTCCCCACAAATGTGGCTGTCGCCTGATGAAGCTGGTTGTAATTACTGGTGAAACGTCACAGTACTCAGATTGTAAATGTTGTGGCTTTGCTCTCCAACACACCGGTTAGTGCTGTACTAGTGACGAATTGGCACATTCTGTTTACGTGACAACCCTTACTAGTTGGCTGTGTCGGGTGGCGGCGGGTTTAACGACACATTTATATATTTACGCGATCTCATCCGAAACAATTACCTGCGTTATCGATTCTAAATGTGGAGGGGAAAAAAAACGTAGGACCCGGAGAAAAATCCACGTGACCCACAGAAGAGAGAGAGAGAGAGAGTCGGGATTGAAACCACGACCTCCCGCGTACCAGGCGAGGTAGTCGACATCTCCTAGCCACCAGCCACCGCCGCGTCTCACGTGGTCTCCCCCCTCCATCCCTCCCAGCAACAGCGACGGCGGCGGCGGCGGCGGCAGCAGCAGCAGCTTGCGCGACGGCGCGGACGATAAACCGGCGAGCGCCGGCAACCACTCCCGCGGGCGAGCTGCGGAGGAGGAGGAGGCGGGGGGGGGGGCAGGTGCTCGTCGACGGGCTCCGTGGGGCGCCGGCGCTGGCCCGGTGGCGGCCGCCGCGCTCCGACGACGGCGGCGGCGACGACGACGACGAGGAACGGGGCGGCCCTCGCGGCGACGTGGAGATCGTGACGGAGGAGGGGCTGGCTCGCCCGCGGGCCGGCACGGACGACGACGACGACGCGGAGGTGGAGGCCGTCACGTCGTTCGCCGGCCCGTCGGCCGCGACCCGCGCCGCCGACGACGTCGATGACGACGACGACGGCGGCGTCGCTGCGGCGGAGGCGGCCGCGGAGGAGCTCCGGAGGCAGCTGCACGACGGCTACGACGAGAGGGGGGGCGGCCGCGGAGCGGCGGGACGACGACGACGACGACGACGGCGAGAGGTTCGACCCGTCGGCGGGCCCCGACCGCACGCCCGCGGAGGCCGCCGATCGCCCGACCGCCGGCGCCGCCATCTCACGGCCGGAAGCGGCGGCGACGTCCGGCGTGGTTCTACGTCACCCGAACCCGCAGCAGCAGCAGCAGCAGCAGCCGCGGCCGCAGCAGCAGAGGCCGCTGCTGCAGCAGCAGCAGCAGCAGCTGCAGCGACACAGCACGGGCGGGCTGGGGCTTGCCGGCAGCAGCAGCCTGTCGGCGCTCGACCAGGACGGGTTTGGCTACGGGGCGGCGGGCGGCGCCGGCGAGGGCCACCGGGCGGGTGGCGGCGGTGGCGGCGCTGGAGAGGGAGCGCGAGAGGGAGAAGCGCAACTCGATGGTGCAGCTGGAGCAGTGGATGCAGTCGCAGAAGGAGAAGAACGAGGGAGACCGCTTGAGGTGAGGGAGACGCCGGGGTGCGGTGGGGGGGGGGGGGCTTGGTGGGGGTAGAGGAGGGGTGGGGGGGGAGCAGCTCAAGGATTGGTGAGAGGTGGGTGGAGGAGGAGGGGGGGGTGAAAATGGGAGGTGGAGGGGGGGAGGTGGAGGGGGGGAGGTGGAGGGGAGGAGGTGGAGGGGGTGGAGGGGAGGGGGTGGAGGGGAGGGGGTGGAGGGGAGGGGGTGGAGGGGAGGGGGTGGAGGGGAGGGGGTGGAGGGGAGGTTGTGGGGGATGGTGAGAGACGAGATGGGGGGGGGGGGTGGTGGGGAAATGGCGCGACGCCCTGGATGGCCACGTGTGGCTGTGTGAACCCTGCGGGCAGCAGCGGTGAGTCTGTGAAACCTCGAGCAAGGAACGGGCCCTGACCCCCTCCATCCTCCCCTCCCCCCCCCCCTCCTCCCCCCCCCCCTCCCCCCGCAGCATCGCGTCCACCCAGACGCTGCCCCGGTCCATGCCCAGCTACCGCCAGTCGCTGGTGGTGGTGGGCGCCCCCTACCCGGACGGCTACACCTCGCTGCCTCGCCACGCCGCGGCCGCCTCCTCCTCCCTGTCGCGCCGCCCGCCCGGCGGGGCCGCCGGGCCCGCCGTGCCGTACGGGGCCGGCGGGGGGGCGGGGGGCTCCGCCGGGGGGCACGGCCCCCCCCGCCGACGTGGTCTCGGAGCTGTTCGAGTGGCGGCAGCGCCAGGTGCTGCGGCACGGAGGGCACAGTACGTGAGCGCCGGGCGTTCCGGCGTGCGTCTCCGTGCGTGTCCTCGTGTGTCTATCTGTCTCCGTGTGTCTCCTCGTGTCTCTGTGCATGTGTGCGTGTCTCCTTGTCTGTCTCCGCGTGTCTCCGCGTGTCCGCGTGCTGTGAGGAGCGGTGGCGTAGCGGTTAGCGCGCTCCGCGCCACGAACCCGGCTACCCGAGTTCGATTCCCGCTCACGGCCACCAACACCACCGGTGACGATCGTCTGAACCGCTGCCGGGCCCTTCCCCTAGGTCGACTCGGCCTCAAATGAGACATCGCCGCTGGGCGGCGTGGTGCTCCCCACCCGCCGAACTCGCGCGTCTAACGCTCGAGTCTGACGCTCGACCCAATGTCACCCCCCCCCTCCGCCAGGCCCGGCGCCGCCCGGCGCGTCGTCCGCGCTGCACCGCTTTGCGGTGAGCAGCCCCCCGACGCTCTACAGCATGGCCGAGGTGGACGAGAGCGACGGGGCCGCCTACGGGGCGGGCGGCGACCCCGCCGGGTCGTACGGGGTCACGCGGGCCAGGTCGCGCAGCGAGAGGTCGCCCGGACACCGGAGGTCGCACGCGCCCGCCGGGCGGGTGGACGTGGCGGCGGCCGCCCCCCCGGCGGCGGCGACGCGCCACGCCGCGTTGCCGCTGGCGGGGCCGCACCGGCAACGCGGCGCCGAGTTCAGCCACGGCTACGGAGCGCGGGTACGGCCCCCCCTCCCCCCCCCCTCACACACACGTAGGACGCTGTCTGTCTGTTGGGTTGTCTGTTGGGTTGTCTGTCTGTCGGTTGGGTTGTCTGTCTGTTGGGCTGTCTGTCGGTTGGGTTGTCTGTCTGTCAGTTGGGTTGTCTGTCTGCTGGGCTTGTCTGTTGGACTGTCTGTCTGTCGGTTGGGTTGTCTGTCTGCTGGGCTGTCTGTCTGTTGGGTTGTCTGGTAGGCTGTCTGCTGGGCTGTCTGCTGGGCTGTCTGCTGGGCTGTCTGCTGGGCTGTTTGCTGGGCTGTCTGTTGGGCTGTCTGTCTATCGTGCTGTCTAACTGGCTGGCTGTCTGTCTGCTGGGCTGTCTAACTGGCTGACTGTCTGGCCGCCTGTCTGTCTGTCCCCACGGTCTCGCAGGGCACGCAGACGCTGGACAGGAGGCCCATGCCGTCCATGGTATACACGTCCACCCCACAGTCCATCCCGCCCAGCCTGCAGGGCCGCACGGTGAGACACACGCCCACGCTCACCCCCACGCTCACCCTCGCCGCTCACCCCCGCCGTTCACCCCCACGCTCACCCTCGCCGCTCACCCCCACGCTCACCCTCGCCGCTCACCCCCACGCTCACCATCGCCGCTCACCCCCACGCTCACCCTCGCCGCTCACCCCCACACTCACCCTCGCCGCTCACCCCCACGCCCCCCCACCCTTCGCAAAAGAAGTTCAACGTACATTGACCTCTTGACCTTTCCTTCCGATGGCGAGTCAAACCGCTCTCGCCCCGCCCGACTGCTGCGCCGGCCGGCGGCGGCGGCCGGCTGGCCGGCGCGTCCACGGCAGTGCCGCTAACGGGGTCGACTTAACGCCGGTGCGATGGTAACGGGGGTGGCGGCCGATGTTCTTCCGTTTGTGCGGCGATGGCGGCGTTGGTGATGCTGACGCGGCGACGATGACGATGGCGGCAACGGTGGTGGTGGTGGCGGTGGCGGTTGGGTACAGCCAGAGGAGCTGACCCTGCTGCTCATCCAGCTGCGGAGAAACCAGGCGGTGCTTGCCGAAGCGAGGGACCGCACGCTCGCGCACCTGTTGGGCCCGGCGCCGGCCGCGCCGCGGTCACAGGTCCGGCACGAGGTCTCGCGGGGGGTCACAAGGGGGGTCACACGGGGGGTCACGGGGTCACACGGGGGGTCACGAGGTCACGGGGGTCACGGGGTTACAAGGGGGGTCACACGGGGGTTCATGGGGTCACATGGGGGGTCACACGGGGGGTCACGCGGGGAGTCACGGGGGGTCACGCGGGGAGTCACGGGGGGTCACGCGGGGAGTCACGGGGTCATACGGGGATCTTGGGGGATCGGAGGTCACGGGGGGCGTGGGGATGGGGCGCCAGGTGGGAACGAGGGCGCGACAGGCGCACGGCTGACACGCTAGCGTCACGCTAGCGACACGCTAGCGTCACGCTAGCGGCACGCTAGCGGCACGCTAGCGGCACGCTAGCCACGTGCTCGACACGCACACGAGGTGCAGGATCGAGACACTGCCTCGGCGCTAGGCACACGCTTAATACTCTATATGTTATAGACACACGCTACCCACACACAATACATGCCCCACTCACAACACATGCGCTACCCCTTACATCGTATTTCACACACACACTACCCACAACACACACACACTACCCACAACACACACACACACTACCCACAACACACACACACACTACCCACAACACACACACCACCCACCACACACACACACACCACCCACAACAAACACACACACTACCCACAACACACACACACACACTACCCACAACACACACACACACTACCCACAACACACACACACACCACCCACAACACACACACACCACCCACAACACACACACACACTACCCACAACACACACACACACTACCCACAACACACACACACTACCCACAACACACACACACACCACCCACAACACACACACACACCACCCACAACACACACACACACCACCCACAACACACACACACACCACCCACAACACACACACACACCACCCACAACACACACACACACTTCCCACAGCACACAAACACACACACCACCCACACACACACCACACACACACACCACCCTGCCACCCTCGCCACCCTCCCACACACCACCACGCACCACTCTCACCGCACTCCCTCGCCACGCTCACCGCGCTCGCCACCCGTGTCTCCGCTGTGCCACCCACGCCTCCCCCGTGCCCCTGCCTGCACAGTCGTTGGCACCGTCGCTGCACCTGCAGAGGAACCTGCGCTTTATTGAGAGCCAGGTGGGGCAGTATGGCATCATCCTCACCACCATCCTCACCACCACCACCGCCACCACCACCATCCTCACCACCACCATCCTCACCACCACCACCATCCTCACCACCACCATCCTCACCACCACCACCATCCTCACCACCACCATCCTCACCACCACCACCATCCTAACCACCACCATCCTCACCACCACCACCACCATCCTCACCACCACCACCACCATCACCACCACCACCACTGCCATCCTCACCACCACCACCACTGCCATCCTCACCACCACCACCACTGCCATCCTCATCAGCAGCATCATTGTCACCAGCAGCACACAGATCACCAGCAGCAGTAATCATCTTCCATTGTTGACAACAACAACAACAAGAAGCGGTAGCAGTGTCAACATCGGTATCATCACCACCGCCACCATCATCTCCCACCTGCATGGCTCCCACTGTCCCCATGGTTGCAGCCAGTACCCCCCCCCCCCCATCCATCGCCCCCCAGCCCCATCGTCACCTCGTTACCCGCACGGTGCCCCCTCGTCCCGTGCCTCGTCCCGTGCCGTCCCCCCCCCCCCGCCCCCTCTGCCCGGTAGCCCCCCAGTGGCCCAGCGGCGTAGCTGTGGGTGGCGTGTGCAGGGCGGGCCGACCGCGGGATAGAGCGGGGGGGCCCACTCTATCCTGGACGGCGGCACTGTCGAGACCCTGGGACTGGGCGTCACTCTGGCGAGGGTTCACGGAGGAGAGGCCCAGGTGGCGGGCTCATGAAGGGGGGGGGGGGTGGAGGGAGGTCCACACCACCTGCGCCGCTAGGCCACTAGGGGGTCCGTCGCATGCCTGACGTTGCGTTGCTGCGGCCGTGTTACCCCTTTACCCCGTCGTGTCCTTACCCCCCCTCCCGCCCGCCCCTCCCCCCCGCCCCACGTCGTCACCAGAGGGTCACGAACGGCGGCGGGGTCGCGCAAGCTCGATAGCGCCGCCGCCCCCCGCCGGGTCTGGCTGGGTTGGAAAATACTCCCACTGGGGGGGGAGAGACAAAGGCGGCCGGGCGTGGTGGTGGTGGTGGTGATGCTGCTGGCCACCCACCCACTCAGCTCATGCGCCGCAGTGCCGGCCTTCCCAGGCGCTGCTGCCGCTAGCGGCGCTTGCCCCAGCGGCCTCGTTGAGGCTGTTACCACCACATCCAGGCCCCCCCTCAGCCCCCCTTACTGGGGGGCTGAGGGGGGGGGGCTGTGGTTGGCTGCGTGCCGCCGAGATCGCGGCGTTAACGGCAAGCGCGGAAAAATATTCGGCGACAAATGAAACCTCCCCCACCCATCCCCTGCCCCGCTCGTGACGATGTCTCTGCCTGCCCGCCTGCCGTCGTCGTCGTCGTCGTTCTCACCGCTCCTCGCTGTTTCGGGTTTTTTATTTCCTTTGCAGAGTTTTATTTGCGCCATCTTACCTGAGACCACCTGACCCGCTTCCTTGCCTTGCTCACTTCCTCCGAGTCTCCGTGTCCCTGTGTCTCCGTCCCAGTGTCTCCGTGTCCCTGTGTCTCCGTGTCCCTGTCTCCGTGTCCCTGTGTCTGTGTCCCTGTGTCCCTGTGTCTACGTCCCAGTGTCTCTCTGTCCCAGTGTCTCCATCCCAGTGTCTACGTCCCAGTATCTCTGTGTCTCTTCACCTGTGTGTCCGTCCCAGTGTCTCCGTGTGTCCGTCCCAGTGTCTCCGTGTCTCCGTGTCTCCGTGTCTCCGTGTCCGTTACTAACCCTGTGTTTGCTCCCTGCTCTCTCCCGTCCTTCGCCGTTCCAAGATGAAGGCTAACGAGCCGCTAATTAACACGGTGCAGACGATTATTTGCTGCCGCTCGCTCCCGTTCCGGCCGCAAGTAAGCACGGCGCTCCCCGCGGAACGCACGCGCGGCAAAACCACGCACGTGTCACCGTGTGTGAGCTCACCGTGTGTGAGCGTCGTCGTGTGTGAGCGAGGAGATGGGGTGTGAGCGTCACCGTGTGTGTGCATCACCGTGCGTCACCGTGCGTGAGCGTCACCGTGCGTGAGCGTCACCGTGCGTCACCGTGTGTGAGTGTCACCGTGCGTGAGTGTCACCGTGCGTCACCGTGTGTGTGCGTCACCGTGCGTCACCGTGTGTGAGCGTCGCCATGCGTTTGTGTGTGATTCTCACCGATTGTCTGTGTTGTGCATCGTGCAATGATGTGTGTGTGTGCGTGGGCTCGTTGTGTGGGGATTAGCGTTGTGTCCGCTAAGTTGGGTGTCCACTGCTATTGGTGTCCGTGTGTAGTGACTGACTCACTCGGAGACAGTAGGAGGCACTCTATTTAGTAACAGCCTTCACAGGTTGCTAAGGTGACTACGAGTCAGGACAGCTGACAGACGACGAGACGGTGAAGACGCAGACGAAGACGTCGACGCCACGGCGAGGGGATCCCACTCACAGCGACAGCCCCGAACCTTCGCTCGGGGGGGGGGGTCCCCTTTTATCCTCCTGCAACCGCAGATCCCGTTCTCTGCCAGCAACCAGCGCTATGCTCCGTAGTGACCCATTCCATGTCACTACACGTGCATTAGCATGCGTGGGTGGGTGTGTGCGGGTGGGTGTGTGCGGGTGGGTGGGTGAGTGGGTGGGTTGGGTGTGTGTGGGTGGGTGTGTGTGTGGGTTGCGAAGGTGAGTGTGTGTGTGTGTGCGTGTGTGGGTGAGTGTGTGTTGTGTGTGGGTGGGTGAGTGAGTGAGTGCGTGTGTGTGTGTGTGGGTGCGAAGGTGAGTGGGTGTGTGTGTGTGCGTGTGTGTGCGTGTGTGCGTGTGTGTGTGTGTGTGTGCGTGGGTGAGTGGGTGGGTGAAACAACGGTGGACAAAGCCGCCGGCATCTGTGTACCGTCAGGGGCCTCGTGCCGCCTCGCACAACGCCCGCCCGCGTGCGCCGCTCGTTGTCGTGGCAACGCCAGGCGGTGAGAGCTGCTGACTGGGGCGACGTGTCTGTGTGCGTCTGTGTGCGTCTGTGTGTATCTGTGTGCGTTTGTGTGTGTCTGTGTGCGTCTGTGTGCGTCTGTGTGTGTCTGTGTGCGCGTTGCCCCCGACCCCCCCCGTGTTTGTGTTTACAGTTTGTGTTCCCGGAATCGAACTACTCGCTCCGCTCCAGCGGGCAGGACATCGACGTGAGTTCCCGACCGCATCGACGCCCCCCCCCCTCGCCCCCCCCCTCGCCCCCCCCCCCTCGCCCCCCACCCCTCCGCCTAGGTCGACTCAGCCTCAAATGAGTACCTGGTGTAGCAGTCGGCGCTACGCTGCGCTCCGAACCTGAAGACCCGGGCTCGATTCCCACTCACGGCCAACAGCAGTGACGATTATCTGAACCGGTCCCGGGCCTCCCCTAGGTCGACTCAGCCTCAAATGTGTATGGAGTGCGGTGCTTAAATATCGCCACTAGGGAGACAAAGGCGGCCGGGCGTGGTGCTGGCCACCCACCACCCCCCCTTGTGTGCCGTGCCGGACTTCATAGGTGCTCGCTTAACGGCACTTGCCCCAACAGTCTGCTGAGGCTATACAGGGGATCTTTGTCTTTGTGTCTGTGTGTGTGTGTCTGTATGTGTCTGTGTGTGTGTCTGTGTGTGTGTCTGTCTGTGTGTGTGTCTGTGTGTGTGTCTGTGTGTCTGTGTGTGTGTCTGCGTGTCTGTGCGTCTGTGTGTGTATCTGTGTGTGTGTGTGTCTGTCTGTGTGTCTGTGTGTTAGTCTGTGTGTTAGTGTGTGTGTTAGAGTCGGAGCCTTTCCCTGTACACCTTGGGGTGCGACAGGGATGTCCTCTGGCTCCCACATTATTTAACATCTATTTCGACTGCGTAGTTCGTGAAGCCTTCAATAGCTGTACCGGGGGAATTACCATTTGGTACAGATATAATGGGAGGCTGATCGACGCCCGGGTGCGATCAAGGGATGGCTCCCTATTGGTCAACCACGTTATGTATGCCGATGATTTGGTAATAGCTGCTCATTCAGAAGAGGAGTTGGAGACGCTGCTGCTGAGACTGGAGTGTGCCACTAAGAGGTGGGGCCTTACCATCAGCCCCACCAAAACTAAGCACCTGCCTGGGTATTTTGTACCATCGGGCACTCCGCCCCCACAACTCCCAATCGGTGATGGGGCAGTTGTGGAGAGAGTAGAGAGTTTCCCATACCTGGGCAGTGTGCTCATGACCGGCTCCAGTTTATCAGCAGAGGTCTCACTCCGAATCAGTCTCGGCCACGGTCATTCCCTCCCTTCTCTACGCTTGCGAAACGTGGACCCCCCTAGTGGAGCATCTTCGCCGGTTGGAAACATTTAGGCTGGCCTGCCTACGATCCATCCTGGGTTTAACCAGGCTGGATTGTGTGAGGAGCTCACAAGTCCTTGAAAGATCTGGGCAAAGTCCCATCAGTGAGCTCCTCCGGCAGGCAAGGCTGCGTTGGCTGGGTCATGTAGCCCGCATGCCCAGCCACCGCATGCCTAAACAGCTTTTGTTTGGCCGGATCGAGGGGGCTAAACGGGCGCGGCACGGGCTAGAGAAGAGATGGAGTGATGTGGTACAGGAGGACGTGGAGCTGAGTGGACTTGCCGATGACTGGTACCAGCGGTGTCAAGATCGGCCTCAGTGGAGGAGGCTCGTGAAGGACGCTACTGGGCAGTTGGAGGCAGTCGCCCTCCGACAACAACGGAGGGCGGAGGAGCGACGCTCACAACAACGAGCGGAGCGCCGGGTGGCTAAAGCACAGCAAGTTGGCACAGTAGGGGGCACAGGTGGTGCATCAGCCAGTCATCTCGGTCATCTCGGTCAGTCGACCCGTGGCACCTGGGTCTGCCCCGTGACCTCCTGCCAGCGGGCGTTCGACACTTCACGTGGCCTCAGGGTGCACATGGCCTGGCACAAGCGTCGTGGTGACGTCACCGCCACTTAGTGGCGAATGGCGGTTGTTGTTGTGTGTCTGTGTGTGTGTGTGTCTGTGTGTGTGTGTGTCTGTGTGTTAGTGTGTGTGTTAGAGTGTGTGTGTTAGTGTCTGTGTGTGTGTGTCTGTGTGTGTCTGCGTGTCTGTGCGTCTGTGTGTGCATCTGTGTGTGTGTCTGTCTGTGTGTCTGTGTGTTAGTGTGTGTGTTAGAGTGTGTGTGTTAGTGTCTGTGTGTGTGTGTCTGTGTGTGTGTGTCTGTCTGTGTGTTTGTGTGTCTGTGTGTTTGTGTGTGTGTTAGAGTGTGTGTGTCTGTGTGTTTGTGTGTGTGTTAGAGTGTGTGTGTTAGTGTCTGTGTGTGTGTATCTGTGTGTGTGTGTGTCTGTGTGTGTGTCTGTGTGTGTGTGTGTCTGTGTGTGTGTGTGTCTGTGTGTGTCTGTGTGTTTGTGTGTGTGTCTGTGTGTGTGTGTGTCTGTGTGTTAGTGTCTGTGTGTGTGTATCTGTGTGTGTGTGTCTGTGTGTTAGTGTCTGTGTGTGTGTATCTGTGTGTGTGTGTCTGTGTGTGTGTATCTGTGTGTGTGTGTGTCTGTGTGTTAGTGTCTGTGTGTGTGTATCTGTGTGTTAGTGTGTGTGTTAGAGTGTGTGTGTTAGAGTGTGTGTGTGTGTGTGTGTGTGTCTGTGTGTTAGTGTCTGTGTGTGTGTATCTGTGTGTTAGTGTGTGTGTTAGAGTGTGTGTGTTAGAGTGTGTGTGTGTGTGTGTGTCTGTGTGTTAGTGTCTGTGTGTGTGTGTCTGTGTGTGTGTTTGTGTGTGTGTGTCTGTGTGTTAGTGTCTGTGTGTGTGTGTCTGTGTGTGTGTGTCTGTGTGTGTGTGTGTGTCTGTGTGTTAGTGTCTGTGTGTGTCTGTGTGTGTGTCTGTGTGTGTGTGTCTGTGTGTGTCTGTGTGTTTGTGTGTGTGTGTGTCTGTGTGTGTGTGTGTCTGTGTGTGTCTGTGTGTTTGTGTGTGTGTGTGTCTGTGTGTGTGTGTGTCTGTGTGTGTGTGTGTCTGTGTGTGTTAGAGTGTGTGTGTGTGTCTGTCTGTGTGTGTGTGTCTGTGTGTGTGTGTGTCTGTGTGTGTGTGTGTGTCTGTGTGTGTGTCGGTGTGTGTGTGTGTGTGTGTCTGTGTGTGTGTGTGTCTGTGTGTGTGTGTGTCTGTGTGTGTCTGTGTGTTTGTGGCCGCGAGCGGCACTTGCCCCAGCGGTCTGTAGAAGGCCTCCACTGGGCGGGCGGGGGGTGATCTTTGTGTGATCTTTGTGTGTTGCGTCTGCGACAGATGAAGCTGACGCGGCTGTGCGACCAGAACAAGACGCTGCACGAGCAGGAGACCAGGCTGAGGCAGCTGCGCAACGAGAAGGTGAGCTCACGATGGCGAGGAGGTGAGGTCACCATGGTGAGGAGGTGAGGTGACGGTGGTGAGGTGAGGTCACCGTGTCGTCGTGGGTTTCGCGCTGCGCTGCGCTACGAATCCGGCGACCCGAGTTCGATTCATGCTCACGGCCAACACCGGTGACGATTATCTGGACCGGGTGCTGGGCCTCCCTTAGGTCGACTCGGCCTCAAATGAGTACCTGGTGCGGTGTATAGTAAACATCGCCACTGGGGAGACAAAGGTGGCCGGGAGTGGTGCTGGCCACCCACCCCCTCGTGTACCGTGCCAGCCTTCATAGGTGCTCGCTAACAGCACTTGCCCCATTAGTCTGTTAAGCCTGTTTTATTTTATTTTGGGGAGCGATGGTGCAGTGGTTAGGGCCGCAATTGCGCTGCAAACCCATCTACCCGAGTTCAATTCCCGCTCAAAGCCTATATCGCTGACGGCGGTTATCTAAACTGGTCCTGGGCCTCACCGAGGTCGACTCGGCCTGAAATGAGTACTCTGTGCGATGTGTAATCAGCGGCAGTGGGGAGACGTGGCGACGCTACTCGCTGTGACGGCACTTTCCCCAACAGCTTGTGAAGGCTACCTGGGTGGATGGAAGGCATCTTTACAGGCATCTTCATCTTTGTGCGTGTGTGTGTGTGCGTTTGCGCATGTACGTGCGTGTATGCGTGCGTGTGTGTGTGCGTGCGTGTGTTTGTGCGTGGGTATGTGTGTGTGTGCGTGTGTGTGTGTGCGTGTGCGTGCGTTTGCGTGAGTGTGTGTGTGTGTGTGCGTGTGTGTGTGTGTGCGTGTCGGCGCAGGCGCGCATCGAGTCGTCCCTGGAGGGGCTGCACCTGCAGATCGCCCAGCGGCGCTCGCAGCCCGAGCTACTGCACGAGCAGCAGCAGCGGCTGCAGGCCGACCTCGTGCACATCCGTGCAGACAGCGCCCGGCTCAGCCTGGTGAGACAACCCCACACCCCCCCATCCCCTCACCCCCCCATCCCCTCACCCCCCCATCCCCCCATCCCCCCATCCCCTCACCCCCCCCATCCTCCCACCCATCCCCCACCCGATCCCCCCCCCCCCTTCCCTCCCATGCCCCACCCAATCAGGGGCGACCTGGCCACAAATGATGGCTTATCACGTGGACATTCAGAGCAGCAGCCAAATACTCTCCAAACGCGCGATGTCCGCTTTTAAATGGGGAGGGAAATACCGAAGGACCCGGGGAAATATCCACGCGACCACAGGGAGAGAGAAAGAGAGACACCGCAAACTCCAAATATACAGCAGCAGGCGTCAGGGTCAGGATCGAACCCATGACCTCCCGCGTACCAGGCGAGGTAGTCAACATCTCCTAGCCACCGTGAGACGCTTGAACTGCGTCGGTGACGTCGTGCTGTTGCCGCGGTGACGCCGCCCCTCCCTCGCGGTGCCGCCAGGATCTGGAGCGCTCGGTGAGCGAGTACAAGCAGCTGGAGTCGGACCTCCTGGCCCTGAGGGTCCATCTGGAGGACCTCCTGAGCCGGCTCAGCTTCACGCAGGTACGGCCTCCTCCTCGCGCCCAGGTGAGCTCACCTGCATGCACCAGGTGAGATCACCTGCATGCACCAGGTGAGATCACCTGCACGCACCAGGTGAGATCACCTGCACGCACCAGGTGAGATCACCTGCACGCACCAGGTGAGCTCACTTGCATGCACCAGGTGAGATCACCTGCATGCACCAGGTGAGATCACCTGCACGCACCAGGTGAGATCACCTGCACGCACCAGGTGAGCTCACCTGCATGCACCAGGTGAGATCACCTGCATGCACCAGGTGAGATCAACTGCATGCACCAGGTGAGCTCACCTGCATGCACCAGGTGAGATCACCTGCACGCACCAGGTGAGCTCACTGGCATGCACCAGGTGAGATCACCTGCATGCACCAGGTGAGATCACCTGCACGCACCAGGTGAGATCAACTGCATGCACCAGGTGAGATCACCTGCATGCACCAGGTGAGATCACCTGCACGCACCAGGTGAGATCACCTGCACGCACCAGGTGAGATCAACTGCACGCACCAGGTGAGATCACCTGCACGCACCAGGTGAGATCACCTGCACGCACCAGGTGAGATCACCTGCACGCGCCAAGTGAGCTCTTCGCTTTCCCCATGTCTTGTCGGATCGCTTGATCCCTGCCATGTGACCCCCCCCCGTGCCATGTGACTGCTACGGCCGCCCCTGTTGAGCCAAGGGTCACGTGACTACTACCGCCCCCCGTGTCACATGACTGCTCACGCCCCCCCCCCCCGTTGCTTCCTTGGTCATGTGATCCCTACTTCTGCCACCCCCCCCTCTCTTCCCACGTGACCCCTGTTCCCACCACTACCCCCCCCCCCCTCGCCCCCCCCCCCTCTCCGCCAGACTGAAGTGGGTCACCAGCAGCGGGCGCAGGTGCAGAGGGACTTGTGGCGGATCCAGGATGTGATGGGGGGGCTGGGCCAGGGGAGCTGGGACGTGACGACCGCGGGGGGGGGCCCCGTGGGAACAGGTGAGGCCCGGAGAGGTCGTCGTCGTCGTCATCGTCGTCATCGTCTTCATCTTCGTCATCATCGTCTTCATCTTCGTCATCATCGTCGTCATCTTCGTCATCGTCGTCATCTTCGTCATCGCGATCGACCGTCGCCAACGGTTCATTGTGGTTGCCTCATCGTCGTCATGTTGTTCTTTTTTTGTAATGTTTTAATTTAGATTTTTTTGTAAAAAAAAGAAAAAATTTTAGTTTATTTTTTTATTGTTTTGTAAAAATGTTTTGTTATTTTTGTTCGTTATTTTTTTAGTAAATTTGTATTATCTTTTATTTATTTATTATCGACATGATTTATTATTGACATCACCGTACCGCTCGTCGTTACCGACACGAAAGTTGACGGTCGACATCGTCGTCGTTATCGTCCTGGTCAACGCGCAAATCCGTTGTCGTTTTAATTTTGTCGTCATCGTCGTCATCGCCGCCATCATTATGGGCGTCGCCAAACATCCGCGTGATGGTCATCGCCATCACCGTCATTATCTTATCCTCGTCATGTCTTTTCTCGGTACTGCAGGAGGATGATGATGATGGTGTTGATGATGGTGATTGGATGTAGCTGAAACTGACAGGAGTGCTGCTGATGATGATGATGATGATGATTGGAGTTATGATGTAGCTGCTGATGATCGGAGTGGTGACTGTTGTTATTGCTGCTGCTGGTTGTGTTGATGACGATGACTCTGGAAATGATGACTTAGCTAATGACGATGACGACGATGAAGATGACGATGATGATTACGACGATAACGATGATGATGATGACGAAGATGATGACGACGATTACGACGATGATGATGACGACGACGATAACGATGACGATGATGATGACGACGATGATTACGACGATGACGATGACGACGATAACGACGACGATAACGATGATGACGACGACGCTGACGATGCTGACGATGCTGACGATGACGATGATGACGACGACGATGACGATGATGATGACGATGATGATGCTGACGACGTGTCTTGTCCCCGCCCAGGTGTCAGCGGTCACCCCCACCTCGCCAGGGACCCCTCGGGAAGCCCCCCACGAGCCGTGGGACCCCACTCGCCCCTCCGCTCCTCCCTGGTGAGGCTTCGCAGGGCGCCGCCGTGCGGTTACACCGCCTGCACACTCGTCAGCTATGCCGCTGTCTGATCCCCACGAGAGAGAGAGACAGACACCCAGACCCAGGACTCAAACTCGGGCTCTGGGCAGTGTTGGCTCTGCGTGTCTGACACGGTCATTTTCTCGAGAGAGACGCGGCCATTCTGAACCTTCTCTCTCTCTCGAGAGAGAGAGAGGAGAGACAGAGAGAGAGACGCACGGAGACCCAGGACTCAAACCGAGGCGCTCGGCATGACCGGCTTGGCATCTCTGACACCAGAGGCGGAGTTGACGTTGGTTTCGGTGCCAGGAATGAAATGGGTGGACGGGGGGCACCCTGCTCCCCTACCCCCCCTACCCACCCTGCCCCCTCCCCCCCTGTCCCCCTTGGCCCCCTGGACCCAGCCCCCCAGGCCCCCCTGCCCCCCACTGTCCACATGTCCTCGTCATCCGGTGGCTGTGTGTCGTCTCAGCCCCCGGTGCAGTTGCGCCGCCTGCACACCGCCGCAGTTAAACCCCCGACGACTCTCACGGCGATGAGATTTCAGATTCTTGATTTAGACTGCTGGAGGAGGAATCCGATGAGCTGTGAAGCTCCTGGGTTTGTCTGTTTTTTCACAGTCGGCCAGTTAACGTGCCCCGCGGGGTCAGAACGTGTCAACGGCAAACGATACGAACACGCGGCAGG
Organism: Lampetra planeri; assembly: GCF_965212315.1. NCBI lineage: Eukaryota > Metazoa > Chordata > Hyperoartia > Petromyzontiformes > Petromyzontidae > Lampetra > Lampetra planeri. The sequence continues at coordinate 865,025 of NC_136170.1, forward strand.
AGTGCAAAGTAGAGCAGAGGTGGACAAATCACAAAAAAAAGCCATTTTTATTTCAGCAGGTAAAGCCCAATTGATCGATTCAGCTGCTCTTTCGGAAGCGAGCCGGCCATCGCGAACATAGCTCAACGAAGTGGCTCACCGCCGCGTGACGTGCGTGCGTTGAACGTCTTTGACGCACCGCACGAGGCCACCGGCGCTAATCGGAGGTGCGGGGGAAGGACAACAAACTGAAACACGACGAGCCGTTCTATACAAACGAGATGATTTAAAGGTGCGGCGCAGCTCCCAGTCGCTTCCTCATATCGGAAGGGAAGAGCGTTCCAGACGGCCGCAGAAGCGCGATCTGCAAGCGCCGCGGCGATGCGGTGACCGCCGCCGCGAGGGGGGGGGGGGGTGGGGGCTGTTTGCGGGGCCAAGCGGCCGACCGTCCGTGTCCGACTCTCGCCCCCCGTCGTCGCCGCTTGTGCGCAGAGACGGGAGGCGACGCCGCCGCGGCCTCCGCTGCCCGACAGCTATGGCAGCTACGGCTCGGCGCGGCCGGCGCTCGCGGGCAGCAGCTGGGGGTCGCCCTACGCCGGCGGCGCGTCCGGAGAGCAACTCACCAACGGCGACGCCAAGGTACGGGCCGGGGGCGGCGGCGGCGTCGCCATGGTCATAGTAACCATTGTCATGGTCGCCATCGTCACAATCGTCATAGTAACCATCGTCATAGTCATCATCGTCATAGTAACCACCGTCATAGTCACCGTCGTCATGGTCACCAGCGCCATAGTAACCATGGTCATAGTAACCTTGGTCATAGTAACCACCGTCATAGTTACCGTCGTCATGGTCACCATCGTCAGAGTAACCATCGTCATGGTCACCATCGTCAGAGTAACCATCGTCATGGTAACCATCGTCATAGTAACCATCGTCATAGTAACCATCGTCATAGTAACCATCGTCATAGTCACCGTACCCGTTGTCATCACTACAGAGAGAGAGAAATAATCGCGGAGGTCAGGCACAGTCACACACAGAGGTCACGGCGAGGTCAGAAACAAGGCCGGCGACAGGGCCAAGCGCAGACTATAACCGAGGTCGGGTCGAGGTCGGGTCGAGGTTTAGGCGTCGGCCGTGGCGACGGGGGGAGCCTCACCGTGCGAGCGCCGTGTGGTGTTGCCGCAGGTCGCTCACCACCAACCGCAGCAGGGCAAGAGCAACGGCTCCAGCGACCGGCAGCAGCAGCAGCAGCAGAAGGGTGAGTGTGGGGGCGGTGTCCCCCCGAGTGGGACGGCTCGCCCCACCCCGGTGTCGCCGGCCCGTCCGCGTGGTGTCCGCGTGGCGTCCACCCGCCCTGGTGTTCACGCGTCCCCTTGTGAGCGCGTGTCCCGGTGCCCGTGCGTCGTGGTGCGTGCGTGGCCGTGTGAATCTTGTGTGGGAATCTTGTGTGTGAATCTTGTGTGTGAACGACCTGAAGCTTTCCTGACTACAGGAATTCATATTCTTAGGGGCTTTCGGTAAAGTCACGTCTATAGGTTCAAAGGAAATAACAAAAAACTACGACGTTTCGATCGCAACACAAGCGGTCGTCACCGCTTGTGTTGCGATCGAAACGTCATAGTTTTTTTGTTATTTCCTTTGAACCTATCGACGTGACTTTACCGAAAAACCCCCAAAAATATTTGCGTGTGAATGTTCGTACGTGCGTTCATCCCTGTGTGTGTGTGTGTTTCCGCCGTGCCCCTTCCTGCTTGTGCGTCCTGGTGCTCGTGCGCTCACACGCGTCCTTGCGTGCACGTGCGTGTCTCTGTGTCCACGCGGCTGAGGTGTCCGCGTGTCGTCACACCTGGTGCATCCCCCGGGTCTCCTGTTTCATCATCGCGTGTCTCCCGTGTGTCTCCCACGTGTCTCCCGCGTGTCCCCGTGCGGCGGTGGTTGTCTCCCCCAGTCTTCACGTCGCTTGTAGGAGTTGTCCCCCCGCTGTCCCAGCCGGGACAGATGCAGTCGACCACCATCGCCTCCTACGTCACGCTGCGTCGCGCCAAGTCGAACGGGGCCAAGGCAAGTTCCGTGTTCTATCCACCCGCCGCTCCGCTCGTTGTTGTGAGCGTCGCTCGTTGTTTGTGAGCGTCGCTCATTATTGCGACCACCATCGTCATCATCGTCGCCATCATTGCCATCGCCATCGTGGCCGTCATCATCATCGTGGTCTTCGTCATTGCTAGGAGCGGCCCAAGAGCGCGATGGACGCGCTGTACCCGGCGGGCGGTCCCGCGGGCGGCGCCGGCCGGGGCAAGATGAGCGTGGAGGAGCAACTGGAGCGGCTCAAGCTCAACCAGAAGGCGGCGGCGGTGGCAGCCGGGGGGGGCGGCGGGGGGGACCTGGCGACGACGGTGACCCCCGCGGGGGGGTCGGGCCGCGCCGCGCCGCGCCGACGCGGCCACACGATGACGCTCGACCGCCGGACCATCCTGGCGGCGCAGTCGCCCGCTCGGCCCGCGTCCGTGGACGTCTCGCAGGTGTGCGAGTGTGTGCGTGTGGGTTGGGGTTGGTGCGTGTGAGTGTGAGTGTTGGAGTTGGTGTGTGAGTGTGTGTGTGTGCCCTGTGTGTGTGTGGTTTGGGGCTGGCACGTGCCCTGTGTGTGTGTCCTGTGTGTGTGTGTGCCCTGTGTGTGTGTGAGTGTGGGTTGGTGCGTGCCCTGTGTGTGTGTCCTGTGTGTGTGCGTGCCCTGTGTGTGTGTCCTGTGTGTGTGCCCTGTGTGTGTGTCCTGTGTGTGTGCGTGCCCTGTGTGTGTGTGGGTTGGGGTTGGCGCGTGCCCTGTGTGTGTGTGAGTGTGTGTGTGAGTGTGTGTGTTGGGGTTGGCATGTGCCCTGTGTGTGTGGGTTGGGGCTGGCGCGTGCCCTGTGTGTGTGTGTGTGTGCCCTGTGTGTGGGTTGGGGTTGGTGTGTGTGTGTGTGAGTGTGTGTGTTGGCATGTGCCCTGTGTGTGTGTGCCCTGTGTGTGTGGGTTGGGGCTGGCGCGTGCCCTGTGTGTGTGTGTGTGCCCTGTGTGTGTGTGTGGGTTGGGGTTGGTGTGTGTGTGTGGGTGTGTGTGTTGGGGTTGGCACGTGCCCTGTGTGTGTGTGTGTGTGCCCTGTGTGTGTGTGGGGTGGGGCTGGCATGTCCCCTCTGTGTGTGTTGGCACGACCATGGTGCTGGCCAGCCCACCCCCTCGTGTGCCGTGCCGGCCTTCATAGGTGCTGCTACTCGCTCGCAGCGTTTGCCCCAACAGTCTATTTGTTGGCACAGTCGGGGGGCACAGGTGGTGCATCTGCCAGTCTATCTCAGTCAGTCAACCCATGGCACGTACAAAGTAACACAGAGAGAGGACGGCCATCCCAGTCAGTCGACACGTTCCATGAGGCGTAGGCTTTGTGGATTTTCGTGCCGTTGCTCCGTTGAGATGCCGCCATTTCCGCGTTATTACCACTCTGTGGGCATGGCGTCAACCAATGTGGCACATTTTATCGTGGTGGAGACACCGTGGCGAGACGGTGGGCCATGAGGCCGTGGGCCATGAGGCCGTGGGCCATGAGACATTTTGTGAGACACTGGGTGAGACACTGGGTGAGACAGTGGGTGAGACACTGGGTGAGACACTGGGTGAGACACTGGGTGAGACACTGGGTGAGACACTGGGTGAGGCCATGGGCCATGACGCCGTGGACAATGAGACATTGGGTGAGACACTGGGCGAGGGTGAGGCCATGGGCCATGAGGCCGTGGCGGTGCGGTGTCCGCCTGCCTTACCACCGCCGCGTCGTTGCAGCTCATGAAGGTGAGCCAGCGCAAGGACGACCTGGACATCGCCGAGCTGGAGCGCGCCGTGCAGGACGCCTCGGCGCCCGAGACGCCGGCGCAGGAGATCGCGCGGCTCCGCACCGCCGGCACGGAGCTCGACGGCAGCTACGATCCGGGGTCAGAGGTGAGACGCAGCCGGGGGTCAGGGGTGAGACACGGTGAGGGTCAGAGGTGAGACACAGCCGGGGGTTAGGGGTGAGACACGGTGAGGGTCAGAGGTGAGACGCAGCCACGTCCTGGGTGAAAGTCGGTGGTGAAATGGCAGGGTCATAGGGGTGGCACGCAGCCGGGGTCAGAGGTGAGACACAGCCGGGGTCAGGGGTGAGACACGGTGAGGGTCAGGGGTGAGAGACGGCCAAGGTCAGAGGTGGTCCAGGGTTAGAGGTCAGTGGGTGGAGATCCGGGTCTGGATTGAGAGATATATCCGGTAGGTGGGGGGGGGAGGTGTTGGGGTGTTGAGAGATGTGAGATGTGCACTTGGCGATGATGCTTCAAATGCTGCTGAGAGTTCTGGGATTTTGGGCATACGAGGCCTGGGTTCCAATCAGGAGCCGGAGGTCGGGAGGTCACGGAGAGAGAGATCCGAATCTGAGCATTGTTCTGTGTCTGTTGTTAGGTGCTGGTGATCACAGCCATATAGGCGATGGTAGCGTTTGTCGTGATGTTGAAAATGATTGTGATTATAGCAGTGATAATTACGTATATGATGATGGCGAAGGCAGCAACGGTAACCGTAGTTACGACAACGACGACGATTGCAATGACGATGAGTGTATTAACGAGCGTGGTTATGATGTTTGCAACGGTATTTGACGGTGACGATGATGTTACCGATGAAAACGGGAGCGATGATGTTGACAACGAGCTGGTCACGGTTATGCCCCCTCCCCCCGCCCGCCCCTCCCCCCGCCCGCCCCTCCCCCCGGCCAGCAGGTGTCCCCCCCTCGTCACCACGTGCTCGTGCCCGAGCGCTACGTGGACGAGGACCCCGAGGAGCCGCTGAGCCCCCTGGAAATGGAGGCGCGGCAGAAGAACGTGGAGCGGATCAAGGCGATGCTCGCCAAGTCCAGGTACAGCGTCGTCACGCACACGCGTCGTCACGCACACGCGTCGTCACATTGCTTTCATGGCTTAATTTTGGTGATTTTCGAAAAGTTTTTTCGGTTTGGCCATGTTTGTTTGTTGTAGTACAGAGTTAGACTGATGGCCGTAATCTAAGTTGTCTTGTGGTTGTTGTTGTTGTTTGACTTGCATCCCACTGGGATTTGTGCACACAGTGTTGGTGTATGCTGTTTTTTCTGCAATATTTTGCTGTCTTTTCTTGGATTTTCTGTTTGCACTTAGTCACTTTAAGATGTTTTCTTGTTCACGTTTTTTGTTTTTTTCTTTGTTGCGGTTGCACCCGATTCAAGAGCCGAATGGCTCACAGGGCTATACCTAATAAATGAACTTGAACTTGAACGCACACACGCGCCGCACACGCGTCACGACGCTTCACAGCATTAACCAGGGCCGCCTTCCGGTTTCGAACCGCGGACCGCCGCGACCGCCCGCCCACCGTCACGTTGCCCCGCCCCCCTCCGCGTCTCCAGCGTGCAGAACGTGGCGCCGCTGCCGTCGCCGGCGAGCCGCGAGGTGGCGCAGGGCAAGGTGGAGGCGCACGTGCAGGAGCAGGAGCGCATCATCAGCATGTCGTGCGCCCTCGCCGCGGAGGCGTGCCAGCGGAGCAAGGCCGTGGCCGGTACGGCACCACCGCCGCCGCGGGCAGCACGGCCACGCATCGCCAGAACTCGGCGCGCGCTATTCCGTGGGTCACCTTCACCGGGGTTTTGCGCCTCGTCGTTTGTTCACCGGGTCGCTGGTAAACTGCAGTGGGCGGCACTGGACAGAGGTCGCAAACGGGTTTTGATTCCCTACCCGTACCCTACCCGAAATGAGTGACAAACGGTGACTCACCAGTGACTCACGGCCTACCCGTACCCGTACCCGGCCGCACCAGGTTCGCAAACGGGTACACGTACCCGTACCCGGCCGGGTACAGGTAGCCGGGTATCGGGTAGGGTACGGGTATCGGGTACCCGGTTGCGACCTCTGGCACTCGACCGGTTCGTAGTCGCGGCCGTAGCGGGGTGTGTGCCGGAGCGAGGGTTTATTTTCCGGGTGACCGACCCGGCCGACGCGAGTCTCCGCGTTCCTCACGCCGTCGCTCCGCTCTCTGGTTTTGTTTCCTGCCGCCCGACAGCCAAACTCACTTCCCCGACGAAGGGGGCGTCCCCTTCCCAGGATGCATCGGCGCCCGGCGGCGGCAGCCATTTTGCGTTTGTTTAGAACGCCAAGGTTTCTGCTCAGCTCAGCGGTGAGAGACTCACTCACTCACCCACTTGCTCACCCACTCGCTCACCCACTTGCTCACCCGCTCGCTCGCTCACCCACTCGCTCACTCACTCACTCGATAACCCGCTCACACGCTCACCCAATCGCTCAACCCGCTCGCTCATGGACTTTCTCACCCACTCGCTCGCTTGCTCAGGCACTCGCACACCCACGCGCTCGCTCACCCGCTCCTCCGCTTGCTCACCCACTCGCTCACCCACTCGCTCACCCACTCGCTCACCCACTGGCTCACCCGCTCGCTCACCCGCTCGCTCACCCGCTCGCTCACCCGCTCGCTCACCCCGCTCGCTCACGCCGCTCGCTCACCCGCTCGTTCACCCGCTCGCTCACCCACTCGCTCACCCTCTCGCTCACCCACTCGGAACAATCTGGGGCTCATGGCTCCCGCTGTGGTTGACGTCTCGTCACGAGTGCTCGTGCTTGCGGTGGCACCCTCAGTCTCACCGTTGCCTTTGAAACGCCCCCCCCCCCCCTCTAGGTGTCATCCACCTGGCGGAAGAGGTGAAGGAAGAGGACGACGACGATGAAGGGAACGAGAAGAGGTGTCCGCGAGAACGCGGCCGCACGGAGAACCCCGCGGGCGGCCGCGCGTCTCTCGCCGTCGTCATCCCGGCGATCGCTACAGAGCCTCGACGACGAGCGGCGTCGTTAACGGATGAAGAAGTGGCGTGCGGGCGGTGCGGGCGGGGTGGGCGAGCCACGGTCCGCAGCGGACGTGAGACCGGGACGTCCGCCGGCTTCGATCGATCCGACGTCGCGAGGGGGGTCGCTACGTCGAGTGGGAGTGGGGGGGGGGGGGGGACCCTCGTTGCCGCGTATCAACGCAAATTTTTTAAACGAAAATTCCTCCTCCCCCGCTCCCCCCTAGCGATAGTTTAGGATTAAAGTAACCGCGGGAAAGCCAAATGATGTTCTGTCCCCACCGCCGCGGCGCGCACGCACGCTCCAGTGGGTTGGTTTTTGGGGGGTTGGAACCGAGCGGCCGAGAGGGTCGGCGCCGGTCGAGTTTGTTTCGCGAGACGGGAGACGACGCGGCGAGGACGCGGTGAGGACGTCGAACCAAGACCGCCCCCCCTCCCCCCCGCAGTGTCACCGAGAAACCCCACCCCCACCCACCCCGCCCGCAGTCCCGGAGCGCGGTTTGACGGGGCCTGGTGAGCGGTGACGGCTCGCCGGAGTGGCGTCTGTCGGTGGCCCACGTTACCACAACACTACGTTACCACAAGGTGGGGGGGGGGGGCAGCTGGCCGAGTCGCCCAACTCTTCGCGTGACGTCTCAACGCTCCGTGTGCTCAACAGACCAATCGTCGTCATTAGCCGTGGCCAATCCGCTGCTGGATGAAGGCCTCCTCCTCGAATAGCCAAGCTTGTCGATCCACCGGGCACGTGCCGACGATGCCGCCGCCACCGCCGTCTCGAGCCAAATCTGGGGCTGTCATTCCGCCCCGCGCGGAGCAAAGTGGGCGCGGGGGGGGGGTCACTCGGCCTCCCCTTTCCTCCGGAGCTACGGCGGGGGGGGGCGCGAAGGTTGGCGCACCGATCGGCAGCGGCCTTCCGACTTGGCAGCGGCAGCAGGGACGGCACCTCCGGCGACGACGACAGTTTGAGGGGACGGCTGCGCGTGAGCGTCGGATGCCCACCCCCCCCGTAGGCAGGTGGCGTCCGCTGTAACCTGGAGGCTGTAGTTTTCGTTGCGAGTTCGGCCTGTACGCGGAGAGGGCCGCGCGCGGGGGTGGGTTTGCGGAGTGAGGCTGTAGGCGAGCGAAGGCTGTAAGTCGTAGGTAGGGTAGGGTGTGTTTGCGCCGTAGGGCGGTTTTCACCGTACTCGGATGATTTAGACGCTCCGTCGGGACGTAAGACGCGAAACCAAAACTTCGGGGTCATTTTTCGCTTTTATTTTATTTTCAAATCCAGAAAATGCACCATCGCGTGAAGACGCGGCGTGAGGAATGATTGGGTTACGCTGGAGGGGGGTGAGAGCATGCGTCCCTGTGGCAGGGGCTGTGTGGCACGGATGGCTTTGTTGGCTGTGCCCCCCCGGTGTCGTTAAAATCGTACACATCTGGGCACACATCCACACTGACACACACTGATGTATACTAACACACAGTGATACACACTAACACACAGTGATTCCGGTCCGCGTGGTCTCCATCCGAGCGACGCGTCGTGCTTGGGCCGCCTGCAGCGTGCGGTGGTGGTGGTACCCCCCCCCCCCCCCAGTGGTCACGTGTTGGCAGCAGTAGAGAGGGCTTCTGCTGCAGCAGGAGAGAGGGCTTCTGCTGCAGCAGGAGAGAGGGCTTCTGCTGCAGCAGTAGAGAGGGCTTCTGCTGCAGCAGGAGAGAGGGCTTCTGCTGCAGCAGCTGCGCGACATTGGAGTTCATGGCTCCCTTGAATTGATTAATTTAAGTAAAAACCATCTCACCTTGTGCCTGCTAAGTCGAAACGACGTCCGGCATCGCCCCCCCCCCCCATCTCTACCAGCTTAACTCTCATTCGCGTTACAATCTAAAATAACGGTTCATAGCTATATTTTATTACAAGTGTGCGTGTGTGTACTATTAATGTTATCACTCTGTAGGTTTTGTTTTTAAAGTTTGTAGTTTTGGCTTTTTGTTTTTACTCGCAAATACATTTAGTCGCTGGTAAGTTTGAATAACCCTCCTCACCCGGTATGCTGTATTATAATGTTAATGATGAGTAGCCGTGTTAATATTAATAATTTTATACATCCTCGGATTTTACTGTGAAACACAGATCTCGTTGGGGAGGAGGAGGGGGCGGTGCGGAGTGGCGAGTGGGCGGGGCGTCGAGGGGTAGTAGTAGTAGTGGGTAGTAGTAGTGGGTAGTAGTAGTAGTAGTAGTGGGTAGTAGTAGTAGTGGGTAGTAGTAGTGGGTAGTAGTAGTAGTGGGTAGTAGTAGTAATCAGCTAAACTAATGCATCGCTTCCACTCGCTCGAGTGCTCAGCCCCCCCCTCCTTCCCACTCCCCTCCTCCCCCCCTCCTCCTTCCCCTCCTCCTTCCCCCCTCCTCCTTCCCTTCCTCCTTCCCCCCCTCCTCCTTCCCCTCCTCCTTCCCCCCTCCTCCTTCCCTTCCTCCTTCCCCTCCTCCTTCCCCCCCTCCTCCTTCCCCTCCTCCTTCCCCTCCTTCCCCCCTCCTCCTTCCCCCCCTCTCCTTCCCCCCCCCTCCTTCCCACCCTCCTCCTACCCTCCTCCTCTCACCCTCCTCCTTCCCCCCATCTCCCCCCCCCCCCTCCTCCTCCTCTCCCTCCTCCGCATCCCCCTCCTCTAAGGCTCTGGCTGGCACCGCCAGACGTGCCGTCGCAGCGATCTAAACGAGGATGGGGGAAGGGGGAAGTCGTCGAGGTAGCGAACGAGCGGTCACGGCACGACCGCTGCCCACACACGCGGCGTGTCTCAGCTCGCCACAGTCGCCGCCGTCGTCACCGCCAACTTCATTACCAACGTCATCAACAAACTTCACCAACTTCAACGCCATCGTCACCGCCAACTTCATTACCAACGTCATCAACAAACTTCAACTCCAACTTCAACGCCATCGTCACCGCCATCGTCACCGCCATCGTCACCGCCAACTTCATTACCAACGTCATTAACAAACTTCACCAACTTCAACACCAACTTCACCGCCAACTTCAACGCCATCGTCACCGCCATCGTCACCACCATCGTCACCACCAAACTTCAACTTTATCGCCATCTTCACCGCCATTGTCACCACCACCGTCACCACCAACTTCACCACCATCGCTTCCGTGTCATTTTCGCCGATGCCGGCCTATTCTAGCACAGCGCCTGCCTTCACGAGACCGGAATCGGTCGCTTTTCGTGTTTTTGTATTTTTTAAGTGATTTTTTTTTATGTTAAGGTTCGACTCCCCTACCCCACCACCAACCCCCACCCACAGAAAAAGAATGCAAACTAAATCTGCGTGCCCTCGTTTGAATTCCAGTTACATTGTTTTGTGGTTTTATTTATGTAAATATTGTTCTCCACTAGCTTGTGCTTTTAAAACGACGAATACAAAAATAACAAGTGTTCTCACTTTTAACCCCTCGACGAACGGTGTTATTCAACATTTGATAGCACTTTTGCATGGCTTTAAAAAAAAATATCGACAGCGTACATATATATATTTTTTAACTTTATTTTAACACCGGTTCAACTTTTTCTACATATTGCTTTCGTGAGCTCGTGGGCTTCCGGAGCTTGTCTTCAGACATCGCCAAGTGACGCCACGGTCTATAACCCCCCCCCAAGGCAACCTGAACCTGGTGGATGAGTTCAGCATTTTTCACGAGCGCGCATATGTAGGCGTGTGTTTGTGTGCGCGGGCAGCGTAGCCTAGTTCGATTCCCGCTCTCGGCCGCCACCAACACCGCGTTTGCGACCCATTATCTGAACCGGTACTGTCGACCCGGCCTCCGAGTGAGTAGCCGGTGCGGTGTGTTAAACATCGCCACTGGGGAGACAAAGGCGGCCGGGCGTGGTTTCTGGTCACAAACAGCCCCCTCTCTCGTGTGCCGTGCCGGCCTTCGTAGGTGCTCGGCACTTTCCCCAAGTCTGTTAAAAGGCTATATGGGGGATATTTGCCTTTGCATAGGTTTATCGCCCGCCTCCCCCCCCATTCTTCGCTCACAAAGAGTTTCTTCAAATGTTAGATTCTCATAGAAGAGAGAGGGAAAGTTGTATCGGCATTCTTAGCAGATTTTTTATAAAAGTGTACAGTAGATTTGGCGATCCTAGGGAAGTTACTGTTTGTATGCCCGCGCTAAATGTTGATAACTTTAAAACGACCCCCAAACAATTTTATATAACCGCACCTGCGTTTGGAATATTAGAAACATGCTTTAATAATGATGATGACGACGACGATGCTCTAACAGTCGTATCGAAGACAGGATAACAACACGTGCCGATTTACAGACTCACGCATTTTGCTCAAATTCTCTCGCCGCGGAGAGAAAATGGCCTTTGATTGTATTCTTACCCCCAGGTCTCCTTTTTTGCAAGAGACTTTAGCCCCCCCAACCCCCATATCGATGTCTGGCTTTTAATGTGGAGGTCGGCGAAGGTCACTCTATCTATGGCCGTCCTGGGTGCTCTGGGTGAGTTTGACCCGCGCACGCGGCACCTGGGTCTGTCCCGTGACCGCCTGCCGGCGAGCGAGCCTTCGTCACGGCCTCAGGAGGGCCGCCGCCTCGTGTGGTGGACAACGCCGTGGTGGACGTCGCCGCCAACTCGGTGACGAGCGGCGGTTGTTGTTTGTTTGTTGTTTGTTTGTTGTTGGGCCAGCGACGCGCGCCCTCTCCCAACGCGCGCGTGCCCCGCCCCGACCTCGAGCGCGCCGTGTCCGTTGTGACGTGGCCCGTTGTGACGTCGTCCATTGTCACGTGGTCCATTGTGACGACGAATGGCGGGGCCGTTAGCCAATCGGATCCATCGTCGCACCCACGCGCCTCGAGTCTCCACCCCCTATAACCCCCAAGGTTGCGTTTTTCGACTTGGGGCGACAGCATCTCGGTGCCTATATATCGGCGGACACTTTCCGCATTTGACAAAGCAATGCACAGGGGACCCCCTTTTACCCGATGGGTAGCATTTGCACCCAAAAGTTGTAAAAAAAAAACTACTTAGCGGTGTATTAAAAGTTAATAATAAAAAAACCGAAGTGATACAAAAATATATAAAACACGCAAAAAAAACACGACAGTTCAATACAGTTTGTTGATAAATTATCTCGTTTCATTGAGGCAAAGGAAGAAGATGGTACTGTTTAAAACGCATTTAAGACGTGGAAATTTGCGTGTGGATATTCCTTGTAATATACGATGAGGTATTTTTGGAATCGCGGTTTGTCATTTTTTTTCTCTCCCCTCTCTCTCACGAGGGGCAAAATGCAGCAGCGGCGATGTCGACGAGGAGGAGGAGGAGATGTCGAGGTTGGGGTTTTGTGTGTGTTTCGCTTGAGTTGTGTACACAACTAATAAAGCTACTCACCGGCTTGGACGGGAAAATGCCTCCATGGCTCGCCTTGACCCCCCCCCCCAACTCGGGATATTCTTCACGAGGTGGGCCTGTTGTGAGTGACCTCTGACATGATGGTTCTAGATTTGAAGCTTTCGTGACTGCAAGGATTCATATTCTTATGTTTTTAAAAAAAAATGTAAATTAATAAAAGTCAATAAAAATAAAATAATAATCACGACGTTTCGGAGGCAACACAAGCTTCCGTCTTCAGGCGGAACCGTCACAGCACGATAGCTGTATCAAGTGAGAGAAATTTTACTTTTATTAAAAAAATTTACCTACGTGACTTTACCGAAAAAACCTAAGAATATGATGATGATGGTGTTATTAAAATAAGCCCTTGTCGTGTTCTAGGCCTTCCCGTGAAAGTCGTACAACTGTCTTATCTACCCACGGTAGGCGTTTGTAAACAACACGAAACAAACTCTTTTGTTCTTTCGGTAAAGTCACGTGGGTATAAAATAAATCGCGACGTTTCGGGCGCACCTGATGACGGACGCTGCTGGTGTTGCGCCCGAAACGTCGTGATTTATTTTATTTTCTACCTACGCGACTTTGCCGAAAGATCCAAAGAGTGTGGATTCCTGCAGTCACGAAAGCTTCAAATCAAGATCGAAATCGATACAAATCCATACTCTGGTTTTTTCGGGTAAAGTCACGTAGGTTAAAAAAGAAAATTAAATTAAATCACGACGTTTCGGAGGCAACACAAGCTTCCGTCTTCAGGTGGAACCGTCACAGCAAAATTACCGTATCAATTGATACGGTAAAACCAAAGAGTGTGCATCCTTGCAGTCACGAAAACTTCTAATCTACGACGATACAAATCAACAAAGCACTCAAATGCCGGCCCCACGACCCTCCAAGTCCACACCACACAAACCCCTTCGACGCTGCCCGAAGCTTCGAGAACAATGAAAGATCAGCTGACACGACTCGACAAATCATTTCGAGGTGAATATTTCGGAGTGATACACTCTCTGGTTCAACACAAGCGGCCAAAACGTCGCGTTGGCAGCAGCGCTTTGTGATACGGACAACTTAAAATGTTATCTTCTTTAGGCAATTCACGTTGAAATAAATCTTTTTTTTGTTCTAAATTTAGTTTATTATTAGACAAATGATGTATCATCTTCAGATGCTTTGTGGGGCAGCGCTCCGTCGTGTAGTGCAGGTGACCCCTGCACGGACAACATTGACCATTCGACTTCTTGGTTCTTTCGGTAAAGTCACGTAGAATGGAAATAATAAAATAATAAAAATAAAACATATTTTATTAAAAGATAATATTTTATTATGTTTTATTTTTATTATTTTATTATTTCCATTCTACGTGACTTTACCGAAAGAACCAAGATGAATCCCTGCAGTAGTCACGAAAGAAGCTTTAAATCGAAATTGACCATTCGAGTTTCGTGACGTTTCGCCGGCAATTACAACGACCAGCTCCGTCATCGGGCGAGAGCCGCAGGCTTGTGGAGAAATCCTCCTCCTGTTTCGGGCTTAAATAAATCCTTCTTCTCACAACCCCCATGGGTGCGCAAAAAAGAATTGAGTTTGAAGATAATTAAAATGGTATGGGGGGGGGGGGGGTCACAGGACATGTGGACCGCCATGTACTTTACAATGCTCACAGCGTGTACCACCAACTCCGCACTAAACCTGAATGGGGAAGTATGGTCAAACAACCCCCCGGCACAGAGGGGGGGGGGGGGGGGTCGTCTCGTCTCTTCCCGAGCCGCCTGGCCAGGCTCAGCTAAAGTCCGACTTACGGACACCCCGACTTACGGACAGTCCGACTTACAGACACCCCGACTTACGAACGGATCTCATGAACTCAACCCGTTCGTAAGTCGAGGCACGTCCGTGAACGTGATTCATTGACCAATAGGCGACGCTTCCGTACCTAGTTAGCATTTTAGGCCACCCCTTCCAACGTGTTTGATTGGCTGAGCTTGACGAATGGGCGCGTGAGACACTGCAGCATTGCAAGACGCTCTGAGGGCAGCACAAGAATAGATCACTCGGCATCTAGACAACAATAGACACGCTCAGGGGCTCCACGCGTGAACATGAACATGCCACTCGGAATATAAAACAATAAAACTTAAATTTCGATTTAAAGCTTTCGTGACTGCAGGGATTCATCTTCTTGGTTCTTTCGGTAAAGTCACGTAGAAGGGAAGTAATAAAATAATAAAAATAAAACAAAACGTCGTGAGAATAATTTTATTATGTTTTATTTGTATTATTGTATTACTTCCCTTTTACGTGACTTTACCGAAAAAACCAAGAAAATAAAACTGAATTTGGAGCTTTCGTGACTGCAGGAATTACTCTTTGGTTCTTTCGGTAAAGTCACGTATAAAGAGAAAATAATAAATTAAATACTAGCATACGACGTTTCCATTGCAACACAAACAATCGTCATCAGGTATAAATGAAATAGAAAGACAAATCTAGTATACTTAGAAATGTAATGTAATACAACAGAGAGAGTCGGATAACATAACAGTCAACACCCTACCTGGTTGATTACGTTCTTCCTGAGAATGCTAAATTTGAGAGAGAGATACAATACAGAACCAGAAACATATAGACAGACATATAAGCAGACAGATATCACAGAGATACATAGAAAGAGACACATACAAAGGCACACATAAAACAATAGGCAGTCTCTGGACGTAATGACACACTAAGAATCTCTCTCACGCAAACCCATCGCCGTTATTCATTCGGCTGTGTCGTGTGGTGGAGGGCATGTGGCACACACACACACATTGTTTTACTGAACCCCAACATGTGAACGAGTTAAAGTTTCATCATGGGACCTCCTTTGCCAGTACCAAAATATACTAATAGGGGTTTTTCCCCTTTTTTCTGGCAACAAAACTGACACCTTTTGCAAGGAATCATGCTTACTACATTAACCACAATACTTGCAGTCAAATGCAAACAAAAAACAATACTCTGATAATGACGCCAAAAGGCGTCATCTGGTCGAACACCATGTGAGACTAGGCTCTAAAGAAATCTGTCTCTGGTGTGGACCAATCAGTTTCAAGGACAATGCATAAATGATCAGAGTATGTTTTTTGTTTGCATTTGACTGCAAGTATTGTGGTTAATGTAAGCATGATTCCTTGCAAAAGGTGTCAGTTTTGTTGTTAGTGGAGTTAAAGTTTGCCAGGTAGGGGCCCACTCAGCCATGCAGGTTTCTTTTTCAGAAACGACCTCGCCATCAACAAATTACTTATCATCACCCCCCCCGGCCGCCTTTGTCTCCCCAGTGCCGATGTTTACACACCGAGTTCGATTCCCGCTCACGGCAACCAGCACTACCAGTGACGATTATCTGAACCGGTCCTGGGCCTCCCCCTAGGTCGACTCAGCCTCAAAATTAGTATGTATCTTTGCGCGGTGTGTAAACATCGTCACTGGGGAGACAGACCATCCCACCCCTTCGCTAACAGCACTTGGCCCCGACCAACAGCATTGTTCAAGGCGACACGGTGGGGGGGGGGGGGCTTTGGGGCCGTCCATAAATGACGTCACGCACCTAAGGGGGGGGGGGGTGTCAGACAGTTGTGACGATGTGTGACGAGGGAGGGGGGGGGTTTGAGAAATGTGACGTCACATCAAAATGGGCAACTTTAAATAAATATAGACAACACATTCTACTTAATTAGACTTAAATTTCGATTTAAAGCTTTCGTGACTGCAGGGATTCATCTTCTTGGTTCTTTCGGTAAAGTCACGTAGAATGGAAATAATAAAATAATAAAAATATAACATAATAAAATTAATAAATGCTTTCTCCTACAACATCAGAGTGCAGCGCCACATTAAATACGCACTACAATGACAATAGTTTAAAGCGATTTGAAGCATGTTTTATTTTCATAATGGAAACATGGTTTTGGGGGGGGGGCAGAGCTTTGTGACGTTATATTTGAGGGGGGGGGGGAGGTCTGACTTTTTGTGACGCCGTGTGACGAGGGGGGGGGGGTCAAAATCGCGTGACGTCATCTATGGACGGCCCATTTTGTCTTTGCAACTTTGTCGGTGCCCCCAGGGCGCTTTGAGTCCTCGTTTCACTCCCACCGACCCACCCACCCTCCACCATCCCCACCACTCACCACCATCACCACGCCATCACCACCACTCACCATCACTATCCACCATCACCACGCCATCACCACCACGCCATCACCACCACGCCATCATCACCACCACTCACCATCACTACCACCCACTCCACGAATCAGCGTCTCCATTAGCGCAAGTTGTGAGTTGTGAGGCTCGTAGCAATGGTGCTGGCTCTGGTGAGTTAACGTGTGCCGAGTGGTGGGCATCCACCACACCCACATCCACACCCACACTACACCCACACCAACACCACAACACACACTACACCACCCACACTACACCCACACCAACACCACATCCGCACCAACACCACCCACTCCACAAACACCACCCCACAACACCCACCACACCAACACCACACATACACCAACACCACAACACCCACCACACCAAATCCACACAACATCCACACAACAACACCACACCACCCACCACACCCACACCACCCACCACACCCACAACACCCACCACACCAACACCACACCACACATACACCAACACCACAACACCCACCACACCGACACCACAACACCCACCACACCAACACACACGCACCACCCACACGACACGCACGAGTCGCATGAACCAGAGTTGGGTGTAGCCCGCGCGGTGTGTTACAAACTCCATTGCTCTGCCGTGTTGTTGTGGAGTTTGTCTGTGTGTGTGTCTACGTGTGCGTGTCTGTGTGTGTCTGTGTCTGTCTGTGTGTGCGTGTCTGTCTGCGTGTGTCTTTATGTGTGTCTGTGAGTGTATGTCTGCGTGTCTTTGTGTCTGTGTGTCTGTCTGTGTGTCTATGTCTGTGTGTCTATGTGTGCGTGTCTGTGTGTGTCTGTCTGTGTCTTTATGTGTATCTGTGTGTGCGTGTCTGTCTGCGTGTCTTTGTGTCTGTGTGTGAGTGTGTGTCTGCGTGTCTTTGTGTCTGTGTTTGGGTGTGTCTGTCTGTGTGTCTATGTCTGTGTGTCTATGTCTGTGTCTATGTCTGTGTGTCTATGTGTGCGTGTGTGTCTGTCTGTGTCTTTATGTGTGTCTGTGTGTGAGTATGTCTGCGTGTCTTTGTGTCTGTGTGTGAGTGTATGTCTGCGTGTCTATGTGTGTGTGTGTCTGTGTGTTTGGGTGTTGCTGGCCACCCACCCCTCGTGTGCCGTTCCGGCCTTCATAGGTGCTGCTGCTACTCGCTAACAGCACTTGCCCCTACAGTCTGTTAAGGCTACACGGGGGATTTTTGTCTTTGTGTGTGTGGGGAGCGGTGGCGCAGTGGTTAGCGCTTCGCTTGCGACACGAACCTGGGCCCACCCGAGTTCGACTCCCGTTCAGGGCCACAAACCCCATCAGTGACGAGCATCTGAACCGGTCCCTGGGCCTCCCCCTAGGTCGACTCAGCCTCAAACGAGTGACCCGGTGCTGTGTTGTAGTCAACATCGCCGCTGGTGGGGAGACGATCTCAACACAGCCACACACACACTAAAAACACCTACCTACACACACACTCACACATACACTCACACCTTCACTCAACAACAACCGCCATTCGTCACTAAGTGGCGGTGACGTCACCACGACGCTTGTGCCAGGCCATGTGCACCTTGAGGCCACGTGTCGAACGCCCGCTGGCAGGAGGTCACGGGGCAGACCCAGCAGGTGCCACGGGTCGACTGACTGAGATGACCGAGATGACTGGCTGATGCACCACCTGTGCCCCCTACTATACCAACTTGCTGTGCTTTAGCCACCCGGCGCTCCGCTAGACACACACACACGTACACACACACACATGTAGACACATACACACAGACACCCACGTAGATGCTAAAATGTTATTTAGCGTTTGCCGCGTTCTCTCGACCAATCGGAGGGCGCCTCTCGCGCGTGGCGCCACCTCGGCAGCCAATGGGAGCGCGACCCTCTCGTCTCCCCCCCAACGGGCCCGTGAACCGTGGGGGGCGCTTTGCTTCATCCACTGCTGGATGGGAGGTTTGGGTGGATGGGGTTCGTTTGACCATACTTCACCACGCTGGGCCGTGCGGTGGCTGTGTGGGGGAGGGGGGAGGGGCAGGACTGACACCACACCGCCCCCCCCTCATGCTGGACGACTGTGCAATTAACAAAGAGCTTCATAGCTCATCGGATTCCTCCTGGAGTCGAATGACAAAGATTCTGATTCGTCACTCGCCAACTGATGTTGTTCAGCCGTGGCTCGCGATCAAACTCGGATGACCGAGTTCGTATGGGGCGCTACGGTGGCTAGGAGATGTTGACTACCTCGCCTGGTATGCAGGAGGTCCTGGGTTCGATCCTGACCCTGACGCCTGCTGCTGTATATTTGGAGTTTGCGTGTCTCTCTCATCATCATCATCACGGTGGCTAGGAGATGTTAACTACCTCGCCTGGTCTACAGGAGGTCGTGGGTTCGATCCCGACCTTGACGACGTCTGCTGCTGTATATTTGGAGTTTGCGTGTTTCTCTCTCCCCGTGGTCACTGTGTGGATTTATCTCCGGGTCCTCCTCCGGCTTTCCCCTCCACATTTAGAAACACGCTCTCAGAGTATTTGCCTGCTTGCTGTACATATCGACATGATGGTGATGAGCCGCTTTGCTGAGCTGTCGTTTGTGTGTCGGAGAACATGCGAGTGCGGAAGTTGATGTTGCAGAGCTAGCTCGGATCCCGTTTTGGGCAGTAACCCAACACAACGTCCCACTAAAATGTCACTCGCAATGGATCGGAGTTACGACAAACGGACGGACTTTGGCAGATGTTTTTGCTGATTGATAAGAGTTTTTTTTATTGGGTTAGATCGCTTAAAATATATAAATGTGTCGTTAAACCCGCCACCAACCCGACACAGCCAATTAGTAAGGTTTGTCACGTAAACAGAACGTGCCAATTCGTCAGTAGTACAGCACTCACCGCTGTGAGAGTAAACCCACTGCCGCATTTACAATTCAAGTTCAAGTTCATTTATTAGGTATAGCCCTGTGAGCCATTTGGCTCTTGAATCGGGTGCAACCGCAACAAACAAAAAACTAAAACATGAACAAAAAACATCTTAAAGTGAATATGTGACTGAGTGCAAACAGAAAATCCAAGAAAAGACAGCAAAATATTGCAGAAAAAAACACCGTACACCAACGCTGTGTGCAAAAATCCCAGTGGGATGCAAGTCAAACAACCAACAACAACCACAAGACAACTTAGATTAAGGCCATCAGTCTAACTCTGTATTACAACAAACAAACATGGCTAAACCAATACACTTTTCGAAATCACCAAGATAAAGCCATGAAACCAATGAGACAGTGATCATAGGAACTGTGACCGAATTTTCACAATAAACGACATTAACAACATGTACTACCAAAACCCTGCAGCCGTAGCTGGCTGCATGAGTCACTCCACAACAGCAGGAGCATCAGTCGGAGTATTATAATTTTTCAATGCACCTTTAAGATCAGCACACCAAATCAAAACAGCAACTCTTCGCCGGACAATTACAACAAAGCAGCCTCGTCACGCGACAGCCTGAACTGTGGATTAATCCTCCCGCTTGTGCTCCCTCTCCCGCCTCCATGCAGGTGCTCACCGTGATCCTGGGCGGCCTGGCGTTTGCGATATTCATGCTCAAGGGGTTATTCTTCGGAGGCTCGGCGGCCAGCAAAGACCCCATCACTCTCAAAGATCCCAGCATCAAGTACCCGCTGCGTTTGGTCGACAAGGAGGTATAACGGGGGAGGGGGGGGGGCACCGGGTTCGATCCCCGACGGCGTTTTTGAAAATCCGGCACCCACTCCGAAGCCGCCGGATAATTATCGATGATCTACTGTATGTCTTTTTTTTATCGGATTATTTTTTCCTCTTACTCCGTCTCCTTCTGCTCACAAAAAACAGTCGGGGGGCAAAGGTCATCTCTGTCGGGAGGCCCTGAACTGGTGGTACAAGTTACACGCGTGTGTGTGCGCGTGTGTGTGTGTGTGCGCGTGTGTGTGTGTGTACGCGTGTGTGTGTGTGTACGCGTGTGTGTGTGGGGAGCGGTGGTGTAGCGGTTAGCGCTACGCTGCGCTATGAACCCGGCGACCCGGGTTCGATTCCCGCTCACGGCCAACACCGGTGACGATTATCTGAACCGGTCTCGGGCCTCCCCTAGGTCGACTCAGCCTCAAATGAGTACCTGGTGCGGTGTGTAAACATCGCCACTGGGGAGACAAAGGCGGTCGGGCGTGGTGCTGGCCACCCACCCCCTCGCGTGCCGTGCCGGCCTTCATAGGTGCTCGCTAACAGCACTTGCCCCTACAGTCTGTTAAGGCTATACGGGGGATCTTTATCTTTGTGTGCGTGCGAGCGTGCACGTGGCCCTCTGTCAATCCATTCGCCGAATGACGGTCTCCTCTGCATTCCAGGTGGGCCAGAACGCGCCCGCCCGATCTCGTTAGACCCCCCCTCCCGCAGGCGAAAACAAGGATTGAGCCGGGAATGGCGCTTGGAATCTTGGGACGGGCGTCCGCCCTGCACGACAACAAGTCGTTGCAGGGCTGCCCCTGGGGCGACAACGTTTCGGGCACCAAAGAGGCCAACGCAACAAAGGCCACTTTTGTATTTCTGCGACAGCGCTTCTGCGTAGTAGTAGGTTTTTACCCTTTAAACTGGTACAAAACTGACACCTTTATACAAGGCATCATGTTTGCAATAACCTCAACACAAGCAGTCAAAATGCAAACAAAAAGAAACAACTCTGATGATGGTAATGATATGCACTGTCCTTAAAGGTGTCAGTTTTGTACCAGTTTAAAGGGTAGAAACCTACTACTATATTTTGCCACTGGTAAAGGAGGTCTCATAGTGTAAGCGCTTCTGCGCTTTGCTGCTTCACCAAGCCCCGTACTCTCCCAGTTTGGTGAAGTGTGGTCGTGTAAACCCGCACGACCCCCACCCTCTATGCCCTGGGGAGACCCCTCATCCAGCATGATTGTGGAAGATTGCCACACTTCACATGCAGCAGGTCACCGACTAGCACCTGCAATTGGCACGGTGCGAAATAAGTTCAACGTACGTACGTACGTAGGTGCCATTGACACAGCCACTGTGAACCTCCTGAGAGAGAGACACACACCGAGGCCCAGAGTTTAAATCTGATCGGTACCGGCCGACTGGCTCCGACATGGCCATTATGAACGTCCCCAGAGAGACACCCAGAACTAGGGCTTGAACCCATGCAACTCCACAGTATGGCGTGTTGCCACACGTTACTGTCATTTGAAATAGCTGCGTCATTGGGGCATCGCCAACTGCTGGTATGGATTTAGTTTTTTTTATTCTAAATCAGAGTCCAATGAACCCTTTGGTGTGAGCGTGTTTGTGTTCAACGCACGTGGGTTCAAGGTCCGGTGTTTGTCCGTGTCCCGGGTGCCTGGGTTCAAACCCCGGTTGGTTCTGAATGCCTCTCGCTCCCTCCGGAGTTTCGCAATGGCCAGGTCAGGCGCGCCTGTGACCTACGCGTCTGATGTCATACGTGGGAATCTAAGCAAGGGGTTCAGGCCGGGGGAGGGTTGAGGTGGTTGCAGGCCCATGGGGGGGGGGGGGGGACACGTGACAGACAGCAGTTGGCAGTGCAGCAACATCCATTGTTGAGCTTCACTTCTGCGCTCCCAGGCTGTTGTTGAGTGAAATGCAGAACGTTTTAAGGAAACGTTCTGACCATCAAACGAAGACGGTCACCGCATCGCGCGCTTTCGGATGTGCTTCTGCGGCCGTCTGGAACGCCCTTCCGATATTAGGAAGCTGTGCACTTTTAAATCATCGAGATTGACAAACTCGTTTCTTTAGAACTGCTTTTTGTGTTTCGTTTGGTCGGCCTTGCCCCACACCTCCGATTGTTACGGTTGGCTACGTACGGTGAGAAAGAATATCGTAATGGGACCTTCCAACACTGTTTGAGACTCGGCTCTAAAGAAAGCTGTCTCTCTGGTTTGGACCAATCGGTGTCAAAGACAATGCATCATCAACTACCAAAGCATGCTTTTTTGTTTGCATGTTCAAGTATATGTGTTCAATGCAGACATGAATCCTTGCAAAAAAGGTTTCTGTTTGGTGTTTAAACACAGCTCTTTTATTGCCAGAAAGGGTAAAACCTATTCATATATGGCGAGAAAGAACTTCAACATATGTACATAAACGACGAGAAACCCATCCAGACACAAAGTTCTAAAGAAATGAGTGTTCACGTATGTAACGGTGGGCCGTTCTATACGTGGGTATGTCACTAGGCCCGTGAGCAGGTGTGGTTGCGACGATCCAATGCGCCGGGAACGCAGTAGCCGGGCGGCTTCTCGTGCCGGCTCGGCTACCCGCAGAGGTCGCAACCGGGTACCCGATACCCGTACCTTACCCGATACCTGGCTACCCGTACCCGGCCGGGTACGGGTATGGGTACCTGTTTGCGACCCTGGTGTGGCCGGGTACGGGTAAGGAATCAAAACCCGTTTGCGACCTCTGGCTGCCCGTGGTGCCTCCTGCCGTGTCGGCCCCCGGTGACGGCTGTTCTCCCCCCCCCCCCCCCATCTGTTTGCCCACTCGGCAGATCATCAGCCACGACACGAGGAAGTTCCGCTTTGCACTTCCGTCTCCGCAGCATGTGCTGGGACTGCCCGTGGGTGAGTCCCTGTCGCTGCAAGGATGGGATACAATCGTCGGCGTCGGCCGTGGTCTATCCACTGCTAGATGGCTAGATGTTAACTCCCTCACCTGGTACGCAGGAGGTCGTGGGTTTTCGATCCCGACTGTGACGACGCCTGCTGCTGGTTTTCT
The DNA here is from genome assembly GCF_965212315.1 of Lampetra planeri. NCBI lineage: Eukaryota > Metazoa > Chordata > Hyperoartia > Petromyzontiformes > Petromyzontidae > Lampetra > Lampetra planeri. The sequence goes on from NC_136170.1 coordinate 888,242, forward strand.
TGTCATTATTTGCCGAGTAAATACCCCGCGCCTTCAAGGCTGATGCGCTACGCTCACGGAGCAGCGTGTTTTTCGTGTCCGTTCCAAGAGAGCGAATTTCACATTCATGATCTGAGACTTAAGCTCCAGGGGACATCATCTTTCGAGATGAACGTATTGAGATCTGCCTCTCGGGAGATTGAGTTTCAGGTTCAGAGTCTTGAAACACAACTCCAGGAGACCAGGTTACAGGATCTTGATTGAGACCCGAACAATTGAGACTCAAACGTAGTCAATTATATATATTTTTTTATTTATGGGGGACCCTTTTTGCCAGTATCAAGATGATGACAACAAAAGAATATGCTTAAGCCTTTCCAGCAAGAACACGGACGTTATAAGATGTTGAAAGACCAAATACTACGAAGCATCAAGCCTGCATTAACCACAAGCACTTGTGGTAAAAATGCAACAACAACAACAAAATGTGCACTGATTAGGCGTGCGTTGTCCTTGAAACTGATTAGCCTACACCAGAGACGGCCTCCTTGATGGCCTTGTCTCACCGCCGGCGTTAGATCGGAGAAACGCCAAAAGGCAACCAGCACAAGGACAATGCAAGTCAGCGATGATAAGCTACTAAAGCGGTGTGCGCATTTGTGTGTCGTTGATCGCTGCCAGGTCAGCACGTGTACCTGACGACCAAGGTGGACGGGAACCTGGTGATCCGGCCCTACACGCCGGTGTCACGCGATGAGGATAAGGGCTACGTGGACCTCGTGGTGAAGGTGAGACGGTCCCGTCACCCGGGTCTCACGTCACCCGGGTCTCACGTCACCCGGGTCTCACGTCACCCGAGTCTCGCGTCACCCGGGTGTCACGCCACCCAGGCGTGTGTGTATGTGGCACGTGTGTGTATGTGACGTGTATGTGTGTGTGTACGCGTGCAGGTCTACTTCAAGGGCGTCCACCCGAAATTCCCAGAGGGCGGGAAGATGTCCCAGTACCTGGACCAGATGAACATCGGCGACGGCATCGACTTCCGCGGGCCCAACGGCCTCCTGGTCTACAAGGCTCCAGGCGAGAGGGGGACACGGTGACACTGACGCGGGGCGGGGGGGGCAGCCTCCCGTGCAGTGGCATCAGCAGCGTGGTTGGCACGCCCGGGTTATCCCCCCCCCCCTCTTCGACTCACTGGCGCGGGAGCAGTTGCATCGCCTGCACACCGTGATGGCTACGCCATTGACTGAACCCGAGCAGAGACTTTAAGTCCGTTGTGTCTACGGGCTTCTTGAATGTATGCCACTGCACTCTAGGGGAGTCCAGCAGCTCTGAGCCTCTTGAATTCACAATGGACCCTTTGGTAGTCTTAGTCTGGATCAGTGTTGTTCATTGCAAGGCCCCGTAGGGGGGCCACTGGCGCCCCCCCCCCCAACCCCGGCCAACACACGAACAGTGAAAACACCCCCCATCATCATCGTCGTCGCCGATGCCGTATCGGCGTGCTTTGTCCCGCGCGTCGCACTGCGAGCGAGAATGCTTTTCTCTCGTCGCTCGGCGGCAACGCTCGGATCGACTGTGGAGTTTGATCGCCGGCCCGACTCTCCGCCCCCCCCCCCCCCCCATTCAGGAGTCTTCGCCATCCGGCCCGACAAGAAGTCGGAGCCGCAGGACCGCAAGGTGCGGCGGCTGGGCATGATCGCAGGCGGCACGGGTGAGCCCGCCGGCGCTGCCACGCGCTGTTACAGCGTCGTCCAAATTGAAAAATGCGTTTCTTCAGAACTGCTGCTTGTTGTTGTTGTTGTTGTGTTTAGTTTGTTTTACCCGCCCTCCCGCCGCGCGCCTTCAGTTTGCGCGGTTGGCTATGTACGGTGCTAAAGAAGTTCAATATGCATGCATACATAGACTCACACAGAGACCCATAGACTCACACAGAGACCAATAGACTCGCACAGAGACCCATAGACTCACACAGAGACCCATAGACTCACACAGAGACCCACAAACTCACACAGACCTATAGACTTATGTAGAGACCCATAGACTCACAGAGACCCACAAACTCACACGGAGACCAATAGACTCACAGAGACCCACAGTTTATCCTTCCTGCGCACCTCCGATGAGTGTGGTTGTGCGTACACTGCACGACGATGTCGTACCTCGCACGGTTCACGATATTCGTTTTTTAGATGACGTCGGTCAGCGCTGTGCGTGCGTTTGCTAACAGCACTTGCCCCAACAGTGTGTTCAGGCTGTACGGGGGATCTTTGTATTTGTGGCCCATCGCTCCCCGTGTCCGGTGTCGTGTTCAGGAATCACTCCGATGCTGCAGCTCGTCCGGCAGATCGTGAACAATCCCGCAGACAAGACCACATGCCACCTCATCTTTGCCAACCAGGTGGGTTCAAACGCCACAACACTCCCATGTCACGCCACAACACTCCCATGTCACACAACAACACTCCCATGTCACACCACAACACTCCCATGTCACACCACAACACTCCCATGTCACGCCACAACACTCCCATGTCACGCCACAACACTCCCATGTCACGCCACAACACTCCCATGTCACACCACAACACTCCCATGTCACACCACAACACTCCCATGTCACACCACAACACTCCCATGTCACACCACAACACTCCCATGTCACATCACAATACTCCAATGTCACATCACAACACTCCATGCCTCGCCACAACACTCCCATGTCACACCACAACACTCCCATGTCACACCACAACACTCCCATGTCACACCACAACACTCCCATGTCACATCACAATACTCCAATGTCACACCACAACACTCCATGTCACGCCACAGCACTCCATGCCTCGCCACAACACTCCATGCCTCGCCACAACACTCCCATGTCACACCACAACACTCCATGCCTCACCACAACACACCGATTCATAACTCACCATGGCACAGGAGAACAAACCACAACATGACACACTATGCAATGCCGCAACACACCATGTCGCACCATAACGTACTGCACCACAACACACAATGCCACAACACACTACTACCACAACACACCATGCCGCACCACAACACACCACTACCACAACACACCACTACCACAACACACCGCACCACAACACACCACGTCTGAATCGGTCCTGGGCCTCCCCTAGGCCGACTAAGGCGCGTACCTGGTGCGATGTGCAGTAAACATCGCCACTGGGGAGACAAAGGCGGCCGAGCGTGGAGCCGGCCACACGCCCCCCTCGTGTGCCGTGACGGCCCTCATAGGTGCTGCTACTCGCAAACAGCACTCGCCCCATCAGTCTGTCACAGGCTACACGGGGGATCTTTGTCTTTGTGTGGCCGTGTGCAGGAGGAGAAGGACATCTTGCTGCGTGCCGAGCTGGAGGAGGTTGCGGCTGAACATCCGCAGAAGTTCAAGCTGTGGTTCACACTCGACCGCGCACCACAAGGTACAGGCCACACCGCCAGCCAGACGGCCACACACCCGCCTGCCTGTCTACCTGCATACTTACCTCCTCACCTACCTACCTACCCACCCATCAGCCCAACACTGCCTACCTACATACCTATAAGCCTAGCTGCCCACCTACTTGCCTGCCTGCCTGTCCACCTTCCCACCCACCCACATATCTCCCCATTCACCTGCCTAAAAACCCCTACCCCCTCACCTACCTACCCATCCATCAGCCCAACTACCTGCTTGCTCAACTACCTACCCACCCACCCATAAGCCTATCTTTCCTGCACAACTACCCACCCATTCACCTACCTATCCACCTGTTTATCTGCCCACCGACCTCTCCACCCGACTACTTGCTGCCTATCCCCGTGTCTGTCTACCCGCCCAGCTACCTGCCTGCCTACCCACCTTCCCACCCACCCATGTGCCCTGTCTATCCCCCCATCCCACCACGTCGTGGCGACCTCGTCGACGCCTCGTGATCAGTCCCGCCGCTAGAGGAAGGTGGTTCTAAAGAAATGAGTTCTGTTCCAGGTTGAAGACTCACTTAAATCTTGACTCATATTCTTTGGGTCTTTCGGTAAAGTCACGTAGATAGGTTCAAAGAAACTAACAAAAAACTATGACGTTTCGATCACAACACAAGCAATCGTCCTCCTGATGACGATCGCTTGTGTTGTGATCTAAACGTCGTGGTTGTTTGTTATTTTATTTGAACCTATCTACGTGATTTTACCGATATGAAGACTCGCTTCTTTACAACTGCTTGTTGTTGCGTTTAGCTTGCTGCCCCCCCCCCCCACCTCGCACCTCCGATTGGTACGCGGTTGGCTACGTGCCGCGGTGCGAGAGAAGTTCAAAGGGGATAGGCGGCAGGGCGGTCAGCAGGGGTAGGTCTGTGGACAGGCCACACGGGTAGACGGGGAGGTGAGCGGGCGTGCGTGCGTAGCTGTGCGGGCAGAGAGGCTTATGGTTCGATAGGCGGGCGGGCGGGCAGGCAGGCGGGCGGGTGTGTTGGACTGATGGATGGCTAGGTAGGCGAGGGGGTAGGGGGGGTAAGTTTTTAGGCAGGTACATGGGGAGATATGTGAGTGGGCAGGTCGACTGCTCTTGTGTGGAACCGCGAGTTGGCCCCCACGGCCTTCGATGGCATGGGGGGGGAAGGCCTTGGTGCGGCGGCGGTAGATTGAACCACGGCTGACGACGTCACCACGATAACGAGTCCGTGGCGAGTCCGTGGCCGCATTGTACCTCCGTGTCTCCCCCGTCCCCCCCGCAGGCTGGGAGTTTGGCCAGGGCTTTGTGAGCGCGGCGATGGTGCGCGAGCACCTGCCCCCGCCCTCGGCCGACGTGCTCGTGCTCATGTGCGGACCGCCGCCCATGCTGCAGTTTGCGTGCAACCCCGCGCTGGACGAGTTGGAGTACGCCGCCACGTCGCGTTTCGCCTACTGAGGTCGCGCGCGACGGGACGACGCCGGGCGGGAGGCGGGACAGCTCCTCGGCCGATCGTCGAGACCGGCGCTTGTCCGCCCGCTTACCAAGTCGCTCACTCATCTACTCCCACAGTGAGGTTGAGACTTGCTTATTCGCTCGCTCACTCGCTCACTCGCGCACAGACAAAGTCATTTCAGGCAACCCATTCTCCCTGAGACACTCGCCCACTCGTACACGTTGATTCACCCAACCGTCGTTCGCTCACTTCCCACAGTGAGGAGACTCACTGGCACCCACTTGCTCAGGCACTCTCATACACTCACACACACTCACTCACACGCACTCTCATACACACTCTCTCATACACTTACACACTCACCCACTCTCATACACTCACCCACTCTCATACACTTACCCACTTACACTCACTCTCATACACTCACACACTCTCTCACTCACCCTCATACACTTACCTTCATACACTTACCCACTCACTCTCTCACCCTCATACACTCACACTCACCCACTCACTCTCATACACTTACATACTTACCCACTTACACACTCACCCACTCACACTCACTCTCACCCTCATAAACTTACACACTCATCCCACTCTCATCCACTCACTCACCCTCATACACTTACACTCACACTCATACACTCACCCACTCACTCTCATACACTTACCCACTTACACACTCTCCCACTCACTCTCATACACTTACCCACTTACACTCACTCTCATACACTTACACACTCACCCACTCACACTCACTCACCCACCCACCCTCATACACTCACTCTCATACACTCACACACTCTCACTCTCATACACTTACCTTCATACACTTACCCACCCACTCACTCTCTCACTTACACACTCATCCCACTCTCATCCACTCACTCACCCTCATACACTTACACTCACATACACTCACCCACTCACCCTCATACACTTACACACTCACTCACTCACCCACCCACCCTCATACACTCACTCACTCTCATACACTTACCCACTTACACTCACTCTCATACACTCACACACTCTCACTCTCATACACTCACACACTCTCACTCTCATACACTCACACACTCTCACTCTCATACACTTACACACTCACTCACTCACTCACCCACCCACCCTCATACACTCACCCACTCACCCTCATACACTCACCCACTCACTCACTCACTCGTACACGTATTCACCCAAACCATCCGCTCGCTTAGCACCCGTGTAACGGCTTGCAATGTTGACGGCGCTATAGAAATTGTCGTTATTATTCTTCGCTCTCAGACGCCGTTGTTTTTGTTGCGTGCGTCGAGACCAGCGGAGCAGGGCTCACGGCGCGAGGCCAGGGCAGAGCGCTGCTACTTATGATGCCACTGAACGTGAAACCACGACGAGACCAAAAAGCTAACCTTGCGGAGGTTTCGGCTCCTCATCACATCCGTCCATGTCTGGCCAAAGCGTCATTTGCAATGACCCCTAACCACAGCCCAACCCGAACCTCGGTACTGTTTGTACTGCCGCCTTTGCTAGATTTTTTCTGGATTGCGCTTAACTGGGTTAGAACTACATCTGGGAGGTGAGCGGTGACTACGGTGAAGTGCGATCCATCACTCGCACGACATTGTGTTCTCGAGTGTGGGACTAAGCGAGTCTACGGATGTCTCATCGCGAGTCTGTGGGTGTCTGTTGAGTCGATCTCTGGGTTCTCTGTGCGAGTTGTTCTCTGTCTTCTGTGCGAGTCGTATGAGCGTATGCAGGTCTCTGGGGCGAGTCTGTGGGTTTTGTCTGTATGGATTTCTATGGGTCTCTGTGTGGGTCTTAGTCTATGGGCCAATGCAAGGCGGTGGTGGTTCTGTGCGAGTCTGTTTGTGACTGGCGAATTGCAATCCATCGTTCGTCATCGCGCACAAAAAATATGGAACCCCATCTGGCTAACAGCGGGCACCATCATAATTGGCTTTTCAAAACTCAATCTCCAGTTACAGACCCAGTCTGGTGCTGTTTCAAACAGGGCAAACAAAGGTGCCTATTTGTCTCTAATCCTAACCTGGACCCGAACTCCAACCTCGAACCGTGAGCCACACTACTTAGATCTGTGTCGCCCTCCCTGTTCAGTTTGTGCTACTCCCGAATTCCGTTTCTGCACGCGAACGATCCCAGAGAGACGTGGTCTTCCGTTGGGGAGATGCGAAAACATTCAAAACGTGGGAGTGGCTCGTTGGTACCTTGGAATGGAGTTTGCGAATGACGGATTTTTCTCTTTTTGTACACGATTTCCTTAATTTCTAATTAAGCCGAGCCTCGTGCAGGATTAACTTAAATAAACGCTACACGTGCATTCAAAGTGAGGTATTTGTCTTTTTTTATATTATCGTAATTTGTGAAACGCTTAAAACGGTTAACAGATTTTCACTCTGTGTTCATTGAAATGTGGTGGCGTGTTGCTTCGTTACACAATGTTTAACTGACAACAGATTTGTCCAATTGAACATGCCACTTGGGCAACACAGAATACAGTGCCCACTGCTGTCCGTACACGACACTTTCCCTTGTTCCAAGTGCTTATCTGGTATCGATGTACCCCCTCGCAAGAGCTCGCAGTCCCAGTGTCTCTGATTAACACTGTTGGCTACGTACGGTGCGAAAGAAGTTCAACACACACACATACATATGTGCCCATACCCAGCCCTCCCCATGTCTCGTGTTGCCTGAGCATCTGCGGGTCGCTATCCCCCCGTGTCGCGCTATTCCGGTTCCCTGTTTCCTTGTGTCCTGCTGTGACCCCTGCATCCTCCATGTCTCTCCCCGTGTCCTGCTGCCTCTACCCGTGTCCCACCGTCTCCCACCACACCTCCGTGCCTCTACCCGTGTCCCACCGTCTCCCACCTCACCTCCGTGCCTCTACCCGTGTCCCACCGTCTCCCACCTCACCTCCGTGTCTCTACCCGTGTCCCACCGTCTCTCACCTCACCTCCATGTCTCTACCCGTGTCCCACCGTCTCTCACCTCACCTCCATGTCTCTACCCGTGTCCCCACCGTCTCTCACCTCACCTCCATGTCTCTACCCGTGTCCCACCGTCTCCCACCTCACCTCCATGTCTCTACCCGTGTCCCACCGTCTCCCACCTCACCTCCGTGCCTCTACCCGTGTCCCACCGTCTCCCACCTCACCTCCGTGTCTCTACCCGTGTCCCACCGTCTCTCACCTCACCTCCATGTCTCTACCCGTGTCCCACCGTCTCTCACCTCACCTCCATGTCTCTACCCGTGTCCCCACCGTCTCTCACCTCACCTCCATGTCTCTACCCGTGTCCCACCGTCTCCCACCTCACCTCCATGTCTCTACCCGTGTCCCACCGTCTCCCACCTCACCTCCGTGCCTCTACCCGTGTCCCACTGTCTCCCACCTCACCTCCGTGTCTCTACCCGTGTCCCACCGTCTCCCACCTCACCTCCATGTCTCTACCCGTGTCCCACCGTCTCCCACCTCACCTCCATGTCTCTACCCGTGTCCCACCGTCTCCCACCTCACCTCCATGTCTCTACCCGTGTCCCACCGTCTCCCACCTCACCTCCGTGTCTCTACCCGTGGTGTCCCCACCGTCTCCCACCTCACCTCCGTGTCACCGTGTCCCACCATGTCTCCGCCCCTCCACCGTGTCCCCGGCTACGCCTGCTCAAGCTCCACGAGCACGCCGCTGCAGTCCTTGGGGTGCAGGAAGATGACGGGTTTTCCGTGCGCGCCCAGGCGGGGCTCCGAGCCCAGGGGGCGCACCCCCATGGCGCGCACGGCACTCAGCGCCGCCGCCAGGTCGTCCACCTCAAGGCACACGTGGTGCAGACCCCCGCTCGCGTTTTTCGCCAGGAAGCCTGCAGCACCAGGAGAGAGAGAGCATAGACGGGACAGTTAACCCCTTGCCCATGATGTACGCGTACATCATCAGTACACGTACATCGGAAGTACAGGTAGGAACAACAGTTCCGCACTGCCCACCAGGGATTATTTGTCTGTCGTGCATAGCCACACCCTCGATTTGTATTTCATAGAGCGCTTCGGGCGGGCTCGGCACCACGTGACGCGCCGCCCCACGCAGCTTGCGCCGCGTGACACGGATCGCACGAATGCGCTGTCCAACCAAGTTCCTACCTGCCCACTCCGAAGGAACGTGTTTAAAGGCCATGTTAAACTCAACTTTTGATCTCACCAGGTAAAGCTACTTTTCACAGATGTCCAGTAGGGGTGGGTCAGAACGTTCCAACAATACAAAAAAAACCACGGTAGGCGCAAAGTATCGGAAGCTAAGCAAATCACTAAAAAAAACATACAAATAAAACTAAACTATTTTATTTTACCAGGTAAGGCCTACTGAGCGATGTAGCTCTTTTTCAGAAGCGGCGTGGCTATTACACATGATCGCTCAACCAAGTTATAGCGGCAGCCAAATTCAGGAATTGCATGCCGATTCTAAACGTGGAGGGAAAAACCGGAGGACCGGGAGAAAAAAGATCCACATGACCACAGGGAGAATAAGCAAACTCCGAATACACAGACGTCAGGGTCACGATCGAACCCACGACCTCCTGTATACCAGGCGAGGTAGTTAACATCTCACCACCATGCGGGAGGGCGCATGGCACAGTTTGGCGCCAGCTACCACAGAGTGCGGTCAGTGTCGCTGAGGTTCTCTGCGGTGAGATGTCTTTTAAAAACAGCGGCGCTGCTGCGCCTCTAAATAAAATTACCGCTGACCCGCTCTCCGAGGTACAGCGGTGAAACGGGGACACCCACCCTGCCACTTGCAGAATACGCGTCTCGGAAGTGCCAAAGGGTTAATAGAACGGTAGCGTCGGGCAGATGACGAGAACAAAGGCGGGACACGCGGAATATGCAAGACTGGACGCAAAGATGTCCCGAGGCAGCCGTGAGGACGTAGACTAACAATGCGGGACAACGCGAGATGGCGGAAGATGCAGTGGGGATGGGGGGCCACGGAGTGTCACCTGCGATGGGACTTTTATCTCCCAGCGGCTCCAGGAGTTCAATCTTGGTGTTGCCCAGGTCCACGAACACCGTGGAGACGCCGTGCTCCGGCAACGGCATGACGCCACTCACCTGCGGGCGGTAATCACGCGGCACTCGCCAAAACCGCGGCCGGCGGGCTGCACGCAGCAGGGAAAACGATTCGCGTGTTGGCCAACCCGCGGCAAAGCGGTCCTCGCTAAGACGTGGCCGGCAGGTTTGAATCCGCGGCGAACCACTGGTGGACGCACGGCACGCACCCCTTTATCCGCGGATAAAAAAAACTCGCTCATCAACCACGGCTGATCAATTTTAAACTACTGACCACGGCAAGCAGCACTCACAAACCGGGGCCAATAGATGTTAACACGGCAAACGGCTTTAGCCACAAAATACCTTTGAAACAAGAACGTTTTCAATCGGTAGATATTATCTGCTATGACACATGTATGTACGGACACATGTTAGCGGTATAAACCCGGCGACCACTCATGGCGAACACCGGTGACGAATATCTGAACCGGTCCTGGGCCTCCGCTAAGTCGACTCGGCCTCAAATGAGAACCTGGTGCGGTGTGTTAACATTGCAACTGGGGAGACAAAGGCGGTCGGGCGTGGTGCCGGTCACCCACCGCCTCGTGTACCGTGCCAGCCCTTCATAGGTGCTCGCTAACAGCACTTGCCCCAACAGTCTGGTATGCACGAGGTCGTGGGTTCAATCCCGACACGGACGCCTGCTGTATATTTCGATATCACCCAAAAAAAAAAAAAAACCTTTTTATGATGAACATTTCTCACGAAAGCCTACGTGTAAAAGTGTATATATGGAGTCTGTGTGTCTCTCTACCCGTGGTCGCATGGATCTTTCTCCTGGTCCTCCGGTTTTTCCCTCTGCATTTACTCAGCCCCGCTTACGAGCACTCGGATTGACCAACAATTGGCGCCCCGAGTGCGCATGACGTAAACATGGTACCGTTAGTCAAAATGTTATGGGAGGCGAAACGTTAACCACAACAAAACGTGAACCGACGTCACTGTGGAACCTCGGGTCTGCTGTATCGTTTAATCGGAGCGAGACATCCTTGCCTGTGCGCCTAGCACGTCCCTGTAGAGCCGCGTAGCCGCCTCCAGGTTGGGCACGGCCACCGCCACGTGGTTGAGGCGTCCTAGGCCCCACAGCCGCTCCCCGACGGCTCCCGGGAGCCTGGGGAACAACGGGGCCCGGCAACGCTTTTGATGATTACCAGAAGAAGAAGAAATCCCGGGAACTCTTAAGTGCGCCCCTTTGATCTTCTTGGTTCTTTCGGTAAAGTCACGTAGAAGGGAAATAATGAAATAATAAAAATAAAACATATAAAAGACAGCGTCATTCAGACGCTGTCTTTCCGACTGACCTGTTCGTCACCTGAGGACGGCTGCTTGCGTTGTGGCCGAAACGTCGTCAGAATTATTTTATTATGTTTTATTTTTATTATTTCTCTTCTACGTGACTTTACCGAAAGAACCAAGAAGATGAATCCCTGCAGTCACGAAAGCTTTACATCGAAAAATGCACCCCTTTGGTTCTCAATCGTAAAAAAAAAGAAATGTTGTTACACAGGTTTTGATGAAATAAGGTTTTGATGAAATAAAGTAAGTTTTAACTTATGTGCCTTAATTTGTGTTTTCGATGATTTACTTTCTAAAAAAAGAAATCTGGCCACGCCTCGCTACCCACAGAAAGGGCATCTCACACCCCCCAGTGGTGGTTAAGAACCACCATTGCTCTAGTGAGTGCCCAACCAACTAAAGGAAGTGTTAACACAATGATCACTCTCCTCCACGCTGTCACCCACCACTGGTGGAGCAGTGGCCCGGAGCACGAGTTCGACACTGCTGATGATCACCGAAGAGGGAGACTGCCCAACTACTTGCTCGGCGAGGGGGGGAATTGACAAGTCACGATTTACTTTCAATGCCCAGCAATTGGGGTGGAGTAAACACATTCCTGCGGAGGGAGCTGGTAGGAACGTTGGGTTGCTCGGTCAATGGCCAGGGTCAACGGCGGCGTGGTGTATTCCGCAAATATGGCCGACTGTGAGGGCGAGTAGGTTAAACGTTGAGTTTTATAAGGGCACCACGGGGTGACCAGCCCCACCCCACACAGCCCCACCCCTCCCACCCTCCCCACCCCCTCCCCTCTCCACCCAGCCCCACCCCTGCCATTTTTGGATGCACGACGGACGGACACAATAATCCCCTGTGGGCTGGTGTAACCAGGAGGTTCCTACCAGTATTATTTTATAGCTGTTTTTCAGAAGCGACCTGGCCACAAATGATAGCTAGACGAAGTCGCTTATCATCACGTGGAAAGGTCTAGCAGCAGCCAGATACTCGAAAAGCGTGATGTTGATTCTAAATGTGGAGTGAAAAACCGGAGGAGCCCAGAGAAATATCCACGCAACCACAGGGAGAACATCCAAACTCCAAATATACAGATGTCAGGGTCGTGATCGACCTCATGACCTCCTGCAATTGGTCAGTTTAACACGTATCAGGCTTTTTTGGGTTAGATTGCGTAAAAAATATCAATGTATCGTTAATGCCGCCACCACCCGACACGGCCAATTTATGAAGGGTTTGGCACGTTTCAAGTTTCATTTAAAGTTTCATTTAGTAGTTATGGCCCTGTGAGCCATGCGGCTCTTGAGTCGGGTGCAACCGCAACAAACTAAATATGAACACAGAACATCTTAAAGCGACGACGCGCAAGAGAAACATCCTGAATAAACCAGCAAATATTCCAGAAAAAAAAAACCGCTGCGTGCAAAAAATCCCAGTTGGATGCAAGTCAAACAATAACAACCATAGTACAATTTAGATTACCCATGTTTTCGAAATCAAAATAACGATATACAAAAATGTAACAACATTCACTTAAACACGATGTGCCAATTCGTTAGGAGCACATCACACACCCCGCCGGTGTGTTGGACAGTAAATCCACAACATTTACAATTGTAAACATTTCCGGTTTTGACATGCAGCAATGTCTCATCATACTCTTAGATTTTTTCGGTAAAGTCACAGTCGGTAAAGTCACTGTATCAGTAAATTTAGCTGTGACGGTCCCACCTGAAGACGGAGACTTGTGTTGCCTCCGAAACGTCGTGATTTAATTGAGTTATTTTCAATTATTATTATTTTATTTATATTATTTTTTACCCACGTGACTTTACCGAAAAAACCTAAGAGTTATGAATCCTTGCAGTCACGAAAGCTTCAAATCTAGAATTAGTGTCTCATCAGCCAAATGCTGGTGGTGCGTTGTGCCAGATGTTAAAACCTCCAAAATAACTCTGGATAATGGGAAAACCTCTAAGGCATGGGGGTCATATGAGTTGGACGCAAATTATTTCGTGCACAACTCACAATAACAACACAGGGCCGTCGTAGATAATTTGAATAAAACAATCAGCGATGCCTCCTTAATTGACTACATATTGTTCACCACAGAAACAATACAAAGCAGTGGACAATGACTTTTAAAATGTTCAATCCTGGGGCCGATGGGTTGCATCTACAACAGACTTATATGGAGAGACATAGTCCACTCATGCGTTTTATCTCCATTCTCGACTGAGCCTTTGGTGGAAATTCCACATTCCTATCGGCGGGACCAAGTCCATCCACAGCACAACAATCACAAAGCGGTAGGTATTTTATCGGCCCTAGTAGAAGACAAAAAAAAAGTACTGGGCAACCGCCGAAACTGAAGCCAACTTGAGGCCAAACACACTCGACACCAACTCCACGTTCCTATTGCCGGGACGCTTCACCGCAGCCCCCGCCACCACCACCACCACCACCACCCTCACCCGCTGTGTTGAGCGAGGCCCCGCCGTGTGGCCGTGCCGCCTGCGAGGGGGCCGAGGCGGGAGGCCGCCGAGCGCCTCGGGACGCCGAGAGACGCCGCCGCCGTCTTCGACAGCCTCAGCAGCATCAGCTGCGTCCTCAAGGTCGCCATTGCTATCGGTGACGTCATCGCGGATCGATTCGATTACTTTCGGCGACGGAGTCGCGCGAGTCGATTCCGTCGCCGGAAGTAATCGAACCGATCCGCGATGTCGTCGCCGCAGCAGCCCCCCCCCGGTAACGGTCATTATGACCGGAGTCGACAACCGGGTTCAGAGGAATCGAAACGTCGCGATTAGCACGCGTTGTGTGTATTGCAATAGGAATCGAATCGCGTTAAACTTTTAAAAGAAATTGGAATCGATGGTGGTGATTGGCCGCGCCGTACCGCCGGTAAGTCCTCGCTTAACGCGCGTTCGCACAACGCGTTTTCGCTATAAGGCGAATTCTCTCGTTGGGCGGGAACACTTTTCGCACAACGGTGCAGAGACTTAAGTCTGTTGTCTCTTATGAGCTTCTTGAATGTACACCACTGCACTCTAGGGGAGCCTCAGTCTAGCAGCTCTGAGCCTCTTTTGGTAGTTCAAGTTCATTTATTAGGTATAGCCCTGTGAACCATTCGGCTCTTAAATCGGGTGCAACCGCAACAAACAAAAAACAAAAAACATCTTAAAGTGAATATGTGACTGAGTGCAAACAGAAAATCCAAGAAAAGACAGCAAAATATTGCAGAAAAGAATCACTGTACACCAACGCTGTGTGCAAAAATCCCAGTGGGATGCAAGTCAAACAACAACAACAACCACAAGACAACTTAGATTAAGGTCATCAGTCTAACTCTGTACTACAACAAACAAACATGGCCAAACCAATACACTTTTCGAAATCACCAAAATAAAGCCATGAAAGCAATGAAACAGTGATCATAGGATCAGTGTTGTTCCATCGGCGAAAGTGCCCCCCCACCCACCCGTTATAGCGCGGTTTCTGCGCAATCGACGACGAAGATATCTTCTTGAGCGGTGGTGGCCGAGCGGTTTAGCGTACGACACGCAGGATTGTACGGTGCCCTCAAGTTAGTTGTCCCGCCATCTCAACTTGCGTGGCGCGGCGTGCATACACGTTTTATTTACGGGGGGAAATTGTTTTCGCTTTGACGCAGCACTTTTTGCAGGAGTGCGTCCGCTACTGCTACGACTGCCGCGTTAAACGAGGAGTTACCGGCAAACTCTCCACATAATTGGGGGTCGATACCGGGAAACTGATGGAATGGCTTTGATTTAGAATCTAATTTTAACCACCTCTGCACCCCCCCCACCTCCCCACCAAAGTAAGGAACCACATTACTCATACTGGTAGGAACCACCTGGTTCCACCAGCCCACAGGGAATTATTGTGTCCGTCCGACGTGCATCCAAAAATGGGAGGGGTGGGGCTGGGTGGTGAGGGGCTGGGTGGGGAGGGGCTGGGTGGGGCTGGGTGGGGGGTGGGAAGGGTGGGGCTGGGTGGGGAGGGGCTGGTCACCCAGTGGTGCCCTTATAAAACTCAACGTTTAACCTACTCACGCCGGCTTGTGCCCGCCCTCACAGTCGGGCATATTTGCGGAATACACCACGCCGCCGTTGACCCTGGCCATTGACCGAGCAACCCAACGTTCCTACCAGCTCTCTCCGCAGGAATGTGTTACAAATCTTTCATTCTGTTTTACAGACTGTACTATTGCTCGATGAATACATGAGGACAGCCACAACGGTGGACATTGCTGCTCCTGTTGTCAGTACAACGGTGGGTCACCCAATCCCAATTCACTCTCAAGGGTCAACCCCCACACCCCCATCCGGGCTCGGGTTCGGAGATCGGGCCAAGGTTGTTAATTCAACAATAGGAAACAACTTCTTGGTTCTTTCGGTAAATTTAAATTATTTCCCTTCGATGTGACTTTACCGAAAGAACCAAGAAGATGAATCCCTGCAGTCACGAAAGCTTTAAATCGAAATAGAAAACAAATCGATAACCTGTATAGCCCATGAAGACAAACAATGCAAGTATGTATTCATCATCAGTATACATTTATCATTAAACTTGTTTAAAGCAGGAGACTCACAGACTCTCAAGGCAAATCGAGAGGAACACTGCTGAGTTTATTTCGGTAGAGGGCGACAATGAGTTTCCCCAAACGAGCAATTTTTCTCTTTCAACATTTGGATCTTGGAAGATTTTTCTCTCAGATGAATTTTTTTACAAATTACTTATTTGTATCTATTCAAAGCAATTGTTTTATTTACAAGGTAAGGACCCACCGAGCTATAATAGCTGATTTTTCAGAAGCGACCTGGCTAGCCAAATACTCTAAACGTGCGATGTTGATTCTAAATATGGAGAAAAAATCCGGAGGACCCAGAGAAAAATCCACACAACCGCGGGTAGAGAGACACGCAAACTCCAAATATACCGCAGACGTCAGGGTCGGGATCGAACCCACGATCTCCTGGCTATCAGGCGAGAGGGTTTAATATCTCGCCACCGTGGTGCCGCTGAGAGCCACTCAACTAACTTATAAATGTACTTTCTCGTACACTTGATCAATCACCAATTCTCAACGAAGACCCCGAATTTTTGGACAAATGAGAATTTGTAGCCTATCGGTTTTCTATTTCTTTCTCCGGGGCAGCCCTCACACGTGGTATACGGGAGTGAAACGCGGTGTGGTCACACGCGCACACAAACACACACTAGGGAAGCAAACAGGCAGGAGGAAAAACAGGCCGGGACTCGGAAAAGTTTGATTAATTTGTTTACAATTTTGTATTTAAGAAGCATGCGACGTCACGTACACACGACTCGACAAGACAACACTCTCCCCACTGGGAGTCTCGGCAGAGATTCTCCACTCGGGGTGATGGTAGAGGCACTCCGCTCTGGGATCGGTCGGGTAGTTTGGCTTACTCTTCTACGCTGGGCGCAAGTCTTGGAAGAGATGGGAGTATCCTCGCTTTAACGCCACCACGTTGCGACCTGACAATCGACGAACAGCGGTGTAGCCATTTATACTGCGGGGTGAAGAGCCGGTGGAATTCGAGAAACTTGTGCCTTCGTTTCAACTACCATGGCAGCATTCCCAAATGTAGTGATTTAGCAATGACACTAGACTAGATAATCCGCGTGTGGTTTATCCGATTTGCGGATTAATCGCGCACCTGAGATTTTCACATAAATTAACAACTAATGGATTTCCCTTAAGCCCAAATTAATAATCTAAAAACTATTCTTGTAAATGTGTATTGCAAGTCACGTGCTTAAACCGATCAAACATGTTGCTCCGGTGAATCAAACGTGATCGCCTCTACAGTACAGGAGTTGCATATCTTTACAACAGTGTGGGCAGAGTTTGATTGATGTTGATTGGCGTGGCTCTGCTATCATCCACTTAGCGGGCCGAGTCTTCTGCGCGAGAGCAGGGAAGTGTTATCATCACTGAGCACGCGCATCCATCGATGGATAATTGTGGATTATCCGCGATTTTTACTTATCCACGGCCATCCTCTCCGTCATTTAGCACGCGAAGTCGAGTCAACTGTCCTCAATTAAAGTATGTCAGACATGCCCCATAACTGTAAAAGCTCTCCACAAAATGTAGTCTGGCTTTAAGAGGTTTTATTCTAGCGCGGTGTCTCCCCAGACAATACGTGACCACTCCTGTTGTCGGTGACAAATCCCTTTGAGATACTGTGTTACAACATCATGGCACCAACTGGGATATAACTGGCAATGTGAATACAGTAAACCCGTTGTGAGATCATCATCAAAGGAAATTTTAAAAAACACATTACTCTTCAAAACATATTACGTATTGTCGTAATTGTTATTAAACACTTGCCATTTACCCGCTATGATCACTCGTCCCAGGAACGCAACCCCATCCTTTCCCCACTGGAACCGGGTTTCTGCATTCGCGAATTCTGCATGCGCGAGCGTTTTCAAGAAGGTAACCCTCCCGGAGAAGAGAGGCTTTTACGGTACAACTCGAAAGACGCAACGCATTTGGAGAAATGGTCAGGCTACATAGGAGGCTAACACTGTCAAGCATTGAGGTGGCAGTGCTGAGATCCGGAGTTAAAATGTTGATGTCAACAAACACGCGATTAATCTGGAGTCTCTAGTTGAGCAAGTTGCTGGCACAACTGTGATTCAATTGATCGGGTTTCCCGGGAACAACTCCAGAACCCATACTATCCCATGGTCCAGTAAGTAGTTGGCGTCAGTTGAGAGGTGGATTAAGTCAATGGGAAAAAGTGATTAAGTCCATCTGTGGGGAGATGATACAATATACACTATCAAAAGTCGATGACAGTTTTCCAATGTAGCTCGCTTAAATGATCTTATATGCAGATTGATCATCAAGTTTTTCCAGGGACACCCGTCAAATAACACATTTTTGCCAATTTGTAAAGAGAATCCACCGTGGCTACAAGGGTTTGACACCCCATTCACATGTTGGGCTTATAAAGTAAAATGCAATCCCATCTGAAGATGCTGTCATATGCATCGGACAAAAAGTCCACTATCTGTGCGATTCAACTCACAAGAGTATATTTTAATAAAAGTCACTTTTTGTCTGTTTAGTTTGTTGTCCTTCCCCCGCACATCCGTTTAACACGGTTGGCTACGTACGGCGCAAAAGAAGTTCAACATACATGCGTACTATTTACATGTACATATGTTTGTCGGGATATGTCATCATAAACCGCTCCACCTATAACGTGAAGGTGGCATTAAAAATCTTGTGATATGTTTATGTTTATGCAGTTTAAGGAAACAAGGTCAGAATTACACAAATATCTGACCCCTTACCCAAAAACTGCGGTTACTGGCCGTAGCGCTGCTTATCGATTGAATTTCAACGGACGTCCCACTATTGTATGAACTGGTGGCTGGCGAGGGTCAGGCGAGTGGTGAATGTCCGACAAGGATCAGGTGCGTACAGCATCCATGTCAAGAGACCGCGTCCACAACATTGTCTCCGCCACCTAATCCCAAACGATCGCCGGGAATCAAACCCACGCAACTCCAAACGCTTCTGCCGAACCACCGAACCCCGATCCCCTCCCGCCGAACACCACCGGCGACCACCAATCGGTCGAGCGCCGTCAGTCCTGATCGCTGGTGCCACGGCCCCCGATACCGCCGGCGCCGCCGACGCCGCCGACGCCGCCGCCTCTGGTGTCGTCGTAGTAGTATCGGCGCTTGAGGGCGCGGTACTTGCGCACGTGGTAGAGCGCCTCGAGCTCGCGCCCCACGTAGCGGCCGCGCTCCAGCAGCGCGCGGATCTTCTCCGGGTCGCGCTCGTCCGCGTTGCGCTGGAACGAGCGCTTGAGGCGGTCGCGGAAGTAGGCGGCACCCTTGGGGTACTCGCGCCCCAGGTACAGCAGCTGCTCGCAGCCGACACATTTTACAAGCGGGAAGTATTACAACAAATCACGCTGGTACTGCGTCCGTAACGCAACA
The DNA here is from genome assembly GCF_965212315.1 of Lampetra planeri. Lineage (NCBI taxonomy): Eukaryota > Metazoa > Chordata > Hyperoartia > Petromyzontiformes > Petromyzontidae > Lampetra > Lampetra planeri. The sequence goes on from NC_136170.1 coordinate 907,566, forward strand.
ACGGGTGTCTCGGTGTTCAGTTTTTTTTAAACTAGCGACGTCCAGAACTCACGACCGCCTCTCTAAAGGCAGCTGTGCTCAATCCACCGCTGAAGATGCTCCCCATCACTGCTCACCTGTTTGTAGAGCTGTATCACTTCATGGCGCAGCGAGTTGGACATCGTGCAGGCTGCAAGGAATCACAGGGGTCAGAACCCAGGCAAGGGTCAGATTCGTTACATAAAATAAAACAGAACGTGCCTTCATATAACACGTTCCTTCGGAGTGGGCAGGTAGGAACTTGGTTGGACAGCGCATTCGTGCACGACAGACAAATATGCACGGCAGGCAGACAAATAATCCCTGGTGGGCAGTGTGGAACCTGTTGTTCCTACCTGTATCATTTACATGCACCCACATCTCAAGAGGCTGTACAGAAACAGCAACCCATAGACTGACGTGAAACCCAGAGACTCGCACAGACCAATCAGTGCAATGTGTTGCTGTATTCAACGTCTCGATATAAACAGTGGGAATATTTATGAGCAACACATTCAGCCTGATATTGATCTGGAAAGCCAATAGGCTGATGGGCTAAAACATTTTTGTGTGCGGAGGCACAGACAGGAATTCTGTTTATATTGGCTTTCGTCCCGACAATGTTTGAAGTTTAGTTAACGATTTAGGCAGAAAACAAACTCTGGTGGTTTAAGGACACGAGCGTGGAGTTTCCTTCATCATCATTGGCCATGATTACTCCACTGCTGGATGACAGCCACCCTAAGCCGCAGCTGCCACTATTTTGTATGATCCAACGATGTTAATAATGATCCATCGTTCCATCTCCCCCTTGTTTACATCCTATCGGACGCATCCAATTCCTCAGAACGTCGTTGTTAAAAGACTTTGAGATCACTTTGTGGCGCCACATTATAGCACTACCACAGCCAAGTCATTTCCCCGACGACTTTCCACAACATATCCGCCTGCAGCCAAATGCGCCTGTTGTCAGATTAGCAAGAAGCCAAGCAGGTTGGAGCCTGGATAGTGCTTGGATGGTCGTCCAGCATGCATAATAAGTCAATGTGCTATAGGCTGCGAGGCTATGTGTTGAGTGGCATAGGACGGTACGGAAAGACAGCAATTGTTGTACGGTACTCCTATGATGCCACGTCTATGCTCTCCCCGCCTTCAGAATGAGAATTTGTGTGAATACTTAAATAATCCGATGAGCTCTTTTTCACAGTTGGGGTGGTTCACAACGTTACAACAACAAATGCAACAGGAATGCCAAGTATAGGAAGCTAAGCAAATCACTAAAACACACATAAATGAAACTAAACTATTTTATTTTACCTGGTAAGACCCTCAGTGGGTCTTCTTATTCAGAAGCGACCCGACCACAAATGATTGCTCAACGAGAAGACTCTAAAACACGTGATGTTGATTCTAAATGTGGCGAGAAAAGAACCGGAGGACCCGGGAGAAAAATCCACGCCACCACGGGGAGAGAGAGAGAGACCGTACACTCCAAATATACAGCAGCAGCTGGCGTTGTCAGGGGCCGATATTGAACCCACGACTTCCTACATACCAGGCGAGGTAGTTAACATCTCCTAGCCACCGTGATGATGATGAGAGAGTGAGAGACACGCCAACTCCAAATATACAGCAGCAGGCGTCAGGATCGGGGTTGAACCCACGCCCTCCTGCGTACCAGGCGAGGTAGTCAACATCTCACGAAGCCTACGTACGCCTCAGCGGTGTGTGTGTGTGTCAAGCGGCGCCCTCTTACTCTGCGGGCATGAGCGAGGGGTCTCCCCGCAACTCGAGCTGACGGGGCCGAGGGTTGCGATGCGAAGCCGGGGTCGGAGGCGGTCACGGTGCCAAGGCAAATGCGCGGCTGCCAGAAGGCCGCGGTTTTGATTTCGCACTACGCATGGGCTATGAAGGTCACGTGGGAGGAAGGCTTTGGGCCAATAGGAAGCCGGGGGTGGCCTTGGCCACCCGGTTTCTTATCCGTTGTAGGGATTTTGAGGTGAAGGACAAGACACGGGCTTCCCATTGGTCACCGCGATATGTTTACGTAATTAGCATAATTTATGCAAAGTTGGCGGGCGGCTTGCATACATTATGCAAATTAAGGGTCGACGTCGACGCGTTGGGGAGGGGCGATATCGCCTCGCCGCGATATATCGTGAGATATATCGTGCGATATATCGTGCGATATAACTTCCACGATAACCCTATCGTAAAGAATCGTTATGGCGCCATTATCGTTGGTGCTTTTATTTTCCTTGAATATAAAAATACAGTGGGTTCTTTGACTGGCGAAAAAACAATTTACGACGTGAAATTAAGTAAAAAAAAATTTTAAATGTCAAGAAATAAGTGTGGTAAATTGATATCGCGAAATAAAATGTACATGTAAAACATACATATGAAATAATTATGTATGTATAATATATAGCGACATAAATATTTTATATCGCGATATCAATTTAACAAACTTTTATCGCGATAAAAAATATATAAAAACTTATATCGCGATGTATACAATATGTCGTTATATAAAAAAATATATATATAATATTAAATATATAATATGTTAAATATACATATAAAAATATAAGTGAAATATGAAGCGACATACGATATTTTATATCGCGATATCAATTTACCAAACTTCTGTCTCGCGAAAAATGCGAATCTGACCAAACCCCGTACTGCGTAGTCGTTGCGAATAAGGCCCGTGGTCCGAAACGTCGTCGCCTTGTGTGTAATGCCGCACGGACGCAACAACAACCGCCATTCGCCACTAAGTGGCGGTGACGTCACCACGACGCTTGTGCCAGGCTATGTGCACCTTGAGGCCACACAGACACCGTGTTATCATCGACTCATTTTGCCGAGTTGGTCCCCATTGACGTGCAGCAGCGACGTGGACGAATGGGGCCGTCCATAAATGACGTCACGCGATTTTGGACGATTTTTGACCCCCCCCACCCCCCTTCGTTGCACGGCGTCACAAAAAGTCAGACCCCCCCTCAAATATGACGTCACAAAGCTCCGCCCCCCTCCCCCCCAAAATAAAACATGCTTCAAATAGTTTTAAACTATTGTCATTGTAGTGCGTATTTAATGTGGCGCTGCACTCTGATGTTGTAGGAAAAAAACATTTATTAAAAAGTCTATTTAATTAAAGTAGAACGTGTTGTCTATATTTATTTAAAGTTGCGCATTTTTACGTGACGTCACATTTCTTAAACCCCCCATAAATGACGTCACGCACCTAGGGGGGGTGTTCAGACATTTGTGACGATGTGTGACGAGGCGGGAGGGGTTGAGAAATGTGACGTCACATCAAAATGTGCAACTTTAAATAAATATAGAATTGTTATAACAACACTAATTGTTATAACAACACTCCTACAACATCAGAGTGCAGCGCCACATTAAATACGCACTACAATGACATTAGTTTAAAGCGATTTGAAGCATGTTTTATTTTCAAAATGGAAATATGGTTTTGGGGGGTGGGGGGGGGCAGAGCTTTGTGACGTCACATTTGAGGGGGGTCTGACTTCTTGGAGAGGAGGCCTTCATCCAGCCGTGGATAGATAATAGCTGCCGCGGATGATTATAATAATGTTGGTAGTGCCTCAAGCGAATGGTTTAGAACAACATTCTCAACCCGTGGGGCACGTGAAGGGTTTGCCAGCGTTTTCACCGCAGACCAAACCCAGCCGCATCTCTCAGTCAGACCCAGGTCGATTATTTATCAACAACTGCGCAGTCTCCTGAAATAAAGTCCAACACAGCCGACACCGGTACCATGCATCTCGGAACAAATCTATTCCTGCCGCCAGACACACAGATGCCAAATTCCTGGACCGTTCCGGTCAAACCTGGACAGGTGGCAAGCAGAGTGGGTGAGTGGGTGGGTGAGTGAGTAGGTGAGTGGTTGAGTGAGTGAGTATGCGAGTAGGTGAGTGGGTGAGTAGGTGAATGAGTGGGTGACTGAGTAGGTGAGTGGGTGGGTGAGTGAGTGAGCAAAAGGGTTTCAAACGATAATTGTTGTTAGCCATACTCTTTGGTTCTTTCGGTTCAAGTCACATAGGTACAAAAAAGAATAGATCACGACGTTTCGATCGCAACACAAGCAATCGTCTTCAGGTGGGACAACCACAGCAATAAAAACTGCTTAAATAGGCTTGTTAGTATTGTTAGTCAGTTTAACGCGTAGTAGTTGTAGGCTTTCGTGATTAATATAATAATCCATAAACGAGGTTATTTTGTGGATTGATCGCGTAAAAAACACATTCCTGCGGAGGGAGATGGTAGGAACGTCGGGCTGCTCGGTCAATGGCCAGGGTCAACGGCGGCGTGGTGTATTCCGCAAATATGCCCGACTGTGAGGGCGGGCACAAGCCGGCGTGAGTAGGTTAAACGTTGAGTTTTATAAGGGCACCACGGGGTGACCAGCCCCTCCCCACCCAGCCCCACCCCTCCCACCCCCCACCCAGCCCCACCCTCCCCACGCAGCCCCTCCCCACCCTCCCCTCCCCACCCAGCCCCTCCCTCCCCACCCAGCCCCTCCCTGCACGACGGAAACAATAATCCCCTGTGGGCTGGTGTAACCAGGAGGTTCCTACCAGTACAAATGTGTCGTTAAACCCGTCACCACCCGACACAGCCAATGAGTAAGGGGGTTTTCACGTTAAAAAAAACGTGCCAATTCGTTGCTAGTTCAGCGCTCAGCATTGTGTGATGGCGAATAAACCCACGACAACATTTACCATTCTAGTACGGTGACGTTTCGCTGGCAATTACCACGATCAGCAGCATTATCAGGCGACACGCTCGTCAGACGCGTTTAATGACACATTTATATGAAGCCCCCCCGCAAATAAATAAAACCTCCGCTATTGTGGATATAATAATTGTGCGCCTTCTGTTGGAGACAAACAGGGCTAACTCGCAATGTTCACCCACCCCCTACCCCAAGTGGGAAAGCATTAACAAGTGGGCAGTTGCTGCCCGTTGTGAGTGACCCTTGCTGACCCCACGATGTCACGTGTCACCACTGCGGTGCCACATTGCGCGTGATGGTGTCGTAGACCGAAGGTCAAACGTGGATATGCGCACGAGCAGATCGAGTCCGTGCCCGAGTGACGGTGGCAGGAGGTTCAGTGGGAGAGGTTGGTGCAGTGGCTCCTGCCGGGGTTGACGGATCTTTTCAATGTTGCGTGCATATTTGTTTGTGTGTCTCCGTGGAGAGATGTAAGGCGGAGGCTGTAGGGCAGGGTGGGGAACATCCGGCCCGTGGGCTGTATAAGCCCCGCGAAATCATTTGGTGTGGCCCTGCCAAGGCAACCGCAGGCGGGACTCGAAATTCAATAAATCGAGGAGCAAACCTGGAAAAGCAGTTGCGAGTAGCAATATCATCAATACCAGCCAACATCGCACGCCTCACCAAAGAGAAGCAGTTTCACCCATCGCATTAGGGGTGAGTTAATGAAATGTTTGACCAAATATAACGGGCAAATTTTTCGATTTAAAGCTTTCGTGACTGCAGGGATTCATCTTCTTGGTTCTTTCGGTAAAGTCACGTAGAAGGGAAATAATAAAATAAAACATAATAAAATAATTCTCACGTTTCGGCCACAACGCAAGCAGCCGTCCTCAGGTGAAGAACAGGGCTGTCGGAAATACAGTGTCCGACAGACCTGTTCTTCACCTGAGGACGGCTGCTTGTGTTGTGGCCGAAACGTCGTGAGAATTGTATTTTATTATGCTTTATTTTTATTATTTTATTATTTCCCTTCTACGTGACTTTACCGAAAGAACCAAGAAGAACAGGCATATTTTTATTTTGATAATTTTGTATGGCCCGCGAATGATGTTATAAATATCCAAATGGCCCTTGGCAGAAGAAAAAGGTTCCCCCGCCCTTGCTGTCGGTTCTACTACATCCTTGTTGTGTTATATTCTCAACAACGACGTCAGTTTTTTCCCATGGGTATCATTATTATTATTATTTTGTGTCGCGTATTACGAAACGACAACCCACATCGAACGCTCTGGAAGTTCGCCAGCATCGGGGCTCAAGCAAGCCTCGTGGCGTTGCTGATGAGACACCTGAATGTTGAAACCAGTCCAGAGTTTGCTTGCATTGTTGCTGCTGAAGTGAAGCGCTTCCAGGAGACCACGTGCGTCTCGTGGGATGTGTGCAACATACTTCATTTATATCTTTTTTAAAGTGCATGGCCAGATTTTTATAGACACGTATGTCGTTTTTTCCATTAAACTCTGTTAGATTCGTGGTCACGACGGACCACTTCTCGCCCCAGCGACCCCCAACTCAAACCCGCATCGACCAGCGTGGCGAAGTATGGTCAAACAACCCCCATTACCGACGCGGTGCGGTTGAGGCCTTGATCCAGCAGTAGATTGACTGTCTATTAAACATGTACGATTTAAAGTAACTTTTTGTTAGCCAATGTGCACATCACCCCTCGGTGAACGTGCCCAAAAAGCCGGGATTCGGGGGCCTGGACAGTGTTTGGATGAGCGACCACTCACTGTGTGCGTGCCAGGTGCTATAGGCTGCCTTTTTGGCCACGTTGTAGTCAGCAGAGGGCAAGCGGAGTAAAATCCACCTTCGTACTGTACTGACATCCTCCCAACACAATCGTTCCCCGCTCTCCGCCAAACCCCGCACTGGCAGTCGTGGTGAAGAAGTGTGTGACGCTTAAAGTCAAATAATAACAACAACCTTCTTCTTGGTTCTTTCGGTAAAGTCACGTAGAATGGAAATAATAAAGTAAAAAAAAGAAAAGACGTATTACGAAATTTGTATTTCTATTATTTTATTATTTCCATTCTACGTGACTTTACCGAAAGAACCAAGAATATGAATCCCTGCAGTCACGAAAGCTTTAAATCGAAACAACAACGTTCTTGGTTCTTTCGGTAAAGTCACGTAGCTCCATACTATTAACATTCCTTCCCTTTATTAATGCTAACCCTACTCCCTCGCTTTGATGCTGCTAATCCTGCATAATGCACGGGCATATTATGACTTTGAAACCCCCCCCACCTCCTACGCATTCCACAAGTAGTGACTAATCCCATATCGGCATTTTCCATAAATATGCTAAATTCCTCTTGATATGCAAATTCCTTTGTCAAGGCGCTCTCCCCCCTCCAACCCAGCTTAAATATACGCTCCAAGCTTGGTGGTGTTTCATTCAGACGCTGTCTTTCCGACAGACCTGTTCTTCACCTGAGGACGGCTGCTTGCGTTGTGGCCGAAACGTCGTGAGAATAATTTTATTATGTTTTATTATTTGTATTATTTTATTATTTCCCTTCTATGTGACTTTACCGAAAGAACCAAGAAGATGAATCCCTGCAGTCACGAAAGCTTTCAATCGAAAAATAACAACAACCTCCGACGAACCCGCACGGCTCGAGCAGGGAACCTCATCCAGCAGTGGAGTGACCAAGGGGCATGGGGCTGCTAGGTCGGCCCCATTGCGAGAGAGACAGAGAGAGAGAGAGGACTGTGCTTCCCAGCGGATTCTCGTTCGGTGTCACGCCAAGGTCATTGGTTCTGAATCGGGAATTTTGCCAGAGGGGCCGCTTGTGCCAGGGGGGGGGGGGTGGAGGGCCCTTTGGCACGACACGCAGATTTTCGATCAAATTTACCGTCCACCCCAACGCTGTCCCCCGTCGGCGCGACACCGCGGATTTCCACGCGCTAAGGGGCGCACGCTTATCACAGCGCTGGGGCAAACAGCGCCGGGCAAAACGCGCTTAACTTCTTATTAACGGGTTCGCGAGTTTGCCAACGTCGCTTATTAATTGAGCCGATTGTTTACCCGTGCGCGCGTGGTTTATGGCGGTGAACCTGAGCAGGCGCAGCGCCCCAGGCAGTTTGCGGAGCGAGCTGGAATCTCGCACTATCATCGCTCGCACGCTCAGCACCACGTCATGTTTGGCCAATGAGTCGTTAATTCGGTGTAACGCGGCCACGGAATCTCCGTGCGTGACCGATAACGACAAGCGCCAGCCCACGCGTAGTGATGGGGTAAGAGGTGGCCGGGGTGGGGTGGGGTTCGTGGAAGCGGTGGTTTATCAACAAACTCGAACGCCGTCTCTGAATGACACGACGCCGATCGGACGGGGGTGCGTGCGAGCGAGCTGGAAAGAAGACTAATTAATAATAATCATCTTCATCATCGTGTAATAATGCTACCACGAGTCGCTTAAAATTTTTTTTATCACTTATACGGGACGATCGTTTTAAATGGCAAAAGAACGGATAATAGCACTGTGATATGATGACAAGTATTCTTGGTTCTTTCGGTAAAGTCACGTAGAAGGGAAATAATAAAAGAATATGAATACAAAAGAATAAAAAAAAATTATTGCCGTGGATTTCACACCTGATGATGATTGCTTGTGTTGCAGTCGAAACGTCGTGAGAATTTGTATTGTTTTATATTTATATTATTTTATAATTTCTCTTCTACGTGACTTTACCAAAAGAACCAAGAATATGAATACCTGCAGTCACGAAAGCTTTCAATCAAAATGATAACAAGTGTAAATGTCAATAGCTTCAAAAAGTTAAAGATTTTTCCACTTACACCATTGGAACCTCATTTGCCAGTAAAAATAAAGGTGTCAGTTTTGTTGCCAGATAGAAGGGTAAAAAACCAATTATTGTATCATTCTTCCACTTGTTCGCCGTCATTGTCAACGCCTGCCCTGGGAATAATCTCCAGGTGGTCTCCAAAGCCCGGAGCCAGCGCGTTTCTTGTGATGGTGCTGTTGCAAATTCTCAGAAGTGGTTAACATTTTTTTAAGCACCCTGTAAGCAGTGACTTGTCGACAGCGAACTGTGAATATTATGAGCGCACGCGTTTGCTGCTGAGACTGCGTCCTCCAAGAAGCCGGTGTGGAGGATGATTGGTTGTTTAACACGTGGTCGGAGACTTTCGCGACCAATATCATCCACAATAGAGGCTTTTTTTCTATGGGTTTGATCGCGTAAATATATAAATGTGTCGTTAAAACCCGCCACCACCCGACACGGCCAACTAGTAAGGGTTGTCACGTAAACAGAACGTGGCCAATTCGTCACGAGTACAGCACTAACCGGTGTGTTGGAGAGCCAAGCCACAACATTTACTATTGTAAATTGGCGGGTTTAACGACACATTTATATATTTACGCGATCTAACCCATAAAAAACCCTCGATTATGGATGATATTGGTCGCGAAAGCCTACTACGTGTTCAACATTACTGACTTTGTTTCGATTTAAAGCTTTCGTGACTGCAGGGATTCATCTTCTTGGTTCTTTCGGTAAAGTCACGTAGAAGGGAAATAATAAAATAATAAAAATAGAACATAATAAAATACAATTCTCACGACGTTTCGGCCACAACGCAAGCAGCCGTCCTCAGGTGAAGAACAGGTCATTCAGACGCTGTCTTTCCGACAGACCTGTTCTTCACCTGAGGACGGCTGCTTACGTTGTGGCCGAAACGTCGTGAGAATTGTATTTTATTACGTTTAATTTTTATTATTTTATTATCTCCCTTCTACGTGACTTTACCGAAAGAACCAAGAAGATGACTTTGTTTCATCCAATCCCCTGTGTAGCAATTAACATTGTACTTTTTTTTACGATTGAGACCCAAAGGGGTGCAAGGCTGCAGTCAAGGCAAAGAACCACCGGCCTAGAGGATTTGGCTCCTGCTATAACTGTCCACGCGTGATAAGCCACTTCGCCGAGCTACCATTTGCGATAACCACGTGGCTTCTGAAAAAAAGAGCCGTAGATCTCAGTGGGGCTCTTTTTGCTGCAATAAAATCAACGAAAAATAGTTCAATTTCTACGGTTTTTACATGTAGGAGAGATGTCACACGGATGGAGTGCGCAGAGCGAGACGCCGGGCGGGTGACGCGCCTGTAAACCCAGCACCGCGGAGGCAGCAGCAGCAGCAGCGGGGGAGGGGGGGTTGGTGGATCAGACGCAGATGTTGCGAAACTCTCCTTCCCGTGAGATGATCCGTCAATAAAAAAAAAACTGCGCAAACAAAGCCCGCCGCTGACCGCCGTCACGTCGCCACCGTGTCCGCTTGGCCGGCCCATCCTCGGGCAAACAGGACGATGAATCTCAACGGAACTCTTACCTGGCCCCAATAAATGATGCCCGATTCCACTGCCTGAACGCGTCTCTTATCTGACTCGCGGAGGCTGGGCGAGCGGCTCCGGTATCACCTGTAGGCGCCAAGGCCACCACCTCCTCTTCCTTTGAGTGGTGGTGTTGGTGGTGGAGGCGCCGCCACCACCACCAACACCACCACGCGTTTGTGTTGACCGTGGCACTGGGACAGCTGGGGCCCAGTGATTCTACCAGCCCACACTCACACCAGCAGATAACCAGCGCCGAGACCACCCACACACTCACCAGTCCTCTCTCTCACCCACCATGGTCGGCCTTCACAGGGGCACGGGTTGCGACAGGCCACGTCGTCATCATTATCATCATCATGCTGCTGTCAAACCCCAGCAGTGCTTTCAAATGCTGTGACGGCCCTCACTCACTCACACTGACGATGAGTGAAGACCACCAACGTTTCGATTTAAAGCTTTCGTGACTGCAGGGATTCATTTTCTTGGTTCTTTCGGTAAAGTCACGTATAAGGGAAATAATAAAAAAAAGAAAATATTTTTATAATATTTAAATATAGTATTATATTATGTTATTGTTTTGTTTTTATTACTTTATTATTTCCCTTCTACGTGACTTTACCGAAAGAACCAAGAAGGCCACCAACGTTGACAGCGTCTATGATCCAGCAGTATTCCACCGCCCCGGGGAAGTTGGTCGCGACAGACTCCTTTGTTTGAAGCGATTCGGTGGAGTTCGTGCCACGACCTACTCACGTCCGTTACGGACGTGCGCGTGTGTGTGTTAGACTTCTTTCGCACCGTACGTAGCCACCCAACTGTGCTAATCGGAGGTGCGGGGGTCGTGCTATTCCTTGGTACACAAACGGACGTGGGCCCACATCGAACTTGAATTCGGCCCTTGGCCTACACATCGCATTTGGGGCTTTGTCGATGAAGACTTTCCCCTCTCACCTACACCCCACCTCCTCCATGGCTGCTTCCCAGGATTTCGATGCCCCGCTGTTGTTGATGGGGGAGGGGAGGGGGGCCCAGGATGCTGGGATGTGAGCCCGGGTTGACTCCATGCCAGGGCTTGGCGGTAGGCTCGAAGTTGATTGCCTCAGAGGAGACAGCGGCCCAGGGGCACCGCCGAGGGAGAAGATAAATAACACGCGAGAGAGAGACACACAGAGACACAGAGAGACAGAGAGACACAGAGACACAGACACAGAGAGAGAGACACACACAGAGAGAGACACAGAGAGAGAGAGACAGAGACACAGAGAGACAGAGACACACAGAGAGAGACACACACACACACACACAGAGACACAGAGAGAGAGAGACACACACAGACAGAGAGACACAGAGATACAGAGAGAGAGACACACAGAGAGAGAGACACACAGAGACAGAGAGACACAGAGACAGAGAAAGATAGACTAAAATAGAGAGAGAGAGACACACACACAGACAGAGAGAGGCAGAAAGAGAAAGACTAAAAGAGAGAGAGACACACACAGAGAGATACAGAGACAGAGAGATACAGAGACAGAGAGATACAGAGACAGAGAGATACAGAGAAAAAGTTTACGAGGAGGAGGAGGAGGTGTGTGGGTGGGTGGTGCGTAAGAGGCTTCTGTCCCACGCGACCGTAAACTTTTACTGCCTTAAGATAACGGCGTGTGTGTGGACGGGGGGGTGTATAAAGGTGGCGAGTGACCGAGTCTGTCTCACCAAGCGTCGCTGGGTGCTCTCCAGGCGAAGGACATCACACAAGAGGCGAGGGTGACACGCAAGAGGGTTGCTTTTTGGCGGTGACTGCGGCAGTCCCTGCTGTGACCGTAACGGGTGGGTCCTGTCTTTGTACATTCACTCCGTCGTCGTCGTCATCGCCGTCCAGGTCATCATCATCTCCAGCAGCATCATCAACATCCTCATTCTCATCTCCACCATCATCATCATCATCTCCACCATCATCATCAACATCATCATTCTCATCATTCTCATCTCCACCACCATCATCAACATCCTCATCCTCATCTCCACCATCATCATCTCCACTACCATCATCAACATCCTCATTCTCATCTCCACCATCATCATCATCATCATCTCCACCATCATCATCAACATCATCATTCTCATCATTCTCATCTCCAGCACCATCATCAACATCCTCATCCTCATTCTCATCTCCAGCACCATCATCAACATCCTCATCCTCATCTCTACCATCATCATCCTCATTCTCATCTCCACCACCACCATCATCAACATCCTCATTCTCATCTCCAGCACCATCATCAACATCCTCATCCTCATCTCTACCATCATCATCCTCATTCTCATCTCCACCATCATCATCATCATCCTCATCTCCAGCACCATCATCATTCTCATCCTCATCTCCACCATCATCATCATCATCATCTCCACCATCAACATCTTCATCCTCATCTCCACCATCAACATCCTCATTCCCATCTCCACCATCATCATCCTCATCTCCAGCACCATCATCATCATCATCCTCATTCTCATCTCCACCACCATCATCATCAACATCATCCTCATTCTCATCTCCACCATCATCGTCAACATCATGATCATCTCCATCATCATCGTCGTCATCATCAACAACGTCATCATCCGGATCTTCAGCATCGAGTTTCAAGTGCCAAGTTTGTTTTGTGTAACGCACGCAGAGTGTGCTCGCTAACAGCACTTGGCCCAGCAGTCGGGTAAGGCTATACGGCGGACCTTTGTCTTTGTCCGCGTGTTGAACTTCCTTCGCACCGTACGTAGCCAACCGCGCTAATTGGAGGTGCTGAGTAAGGACACCAAACTAGAACACGACAACGACGAGCAGTTTTCACGACATGAGTTTGTCAATCTCGATGGTTTCAAAGTGCGTCGGTGCCAGTGGGCTTCCTCCTACGGGACGGGAAGAGCGTTCCAGACGGCCGCAGAAGCAGCGCCATCTGAAAGCGCGGCGCGATGCGAGAGGCCAAGTTGAGTCTCGTTCGCTCGAGCGAGCGATGAGGTTAATGAAGGAGCGAGTCACGGAGAAGGATGAGTTGGAGGAGGAGGAGGTGGTGGTGGTGGCGTTTGTTGTCTGGGACTTCCATTCGGATTTTTCAAGCATCATCAGCAGCAGCAGCATCAGCAGCAGCAGAATCATCATCAGCATCATCAGCAGCAGCAACATCAGCAGCATCATCAGCAGCAGCAACATCAGCATCTTCGGGGTTGACTTTGCACTGTTAAAGGTTTTAAGAAACGGGGTTCCGGGGGGGGCGGGGGCTTTGTGCGCTTGTGAGGTTGAGCGATAGAGATGCGCGCGTGTGTGTCTGTCTGTGATGTGTGTCTGTGTGTGATGTGTATGTCTGTGTGTGTGTCTGTGTGTGTGTCTGTGTGTGATGTTGTGGGTGCTCGCTAACAGCACTTGCCCCAACAGTCTATTAATAGGCTATACGGGGGAACTTTGTTTTTGTGTGTGTGTGCGGGGAGCGGTGGTGCAGCGGTCAGCGCGCTGCGCTACGAACCCGGTGACCCGAGTTCGATTCCCGCTCACGGCCAAAATCAGCGACGATTATCTGAACCGGTCCTGGGCCTCCCCTAGGCCCACTCAGCCTCAAATGAATACCTGGTGCGGTGTGTAGTAAACATGGCCACTGGGGTAGACAAAGGCGGCCGGGCGCGGTGCTGGTCACCCACCCCCTCGTGTGCCGTTCTGGCCTTCATCGGTGTTACTCGCCAACAGCACTTGCCCCAACAGCCTGTTGAGGCTGTACGGGGGCTCTTTGTCTTTGGGCGTTCCCCGTCTCTCTCCCTCCCGACTCGAACATTATGTAACTCCGTCCCGAGACAATGGGACAATGCGTGTGGCCTCAAGCCGGTCACGGAAGCGTCTGATGCCACGCGTGGCGTGAGCCACGGCCGTGTGAGCCTCTCCGTTTGTGATGCAACACGCCGGCGGTGCGGTGCGAGGGGGTTTATACTGGTAGGAACGAAGTGGACCAGACCACCAATAGATTATATCGTCCGTCCGTCCGTGTATCAACATCGCCCCCTACTGCAAACACTTGGCAGGACCCTACAAAAACCTTTTGACTCAGTGGGGCTTTCCTGGCTTAACAAGTGTAATAATACATTATGTTTATATTATTTGGTTATTCGTTCCTACCAGCCCACCCCGCAGGGTCCTGTTTTATTTGTGTTTGTTTTAATAACAAACAAAAAATTAACCCGTAAAAACAAAGTTTTTCTCTATAAATCCTTTATATGCGTGGCGGCTAAAGTGCTCTCGTCCTCTGGCTTGAGATGGCTGCCACCTATGGGTCAGATGATTGTCTGCCAGCATTAAGCAATTGGTAAAACATATTTATTTATTTTTCCCTAAACAGTGTAAAATTTGGGGGGGAAAATTCACGAAAATTAATTGTCACGCACAACGAGTCTGTGTGGAAAATGTCAGCTCGATTGGATCACGGGAAGTGGGTTAAAAAACGACCGAAAGATTTGCACGATCATAAGCAAGCATGCGAACTTAATATAAAGGATTAAAAAAAAAGGTTCCATCCTTCAAGCCGATCCCGCGGTGGGAGGCGGGATAGGAGCCTCAACTTTTCACGAGAGAGACGAGAGCAGAAACCAGTTGACGGCCGTGAAACTACTGGACACCCGTGTCAATTAAAAATAGCTTGACAGCCCATCAGATTCCTCCGGTGTGTAAGAAAAAATAAAATTCTGATTCTGAAAGACAAAGGCTGAGTTGGTTGGGGGCATTAGAGGCCGGCCCGCTGAGATCCTGGGGTTAGACCAGAGGTCGCAACCGGGTACCCGATACCCATACCCTACCCGATACCCGGCTACCCGTATGGGTAGCCGTTTGCGACCCTGGTGCAGCCGGGTACGGGTACAGGTAGGCCGTGAGTCACTGGTGAGTAACCGTTTGTCACTCATTTCGGGTAGGGTACGGGTACGGGTAGGATACGGCTACCTGTACCCGGCCGGGTACGGGTACCCATTTGCCACCCTTGTGCGGCCGGGTACGGGTAAGGAATCAAAACCCGTTTGCGACCTCTGGGTTAGACTTCAAACTCTGATCCTCCTCCTCCCTGTGTCCCTGCCTCTCCTCCTTAATCTAAGTTGTCTTGTGGTTGTTGGTTGTTTGACTTGAATCCCACTGGGATTTTTGCACACAGCGTTGGTGTACGGTGATTTTTTTCTGCAATATTTTTCTGTCTTTTCTTGGATTTTCTGTTTGCACTCAGTCACATATTCACTTTAAGATGTTTTTTGTTCATGTTTTTGTTTTTTGTTTGTTGCGGTTGCACCCGATTCAAGAGCCGAATGGCTCACAGGGCTATACCTAATAAATGAACTTGAACTTCCTCCTCCTCTGTCTCGCTGCCTCTGGCAGGTGAAGCGATGGGGAGACACGCCGCTGCTGTGGCCATGCTGCTGGTGCTGATCGTCAACCAGATTATCGCGTCGGGGGCCATTCCGATGGCTGAACGGTAACACGCGCTCACGAATATTCACAACCAGCCGCGGCTGAATTTCGATTTCGTGACTGCAGGGATTCATCTTCTTGGTTCTTTCGGTAAAGTCACGTAGAAGGGAAATAATAAAGTAATAAAAAGAAAACATAATAAGATACAATTCTCACGACGTTTCGGCCACAACGCAAGCAGCCGTCCTCAGGTGAAGAACAGATCTGTCGGAAAGACAGCGTCTGAATGGACACCACCAAGCTTGAACAGGGCTGTCTTTCCGACAGACCTGTTCTTCACCTGAGGACGGCTGCTTGTTTTGTGGCCGAAACGTCGTGAGAATTGTATTTTATTATGCAATATTTTTATTATTTTATTATTTCCCTTCTACGTGACTTTACCGAAAGAACCAAGAAGATGACAGCTGCTGCTGCTGTGCCGCTCATCTCTGTCAGTTTGTTATTTTATTTTCCGATTCCTATTTTGCTGATCGGTGTGCTGGGTGGGGAGCGGTGGTGTAGTGGTTAGCGCTACGCTGCGATGTGAACCTGGCCACCCGGGTTCGATTCCCGCTCACGGCCAACACCGGTGACGATTATTTGAACCGGTCCTGGGCCTCCCCTAGGTCGACTCAGCCTCAATTGAGTACCTGGTGAGGTGTGTAGTAAACATCGTCACTGGAGAGACAAAGGCGGCTGGGCGTGGTGTTGGCGGTGCCGGCCTTCATATGCGCTACTGGCTAACAGCACTTGCCCCACAGTCTGTTGACGGCTACACGGGGGATCTTTGTCTTCATTATTGTTGTGGTTGTTGTTGTTGTTCAGGCCGCAGAGACACGTGGACGGGATGTTTACGAGCGAGCTGAGTCGGATGCAGAGCGCTCGGCTCGTCCAGAAATACGCGATGGACATCCTGAGGATGAGACCCGAGTGAGACTCCCTGCCCTGGCTCCCTGCCCGCCACACGGCGCAGCGCGGCTCACTCGCGGCTCACACATACACAGCTCACGCACGGCTTACTCACTCACGGCTCACTCACTCCTCACTCACTCACGGCTCACTCACTCCTCACTCACTCACGGCTCACTCATACACAGCTCACTCACGGCTCACTCACAGCTTACTCATACACGGCTCACGGCCCGCTTACGACTCACTCACTGCTCACGGCTCACTCACGGCTTACTCATACACGGCTCAAACAGACACAGCTGGCTCACTCACTCACGGCTCACGACTCACGGCTCACGACTCACGACTCACGACGCACGGCTCACGACTCACGGCTCACTCACGTCTCACGACTCCCGGCTCACGACTCACGACGCACGGCTCACGACTCACGGCTCACGACTCACGGCTCACTCACGTCTCACGACTCCCGGCTCACCATGAACACGAATGCATAGTGAAAGACAGACGATCGCTTGTGATGTATCACGGTGCCCGCTGACAACACTTGCCCCGGCAGCCTGCGTGGGCTACCCAGGGGATCTTTGCCTTTGTGTGTGCCCGTGCCCGCGCGCGCGTGCGTGTTTGGTGCGGGGTGTCGTGAACATCGCCACTGGAGAGACAAAGGCGGTCGGGCGCAATGCTGGTCACCCATCATCTCTTGCGCCGTGCCGGCTTTCATAGCCGCTGCTGCTGCTGCTCCTCGCAAACAGCACTTGGCCCAATAAGTCCGTCAAGGCTACACGGGGCATCTTTGTCTTTGTGGCTGCACGCAGGAGAGAGATGGAGGAGGATGATGATGAGGATGAGGAGGAGGCCCTGGGCCTCACGGCAGGAGGAGGAGACCCCGAGCTGCCATACCCAGCCCTGGGAGAGCTGGGCAAGCAGGGCACGGCAGGGTGAGTGGAGCTGAGTGGGTGTGGTGGGTGGATGTGGGTGGGTTTGGTGGGTGTGGTGGGTGGGTGTGGTGGGTGTGGTAGGTGGGTGTGGTGGGTGAGTGTGGGTGGGTGGGTGAGTGTGGGTGGGTGGGTGGGTGTGTGTGGGTGGGTGGGTGAGTGGGTGTGTGTGGGTGGGTGGGTGTGGTGGGTGGGTGAATGTGGTGGGTGGGTGAATGTGGTGGGTGGGCGTGTGGGTGGTGTGTATAGGTGGGTGGATGTGTATGGGTGTGTATGGGTGGGTGTGTGGTGGGTGGGTGTGTATGGGTGGGTGGATTTGGATGGGTAGATGTGGATGGGTCGGTGGGTGGATGTGGATGGGTGAGTGGGTGTGGGTGTGTGTGTGGGTGGGTGGATGTGGGTGGGTGAGTGTGTGGGTGGGTGGGTGAGTGGGGGTGTGTGAGTGAGTGGGTGTGGGTGTGTGGGTGTGGATGTGGGTGGGTGTGCGCTATGGACCCGGCACTACTGCGCCACATTCTATTGCTATTTTGCCAGGTAACGACCCACGGAGCTCGACTGCGGCTCTTTTTCAGCAGCGACCTGGCGATCGCAAATGACAGCTCAGCGACGTGGCTCATTGTCACCGCGTGGACATTTATAGCAGTCGCCAAATACCCTCAAGGAGTGGTTCTTCTTCACCTTTATGGGGGTGCGAGATGAGTGGCCAGATTTTGTTAGAAGGTAAATCATCAAAAACACAAATTAAGCACGGGGCAACGTAAGTAACAACTTACTTTGTTTCAACAAACAAAGTAAGTCATTGACATCGTACATTGTTTAACGATGGTAAACAAAGGGGGTGAAAGTCTGCAATAAAAGGTCAGAACCACCGCTCTAAACTCACGATTCTAAATGTGGGTGGGGGGGGGGACCAAGCCAATTCCAAATATACAGCGGGGTCGATATCGAACCCACGACCTCCTGTGTACCAGGCGAGGTAGTTAACATCTCCCAGCCACCGTGATGATGATGATGAGAGAGAAACACGCAAATTCCAAACATACAGCAGCAGGTGTCAGGGTCGGGATCGAACCCTCGACCTCCTGTAGATCAGGCGAGGTAGTTAACATCTCCCAGGCACCGTGATGATGATGAGAGAGAGACGCAAATTCCAAACATACAGCAGCAGGCGTCGTCGGGGTCGGGATCGAACCCTCGACCTCCTGTGTATCAGGCGAGGTAGTCAACATCTCCGCCACCCCTCTCGGCGTGTAAACGGCGTTCCGTGCGTTTCTCCCCCAGGGAATTTGGAGACGAGGAGGAGGAAGTCATCGACAGCTTCCGACACGCGAGGCCCTCGCAGGCCAAGCACCACGCGGCAGAAACCATCCTCGGGGCGGACGAGCTGCCCCAACCACCCCCGCCACGCGGGGCCACGTGGTAGCCCCCAGACGTTTCAATTCACACCCCACCACCACCACCACCACACCACCCGTGCCACTCACAACATTCTTCGGCGATAGTCCAGCATCCTGCGCAACGGTGGTGCCGCGTGCAAACAAGCGTGCGCAGCGCATGGAGAAGGACCTTTTCCCGAAACGTCGCCTATTTTTCACGCAGCCAAATGTCATCACACAGCGCCACCACGTTGTACCCGTAGCACCCGTTCTGCTGCTCCGTTGTGGGATTTTGGACTCCCCAACCCAGCGCTGGCAGGCTGCGAGAGATAATTGGCCATACTTCACCACGCCGGTCAGTGCGGGTTTCATTGAACCCGGTCGAGTGCACGTCCGGGGTCAATAGTCAGTAGCTACCCACGGCGGCCGCTTGCCGTGAACGACTTTCCCGCACCTGCGGTTGGCTACGTGCGGTGCGAAAGAAGTTCAACATACACAGGGTACATAGACTCACACAGAGACCCACAGACTCACACAAAGACTCATAGACTCACACAGAGACCCATAGACTCACATAGAGACCCACAGACTCACGCAGAGACCCACAGACTGACACAGAGACCCATAGACTCGCACAGAGACCCATAGACTCGCACAGAGACCCATAGACTCGCACAGAGACCCATAGACTCACACAGATACCCATAGACTCACACAGAGACCCATAGACTCGCACAGAGACCCATAGACTCACACAGAGACCCACAGACTCGCACAGAGACCCATAAACTCGCAGAGACCCACAGACTCACACAGAGACCCACAGACTCGCAGAGACCCATAGACTCACACAGAGATCCACAGACTCACACAGAGACCCACAGACTCACACAGAGACCCATAGACTCACACAGAGAGCCATAGACTCACACAGAGACCCATAGACTCACACAGAGACCCATAGACTCACAGAGACCCACAGACTCACACAGAGACCCACATACTCACACAGAGACCCACAGACTCACACAGAGACTCATAGACTTACACAGATACCCACAGACTCACACAGAGACCCATAGTTTGTTGTTCTTTCACCGCACATCCGATTAGCACGGTTGGTTACGTACGGTGCGAAAGAAGTTCAACATAAATACATGATACATGCGAAAGTGCCTCCGGGAACTATTAGTTGAAATTCCACAGTGCTCTGGCAAGGCCCAGTCTATCCTCAGTTGATGTGACATGGCAACTGCAGGAGGGATGATGATGATGATAATGATGCTGATATGGTGATGGTGATGATGTGATCGAGTGGGATTTGAACTGAAACTCAATGACTTGACCCCGAAATGCTTCATGAAGGTCGTCTCAAGGTCAGGTTTTCTCGCGTAAAAATACAAATTGGGCGACAATAGACACACCTTCTAGCCTAGTGGTAGTTCCTTATGCCTCATATATAAATCCTGATCCGATAGACTCGTGTTTCCGGAAAGCACGGACAAGCACGAGGCTTTGCGTGTTGGAATTGGGCAGGAATCGCGGTGCGAGCATGCCAACGTTTTAAGTTCACTATTTATTATTTATTGTGAGTGCTACAATAAAGAGAAAATTCCGCAACCTTTGAACTCCGCCGTGATTCGCTGTCCCCGCACCTCCGATGGTTAGTCGCCCCCGCGGGGTGGTTCACGTACGGGTTTGCGAAAGGAGTTCAACAACCGTACACGCCACCACCACCACCTCCTCCAACTCCTCCGTGACTCGTTCCTTCACTCACCTCATCGCTCGCTCGAGCGAACGAGACTCAACCTGGCCTCTCGCATCGCGCGGCGCTTTCAGATGGCGCTGCTTCTGCGGCCGTCTGGAACACTCTTCCCGTCCCGTAGGAGGAAGCCCACTGGTACCGACGCACTTTTAAACCAAATGTGGACCGTACTTGATCACGTGTGCGTAGCATAGAGCGTTGCTCCCTCGCACCCGTGGGATTTCCTCCAACATGTAAACACTCATTAATCTGCCGACGACACCGTCACATGTCGAGGAAGGTAAAGCTTGGGGAGAATTTGACGCCGGCTTACCACGTGGCTGTTGTCTTCCTCGACCTCAAAAGGTGACGACTCAATGTTGGGTCACGCAGAGACCCACCATCCGTTGTCCTTCCCCCGCGGTTGGCCACGAAACGGGGCTGCTTAGCCCCAACCGGGTCTCATCCTCAGGATGTCCATCGCGTATTTCTGGACGAGCCGAGCGCTCTGCATCAGCTCGCTCGTAAACATCCCGTCCACGTGTCTCTGCGGCCCGAACAACGACCACAACATTAACAAAGATCCCCCGTGCAGCCTCAACCGACTGTTGGGGCAAGTGCTGTTAGCGAGCAGCAGTGCCTGTGAAGGCTGCCGGCACTGTGGCACACGAGGACGTTCACAGCCCATTGGGGGGGGGGGGTTGCGGGGGGCCGGTCAACCCCCACCGTGCCCCCCACCTCCCACGATGACTTTAAACTAAACTGGAAGTTACAAAATGGGACATTTTTGCCGGTATCAAATGTCCCATTTGTGGAGCTACTCACCCCGAGCTACAAATGCCCTGAGAGTGGCATTGTCCTGGTACCGTTCGTCTATTGGCGTCGTTCTCTGGCCTGACACTGCTGGCGAGACGAGGCCAAACAGTAGACGATGCCGCATCTGTTATCACGGCATGGCTGTGTGCATGGTCACCGCAAGTAGCCTGTGGTGGTTAACGCTGTGACTTCATTCCTTGCCAAAAGTTTCTGTTTGGTGTTTGGATATCTTAACGCCACTCCTGCTGTTTGATTGGCTGAATGGGTAAAAAACGCCGATTCTTGTTTTTTTTCACAAACCAAAAGTATTACATCCCCCAAAGCGCGGGGCCCGGGGCAGCCTCCCCGGATTCGCCGTGACGTCCACACGAGTCCGTCACCTCTCTCTGTGCAGCGTTGGCATCACAATTATTTAATGACTAGTGAAGGAAAACATTGACCGGAGCACGCAAACAGCACACACGTGGTATGCAAATGCATTTAATTGATTAAACAACAAAAATATATATACATTTGCAATTGGTAAACATTTATATATGTAAAAAAAATTTATTGTTAAAAACGAGACACGTCACACAATTGTGTGTGTATAAAAATGCGATTATAATTCTTTTTTATAAAATACCCTGACGTTAGCACCCATTACACACACAAGTTTGTGTGCATGTTCAATTGTGGGGCGCGGGAGTGGTTGTCAACGCCACGCTCCTCACCCGGCAACCCGGGTTCAACTCCCGCTCATCACCAGTGGCGGATATTCGAACCGGTCCTGAGTCTCCCCGAGGTCGAATCAGCCTTAAATGAGCACCTGGGTGCGGTGTGTAAACATCAGCGCTTTGGGGAGACAAGGCGGCCGGGCGTGGTGGTGCTGGCCACCCAGCCCCTCGTGTGTCGTGCCGGCCTTCATAGGTGCTCGCTAACAGCTCTTGCCCCAAGAGTTTGTTCAGGCTACACGGGGGATCTTTGTCTTTGGATATAGGTTCAATTACATGCAGAGGTATGATGCGAACGCAACAATGAAACATTTTGTCGTCGTAAAAATACATAGACCTGTCTAAAATAGCGACTGGCAAAAGTGAAAGCACAAACGGACGGGCTATTTAGCACGAGTGAGCGTGGATGAGAGTTTGTGTGGCTTGTGGGACAGAGGGTGCAGTTTGGCGCTTGGTTCGAGGCGTTCAGAGCACATTCCCTGACAACGGTGAACAAGACGGGCGCGCGAGTTCGACTCTGGCCCAGGACGGCGGCCAGAGCTCGCGTCGAGAGTCACGGCGAAGGGTGGAACGCACCAGTGAGGGTCGGGGTCAGCGCCGGCAAGGGGATTGGGTCCAGGGTGGCTCCGTTTTGTTTGTTACCACGGCCGGTCGGTGAGCGGAGCGCGCGGCGCATCCAAGCCGCGAGCACGGCGCCGGCGTCGGCGTCGGCTTCGTGGTTCTCCCGGCACGAGGGCGATCGCGACGGGATGCGCCGCTTGGCGTCTCGCGAGCCCGGCGGCACGCGGCAGGTTTCGCAGTCGAGGGCCCCGTGGCGATAACCCCAACTCCTCGAGATATTTGTAGGCGGACGGGACGGACGGATGGAATGGGATGGGACGGATGGGACAGATGGACAGACGGGATGGATGAAATGGGATGGGACAGATGGACGGACGCGACGGGATGGATGGAACGGACGGACGGACAGGACGTGACGAGACGGGCGTAGAGCGAACGCTCCACCGTATCACGCGGTGTCTGCGGCGGCGGCAGCGACGGGCCCCGCGTCGTCGCCGTAGACCACCGAGGGGCAAGCGTCGGGCCGCACGCAGGCGCCCAGGTGCTCGACGAGTCCGGCGGGGCACTGGCAGCCCGGCACGCACGGCTGCAGGCACGCGGCCTCCACCACGCCGAGCGGCACGTCGCGGTTGTAGCAGGTGCGCGGGCAGCGCGGGCCGCACTCGTCAAACACGTAGCCACGCTCCGTCGGGCAGGACACGGCTGGCGAGCGCACGGGGGGAGACGGGACACACGCACGGGGAGAGACGGGACACGCACGGGGTGAGACGGGACACACGGGGGGGGGCAGACAGGATAGACACACACTACGTCACGTGGTGAAAGAGGGGGCGGGGGTTAGTAGCTGGTGTTGGAGGACGAGGAGTAGGGAGGGGGGAGGAGGAGGGAGGGAAGGGTAAGTGGGGGAGGGGGGAAGAAGAGGGTGGGGGGAAGAGGGAGGGAGGAGGAGGAAGGAGGAGGGGAGGGAGGAGGAGGAGGACGGAGGGAAGGGGGATGAGGAGGGAGGGGGAGAGGAGGGAGGGGGAGGGAGGGGGAGGGAAGGAGGGGGGGAGAAGGTGGGAGGAGGGGGGAGGGTGAGGAAGGGAGGAGGAGGGAGGAGGGAGGGGGGAGTAGGAGGGGGATGGAGGGAGGGGGAGAGGAGGGAGGGGGGAGGAGGGAGGGAGGGAGGAGGGAGGGGAAGAAGGTGGGAGGAGGGCAGAGGGTGAGGGAGGGGGGAGGAGGGAGGGAGGACGGGAAAGGAGGAGGGGGATGGAGGGAAGGGGGATGAGGAGGGAAGGGGAGAGGAGGGAGGGGGAGGAGGGAGGGAGAGGAGGAAGGGAGGAGGGAGGGAGGAGGGAGGGAGGAGGGAGGGGGGAGAAGGAGGGAGGGAGGGGGGAGGAGGGAGGGGAGGAGGGAGGGAAGGGGGAGAAGGGTGGGAGGAGGGGGGAGGGTGAGGGAGGAGGGAGGAGGCAAGGGGGATGAGTAGGGAGGGAGGGAGTTGGAAGGGGCTGCGTTGCTGGCGAGGTGGGTGTGTGTGTGTGTACCCACCACACAGCGTGGCGGTGCGCCACTGCACGTGGACCCCGGCGGCGTGGCAGCGAGCGGCGTACGCCTCCAGCACGTCGCACAGGCACGTCTCGGGCGACGTCGCCGGCGCTCCGAGCCCGGCGCCGCCGCCCAGCCCAGCGGCGCAGGCACAGAGGTCGTAGACGCAGGCGGCGTAGAAGGCGGCGGGGGGCACGGCGGCGCGGCACGGGGCGAAGGCGCCGCCCGCCGCCCCCCGCAGGGCCCGGCAGCGCGCGTTGGCCTCGCGGTGGGCACGGTAGCCGGCGCGGCGGCACGGGTCCACGTCGTCCACGTCCTCGCACGGCGGCGCCAGGGAGCTGGGGTCGGTGTCGGTGACCTAAGGGGGGGGAGGGAGGGGGAGAGGGGGAGGGAGGGGGAGGGAGGAGGGAGGGAGGGGGAA
Organism: Lampetra planeri; assembly: GCF_965212315.1. Classification (NCBI taxonomy): domain Eukaryota; kingdom Metazoa; phylum Chordata; class Hyperoartia; order Petromyzontiformes; family Petromyzontidae; genus Lampetra; species Lampetra planeri. The sequence continues at coordinate 932,241 of NC_136170.1, forward strand.
GGAGGGGGGAGGGAGGGGGACGGAGGGTGACGGAGGGGGAGGGAGGTGGGAGGGAGGGAAGGGGGAGGGAGGGGGTAGGGAGGTGGGAGGGAGGGGGAGGGAGGGGGGAGGGAGGGAGGGGGAGGGAGAGGGGGAGGGAGGGTGGAGAAGAAGGAGGGGTGGGGAATGGGAGGGAGGTGGAAGTGGCCAATATGGACGAACCCAACACCACGGCTTGAGTCCAGGCTCTCATCGGCACTGTCTCGGTCACCAGCACAGCCATCGCGAACCTCGCAAGAGAGAGCCCCCCCCCTCCGCCCCCCTTCACCCCACCCCCTCCGCCCCCCCTCCGCACCTTCCAGCTGTTCCCGAAGTGTGCGTGCGAGGACGCGATGGCGTTGCTGGGCAGCCTCGTGTCGTCGCTGCGCGATGCCCGTTGAAGTTCCCGCACAGGCCGCAGGTGCGCTCCTTGTAGGAGCCGGGCACGCTCACCTCCAGGTGACTCTTGCCGTTCCACAGCACCTGCGCGGAGACAAAACACCCGGGCCACCGCGCCAGGCTGGGTGCAGGAGCGCGGCGAAAGCGACGGGGGCCGAGACATCGGCCGGCGGCAGTGCGGCACCCCACACCCGGATTTTTGTTGGTGTTGTTGTTGTTGCGGGTGGCTAGGAGATGTGGACTACCTCGCCTGGTATACAGGAGGGTCGTGGGTTCTATCTCGACCCTGCCGCCTGCCGCTGTATATTTGGAGTTTGTGGTGTCTCTCTCCCTGTGGTCGCGTGGATTTGTCTCCGGGTCCTCCGGTTTTTCCCTCCACATTTAGAGTCAACGTCCACGCTTCTCGGGCGAACTGAGCGCTGAACGAAACGGCGCTGTCTGTCGTAAACGCCAACGATTGTTCACCAACGGCCGGTTCCTCACGGTGCCCTCGTCAGCTCACCGCCCGCCGGGGGGGCCGATGAGGGGGGGGGGGGCGTGTTCTTGGCATAACTTCACCGGCGCGGCGACGCACCTTGAGGCCGATGTTGGTGTTGAGGAGGATGTGGTTCGCTTTCCTCTCCACGTACAGGTGCGGCTCCCTTCAGGTACGGCAGCGTCACGGTCTCGCCTTTCACCTGCGCACGCACGCACGCACAGGCGAAGGTCCCCCGTGTAGCCTTAACGGAGCGTCGGGGCAAGTGCTGTTACGAAGGCCCGGCACCGTGGCACGCGAGAGGTGGGTGGCCAGCACCACGCCCGGCCGCCTTTGAGTCTCCCCAGTGGCGACGCTCACTACAACACCGTGGTGTCGGTGGTCGTGAGCAGGAACAAAACTCGTAGCACACACACAGGCACCCACAGATTCACAGATACATGCACACAGATGCATATACTGGGTCTCACACACACAGGAGGAAAAGGGCGAGTGAGCGGCAGGGAGGGAGGGAGGGAGGCGCTCTCACCTTGACCTCCCAGTCCTGCAGCAGCCACACGTGTGCATCCCCGACACGCACCAGCACGTCACGTGTCCACGACACGCCTGCAGGCCGCGGTTGTCGTTCGTCACCTGGATCCTGCGAGTTCCACACGCGCGTCGCTCCGTCACGACGCGTCCACTCACTCACCCACCCACTGTCTCTCTCGCCCGCCCGCTCTCTCGCTCCACTCGCCCACCCGCTCTCTCACCCGCCCCGCTCTCTCGCCCGCCTGCTCTCTCTCGCCCACTCGCCCACCCGCTCACTCACCCGCCCGCTCTCTCTCGCCTCGCCCGCTCTCTCGCCCACTCGCACCACATGCCCACCCACCCACCCGCCCACCCGCCCGCTCTCTCACCCGTCCGCTCTCTCGCCTACCTGCTCTCTCGCCCACTCCGCCCAACCTGCTCTCTCGCCCACTCTCTCACCCATCCGCTGTCTCTCTCTCTCTCGCCCGCCTGCTCTCTCACCCACTCGCCCACCCGCCCGCTCTCTCGTCCGCCCGCTGTCTCTCTCGCCCGCCCGCTGACTCGTCCACTCACTCGCCCACCCGCTCTCTCACCCGTCCGCTCTCTCACCCGTCCGCTCCCTCGCCCGCCCGCTCTCTCGCCCACTTGCTTACCCGCCCGCTCTCTCTTCTGCCCACTGTCTCTCTCACCCGTCCGTTGTCTCTCTCGCCCGCCTGCTGTCTTGCCCGCTGTCTCGCCCGCCCGCTCTCTCGCCCACTTGCTTACCCGCCCGCTCTCTCTTCTGCCCACTGTCTCTCTCACCCATCCGCTGTCTCTCTCACCCGCCCGCCCGCCCGCCCGCCCGCTCAACCCGCTCGCGCCACGACAGCGAGGCGTCGCGGCGCTCACGACGGATCCTGAACGCGTCGCGGCGCTCACGTGAAGTCGCGCGCGGTGCAGTCCTGCGCCAGCGTGTAGCTGCAGGAGCCCTGGAAGTGCACCGTGGCGCCGTCGAAGGTGCGGTAGTGCGGGTCGCCGAACACGACGCACGTGGCCGGGCGGGGCAGGCAGCGGGGGCAGCACGCGCCGCCCGTCAGCGTCGGGATCTCGTCCTGCGCCGTCGTCACCGCGGATCGGTCGGGGTCACGTGTGCCACTGTGTGTGTGTGTACTGTGTGTGTGTACTGTGTGTGTACTGTGTGTGTGTACTGTGTGTGTGTACTGTGCGTGTAATGTATGTGTACTGTGTGTGTGTTTTGTGTATGTGTGTACTGTGCGTGTGTGCTGTGTGTACTGTGTATGTGCTGCGTGTGTGCTTGTGTGTGTGTTGTGTGTGTACTGTGTGTGTGTACTGCGTGTGTACTGCGTGTGTACTGTGTGTGTGTACTGTGTGTGTACTGCGTGTGTACTGTGTGTGTGTACTGTGTGTACTGTGTGTGTGCTGCGTGTGTACTGCGTGTGTGCTTGTGTGTGTGTTGTGTGTGTACTGTGTGTGTTGTGTGTGTACTGCCTGTGTGCTGCGTGTGTGCTGCGTGCGTGCTGCGTGTGTGCTGTGTATGTGTGTACTGTGTATGTACTGTGTGTGTACCGTGTATGTACTGCGTGTGTGCTGCGTGTGTGCTGCGTGTATACTGTGTGTGTACTGTGTGTGTGTTGTGTGTGTACTGTGTGTGTATACTGTGTGTGTGCTGCGTGTATACTGTGTGTGTGCTGCGTGTATACTGTGTGTGCTGCGTGTATACTGTGTGTGTGCTGCATGTGTACTGTGTGTGTGCTGCGTGTGTACTGTGTGTGTGCTGCATGTGTACTGTGTGTGTGCTGCGTGTATACTGTGTGTGTGCTGCGTGTATACTGTGTGTGTGCTGCGTGTGTACTGTGTGTGTGTACTGTGTGTGTGTACTGTGTGTGTGTACTGCGTGTGTACTGCGTGTGTGCTGCGTGTGTACTGCGTGTGTGCTGCGTGTGTACTGTGTGTGTGTGCTGTGCGTGTGTACTGTGTGTGTGCTGCGTGTGTACTGTGTGTGTGTGCTGTGCGTGTGTACTGTGTGTGTGTGCTGCGTGTGTACTGCGGCTGCCCCCGCGCGCTGCTGTTGAGGCACTCACGTTGGGGCAGTGTGGCGGGGCGCAGCGCTCCGTGCTGCAGTGCACGTTGCCTCCCACGCAGGCGCAGCGCGTGCACTCGTCCACGGCCCAGCGCGCCCCGGGGCCCAGCTCGCGACCCGCGTACACGCACGGCACGCGCCGCTCTGCACGCGAGCCAGCGAGATAACTCACCCATTCACTCACCCGCTCGCGAGCGAGATAACTCACCCATTCACTCACCCGCTCGCGAGCGAGATAACTCACCCATTCACTCACCCGCTCGCGAGCGAGATAACTCACCCATTCACTCACCCGCTCGCGAGCGAGATAACTCACCCATTCACTCACCCGCTAGCGAGTGAGATAACTCACCCATTCACTCACCCGCTCGCGAGTGAGATAACTCACCCATTCACTCACCCGCTCGCGAGTGAGATAACTCACCCATTCACTCACCCGCTCGCGAGCGAGATAACTCACCCATTCACTCACCCGCTAGCGAGTGAGATAACTCACCCATTCACTCACCCGCTCGCGAGTGAGATAACTCACCCATTCACTCACCCGCTCGCGAGCGAGATAACTCACCCATTCACTCACCCGCTAGCGAGTGAGATAACTCACCCATTCACTCACCCGCTCGCGAGTGAGATAACTCACCCATTCACTCACCCGCTCGCGAGTGAGATAACTCACCCATTCACTCACCCGCTCGCCAGCGAGATAACTCACCCATTCACTCACCCGCTCGCGAGTGAGATAACTCACCCATTCACTCACCCGCTCGCGAGTGAGATAACTCACCCATTCACTCACCCGCTCGCCAGCGAGATAACTCACCCATTCACTCACCCGCTCGCGAGCGAGATAACTCACCCATTCACTCACCCCGCTCGCGAGTGAGATAACTCACCCATTCACTCACCCGCTCGCCAGCGAGATAACTCACCCATTCACTCACCCGCTCGCGAGCGAGATAACTCACCCATTCACTCACCCGCTAGCGAGCGAGATAACTCACCCATTCACTCACCCGCTCGCCAGCGAGATAACTCACCCATTCACTCACCCGCTAGCGAGTGAGATAACTCACCCATTCACTCACCCGCTAGCGAGTGAGATCGCTCATTTACCCTCTCGCTCATCGACGACGTCATCCTTTCACTGCCTCGCTCACCTGCTCGCTTTATCGGTTGGGGTCACAGTTCAACTCGCTTGCCCAATGTAAAATTCACTCACACGCTCATTCGCTCGCTTTTACTCGCTAACTCACCCAGCCACCCACCCACTCACTCAGTCACCCACCCACTCACTCACCACTCACTCACTCAGCCACTGAGTCACCCACCCACTCACTCCCACACTCACCTCGGCATTCGGGGCAGCACACCCCAGGAAGAATTTCGAGCTCCATTCCCATCCCACAATGCACCGGGGCACATTCTTCGATGGTGCATTCTACGTGTCCAAGCTAACACAAAAGACAAAGACACAGACAGTTGAGGCAAGTGCTGTTAGCGAGCACCTATGAAGGTCGGCACGGCACACGAGGGGCTGGGTGGCCAGCACCACGCCCGGCCGCCTTTGTCTCCCCAGTGGCGATGTTTACTACACCGCACCAGGTACTCATTTGAGGGAAAGCCCAGGACCGGTTCGGATAATCGTCACTGCTTTTGGTAGCCGTGAGCAGAAATCGAACTCGGGTCGCTGAGCTCGATTCAACGTTTGCCCAACGTTGGCCCGACGTTCGCTCAACGTTGGCCCGACGTTTGCTCAACGTTGGCCTGACGTTTGCCCAATGTTCGCTCAACGTTCGCCCGACGTTCGCCCAACGTTGGCTCAACGTTCGCCCGACATTCGCCCAACGTTGGCCCAAAGTTTGCCTAACGTTCGCTCAACGTTCGCTCAACGTTCGCTCAACGTTTTCCCACCGTTGACCCACACGTTAACTGAGCAAAGCGTGGTTGAGCCTGGATAGCGCTTGGATGGACGGCCGCCGCCGCCACCACCGAGCGCGACGATGGCCGCTACTCGGCGGGGACCGGAGAGCGACCGCCGGCCCTGACGGCGCTACAAGCCCTGGGAGGGGGGGGGCTAACCGAGCGCGAGTGACGTCACTTGGCTACACGTGAATGTGCGAAGGTCGAACCGAGTTCATTCTCGTTGGACCCGGCCGGTAATATTTGTGTCCTTCGGCAACACCGAAGGATCAGTTTCATGTTGCGTTGTGACCCCCTTTGGGGGCGATTAGACCCAGAGAATGACCCGTCTACGATTGCACTGGCCGTAAGCTAAGCTTGATTTGACGTATGTGTTGTAGTAGTAATCGGGCTTTCGCGACCAATATTATCCACAGTGGAGAGGTTTTGTTGAGTTAGATCGCGAAAATATAAACGCGTCGTTAAACCCGCCGCCACCCGACACAGTCGATCAGTAAAGGTTTGTCACGTGAACAAAACGTGCCAATTGGTTACTAGTTCAGCACTAACCCAAGTCGTGTGTTGGAGATAAAAATTGTGAATGTTGTGGGTTTACTCTCCAACACATCGATCTGCTGCACTAGGTACTAGAAAGGAACTGACATTTATCCGTCGCTGCAAGGCATGTTTTGTTGTTGTTGTTTTTGTTGTTTGTTGCGGTTGCACCCGATTCAAGAGCCGAATGGCTCACAGGGCTATACCTAATAAATGAACTTGAACTGACACGTTTTGTTTACGTGACAACCCCTTACTGATTGGCTGTATCGGGTGGTGGTGGTGTGTTTAACGACACGTTTATATTCGCGCGAGCTGACCCAACAAAAACTCTGCTATGGCTAACTTTATCGAAGACAAGCGGCTAAAATAAAATAAAGCCGCTGGCTACACGAACACTGCTGCAGAGGTCACGCTATAAATGTTCACGGCGATGATGATGATGATGATCAGCCACTTTGTTGAGCTATAATTTGTAGTGGCCAGGTCGCTTCTGAAAAAGAAGCCAATAGCTCAGTGATTTGCTTACCATGGCAATACTTTACATTCCTATCGTGTTTATGTCATTGTTGTTGGTGCGTTGTGACCCCGTGCCCCCTACTGGACGTCTGTGCAAAAAATAAAGAGCTTCATAGCTCATCGGATTCCTCTTGCAGCAAAAATAAATATTCTGATTCTGATATTGCAATGAATGAAAATAATAAAGTATTTGAAACGGAGGGGTGAGTGAGCGAGCGAGCGAGCGGCTACCGAGCAGATGCAGGTGATGCAGCTGTTTGCTCCGTCGAGGAAAGTCCCTCCGTCGGGTACGCGTCGATCCTCGATCACGCAATCTGCGTCGAGAGACAAAGATCCCCCGTGTAGCCTTCGCAGACTGCTGGGGGCAAGTGCTGTTCGCGAGTGGAACCCCACACACACCCCATACACCATAGACCCCCCACACACCCCCCACACACCCCACACACCCCATACACCATACACCACATACCCACCCCACACACACCATACACCCCACACCCCCCACACACCCCACGCACACCCCCCCACCCACGCACACCACACCCCCCCACACACCCCACACACCCCACACACCACACACCCCATACACACCACACACCCCATACACACCAAACACACACCATACACACTCTACACCCCCCACACACCCCACACACACCCAACACCCCCCACACACCCCATGCACACCTTCGCAGATGGGGCAGCACGATTCAGGTGGGGTGAACTGCTCCCCCAGGGGGCAGCTCAGGGTGGGGCACAGCTGACGAACGCAAACCCACGTGATCTCCTGCAAAGACAAAGACCCCCCCCCCACCCCATATAGCCTTCACAAACTGTTGGGGCAAGTGCAGGCACCCACGCACACCCCACATAGGGCAGCACCAGGTCTGGCCGCATCGCCAGCTCTGGCCGCATCACTGTGCGTGTGTGTGTTTACACTGTGTGTGTAAACACACACACACACACAATGTACATACACACACAATATACATACACGCAGTGTACACACACAAAATGTACACACACAGTGTCCACACACAATGTACACACACAGTGTACACACACACACAATGTACACACACACACAATGTACATACACACAACGTACACACACACACAATGTACACACACATACACACAGTGTACACACGTAGCGGCGGAGCTGTCATACTGGACGTGGTGTGCCGTGTGCGGGCAGTCACACCCACCTGGCACTCGCACATGTAGCAGGGGTCCTCGCTTGCGTACACCTGGCGCCCGCTCACCGACAACGAGCAGTTGCCCAGAGCCGCTGCCGTCCAAAGACAAAGATCCACCCCCCAGATTATAGCCTTCACCGCGCTGTTGGGGCAAGTGCTGTTCAGCGAGTGGCGCCTATGAAGGCCGGCACGGCACACGAGGGGGGGCTTGGTGGCAGAGGTCGCAAACGGGTTTTGATTCCTTACCCGTAATCGGCCGCACCAGGGTCGCAAACGGGTACCCGTACCCGGCCGTACCCGTATCCTACCCGTACCCGGCCGGGTACGGGTAGGGTACGGGTATCGGGTACCCGGTTGCGACCTCTGCTTGGTGGCCAGCACCACGCCCGGCCGCCTTCGTCTCCCCGGTGGCAATGATTTCACGCACCACGCCAGGTAACGCATTTGAGGCTGAGTCGACTTAGGGGAGGAGGCCCAGGACCGGTTCAAATTAATCGTCGCCGGTGTTGGCCGTGAGCCGGAATCGAACTCGGGTCGCCGGGTTCGTAGCGCGCGCGCTGACCGTTGCACTACCGCTCCCCACGTACACATGCACGCACGCATGTACGCATGTACGTACGCACGTACGCACGCACGCACCTGTGCAGGTGGGGCAGCAGCTGCCCGGGGGGGGAGGCTGCACGCTGGCGTGGGGGCAGTCGACGAGGCTCGGGCACATCCTGCGCTCACAGTGCAGCACGTGCTCGCCACTCGACAGCTCCTGCGCACACACAGAGTGTACACACACACAGTGTACACACAGTGTACACACACACGTGTACACACACACACAGTGTACACACACACACAGTGTACACACACACACACACACGTGTACACACACACAGTATACAAACACACACAGTGTACACACACAGAGTGTACACACACACACACGTGTACACACACACAGTGTACACACACACAGTGTGTACACACACACAGTGTGTGTACACACACACAGAGTGTACACACACACAATGTACACACAGTGTACACACACACGTGTACACACACACACAGTGTACACACACACACAGTGTACACACACACACACACACGTGTACACACACACAGTATACAAACACACACAGTGTACACACACAGAGTGTACACACACACACACGTGTACACACACACAGTGTACACACACACTGTGTGTGTGTACACACACACAGAGTGTACACACACACAGAGTGTACACACATGTAATGCGAGCGTAAATGGGGTTGTTGCTGGGCTCTGGTCCAATCACACGGCCCGGGGTATTGGGGGGCGGAGCCTGGTCTGCGGGGCGTGTGGGAGGGGCCACCGGTCACCTCGGCTCCAATGGGAGGCGAGGTGAATGGGGGCGGAGCCAGCGGGGTAGTATGGGAAGGCCGGATCTGAGGATCCGGAAGGGGAGGAGTCAGGGTCACGTGGGGGGAATGGATATAAGTGGGAGCCCGGAAGAGATCGGGGCAGTCGGGGAAGTTAAGAGTCTGAGCCACGTTGGGTGGTGAGAGGAGATCCGCGCCATCGGCCACGTGGCCGAAGGACCTCAGCACGCCGTCGGCCAGCGGTGTGCGGAGTGCGGGAGTGGAGGAGCTAACGGAGGAGCGTGCGGGGCACGCGAGAGGGAGAGGGAGCGTGCGCGGGGCGCGCGCGAGACGACGCTGGTCCGAGGGGGAGACCAGCGGGGTGCGGAGAAGAACCTGAATAAAAGACAAGCAGAGACCAGCAGTGCTTGACGGAGTCTTTTATTACACACACACACACAGAGCAGTGTCCACACTACCTCGCAGAAGCAGATCTCACAGGGGTCGTGTGACGGCTGGAACGAGTGTCCTGGCTTGTGGGTGACGCCGCCGTGTACACAGCCTGCACACACACACACACACAGTGTACACACACACACAGTGTACACACACACAGTGTACACACACAGTGTACACACACACAGTGTACACACACAGTGTACACAGCCTGCACGCGCAGGGAACACACACACAGTGTACACACACAGTGTACACACACACACAGTGTACACACACAGTGTACACAGCCTGCACGCGCAGGGAACACACACACAGTGTACACACACAGTGTACACACACACACAGTGTACACAGCCTGCACGCGCAGGGAACACACACACAGTGTACACACACACACAGTGTACACACACAGTGTACACAGCCTGCACGCGCAGGGAACACACACACAGTGTTGACACAACACACAGTGTACACAAACACACACACAGTGAACACACACATACAGTGTACACAGCCTGCACACACACACACACAGTGTACACACACACAGTGTACACACACAGTGAACACACACAGTGAACACACACATGCAGTGTACACACACACAGTGAACACACACATGCAGTGTACACACACACACAGTGAAAACACACACACAGTGTACACACACACAGTGAACACACACATGCAGTGTACACACACACACAGTGAACACACACATGCAGTGAACACACACACAGTGTACACACACATAGGGCACCCATACACAGTGTGCACGCACGCAGCGCACGTGAGTGACCGTGCGTCAGTGTGCGTGTACGCACGTCGGCCCGTATTGACATACGCGTGTGTGCAGTACAGCTGCGTCTGCGTGCCTGTATCTGCGTGTGTACGTGTATCTGCGTGCGTGTATCTGCATGCGTGTATCTGCGTGCGTGTATCTGCGTGCGTGTATCTGCGTGCGTGTATCTGCGTGCATGTATCTGCGTGTGTGCGTGTATCTGCGTGCGTGCGTGTATCTGCATGCGTATATCTGCGTGCGTGTATCTGCGTGCGTGTATCTGCATGCGGGTATCTGCGTGTGGGCGTGTGTGCGTGTATCTGCGTGCGTGTATCTGCGTGCGTGTATCTGCGTGCGTGTATCTGCGTGTGGGCGTGTGTGCGTGTATCTGCGTGCGTGAATCTGCGTGTGTGCGTGTGTGCGTGTATCTGCGTGCGTGTATCTGCGCGCGCGTGCCCACCGGAGCACCGCGGGCAGCACCGCCCGTCGCCGGGGTCGGAGGTCGGTGGCGTGCAGGGCGACACGGCGAGGCAGAGCGGCGCGGAGCAGGTGACGACGCCCGAGTGGCAGGCGCAGGCGAGGCACGGCCGCGCCGCGGGCACCCACGCGGAGCCCTCCTCGTGCACCCGCCCCTCGTACACGCAGCCTGCACACACACACAGGCAAAGGTCCCCGCCAACCACCCCGGTGAGGCCTTCAGCAGGGAGCCACCGTCGCGGCGAGCGCTGTTGGCGAGCGGCAGAGGTCGCAACCGGGTACCCGATACCCGTACCCTACCTGATACCCGGCTACCCGTACCCGGCCAGGTACGGGTACGGGTACCCGTTTGCGACCCTGGTGCGGCCGGGTACGGGTACGGGTAGGCCGTGAGTCACTGGTGAGTAACCGTTTGTCACTCATTTCGGGTAGGGTACGGGTGCGGGTAGGGAACGGCTACCCGGCTGGGTACGGGTACCCATTTGCGACCCTGGTGCGGCCGGGTACGGGTACGGGTAAGGAATCAAAACCCGTTTGCGACCTCTGGCGAGCGGGCTCCTGCTCTTGCGTCGGCACGGGAACGCGCCCGGCGGCAGCCGCCCGCGTCTCCCCAAGGCCGGGTTCTTATTTAAGGCCGAGTCGACCTAGGGGAGCCCCGTGACCGGCTCAGATATTCGTCACTTGAGTTGGCCGTGAGCGGGGATCGTTTCGCTGGGGTCGTAGCGCAGCGTGCTAAGCACGATGCTGCCACTCACAGTGAGTGTGTGGGTGAGCGAGCGAGCGAGCGAATGACGGATAATCATGATGCAATTTGTAACGCGAGCAAAATTGGCGGACGGAACGGCCGCAACTCAGAGGCGCGGAGCCAAGCTCAAAGTCGCTCGAAAGTCGGGTCGTGGTGGCGAGTTGTTAAGCGTCTCTTGAAGGAGACGATGTCGGCGATGCTGCCAATGTGCAGTGGGGATGGACGGCGTTCCAGACTGTGGGGGCGGCCACCGAGAAGCGGCGCGTGGCCGTGGCCGTCCTGGGTCTTGGTATCGAGAGGAAGCCGTGACTCGCACCGCAAAGGCATCTGAGCGAGCGCACGGGTGGGTGATTTAGCGACAGAGGTCGCAAACGGGTTTTGATTCCTTACCCGTACCCATACCCGGCCGCACCAGGGTCTTCAAATGGGTACCCGTACCCGGCCGGGTACAGGTAGCCGGGTATCGGGTAGGGTACGGGTATCGGGTACCCGATTGCGACCTCTGGTTAGCGAGCGAGTGCGTGAACCGTTGAGCAAGAGGGCGAGCGGTCTGAGCGAGTGAACGGATGCGTGGCTGAGTGAGCGAGTGAACCAGGAGGTGAGCTGGCGAGCGACTGGTGGTGAGTGAGCGAGCGAGCAGCTGGGCAGTGAGTGAGTGGACGCACCTTGGCACTGTGGGCAGCATTCCCCCGGGACCGTGAACTGATGGACGCAGCGGAGAGGAGGACACGGATTGGCTGTGCAGTGCACACTCCCTGCCTGTACACACACACGCACAAGATAAAGATGTCCTGTGTAGCCTCCAACAGACTGTCGGGGCAAGTGTTGTTAGTGAGCAGCACCTACGAAGGCTGGCACGGCACACGAGGGGGTGGGTTGCCACTACCATGGTGGCGTGGCTTTAACTAGTTTGCGTGTCTCTCTCATCATCATCATCAGGGTGGCTAGGAGATGTTAACTACCTCGCCTGGTGTACATGAGGTCAGGGGTTCAATCCCGACCATGATGCCTGTTGTATATTTGGAGTTTGCATGTTCTCCCTGTGGTCGCACATTTCATAGTTTTAATGCCCGGCCGCCTTTGTCTCCCTCGTGGCAATGTTTACACGACACACGACGTACACATTTGAGGCTGAGTCAACCTAGGCGAGACCCCGGAATGTTGAATCAAACGCAGTCAACGACAACGCAGCGAGTTGGCACAGTGGGTAGCGCAGGGGGTGGTGCATCTGCCAGCCAACTCAGTCAACCCATGGCACCTGCTGGGTTTGTCCCGTGACCTCCTCCTGCACCTAGCCTGGCACAGTAGTCAACCCATGGCACCTGCTGGGTCTGTCCCGTGACCTCCTGCCAACAACGAGCCTTCCACACTTCACGTGGCCTAAGAGTGCACCTAGCCTGGCACAAGTGCCCTGGTGACGTCATTGCCACTTAGGGGCAATTGGCGGCTGTTGTCGTATTGCTAAGCGGGCATGTGTGTTTGTGTGTGTGTGGATTTACGTGTGTGTGAATTTACGTGTGTGGGTGTGTGTGTGGATTTACGTGTGTGTGTGTGTGTGGGGAGTGGTAATATTAGTGGTCAGCGCACTGCGCTACAAACCGGGCGGACCTGAGTTCGATACCTACTCGCTAGCAACAACAGTGGCAAATTAGATTTGAACCGGTCTTGGGCTTCCCCTCAAATGAGTACCTGGTGCGATGCGTAAACATCGCCACTAGGGAGACAAAGGCGGCCAGGCGTGGTGTTGGCCACCCACCCCCTCGTGTGCCGTGCCAGCCTTTATAGGTGCTTGCTAACAGCACTTGCCCCTACAGTCTGTGAAGGCTATATGGGGGAACTTTGTCTTTTTTTTGTCTGTGTGTGTGTCTGTGTGTCTGTATGTGTGTGTGTCTGTGTGTGTGTGTCTGTGTGTGTGTGTATGTGTGTCTGTGTGTGTGTGTCTGTGTGTGTGTCTGGGTGTCTGTATGTGTGTGTGTCTGTGTGTGTGTGTCTGTGTGTCTGTGTGTGTGCGTCTGTGCGAGTGCCTGGCAGGTGCAGGTGGTGCATGCGTCTGGCTGGAGGGTTTCTCTGTCCGCGAGCGAGCGGCCTTCGTGCAGACAGCCGCTGCACTCCCCCAGCTCGCACAGCACGCGCCCAGCCTGCACACCACCAACATCAGCATTGTCAGCATCGCCGTCACCACCATCAATGTCGCCATCACCATCCTCAACATCATCACCATCACCACCATCACCACCATCAACGTCGCCATCACCATCCTCAACATCATCACCATCGACACCATCACCACCATCAACGTCGCCATCACCATGCTCAACATCACCATCGACACCATCACCACCATCAACGTCGCCATCACCATCCTCAACATCACCATCGACACCATCACCACCATCAACGTCGCCATCACCATGCTCAACATCACCATCGACACCATCACCACCATCAACGTCGCCATCACCATGCTCAACATCACCATCGACACCATCACCACCATCAACGTCGCCATCACCATCCTCAACATCACCATCGACACCATCACCACCATCAACGTCGCCATCACCATCCTCAACATCACCATCGACACCATCACCACCATCAACGTCGCTATCACCATGCTCAACATCACCATCGACACCATCACCACCATCAACGTCGCCATCACCATGCTCAACATCACCATCGACACCAACGCTATTCATTTGTCAAAGACTAACTTCTGGCTCGCTGGCACGAGACCAGCCGCTTGACACGACCACATCGTGGTGGCACGCCGGGACGTGGGAATCCTTTCTGGTAGACTGCAGCAGATGGCCCATGACTTAGCCACAGCCACGGCCACAGCGAGACGCAGCGAGAGTAACAGCCACGGGGCGCACACGGTGGCTAGGAGATGGTAACTCCCTCGCCCGGTGTGCACGAGGTCGTGGGTTCGATCCCGACCCTGACGCCTGCCGCTGGATATTTGGAGTTTGCGTGTCTCTCTCTCATCATCATCACTGCGGTGGCTATGAGATGTTGATTACCTCGCCTGGTGTACAGGATGTCGTGGGTTCTATCCCGTCCCTGACGCCTGCTGCTGTGTAATTGGAGTTTGCGTATTCTCCCCTCCACATTTAGAATCAACATGGGTTCAGAGTATTGGGCTGCTATAAATATCCACGCGGTGATGAGCCACTTCGTAGTTGAGTTATCATTCGTGATAGCCAGGTCACTCCTCAAAAGGAGCTATTCCACTCAGCGGGGCCTTACCTGCTAAAAATAAAGCATCGATGGATGTGTGCTTTTTAGTGAGACGTATACTGGGTGCGGGGTGCCGGGAGATCGACCTCTGGTTTTGATCACACGGTGTCAATGTCCTTCCCTCGCGGCCACGCACCTTACAGACGCAGAGTTCGCACGGGGAACGAGGGTCGGTCCAGATGTCACCTTCGCTCAGCTCCACGCCCATGTGCATGCAGCCTGCGCGCAGACACGCACAGATAAAGATCACCCCGTATCAGCCTCGAACCAGAGATCGCAAATGGGTTTTGATTCCTTACCCGTACCCGTACCTGGCCGCACCAGGGTCGCAATCGGGTACCCGTACCCTACCCGAAACCCGGCTACCCGTACCCGGCCGGGTATGGGGTAGGGTACGGGTACCCGATTGCGACCTCTGGGATGAAGCCATGTTGTAGGCGTGGGTGGGTTGATTCTAGGAACTTGAATTGTGAGAAGAGACAAGACGTTGGGAAATGAGTGACAAACGGTGACTCACCAGTGACTCACGGCCTACCCGTACCCGTACCCGGCCGCACCAGGGTCGCAAACGGGTACCCGTACCCGTACCTGGCTGGGTATGGGTAGCCGGGTATCGGGTAGGGTACGGGTATCGGGTACCCGATGACGACCTCTGCCTCGAACAGAGCGTCGGGGCAAGTGCCAGCACGGCACGCAACGGGGGTAGGGTGGGCAACACCACCTGTGTCTCCCCAGTACTGATGTCTATACACCATACCAGGTACTCATTTATTGAAGGCTACGTTGACCTAGGGGAGGCCCAGGTCCGGTTAAAATATTGTTGTTGGTGGTGGTGAGCGGGAATCGAACTTGGGTGGCTGGGTGCGTGGCGCAGCGAGCGAACCGCTACACTGCCGCTCCCCTCGGCACACACAAAGAGACGCAGACAGACAAGGAGGCACACTGCAGGCGTGTGCACGTGTGTGTGTCTTTGTCTTTGTGTGCGGGTGTGTGTGCGAGTGTGTCTTTGTGTGCGGGTGTGTGTGTGTGTGCGCGTCTGTGCGAGTGTGTGTGCGCGTGTGTGTGCAGGTGTGTGTGCGCGTGTGTGTACAGGTGTGTGTGTTCGGGTGTGCGTATGTGAGCGCGTGCGTGCGAGTGTGTGTGGGTGTGCGAGTGTGTGTGGGTGTGCGTATGTGTGCGCGTGCGGGTGCGTGCGAGTGTGTGCGGGCGTGTGGGTGTGTGCCGGTGTGTGTGGGTGTGTGCGAGTGTGTGCGTATGTGTGCGCATGTTTGTGCGGGTGTGAGCGAGTGCGTGCGTGCGTATGTGTGCGGTCGTGTGGGTGTGTGTGGATGTGTGCGGGCGTGTGGATGCGTGCAGGTGCGTGCGTGCGCGTGCACCTTCGCACACGGGGCAGCACTGCCCCTCGGGCACGCGGGGCCGGAGGCAGGCGGCGCCCTCGCGGGGGCAGGCGAGGGGCGTGCACAGCACGCTGCCCGCCAGGCACACGCAGCGCTGGCAGGGTGCGCGCTCCGACCGCGGCGCCACCTGCCCCTCGGCCAGCTCGACGCCCTCGTCGTGGAGGCAGCCGCCGGCGCACGAGGGGCAGCACGAGGCCGGGGGCCGCGCGGGCAGCGGGTGGGAGCAGCGCGGGCGGGGGGCAGCGGCGCGGGGAGCAGGAGAGGTCGCCGTTCTGCGGGCGCCGGCGGCGAGACGGCGGCGGGGGAGGGACGAGAGAGGTGCGGGGACACGCGGGGATGACGCACGCGGGGACACGCGGAGACACGCGTGGAGATACATAGGGACATGCGTGGGACACACGGGGACACGCGGGGACACGCGGAGACACGCGGGGACATGTGTGGAGATACATAGGGACATGCGTGGGACACACGGGGACACGCGGGGACACGCGGGGATGACGCACGCGGGGACAGGCGGAGACACGCGGAGACACACAGGGACACACGGGGACACATGTGGGACACGCTTGGGACACACGGGGACACGTGTGGGACACACGGAGACACGGCGACAGTGGTTTGGGATAATGGCAGCTCCCCGTTCTGCAGAGACAGGGAGACATGGTGGGATAGCGTGATGTTGAGAGGGGGACACGCATGCAGGGAGACACGCAGGGAGAGAGACACGCAGGGAGAGAGACACAGAGAGAGAGACACACACAGGGAGAGACACGCAGAGAGAGACACACAGGGAGAGAGACACGCAGAGAGAGAGACACGCAGAGAGAGAGACACACAGGGAGAGACACGCAGGGAGAGAGACACGCAAGGAAACACGCAGGGAGAGACACACAGGGAAAGAAAGAGACACGGGGGTGTGCGTGACAAGACGGCGGCATTTGTCACCCTGCAGGTGCAGGAGTGGCACGGCCGGCGGGGGTCGTCGTAGCGGCGTCCGTGGGGGACGCGTGCCCCCCCCCCCCTCGACGCGGCACCCCCCCGAGCACACGGGGCAACACGCGGGGGGCACGGGGGGCTCCGGGTCGGCGCAGCTGAGCGGGGGGCACGTGGGCGGCTCGCACGTCACACGGCCCGACTGCTCGCGCGCACACAAAGACAAAGGTTCCCCCCCCACCCGTGTAGCCTTTAACGGGCTGTTGGGGCGAGTGCTGTGAGCGAGTAGCACCCATCCGCACGTATGCAGTGTTGGCCAGCAGCAGTAACTGCAGGTGGGCACTTAGCGCACACGCCGCTGAGCATACACACAGTGTGTGTCGGCAGGGTGGAGGAACCGGGGCAGGGGTCACGGTAGACCTCGTGGGGAGGCTCCTGGAATCCTCTGGAGGCGGGGCCAGGGGCGTGGCCAGGCCATGGCCAGGGCGTGGTCAGGGGCGGAGCCAATTCACGCTGAAGAGAATAAAAGCAGCGGGAAGCGAGGGCTCCGGGCTGCCGGTTCTGAGAGTGGGCTCGTGTAGAATAATCGTGCACGCCTCCTACTATTAGCGTATTTGAAGTGACTCACGACATATACAAAGACATACAAAGACTAAGATTCCCCGTGTAGCCTTAAGAGACCGTTGGGGCAAGTGCTGTTAGCGAGTAGCAGCACCCATTGAAGGCCGGCATGGCACACGAGGGCGTGGGTGGGTAGCCACCACCACGCCCGGCCGCCTTTGTCTCCTCAGTGGTGATGATTTTACACACCACCGGTTCAGATAATCGTCACCAGCGTTGGTGGCCGTGAGCGGGAATCGAACTCGGGTCTCCGGGTTTGTAGCGCAGCGTAGCGCTAACCACTACACTACCATGCGTATGGATAGTTGAGTATGAGGGCGAGTGTATGGATAGTTGGATAGGTGGGCGGGTGTATGGGTGTTGGGTATGTGGGTGAGTGTATGGGCAGTGTGGGGAGCAGTAGTGTGATGTTTAGCGTGCTACGCTACGAACCCGGCCACCAAAGTTCGATTCCCGTTCATGGCCAAAACCAGTGACAATTATCTGAACCGGTCCTGGGCCTCCCCTAGGCTGACTCGGCCTCAAATTAGTACCTGGTGCGGTGCGTACACATCGCCACTAGGGAGACAAAGGCGGCCGGGCGTGGTGTTGGCCACCCACCCCGTCGAATGCCGTGCAGGCCTTCATAGGTGCTCGCTAACAGCATTTGCCCCAACAGTCTGTTAAGTCTATACGGGGGATCTTTGTCTTTGTATGGGTAGTTGGAGTAGGCTTGTAAAGCATGCTACTGGCCAGTTGGAGGCGCCCTCCAACAACAAATGAGGGCAAAGGAGCGACGCTCACAACAACGAGCGGAGCGCCGGGTGGCTAAAATGCAGCGTGTGTGCGTGCGTGTGTGTGTGTGCGTGCGTGTGTGCTTGCGCGTGCGTGCGTGTGTGTGTGCGTGTGTGCGTATGTGCGTGCGTGCGTGCGCGTGTGAGCACCTGACACAGGCAGGTGGAACAGGGCTCGCCGGGGTGGGGGAACGCCTCCCCGTCGGCGCACGTCCGCCCCCCAAACCGGCAGCCACCGCACTCGGCACAGCCGCAAGCGTCGAGCCCCGGGTGGGGGCAGGGCCCCCCGCCGGCGGGGGGGGCGGAGGGACACACGCGGGGGGAGCAGCGCACGGAGCCTCGCTGCGGGATGGGGGGGGGAGGGAGCGGGGGGGGGAGCAGGGGGGGAGGCGGGGGGGGCAGGGGGGGAGCGGGAGGAGTAGGTGGGGAGAAGCGGGGGGAGCAGGGGGGAAGTAGTGGGGGGCAGAGGGGGGAGCAGGGGGGGGGGAGCAGGGGGGGGGAGCAGATCACATGAAGTAAAACGGCTGATAGTTTATTTAGCATCATCACGCGTTCAGAGCAACTGGCCGCTGCTGCAAATGTCCACGTGATGAGCCACTTCGCCGAGCCGCCATTCGCGACCTGGTCGCATCCAGACAAGAGCCGCGCGGCTCAGCGGGCCTCACGAAATAAAACTAAGAGTGCGTGCTGAGAGTAAGAGACCGCTACCCACGTCACCCAAAGTGGGCCCCCCCCCCCCACCCCGGAGTGGATGAGCCGGGCGTGGCGACCCGGTTGCTTTGGGAGGCGTGAGGTTGGTGGATCACGTCGAGACGTGCGACGACGATTCCCGCTCGCTGTCAATGTCGGCGACAAACATCGCCGGCCTTCACAGCTGCTGCTCAATAGCAGCACTTGCCCCAGCAGTCTGTTGAGCCTACACGGCGGCGGGCGGGGGTACCTTTGTCTTTGGCTTTGTACCGGCGTCATACCTTGCAGGTGCAGTCCTGACACTGCGCCTTGGGAGCAGGGAAGGCGTCTCCATCCGCGTAGTCTCTGCCCTGGAACCGGCAGCCTGCGAGAGACGCGCAGAGACGTGAGGACTCGCAAAGACCCCCTAGGATAGCCTTGACAGGCTGTCGGGGCAAGTGCTGTTCGCGAGCGGTGATGGGCGGTGATGGGCGGTGATGGGCGGTGAAGGGCGGTGATGGGTGATGGGCAATGATGAGTGATGGTTGACGATGGGCAGTGATGGGCGCTGATGGGTCGTGATGGGCGGTGATGGGTGATGGGTGATGATGATGGGCGATGATGGGTGATGGGTGATGATGATGGGCGGTGATGGGTGATGGGCAATGATGGGTGATGGGTGATGGGCGGTGATGGCGGTGATGGGCGGTGATGGGTGATGGGTGATGATGATGGGCGATGATGGGTGATGGGTGATGGGCAATGATGGGAGGTGATGGGCGATGATGGGTGATGGGTGATGGGCGGTGATGGGCAGTGATGGGTGGTGATGGGTGACGATGGGCGGTGATGGGTGGTGATGGGCGGTGATGGGCGATGATGGGTGACGATGGGTGACGATGGGCGGTGATGGGCGATGATGGGTGATGGGCGGTGATGGGTGATGGGTGACGATGGGCGACGATGGGCAATGATGGGTGATGGGTGATGGGCGGTGATGGGTGGTGATGGGTGGTGATGGGTGACGATGGGTGACGATGGGTGACGATGGGCGGTGGGGTGCGTCTCTTACCATCACACACGGGACACTCGCAGGCCCCCACCGTGGCGTGGCTGCACGCGACGGCTGCACAGGGCGCACGCGCACACACCACAGAGCCATCCTGCCAGCACGCACGCACACACACACACGCACACACACACACACGCACACACACGCACACACATACATGTAAGCAAGGGATCGAGCCCCCTGTTCACGGTGAGACGATCACTCCCACTCCCCCCCACCCCCACCCCACCCCCCCACTCCCCCCCACCCCCCCACCCCCCCGTACCGAACACGTGCAGCGAGAGCAGACGTCGTCCGCGGGGTCGGGGAATGAAACTCCGTTCTTGTGCGTCACCCCGTCCACCACGCAGCCTGGGGGGAGGGGAAGAGGCGAGAGATGGGGGGGGAGGGGTCGAAAATCGAACCCGGATCGCCGGGTTCATAGCGCAGCGCGCTAATCGCTGCACTACCGCTCCACACTACGTACACACACACGTACACACACACGTACACACACACGCACACACGCACACGTACACACACACGTACACACGCACACGTACACACACACGTACACACACACGTACACACACACACGCACACGCACACGTACACACGCACACGTACACACACACGTACACACACACACGCACACACACGTACACACACACGTACACACACACACACGTACACACACACGTACACACACACACGTACACACACACGTACACACACACGTACACACACACGTACACACACACACACGCACACACACACGTACACACACACGTACACACACACACGTACACACACACGTACACACACACGTACACACACACGTACACACACACGTACACACACACACACGTACACACACACACACGTAAACACGCACACGTACACACACACGTACACACACACGTACACACACGTACACACACATGTACACACACACGTGCACACACACGTACACACACACACACATACACACGTACACACGCACACACACACGTACGTACCGTCACACGCCGGGCAGCAGGTGCCGCGCGGCACCGCTGGGTGCGTGCAGCGTGCGGGGTGGGGGCACGGGCGCACGCGGCACGTGACGGCGCCGTCGGAGCAGACGCACACGCGGCACGGCGAGCCTGGCTCCTCAAACTCCTGCCCGTTGAGGTACTCCGAGTCCAGGTAGCCACAGCCTACGTGGGGTGCAGCGAGGGCGAAGAGGACGAGAGGGTGCAAGTTAAACCGTGGAGGTACAGCAGAGGTCGCAACCGGGTACCCGATACCCGTACCCTACCCGGCTACCCGTACCCGGCCGGGTACGGGTAGCCGTTTGCGACCCTGGTGCAGCCGGGTACGGGTAGGCCGTGAGTCACTGGTGAGTAACCGTTTGTCACTCATTTCGGGTAGGGTACGGGTACGGGTAGGGAACGGGTACCCGTACCCGGCTGGGTACGGGTACGGGTACCCATTTGCGACCCTGGTGCGGCCGGGTACGGGTACGGCTAAGGAATCAAAACCCGTTTGCGACCTCTGAGGTACAGACAGACAGCAAGACACGGACGCAGGGAGGCACAGAGGGCAGCTTCCCGGCACGAGGAGGCCATGGGCCGACGCCGGGACCTCACCGTCGCAGGACGGGCAGCAGTGCCCGCGCGCCGGGTGCGGGCAAGCGGCCGCGGGGCAGCGCAGCGCGTGGCACGTCACGGAGCCCGCCGCGCACACGCACTCGCGGCACGCCTCGCCGGGCTGCTGCCGCCGCTCCCCCTCCACCAGCTCCACGCCGTGCAGGAGGCAGCCTGTGCCGGGCGGGGGGCGGGGGGTGGGGGGGGTAGGGGGAGACGGTGAGGGGGGGCTGCTGCTGCGGAGCTGGGTAGCGATGCGGCGGGTCGTGTGGCAGTGAACAGGGACCAACAACCGCCTCTTTTTCCCACTGGCACATCCGAGCCGTGCCAGCGTGGGGGGGAGGGGGCCCTCGCGGCACGGGCGGGTGCCCGTTTGCCGGACCGCGCCAGCCAGACGCAAAGCGTCACATGGAGGTCCTCACGAGACGATTCACCCGCACGCGTTTCTCCCTTTCGCTTTCTCCCTCTCACCCTCTCTCACCCCCCCCCGCCCCCTCCCCCCCCCCTCGTGGCCCCTCACCGTCGCAGGAGGGGCAGCAGGCGTGAGCCCGCGGGTGCGAGCACGGCGCGGGCGGACAGGGCCGCCGCATGCACGTCACCGTGCCGTTGGCGCACACGCACGCGCGGCACCGCTCGCTCGGGTCGTAGAACCGCTGCGCGTGGTCGTAGCGCACGCCCAGGTACACGCAGCCCGCGGGGGGCTCTGTGGGGGGGGGGGGGGCGGCGGTGGGCATGGGTTAGGGGGCACGGTCACACGGGTTACGGAGTTCCCTGGGCGGGAAAGGGTGGGGGGAACGTCGCAGTTTCTCTCAGAGGTTGGGGTTCAATTTGGTTTTGTTTAAACCAGGTGAGTGCTCAAGCGACCAGGGTTAGTCTCGCTAGTGGGCAGGGTCAAGGGTTAGAGGGCAGGGTCAAGGGTTAGAGGGCAGGGTCGTGGGTTAGAGGGCAGGGTCAAGGGTTAGAGGGGAGGGTCACGGGTTAGAGGACAGGGTCACGGGTTAGAGGGCAGGTCGTGAGTTAGAGGGCAGGGTCAAGGGTTAGTGGGGAGGGTCAAGGGTTAGAGGGGAGGGTCAACGGTTAGAGGGGAGGGTCAAGGGTTAGAGGGGAGGGTCACGGGTTAGATGCAGGGTTGGGGGTAGAGGTTAATGAATAAACACCAAAGACAAAGATCCCCTGTGAAGCCTAGACAAGCTGTTGGGGCAAGTGCTGTTAGCGAGCACCTACGAAGGCTGGCACGGCACACGACGGGGTGGGTCGCCAGTACCACACCCGGCCGCCTTTGTCTCCCTTGTGGCAATGTTTTTACACACCGCACCAGGTACTCATTAGAGGCTGAGTCGACCTAGGGGAGGCCCATGACCGGTTCAGACAATCGTCACAGGTGTTGGCCGTGAGCGGGAATTAAACTCGGGTAGCCGAGTTCGGAGCGCAGCGTAGCGCTAACCGCTGCACACCGCTCACCTGTGAAGAACACACGCAACACGCACACACAACGCAACACGCACACACAACGCGTACACGCACACACGACGCGTACACGCACACACGACGCGCACGCGCACACACTACGCGTACACGCGCACACACTATGCGTACACGCGCACACAACGCGTACACACAACGCGCACACACAACGCGCACACGCGCACACGCACACACAACACGTACACGCACAACGTGCACACACACACACAACACGCACACACAACGCAACATGCACACACAATGCGTACACGCACAACGCGCACACACAAAGTGTACGCGCACACACAACGCGTACACGCACAACGCGCACACATACACACACAACGCGCTGCACCTGGACACGTGGGGCAGCATGCTCCTGGGGGCAGCAGTGGATCGGGGCAGCCCAGCACGGGGCAGCGCTTCTTCGGACACTGCACCTTGCCGTTCTGGGTTAAATACACAAAGAGGGAGGATCATCGTCATCGTCGTCATCCGTCATCGTCATTCTCATCGTAATCGTCATCATCTTT
Source organism: Lampetra planeri (assembly GCF_965212315.1). Classification (NCBI taxonomy): domain Eukaryota; kingdom Metazoa; phylum Chordata; class Hyperoartia; order Petromyzontiformes; family Petromyzontidae; genus Lampetra; species Lampetra planeri. The sequence goes on from NC_136170.1 coordinate 956,009, forward strand.
ACCGTCGTCGTCATTATCGTCGTCGTCGTCATCATCATAGTCATCATCACAAGAAGTTGAGCCGACCAGATAGAGATGAGGTGGGGGCTAGAGAACCGGGGTGGGCGGTCGTGTGTACAGATACAGGCAAGTGTGAGTACACACACACACACACAGACATGTACACACACACACATGTACACACACACAGACATGTACACACACACACATGTACACATACACGCACAGACATGTACACACACACACAGACGTACACACACACACTCCGACATGTACACACACACACCGGCACATGTACACGCGCACACACACAAACATGTACACGCACACACACACTCAGACATGTACACACACACACACGCAGACAAGTACACACACACGCAGACAAGTACACACACACCGGCGCATGTACACGCGCACACACACAGGCGAACAGAACCCCCCGTGCGTGCCAACGCTCGCGCCTGTCGATCCGCTCGACAGGCGCCGTGAGCGGCTGCGTCGCGTCGCAGCGGATGGATCCGAATCAAATCGTTGCCTTGGGGCGCGCGCGCAGAGTCTCACGACAGACGCGCAGTCTCACGGCAAAAAAGATCATGGTGTTATTGGAAAGTCTCCGACTTTCCAGCAGCAGCATCGCCAGGCGATTGCCAGAAGTGTGAGGATGGAAGCCCACGTGTCAAGCTGCCATCGTCGTTGCAATCATGGTCATCGTCATCATAATCATGGTCACCGTCGTCATAATCATCGTAATCATGGTCATCATCATCATCATCGTCGTCGTCGTCGTAATCATGGTTATCTTATTGTCATCATCATGGTCATCATCATTGTAATCATGATCATCGTCATCATGGTCGTAATTATGGTCATCATCGTAGTCATCATCATCGTCGTCATCGTGGTAATCATGGTCGTCATCGTCAACATCGTCATCATCGTCATCATCGTCGTCACCATCGTGGTAATCATCGTGGTAATCATGGTAATCATCATCGTCATTATCGTCGTCGTCGTCGTGGTAATCATGGTTATTATCATCATCGTCGTCATCATAATCACGGTCATCATCGTCGTCGTCATCATTATAATCGTCATCGCCATCATCGTCAGCCCGGCCTCGAGCGACGCGGGCGCTGCGCTCGTACGATGCAGTGGCAGACGCGACAGTCGTCAGAGGAGTGCGGGAACTCCATCCCGTTGGGATAGTCCTTCCCGGCATAGCTGCAGCCTGTACACACACACAGAGACAAAGGTCCCCCGTGTAGCCTTTAACAGAGCGGTCGGGGCAAGTGCCGTTAGCGAGCAGCACCTATGAAGGCCGGCACGGCGCACGAGGGGGTGGGTGGCCAGCAACTACGCCCGGCCGCCTTTGTCTCCCCAGTGACGATGTTTACTACACCGCACCAGGTACTCATGCTTAGTCAACCCAGAGGAGGCCCAGGACCGGTTCAGATAATCGTCACCGGTGTTGGCCGTGGGCGGGAATCGAACTCGGCTTGCCGGGTCAATCCGAGGGAAGGCCGAGGACGTGCTATGAAGGTCCGTTGCCTGAAACGTCGCCTACTCTATGTTTTCCTTTCGAGGCAACACACACGACGACAACAACAACACACGCTGTTGTTGTTGACGAAGGTGTTGATTCGTTGTTGTTGCTATTGTTGTGTGTTGCTTGTGCACTGCTGCCAACGCATCATCAGCAGCATCATCATCAGCAGCAGCATCATCATCAGCATCATCATCATCAGCAGCAGCAGAATCATCAGCAGCATCATCAGCAGCAGAAGCATCATCATCATCATCAGCAGCAGAATCATCAGCAGCATCATCATCAGCAGCAGCATCATCATCAGCATCAGCAGCAGCAGCAGCAGCAGAATCATCAGCAGCATCATCATCAGCAGCATCATCATCATCATCAGCAGCAGAATCATCAGCAGCATCATCATCAGCAGCATCATCATCATCATCAGCAGCATCATCATCAGCAGCAGCATCATCATCAGCATCAGCAGCAGCAGCAGCAGCAGAATCATCAGCAGCATCATCATCAGCAGCATCATCATCATCATCAGCAGCAGAATCATCAGCAGCATCATCAGCAGCAGAAGCATCATCATCAGCAGCAGAATAATCAGCAGCATAATCATCATCATCATCAGCAGCAGCAGTAGCAGCATCATCATCATCATCAGCAGCAGCAGCAGCAGCATCATCATCAGCATCATCAGCAGCATCATCATCAGCAGCAGCAGCAGCATCATCATCAGCAGCATCATCATCAGCAGCATCATCATCAGCAGCTTGAGCAATCGCCAGATACGTTGTTCACCGTTTGGCCGGAGCGGTGCAGGTGGGTTAAGCGTTCTCACCGTTGCAGTTGCTGGCGCAGCAGGCGCCCGGCGTGCTGTGGGGGCAGGCGGGCTGAGGGCAGGCTCGCTCCCGGCACTCCACGCGCCCATCGTGGCACACGCAGTCCTGGCAGCTGCCCGCGGGGTTCGGGAAGCGCTCCCCCTCGCGCCACACGCGGTCCTCGAACGTGCAGTCTGGTGGGAGCGGGCGGGCGGGCGAGAGGGAACGTTCGACAAGGGCTCCGTGCGGGGGCTCTGTGGCGTGCCACGCGCTGCCCCCAGGTGTGGGCACGTGGGGGCAGCGCTGCCCGGCCTGCGTCGGTGAGGTCCCGGCGTCGACTCACAGCCTCCCCTGTTTCTTCCCCGCGCCGCGAAGCTACCCTCTGTGCCTCCCTGCGTCTGTAAATTTGATCTTCTTCACCAAGTGAGGCCACAACCGAGCTACGTCGCTCTTTTTCAGGAGCGACCTGGACATCGCAAATGATGGCTCGACGCCGTGGGGCTTATCGTCGCGCGGAGGTTTATCGAAGCCGAATACGCCGAGTGCACGCCGATTCTAAATGTGGAGGGAAAGACCGGAGGACCCGGAGGAAACTCCACGTGAACACGGGGAGAGAGAGAGACCACAAACTTGAAATATACAGCAGCAGGCGTCAGGGGCGGGATCGAACCCACGACCTCCCGCACGCCAGGCGAGGGAGTTAACATCTCCTAGCCACCGTGATGATGATGTTGAGAGAGAGAGACACCACAAACTCCAAACATACAGCAGCAGGCGTCAGGGTCGGGATCGAATCCACGACCTCCTGCGTACCAGGCGAGGGAGTTAACATCTCCTAGCCACCGCAGCGCCACCAGCTCCGTTGACACTCACCGCCGTGTGGAAGTTCACAGCAGCAACGGATGTCCATTCTGAACGTGGAGGAGTAAAACGGGAAGTCGCTCCGGGGCTGCGCGAGTTGGTGGGGTACATAATGGCCGTGTCAGACACAATGGGCCAGCGTCTCGGGCAGCAGCCTAGGTTAGAGCCCCGGGTACAGGTGTCTCTCTCTCCGTCTCACCGGGGCATCGCGGGCAACAATGGCCGTCCTTCTTCTCCGGGTGGCTGCACGGGGTCGGAGGGCACACGGCGGGGTCGCAGGTCACGGTGCCGTCCTGCGGAGAGGAGAGGGAGTGGTCACGCGCCGAAACGGGACGGCAAACCAACATGCTGTGCCACCGTTGTGGCAAGGGCGCGCTCGTGCGCAGAAACACGAGGCTTCCTGAGACAGCCCAGACAGCTGTTATGGGTTGACCGGTGCCGTGGGTTGACTGCTGTGCCGGGCTAGGTGCAGGAGGAGGTCACGGGACAGACCCAGATGCCACCGGCTGACGGATCGATGTGACTGGCAGACGTGCCAACTGGCTGCGTTCTCTGCAGCCCGGCTGCTCCGCTCGTTGTTGTGAGCGTCGCTCCTCCGCCCTCCGTTGTTGTTGCTGGAGGGCGACTGCCTCCGACTAGCCCAGTAGCGTCCTTCGCGAGCCTCCTCCTCCACAGAGGTCGATCGTGACACCACTGGTACCGGTCATCGGAAGAAGATCCACTCAGCTCAAGATCACTGGACTTGCCAATGACACACACACCTGGCAGAGGCAGTTGAGGCACGGGTCGCTGGGGTCAGTGAAGGCCTGGCCATTGCTGAACACGCGGTCTCTGTAGCTGCAGCGATCACAGATGGCGCAGCAATCCTCTGCACACAACACACAAAGACAAATATCCCCCGTATAGCTTTTAACAGACCGCTGGGGCAAGCACCTATGAAGGCCGGCACGGCACACGAGGGGGTGGGTGGCCAGCACCACGCCAGGCCGCCTTTGCCTCCCCAGTGACGATGTTTACTACACACTGCACCAGAAACTCATTTGATGCTGAGTCGACCTAGGGGAAGCCCAGGACCGGTTCAGATAATCGTCACCGGTGTTGGCTGTGAGCGGGAATCGAACTCGGGTGGCCGGCTTTGTGGCGCAGCGTAGCGCTAACCGCTACACCACCGCTCCCCGCACGCGCACAGGCATGCAATGTACGCGCACACCCACGCAGACCCTTCCGCCCCCCCCCCCTACAAGCCAGGGTCACCCAGCCTGGCACGGGGCGTACCGCAGAGGTCGCAATCGGGTACCCGATGCCCGTACCCTACCCGATACCCGGCTACCCTGGTGCGGCTGGGTACGGGTAGGCCATGAGTCACTGGTGAGTAACCGTTTGTCACTCATTTCCCAACGTCTTGTCTCTTCTCACAATTCAAGTTCCTAGAATCAACCCACCCGCGCCTGCAACATGGCTTCATCCCAGAGGTCGCAATCGGGAACCCGTACCCTACCCGATACCCGGCCGGGTACGGGTAGCCGGGTATCGGGTAGGGTACGGGTACCCGTTTGCGACCCTGGTGCGGCCGGGAACGGTTAAGGAATCAAAACCCGTTTGCGACCTCTGGCGTACCGGCAATGCGGGCCGGATGCTGGCACAGCGTGGGGAGGCACAGCGCCCCGTTGCACAGGAGCTGCCCGTCGAGGCACCGGCAGGTCGGGCAAGTCTCGTGCAGCCCCTCCACTCGCGAGCCCTCCGCGACCTCCTTCCCGTCCAACACACAGCCTGCCGCAACAAACACAAAGGTCACTGCCACCCCCGGACGGCCTTCGCGGACCGCTGGGGCAAGAGCTGTTCGCGAGTTGCACGTACAAAGGCCGGCACGGCGGTCGGCACCGCGCCCGGCCGCCTTTGTCTCCCCGGTGCGGGTGTTTGCACGCCCGCGACCAGGTACTCGTTTACGCGATGCCGCGTGTTAGCTCGCCACTTCTTCCACTGCAGGCCGCGCCGGTACCAGGTCTCGCTACGAGTCAATCCCTGCTGCCACCCGGCACACCCAGACGCCAATTGTCAGACAGGTGGCGACCCTTAGTGGGTGGGTGGGTGGGCGAGTGGGTGGGTGGGTGAGTGAGTGAGTGGGTGATGGAATGATTTGGTGAGCGAGTGGGTGGGTGAGTGATTGGGTGAGTGAGTGAGTGAGTGGGTGGGTGAGTGAGTGAGTGAGTGGGTGAGTGATTGGGTGAGTGAGTGAGTGGGTGGGTGAGTGATTGGGTGAGTGAGTGAGTGGGTGGGTGAGTGATTGGGTGAGTGGGTGAGTGAGTGGGTGAGTGATTGGGTGAGTGAGTGAGTGGGTGGGTGAGTGATTGGGTGAGTGAGTGAGTGGGTGGGTGAGTGATTGGGTGAGTGAGTGAGTGAGTGGGTGGGTGAGTGGGTGGGTGAGTGAGCGAGTGAGTGAGTGGGTGAGTGATTGGGTGATGGAGTGATTTGGTGAGTGAGTGAGTGAGTGGGTGAGTGGGTTACTCACTTGGCAAGTGAATGAGTGAACGAATAAATTAGCCGGTAGGCGAGTGCGTCGGTGGGTTGGTGGGCAAGTGGATAGGTGAGTGGGTGAGTGGGTGGGTGAGTGAGTGGGTGGGTGGCTGAGTGAGTGGGTGAGTGGGGAGGGTGAGTGAGTGAGTGGGTGGGTGGGTGAGTGAGTGGGTGGGTGGGCGAGTGGGTGATTGGGTGGTTGAGTGAGTGAGTGGGTGGGCGAGTGCGTGGGTGACTTTATTATCAACACTGTGCAGTGTCCTGTGATAAAGCTCAGCGCAGCATCACCGTGACCGGCTCTCGGTTACAAATCAATCCCTGCTGCCACCCGACACACACACACACGCACGTGCCAATTCCCAAGACTGTGAATCCAGAACAAATGGACACACTGACAGATGGGCACACGGCTAATCCCATCAGGGAAGTCTTCAACACGAGGAGGAGGAGAAGGTGGCGATGTTTTGTGTCAGCTGAGATGCACACACACACAAAACACACGTGCATCAACAAACATACACACACGGAATGGCCGCACACACGCACAAAGATCCCCCGCGTAGCCGTGAACAGACTTTTTGGGGCAGGCGCTGTTAGCGAGTAGCACCTCCGAACCAGGCCACCCCGGTTAATGCCGCGGTCGGATTAACCAAACCCAACGGCCGCAGCCGCCGATGATGGCGGCGGTGACGGAGGCCCCATCGTGACTTTAGCCGAGCCGGGCCGAGTGCGGATTTGAAAACCGCCGGGGCTTGACGAACGATCACCGGCGCAGCGGTAAACCGTTACCGGAATCGACTTGCCGGTCGCCGATCCCACCGAGCGACGCGACCGAGGGGCCCGTGAGAGCGCGGCACCAGGTGAGCGCCGTGCCCGCCGGCGGCGTGTCCAGAAAACCTCCCGCACGGTGACCGCCTCCAGTTGCTCTCGTGACGGGCGGGAACTTCGGAATGATGAAGACTGACCCCCCCTGACCCCCCGTGTCCCCCCCCCCCCACCTCTCACCTCTACACATGGGGCAGCAGCGTCCTGGCTCCACGTGGGGCTCCGTGCAGGGCAGCGGGGGGCAGACCTCCTCTACGCAGTGAACCGTGCCGCTCTACACGACGCCCACACACACAGCAGACAAAGATCCCCCGTGTAGCCTCAACAGACTGTTGGGGCAAGTGCTGTTAGCGAGCACCTATGAAGGCCGGTACGGTACACGAGGGGGTGGGTGGCCAGCACCACGCCCGACCACCTTTGTCTCCCTAGTGGTGTTGTTGTGGTAGTTGTGTGTGTGGTTGTGGTTGTTGTGGAAGTTGTGGTTGTTGTAATTGTTGTTGTGGCAGTTGTTGTGGTTGTTGTTGTTGTGGCAGTTGTTGTGGTTGTTGTTGTGGTAGTTGTTGTGGTTGTTGTAATTGTTGTTGTGGTAGTTGTGTGTGTGGTTGTGGTGGTTGTTGTGGAAGTTGTGGGTGTGGTTGTTGTAATTGTTGTTGTGGTTGTTGTTGTTGTGTGCAAGCAGCACCCACCGTGCAGGTGCACTGGATGCAGGGCCCAGCGAGGGGCGAGGGTCGCGTCTCTCCACTGCGGAACGCCTGCCCCTCAAACTCACACCCTGCCCACCACCACGACACGCGCAGAGTCGACACGCGCCTCACCCGCTCACCCACGCACTCACCCGCTCACTCACCCGCTCGCTCACCCGCTCACCCACTCACTCACCCACTCACCTACTCACTCTCTCACCCTCTCACCCACTCACATACTCACCCACTCACTCACCCACTCACTCAGCCACTCACTCATCCACTCACCTACTCACTCATCCACTCACCTACTCACTCATCCACTCACCTACTCACTCACCCACTCACCTACTCACTCATCCACTCACCCACTCACTCACTCACCTACTCACCCACTCACCCACTCACTCACTCACCCGCTCACCCACTCACTCACCAACTCACCTACTCACTCTCTCACCCTCTCACCCACTCACATACTCACCCACTCACTCACCCACTCACTCACTCAGCCACTCACTCATCTACTCACCTACTCACTCATGCACTCACCTACTCACTCACCCACTCACCTACTCACTCATCCACTCACCCACTCACTCACTCACCTACTCACCCACTCACCTACTCACTCATCCACTCATCCACTCACCCACTCACCTACTCACTCATCCACTCATCCACTCACCCACTCACCTACTCACTCATCCACTCACCCACTCACTCACTCACCTACTCACCCACTCACCTACTGACTCATCCACCCACTCACTCACTCACTCACCCACCCGCTCACCCACTCACCTACTCACTCATCCACCCACTCACTCACCCACGCACTCACCCACTCACCTACTCACTCATCCACTCACCCACTCACCTACTCACCCACTCACTCACCTACTCACCCACTCACCTACTCACTCATCCACTCACCCACCTACTCACTCATCCACTCACTCACTCACCCACCCACTCACTTACCCACCAACGCACTCACCCATTCACTCACCCACCCACTTACTCACCCACTCAGTCACTCAATCACCCACTACATCACCTACTCACGCTCTCACCCACTCACTCACCCACTCACTCACTCACCCACCCGCTCACCCACGCACTCACCCACTCACCTACTCACGCTCTAACCCACTCACTCACCCACTCAACCTACTAATCCACTCACTCACCTACTCACTCACCCACCTACTCACCCACCCGCTCACCCTCGCACTAACCCACTACACCCACTCACGCTCTAACCCACTCACTCACCCACTCATAACAACAAAAACAACAATCTAGACTAAGCTTAACAAAGTTTTTTTTGACTCAAAGCTTTCGTGACTGCAGGAATTCATATTCTTTGGGTCTTTCGGTAAAGCGATGTAAATAGAAAAATAATAAACAAAAATAATCACAGTATCACGACGTTTCGAGCTGCTGAAGCAGGAAAAAATATATATCATATATTTTTTACTGTGATAATTTTTTTATTATTTTTCTATCTACGTGGCTTTACCAAAAGACCCAAAGAATATAAAGTTTATTTTACCAGGTAAGGCCCCACCCAGCAACATCAATCTTTTTCTGAAGCGACCTGCCCAACACAAATGATAGCTCAACCAAGTGGGAATTTACCCGCACCTCTGATTAACACGGTTGGCTACGTACGGTGCGAAAGAAGTTCAACGTACACACATAGCAGCCAAATACTCTAAACGCATGTTTAGAGTATGGCGGGCAAAACTGGAGGACCCGGAGGAAAATCCAGACGACCACGCGGAGAGAGACACCGCAAACTCCAAATATACAGCGGCAGGCATCAGGGTCGGGATCGAACCCACGACCTCCTGCATAGCAGGCAAGGTAGTTAACATCTAGCCACCACCACGATGATGATGATGAGAAAGACACACAAACTCAAAATATACAGCAGGCGGCAGGGTCGGGATTGAACCCACGACCTCCTGCATAGCAGGTAAGGGAGTTAACATCTCCCAGCCACCGTGATGATGAGAGAAAGAGAGACACGCAAACTCCAAATATACAGCAGCAGGCGTCATTATGACTCATGGCGATAACAAGGGAGTTAAAATCTCCCAGCCACCTCGGTGCCACCAGCTTCATCACCACTCATGGCGATAACACCGTGGATGCTGCCGCCGCGGTGGAACGGTCAGCGACGGTGGAGTCGCGGCCCGGAGGTCAGAGGCCAACGGTTCGACTCCATCTCCCGGCGGAGGGTACCAGTTAAAACGACGAGGGGCGAGTCTCTTGAACCTCTCCCTCCACCACCAACGCCCCGTACGGTGGCGGTGGTGGTGGTGGTGGTGGGGTAAAATGTGGGTCCTCTTCCCAGGCTGTCTGGCCAGAAGTGGGTTCCTCTCAGAGCTCTCTCGAGCGAAGTCTCCTCCGCCGGCAGTGACGCGAGGGAGAAATGGCGGGGACCGCTCCCTTAGCCGCTCGCCTTGCGTCCCGCTTGTCTTACCGTCGCACGCGGGGCAGCACTGCCCTTCCGGGCGGCCGGGGTGGGGGCAGGAGGGCAGCTCGCACACCGGCGGGCCCCGGTCACATCCCAGCTCGCCGCCCTTGCGGCCAGGTCAGAGGTCAGGCCAGGGGGGGGGGGGTTGAAGATCGGGGGGGGGGGGGGGAGAAAAGGGCAGCGGAACAGAGAAAAGGGAAAGGGAGGAGGGGTAAGAGTCGGGTTCAAGGGTCATCATCAGCCATGGTCGATCCGCTGCTGGATGAGGCCTCCCCAAAGCTGCACACCAGCTGATTTCGTGGCACCATCCCACAAAGTGGTACAACTGCTCCTTGACTCGACTTCCTGTCCACGATGATGATTGGCTGGACCGACTTCCCGATTGAGAGTCCAACTCGGGGCGGCGAGCGAGCCACAGCCCGCTCGGCGGACTGTCACGTGGGAGGTGAGCTGGTGGTGGTGCGTTTGCCGCGGTTCTGAGCCCAGCGGCCTCCCTGGTTAATGCTGCGGCCGCATCGACGGGAAGATGGACGGCGCGAGAGATTCCGTGACGTCATTTGTGTGCGGACGTCGCGGGAAATTTATCGCAGCCAAACACTCTAAACGCGTGGTGGTGACGTCGATTCTAAATGTGGAGGGAGAAACCGGAGGAGGACCCAGAGAAAAATCCACGGAACGAACCCACGACCTCCTGTATACCAGGCGAGGTAGTTAACATCTCCTAGCCACCATGATGACGATGAGAGAGCGACACAAACTCCCTAGTATGCAACAGGCATCAGGGTCGGGATCGAACCCACAACCTCCTGTATACCAGGTGAGGTAGTTAACATCTCCTAGCCACCATGATGACGATGAGAGAGCGACACAAACTCCCTAGTATGCAACAGGCGTCAGGGTCGGGATCAAACCCACGACCTCCTGTATACCAGGCGAGGTAGTTAACATCACCAACGTGGCACAAAATGTTCCTGCAGGTCGTGACGACGAAGACTACGATGATGATGATGATGATAAAATCATCGACCCGAGAGAGAGAGACAAAGTGTGTGTTGTGTGTTTTACCAGGCAGGTGCATTTCTGACAGCCGCCACCGGGGTTGACCATCTCTCCGTTCTCCAGCGCCTGCCCGTTGATTAGGCATCCTGCAGCAGCAGGCACGCGGGTGACAAGGCAGCCACATCACCGTCCCTGCCCCGCGGAGCCACCAGCCCAGAGGTCGCAATCGGGTACCCGATACCCGTACCCTACCCGATACCCGGCTACCCGTACCCGGCCGGGTACCATTGGGATTTTAGCACACAGCGTTGAAATACGGTGCTTTTTCTGGAAGACTTTGCTGTTTTTTCCAGGATTTTTCTGTTGCGCGTATACACTTTAAGATGTTTCTTGTTCATGTTTTTTTTGTGGCGGTTGCACCCGAGTCAAGATCCGCACGGCTCACAGGGTTATACCGAATAAACGAAAACTGGAAAAAAACATCTTGTTGGTTCTTTCCGTAAAGTCACGTAGAAGGGAAATAATAAAATAATAAAAATAAGACGCTGTCTTTCCGACAGACCTGTTCTTCACCTGAGGGCGGCTGCTTGCGTTGTGGCCGAAACGTCGTGAGAATTAATTTATTATGTTTTATTTTTATTCTATTATTTCCCTTCTACGTGACTTTACCGAAAGAACCGAGAAGATTACTTTATTCTGTTTTATTTTATTTTTACCCACGTGACTTTACCGAAAAAACCTAAGAGTATGAATCCTTGCAGTCACGAAAGCTTCAAATCTAGAAGTATCCACAATAGAAGTTTTTGGCTCAGACCACGTAACCCAAAAACCTCCATCGTGGATAACATTGATCGCGAAAGCCGAGATGTTAAACAGAATAAAGAATAGTGTACAGCTTCACTTCAGCATCAGTTTAGCGTCAGGCGCTCACCGCGGCACTCTGGGCAGCACTGCCCGGGTCTTTGCACGGGGTGTCGGCACGCGAGTGGCCGGCAGTGCACGGGCGAACAGCGGATCAGGCTGTCCTGCACACGCGAACACTCAGAATCATCATTATCATCATCAGCATCATCAGCAGCAGCAGTATCATCAACAGCAGTATCAGCAGCAGCTGGTAGGAACGTTGGGTTGCTTGGTCAATGGCCAGGGTCAACGGCGGCGTGGTGTATTCCGCAAATATGCCCGACTGTGAGGGCGGGCACAAGCCGGCGTGAGTAGGTTAAACGTTGAGTTTTATAAGGGCACCACGGGGTGACCAGTCCCTCCCCACCTAGCCCCACCCTCTCCACCCAGCCCCTCCCTCCCCACCCAGCCCCTCCCTGCACGACGGACACAATACTCCCCTGTGGGCTGGTGTAACCAGGAGGTTCCTACCAGTATATATATTGACTTAAACAAATCGACACGTATTTGTATTTATTAAATAAGCAAAACTCTGGACTGGGTTTCAACATTCAGTTTCTCATCAGCAGCAGAGGCAGCCTTGCCTGAAGCAATGCTGGTGAACAGCCAGGCGTTTAAAGGCACGCACGCTGTCTGATAGATTATATGGGTCCAGCTGCTGATTAGACGCTTAATGTCAAAACCCAGTCCACGCTTATAAACACCTGGGCAGGTCATCAGCATTGGTGCAAGCAAAGCTGCCTCTGCTGCTGATGAAACGCTGGATGTTCAGATAATCGTCACCGGTGCTGGCCATGAGCGGGAATCGAACCCGGGTCGCCGGGTTCATAGCGCGGCGCTAACCGCTGCACCGCCGCTCCCCACATCATCATCGCCATACATACACGTACACATACACGCGCACAGACACGCGCAGACACACACATACGCACACACACACGCGCACACATACACGCACACATACACGCGTACACACACGCATACACACACGCGCACACACACGTGTACACACACGCGCACACACACGCGTACACACTCGCACACACACGCGTACACACACGCATACACACACGCGCACACACACGCGTACACACACGCACACACACGCGTACACACACGCATACACACACGCGCACACGCACACGCACGCACAGGCACGCACGCACACACGCAACACAGACACGCACACATAAACGAAGCACATACGTACCAGGCAAGAGCAATTCAGACAGGGGTTGCTGTTTGCGGTGAAGAACTGCCCTTCCTTGTAATGCTGCCCTTCATACTCGCAGCCTGCAGAACATCGTCATCATCATCATCACTGCCATCATCATCATTACTGTCATCGTCATCATCACTGCCATGGTCATCATCATCACTGCCATCATCATCATCACTGCCATCGTCATCATCACAGGGCAGTGATATTCGTGCGGTGAGTGTGGAATGGTGAATATAGTGTGGTGCTTGTGGGCGGGTGGTGCGGTTAACGTTGTGCAGTGCGGGTGGTGCGGTGTGGGTGGTGTGGTGCATGTGGTGCGTGTGGTGCGGTGAGTGTGGTGCGGTGAGTGTGGTGTGGTGAGTGTGGTGCGGTGTGGGTGGTACAGGTGGTGTGGTGAGTGTGGCGCTGTTTGAGTGGTGCGGTGCGTGTGGTGAATGTGGTTCGGTGTGGTGAGTGTGGTGTGTGTGGTGCGGTGTGTGTGGTGCGGTGTGGTTGGTGCGGTGTGGGTGGTGCGGTGTGGGTGGTGCGGTGTGTGTGGTGCGGTGTGGGTGGTGCGGTGTGGGTGGTTCGGTGTGGGTGGTGCAGTGTGGATGGTGCGGTGTGGATGGTGCGGTGTGGGGTGGTGCGAGTGTCACCAGGCCGGCAGGAGGGGCAGCACTGCCCAGGCAGGTGCTGAGTGACGGGGCAGCTGAGCTCAGCACACACGGTCACCTGGCACTCAACAACCCCATCCTCACAGAGACACCAACATCATCAACGTCATTAGCATCGCCATCATCATCGTCATCAAACCCCATCCTTACAGAGACATCAACATCATCATCGCCATCATCACCATCAAACCCCATCCTCACGGAGACATAATCTTCAACGCCATCATCACCAGCATAAGTAGTAGCTGCACGTGTAGTAGCTACGGGCCCCGCACTTTCAAGGGCCCCGCGCTAAATGCTTTGAAGCTATCAATTCCGGTTCAGTGATTCTGCACTTGCTCTATTACTATAGTACTATACCGCCTTTAACTTTAAGGTTAGAAATTTGTCGTATTATCTGGCTGTATAGCAAATGAAAAAATACAATTACTTTGCTGTGCAAATAGAAAAAAATGTGTTTTAATATTTACGTGTTTTTTTTTTATTTAGAGCCCCTTTATAACAACACGTGCTACAGGCCCCGCACTAGCTTCATCCCGCACTGATCCCATGCTCGTGAAAACTCACATCATCATTATCACATCATCATCGTTATCACATCATCATCGTCGTCGTTATCACATCATCATCATCGTCGTCGTTATCCCATCATCATCATCATCGTCGTCGTTATCACATCATCGTCATCGTCATTATCCAGCGAGGAGAGAAAGGTTGCCTCGCACTCGGTGACCGCGTGGCTGGCGGCCATGGGACTGACCGTGCAGCGGCACGTGGTGCAGTCGTCGGGAGCCCACGTGACCGCGTGCGCATGGCCACCCTCGCAGTCTGCGTCACACACGGACGACGCACGGACACGCGGACACGTGGGTACAGAGACACACGGACACACAGGCACATGTGTACAGAGACACACAGAGAGAACACAGACACACACAGACGCATGGATATAGACACACAGAGAGAACACAGACACACACAGACGCATGGATATAGACACACAGAGAGAACACAGACACACAGACAGACAGACACACAGAGAGAACACAGACACACACAGACACATGGGCACACAGGTAAATGAGTGGCAAATATCTGAACCCGGTCACGGGGCTCCCCTAGGTCGACTCAGCCACTGGGGAGACAAAGGCGGCTGGGCGTTGCTGGCAACCCACCCCCTCGTGTGCCGTGCCGGCCTTCATAGGTGCTCGCTATCAGCACTTGCCCCAACAGTCTGTTCAGGCTAGACGGGGGATTCATATTCTTAGGTTTTGTCGGTAAAGTCACGTAGGTAAAACATTTAAATTAATAAAAGAGGCTTTGGTGACTGCAGGAATCCATACTCTTTGGTTCTTTCGGTAAAGTGTTGCGATCGAAACGTCGTGATTGGTTTTATTTTATTTCTACCCACGTGACTTTACCGAAAGACCCAAAGAGTATAGTTTCTAGTTTAGTTTCTGACCGCGTGCGTGACACGACCACACGACCACACACACACAGACAGCTCGTTCGATGACAGTCGCCAGGGACGACAGTCGAAAACGGGGGGGGGTGAGGGTGTGTGCCATCCCAGGCGAGATTTGGACGCAAACTTTTAAAAGTCGTCATCAGCAGACGGCCTTTGTCTAGCCCCTGAGAGACGGGCGACCTCATTGTGGCCTTTGGCGCGACCTGTAACCTGCGCAAATAAACCCGGGCCCTTTCCTGATTATTTACCTTCAATATTGAATGGTGGTCGTGGGGGAATGAGAGGGCGGGCGAGCGGGTGGGTGGTAGGGGGGTGGCTGATTGTGTGGCCGAGTCTCGAGATAAAGACGAGAGTGTGACACGGGCCACAGGCAGACGCAGCTCACAAAGAGAACGCCCGCCTCGGTTTATAAGCCAGACAAAGACAAAGATCCCCCGTGTAGCCTTAGCAGGCTGTCGGGGCAAAGTGCTGTTAGCGAGCAGCACCTATGAAGGCCGGCACGGCACGGCCTTTCTCTTCCCAGTGGCGATGGTTTTTACGCACCGCACCAGGTACTCATTTGAGGCTGAGTAGACCTAGGGGGAGGCCCATGACCGGTTCAGAGGGGGTGGACTTCCGTGCTCTACATTGCCACTTGACACGCACAGTTCGATTGTGGCCAGGTCGCTTCGGAAAAATATCTATGGGACCTTTTCTTTTTGCCCGTATCAAAAAATACGAACAGGCTTTAGCCCCGAGTCTGACACGAGCTATACTGCTCAGTGGGCTTAACCTGCTTAAAGTAAAATAGAAATTGTAAAAAAAAAATCTCCCAGCTCGGAGGAAAGTTTCTTAAATCTCCCGGCCTCTCGCCGAGACTCCAAGCGGCCGCGTTGAATGGGGTCACGCCGGCAGACCGGGTGCGGTTGGGTAAATTGGGCAAGTGCCACCCTGCGTCCAAGACGTCTACCAAAGGTGGAAGGAGTGGAGGAGGAAGAGGAGGAGGAAGAGGGGGAGGAGGAGGAGGGGAGGCCCAAATATCCTCTAGAGTCGTGGGGGAGAGGCAGGAAGCACTCACTTTGGGCTTTTGCTCCAGTGGAGTGGTAAGCAGAGGTCGCAACCGGGTACCCGATACCCGTACCCTACCCGATACCCGGCCGGGTACGGGTAGCCGTTTGCGACCCTGGTGCGGCCGGGTACGGGTACGGGTAGGCCCTGAGTCACTGGTGAGTAACCGTTTGTCACTCATTTCGGGTAGGGTACGGGTACGGGTAGGGAACGGGTACCCGTACCCGGCCGGGTACGAGTACCCATTTGCGAACCTGGTGCGGCCGGGCACGGGTACGAGTAAGGAATCAAAACCCGTTTGCGACCTCTGGTGGCAAGCGAGCGAGGCCACGCAGGTTGTGTTCGTGCGACTTTCTCGCTCGTGCCGCTACCGGTCGTCTGTCGTGCGCGAACTTCCCGACGTGTCTCCACCACCGGCCACAGCCTCCGCACGCCGCTACGTTGCCCCCCCCCACCCCCCTCCGGCACGAAAATAATTTAAACGGCTCGGTCAACAACAAAAAATAATTTTTTTCTGGCCTGGACTTTTGCAGCTGTTTTAGACTAATTTCAGGGTGCTGATTCCAAATCTGAGCTCAGATTTGCTCTAACACATCTCATTCTTATGCTATCGGCATACCCCGTTTTCATTGATTTTACCCGAAATTAACTCTGTCACTTATGATTGTGAGTTGTTGCGAGTCAGTGACTGCTTTAGTGTTAAAATATGGTGCCGTATTTTTATGATAGTGTGTTTATAATATAATTTAATGTAGATATACACATTTAATAATTTTCTTCTGCAGTTTTTATTGAAAATGCAATATTTGATGTCTCAAAAACCTGATGTGATAGACAAAAACTGATGCCAGATTTGGAATCAGCACCCCAAAATTACCTTAACACCGTTGGAATACTTCATGCCAGAAAAAGTGTGTGGACCAGTGTTATTACCGACGTCACAAAAGGGGAATCGCGTTGCGGGGTGCCCGCGACCTCGGTGGGACGAGGAGGAAGGAGGAGGGGGGGGGGTCAAAGGTTCAGGATGGACATAAATCGACCCCCCCCCCTCACCCGCCAAAGTCAACACGGCCAAAAATGCGGTCTCCACTGAGTCTCCGCTCAGCTGTGGGGGGGGGGAGGGGGGGGGGAAGTTGAGGCAGAGGGGGCCTCTGAGCCTTCGGGAGGAATTTCTATTTTCTTCGCAAACGCATCATGCCCCCCGCCGCTTGCCGAGGAGCGCGGGGGCACCCCCCAAAACGCCACTCGGCCGTCAACGAGAGCGGCACCGCTCTCGTTTGGGGGCGCGACGGGCGGCAAGAGCTGTGGCCGAGGGGGCCCAGCGGCTCGAGCCGCGAGCGGCCCCCCGCCCCGGATGATGTTGGGCGCTGCGGTGCGTGACGCGCCCGAGCGAGCGTTAGGCCGGGGGTGTTCGCGGTGGCGTTCGTCAACCGGGACGCGTCGGGTGCACGGGGCCCGGCAGATATTCTCACGCGGTCGGTTGGGTTTTGTCGTCCGTAGGGTATATAGGGTTGTCTGTAGGGTATATAGGGTTGTCTGTAGGGTATATAGGGTTGTCTGTAGGGTATATAGGGTCGTCTATAGAGTAAATCCCTAATAACACAGCGGCAGGGGCGCCACGGTGGCTAGGAGATGTTAACTCCATCGCCTGGTCTACAGGAGGTCGTGGGTTCGATCCCGACCCTGACGCCTGCTGCTGCTGTGTACTTGGAGGTTGTGTGCGTGTCTCTCCCCGTGTTCGCGTGGATTTGTCTCCGGCTTTTCCGGCATTTCCCCCCCCCCCTCCCACATTTTGAATCAACTTCACGCATTTAGAGCATTTGGCTGCTGTGCATTTCCACGTGGTGATGATAAGGCCACTTCGTTGAGTTCCCGTTTGTGGCCAGGTCTCTTCTGCAAAAGAGCTACGTAGCTCAGTGGGCCTTACCTGGTGAAATAAAAGTGTGTTTAGTTTCATAGTTTAGTTTACGTGAATCCTTTAATTACATTAGATCATGCCTAGACGAGTTGGCGTACGATTGCCCAGGTCTCTCCAAACGGAGACGTGCAGAGCTAATGCACGAACGCTTTCAACCGGAGCTGAAAAGCGTAAAAATTGGAGCACAAGTGAACACTGATGGAGATGTAACAATGTGGCCTTTGAGCTCGGGGTGGAGGTGTGTGTGTGTGTGTCTCTGTGTGTGCGCTTGTGTGCGTGTGTGGGGAGCGGTGGTGCAGCGGTTAGCGCTACGCTGCGCAACGAACCTGGCGACCCGAGTTCGATTCCCGCTCGCAGCCAACATCGGTGACGATTATCTGAACCGGTCATGGGGCCTCCCCTAGGTCTACTCAGCCTCAAATGAGCACAATGAGACAAAGGCAGCTGGGCGTGGTGCTGGCCACCCACCCCCTCGTGTGCCACAGTGCCGGCCTTCATAGGTGTTCCCTAACAGCACTTGCCCCAACAGTCTGTCACAGGCTACACGAGGGATCTTTGTTGTGGGTGGGTGGGTGGGAGGAGGAGAAGGAGAGAAAAGAAGGCCAGTCACAGGGAGTCTGGCAGCTGAACAAACGAATGAATGGCCATCGCTGTGCTTTGGGCTCTGGCAGTGATGAGTGGGTTGGTGGTGGTGGAGGGGGTGGGGGGCCTTTGAGTTGGACCTGTGGAGGTTCAACTCTTGATCGTGTCCTGCTGCACATGCCGTGTTTCGTTTCAGGGAGGGCCCCTTTGCATTACCGAGTGACAGAGGTGGGACAAAGTCATTGTTATGCAAGTCCAAGTCGAGTCGCAAGTCATCAAATTCATGACTCGAGTCTGACTCGAGTCCAAGTCACATGACTCGAGTCCACATCTCATAGGTGGCACAAAGTCATTGTTATGCAAGTCCAAGTCGAGTCGCAAGTCATCAAATTCATGACTCGAGTCTGACTCGAGTCCAAGTCACATGACTCGAGTCCACATCTCATAGGTGGGACAAAGTCATTGTTATGCAAGTCCAAGTCGAGTCGCAAGTCATCAAATTCATGACTCGAGTCTGACTCGAGTCCAAGTCACATGACTCGAGTCCACATCTCATAGGTGGGACAAAGTCATTGTTATGCAAGTCCAAGTCGAGTCGCAAGTCATCAAATTCATGACTCGAGTCTGACTCGAGTCCAAGTCACATGACTCGAGTCCACATCTCATAGGTGGGACAAAGTCATTGTTATGCAAGTCCAAGTCGAGTCGCAAGTCATCAAATTCATGACTCGAGTCTGACTCGAGTCCAAGTCACATGACTCGAGTCCACACCTCTGCCAAGTGCTGAACAGGACACCAGACGTCGACCTGCACACACGTTCGCCACTAAGTGGCGGTGACATGAACCACGGCGCTTGTGCCAGGCTATGTGCACGTTAAGACCAACGCACACATACACTACAACTCTATATCTTGTCTCTACATCTCCCGAGAGCGGAGTTCTTCACTTATTTTCATAGCAGGGGGGGGGGGGGTGGGCACTTTCGCCAATAAGACATCCTCAATGTAAGTGCCATGTGTCTATGTTGTGTGTCTCTCTGTGTGTCTCTGTGTTGTCTCTCTGCTTGTGTCTGTCTGTGTGCCACCACCGCCACCACCGCCACCACCGCCACCACCGCCACCACCTCCACCACCTCCACCACCACCGCCACCACCACCGCCACCGTTTGCACCACCCACCCTTGGGACACGTGGGGCAGCAGACTCCGGGCTTCTTGACGGAGTTGCGGCACTTGGCTCGAGCACACTCCTCCTCCTTGCAGCTGACGTCTCCATTCTAGTGGGGGGGTAGGAGCGAGGGGAGGAGAGGACGCGCACACACAGAGGTCATCCTCCCCCCATCCCCGCATCGCTGTAGCCCACGCGGGATTCCTGGAGCAAGTTCTGCTTCTGCCTTGCGAGCATCCATCTAAGGGCGGCACGGCGCACCACGTGGTGCAGTGCGTCCGGCACCACGCCCGGCCGCCTTTGTCTCCCCCCCTCCCCCCCACCGGCGGTGGCGATGTTCACGACGCCACACCAGCTGCTAATTTAATGCTGAGTTGACCTAGGGGGGGCACAGGACCAGGTTGAAATGTCCGCCGCTGGTGCGGGCCATGAGCGGGAATCGAACTCGTGTCGCCGGATTCGTAGCCACGGCATTTCAAATTCTGCGCCATCGCATGCGAACAAAGACAAAAATCCCCCGTGTAGCCTGAACAGAATGTAGGGGCAAGTGCTGTTAGCGAGCACCTATGAAGGCCGGCACGGCATACGAGGGGGTGGGTGGCCAGCACCACGCCCGGCCGCCTTTGTCTCCCCAGTGGATTTTTTTTTACCAGGACCGGTTCGTCACCGGTGTTGGCCGTGAGCGGGAATCGAACTCAGGGTTCGCCGGGTTCGTAGCGCTAACCCGCTACACTACCGCTCCCCCCCCACACGCACGCACACACTGACACACGGACATCCGTGCGCGTGTCCGTGTGTGCGTGTAGGCGTCGGGAGCTGGGGGGAGGGAAGGCGATGTCCAAGGCAGGCGAGCTTTGTGAAAATTCAATAGCGGAGATTGAGTGGGTGGGTGGGTGGGCGAGCGCGTAACGAGGTGGGAGAGATGGTAAAGGTGGTGATTGATTGAGTTGGTGAATGGGTGAGTGGGTGAGTGACGAGGTGGGTCATAGGGTAATGGTGGTGATTGATCGAGTTGGTGAGTGGGTGAGTAACGAGGTGGGTGAGTGATGAGGTGGGTGAGTGATGAGGTGGGTGAGTGACCAGGTGGGTGAGATGGTCAAGGTGGTGATTGAGTTGGTGAGTGGGTGAGTAACGAGGTGGGTGAGACGGTCAGGGTGGTGATTGATCAAGTTGGTGAGTGGGTGAGTAACGAGGTGGGTGAGTGACGAGGTGGGTGAGTGACCAGGTGGGTGAGATGGTCAAGGTGGTGATTGATCGAGTCGGTGAGTGGGTGAGTAACGAGGTGGCTAAGTGACGAGGTGGGTGAGTGGGTGGGCGAGTCGGTGACGGGCTGAGTGAGAGTGACTTGCTGGGAAGGGGTCCGCACGGGCGAGCGAGTGAGCGGGCCGGCGTGTTCACGACGCGTGGCGGACGCAGAGAGGCACTCACCACGCACACGCAGGACGTGCAGGCGTTGATGTGAAACGTCTCCTGGTTCTTGTAGATCTTCCCGTCGTAGCTGCAGCCTTCACACGGAGACACACGCGCACGCCTCCTGCTCATCAACACAAAAGACGAAGATCCCAGTAGCATCTTTCACGGGCCTCCTCCAACTACCCAAACAAAGACAAAGATCCCCCGTGTTGGATTAACAGACTGTCGGGGCAAGTGCTGTTAGCGAGCACCTATGAAGGCCGGCACGGCACACGAGGGGTGGGTGGCCAACACCACGCCCGGCCGCCTTTGTCTCCCCAGTGGCGATGCTTACATATCGCACCAGGTACTAATTCGAGGCTGAGTCGACCTAGAGGAGGCCTAGGACCGGTTCAGATATAATCGTCACGGGTGTTTTCCGTGAGCGGGAATCGAACCTGGGTCGCCGGGTTCGTAGCGCAGCGTAGCGCTAACCGCTGCACCACCGCTCCTCACGCACACCTCCTGCTCATCATCATCATCAACACACACACACACAGAGAGTGTACACTCCACTCACAGCGCACAGCCTGTAACGGCATCGGCGCTGGAGAACGAACGCGGCCTGCGGGGCCAGACGGCGGCCCACAACTTTCGTTCCACGCGGCACGCGGCGGCCACGTGGACACTGAACCGCGTGTTCACAGCCCCATGCGACATCCATCCGTCGGTCACTGCTACAATCCCGGCAGGACCAATCGGCGTGGGGGGGGAGGGGGGGATATTTTTGGAGCTGACGTCGAGTTACGAACTTTGTGCGCGGCGCTCAGTCACCTCGGTTCCTGCAAGAGGCCCCCACGTGCACTCGCAACGAGCCACTGGGCCGTGTGCGCGCGTGCCATCACCGACGCCATCACCGACCACGGGGCAGCTACAGCCCGTAGGTGCCAGTGCACGCCTCGATGTGTCTTTCCACTTTCCTCGCTCGCTCTGTCCTTCGCAGTGCCAATGTGTATCAAGCGGGGTGGGTGGTGGGGGGGGGGAGCGTTCAGTGCGGTGGTCGGCGCGCACGGCACCACCCCGCGGGCCGCGAAGCGAGCGCGTCCTCCCATCACCACGGCGACGCTCGTCACCTTTTCCGCTCGGACGGCACCGATCCCGCCGGGTGGGCGGACGGACGCTGCATTTTGACTTCCCACGAAAAAAATGTCTCTCTCTTTCTCTCGTACGGTGGGGGTGGGGGGGGGGACACAATCGCTGCAAAAAGTATATATGGGAAAAATATATAAATAAAAGCTCTAAATACTTACCTGGGCACGCACCGCTGTGCCTGGCCTGGCCCATCGAAGGAGAGTTCCCCTGGCATCCCACCCCCCCCCCCCCTCCTGTGCCTCTCACCCCCCCACCCACCGACCCCACGATCCTCTGCATCCGCTTCACTTCGCTTCGCTCGTAAGTGATGGCCCCCCGCCGGAAATCCTCGCGTCGCGATGCCGATCGCTTCGATGCAGAGGGCGCGGGGTCCGGCGGGTCGCGCAAAAGACGTGAAGCACCCCGGATCCCCGGGGCGACGACGGAGGGTGAGAGACTCTCCAGTCGACCCGTGGCACCCTGGGGAGGGAGGTCGTCTCTCTCCCGTGACCTCCTGCCGGCAGCGAGCCCTTCCCAACACTCACATGTGCCGCGACGGCCTCAAAGTGCAATCACCAGCCCGCGGCAACGCGAGCCGCAGGCGTCGTGGCTGAGTGGCGGGGTCGGTGGCGACGGTGGTGGTGCTGTTGCTGTCGGAACGCGACTTGCGTCTTGGGGGGACGGCGGTGCGGCGAGGATGTTGACGACGACGCTCGTCTGCGTGGAGGTCTCCCCGTGTGTGACGAAGGATTTCCCGTCGCACTCTGGGCTGGGTTCTTGTTTAGTTTTGGACTCCGTGCGTGCGGAGAGATCCCGGACGGGAAAATTCCGTCAACCAGCACCAGCAAGTCGGGCGACAATAACGACGACGGCCACCACCACCGGTGACGAATCGGCCCTGGGCCTCCCCTAGGTTGACTCAGCCTCAAATGAGGACCTGATGCAGTGCGTGAAACCATCGCCACTGGGGAGACAAAGGCGGCCGGGCGTGGTGCTGGCCACCCACCCACCTCGTGTGCCATGCCGGCATTCATAGGCGCTACTCGCTAACAGCACTTGCCCCAACAGTCTGTTAAGGCTACGCGGGGGATCTTTGTCTTTGTTGTGTGTATGTATGTGCGTGCGTCTGTATGTGTTTGCGCGACGGTGCCTTAGGAATGAGACGACAAAATAAAAACGTAAAGTTGTTTTGTTGTTGCTGTGTCCAAAGTCACAAACTTTATCGGAGGGGGGAGGGGGGGGGGCGTGGATCGTCGTCGTTGTACAAAAGAAACAAAGCGGCGACGGCTTCCTCCACGCTCCCTCGTAACGAATCCGACAGAATCGCACGAAACACAACCACGCACACCGCTCAGGGTTTTCTTGTTGGTTTGTTTTTTTAAAAACCGATGGTAACACAGGCGAGACTTGACGGTGGCTTTCACCGCTCGACGGACTTCATTTGACCGTCCGTTATAACTTACAACCTAGACTTCAAAAAAAAATACTGCACTATAATTTCCGCCGATACCAAACGCCACAACATTTTTTTAATACGAAATAACGATAATAACAATAAATAGAGTTCGAACAAATTGGCACCGAAAGGGAAACCATTTTAGACCGACGGCCATTTGAGGCCTTCTACAATCCCAGGCCCAAGGCCTAGACATGGTCCAGTGTTGTTGAGTCGAGCGTTACAGGAAATGTGCTATTGTAGTCAGAATGCGAAATACAGGTGCTGGTAAACCCATAAAATGCCGAGGCTTTTGATGGGTCATCAGATTACAGTCACTAAACGCGATTACAAAAAGGAAAAATGTCCTCCAAATTTCTATCCCCGGATGTGCTGTCGACGTCATCGGCACGTCACAAGAAGAACCTTCCATTTGCATCTTTCACAAAGCAGCGCAACCCCCACACCCCCCCCCCCTTCTTGTTACAGAACGGCCCACGGAAGTGGACAACACAGAACTACTCCTGAGATCACTTCAAATGACTTCTGGTTCACGTCATATGGGGTGCTAGAACTTTCTTACCCACCCTGCCACTGCGAGCAATAATGTTCGACGCGTGACAAACCAATATTCATTGTTTTTATATATTTTAATTCTCAGGGCTGGGCATGTCATCATATAATAAGTCGATAACCAAATATATTAATTGGGATGGGTTTTTTTTGTTCTGTGCAGTCATTGGTGACTGGATCGCGACCATCGACTTCCCACATTTAGTCCGTGATCTGACGACATTGCGGTGGAAAAACTTGGTCGGTGTTCCACTAACCGGCGCTGTCCAGCAAGTGTTTTTTCTTCAAGCAAATCCTATATAATACCGTAGGTTTCGTGAGATTTTTGTTTTTACTTTTTAAGCTTCGGCTTAAAAACTAGGCGGTTAACAAACGACGGGAAAATAAGATGATGGATTTGCCGCCGGTTGAAACGGCGTTGAAATGAAAGCGACCGTGAGTACAGACAAACGTCGCACACACAGATACGAAGATTCCCCCATGTGGCACACGAAGACTGTTGGGGCAAGTGCCTATTAAGTCTGCACCTATTGATGCTGACTCGACACCCGAGGAGGTCGCTGTGGCCAGCACCACGCCCGGCTGCCTTTGTCTCCCCGGTGCTGACACTGACACTCGGCACCAGATACTCATTTAATATTGAGTCAACCTAGGAGAGGCCCACAACTGATTTGAATAATCCCCACTGATTTTTTTATGTGGCCGGGAATCGAAATCGAGGCCGATCGGGGTTCGCGGTGCAGTATGCTAACCGCGGCGCCACCGCTCCATACGTGCGCACATACGCACGCACGCACAGCGCCATACACAATCGTTGGCACGGGGAAAACGCAATAGTTACGCGTGTCATTAGCGTACACGCCATGCACCGTTGAAGTGACTTTACTACGATCGGTGCCACCGGAGTTAATGCCAAATATTGACCACCCAACGGCAAAGTACCTCTCTCTTACGATCAAAGTTATTGATAAGGGAACAAAGCAACCTTGGTGAACCTATCTTCATTTGGCCACCGTTCATTAAACTTTCCTACGACATCTGCACGCATATTCATTGGAGTCTGCAGTATTAAAACTTCCTTCAACATCAAAAGTGTACGCTATGTAGTATAAATATTAATAATAGTGATAATAATAGTCATGATTTTAGATGGGTCGTGATAATGCCTGGTCATTTTGTTTTGCTTGCTTGTCGCAAGACTACTGGCACTTGTTGACTGGCACTACTCAGAGTATTTAAATAAAAGAATACAAATATCACAACCGCATTGTGAGATCTTCACATTATTGCGAGAATGTTCACTTCAGCCGACCTGCTGACCTTCCCGCGGAGGTCAAGCCAGTGGACAAAAAATTATTAGCACCAATCAAAAGACACAAGTCAAGTTTGGACCAATAAGAATAGACCTGGGATACATTGTGATGATAAAAATGAAAATTCTAATATTGACCAATCAGACGAGACGTGGAATATATTTTCCGACCAATCAAAGACCAGGTCAAGCATTGGCCAATTAAACAGAACGTGGGGTAGGTTTTGCCTCATTAGAGGACATGCCTTGTATGGACCAATCATAAGAGGGTGATGCCAAAGATGGACCAATCAGAATAGACACAGTAAGGTTTTGACCAATAGAAAGGGGGTACATTCAAGTTTAGACCAATCGGAATATGCGTAGTCATTTTTAACTCGTCAATCTCAGATAAAATATGCGCGTGAAAAACATAATTTTGAAAGAGTTGGCTAAAATGAAGAACGTTCACAACCAAGCATGAGACCCAAAACGACGATTTCTTGCATTCAGAGTCCCAGGGGGACACGTTTAAATTAACGATGACACACACATGGCACGCACGCACCATCCTCCTTTCACCACCGAGTTGCAGTGATGCTACCACCGCACTTGTGTGCCAGGCTAGGTGCACTTTGACGCCAAGTAAATTGGCAGAGGCTCACCGGCAGGAGGTCAACACACACACACACACCGAAGTGTTAGGGCTTAAGAGTAACGCACGCACACGCACGCACAGGTATACAAACCGGCACGTACACAGGCTCACCCTTACCGGCCTGATGGGATCGGTCAAAGTTTGACATCTTTTACCGGCATGATCATGATGGGGGAGGGGGGGGCAGGGGGTGGGGGGCGATAGGTCAGAGGTCAGAGGTCGGGTCAGGGCTCGCAGGAGCCGCTAATGCAGGAGACTGCGCCTCCCTGGCACGAGCAGAGGTCACAGGTCATGACCCAGGAGCTGCCCTCTGCGCGGAACATTCCCCGCTCGTCGATGCAGCCTGCGGAGCAACGGAAACAACAACAACCATAGCAATAAACAAAAACAAAATTATTATGACAACAGACAACAAATATCAACAATAACACAACGATGCCACCCAACAAAAAAACGATGACAATAACCAAGATGACGACAACGACCAACAATGACCAAGGAACAACGACACCCGTAACAATAATGAAAATAACAACAACAACAACAACACACAAGAATGGCCTGGCGGGTTCACTGATCTAGAACACACTGGATGAGTACGCACACATCACACACACAGACGACACATGCTCTTCTCTGATTAGCACAATTTTCTATCTACGGTGCAAAATAAGTTCAACATAGATACACTGCACACACAAGTAACACACACAGGTAACACACACACACAGGCTACACACACACACACGTAACGGACACACACGTAATGGACACACACACACGGACTGACCGAGGCACATGAGCAGGGCCCCCGTCTGCGGCTCCAGCCACTCGGTGTAGCACGAGCCGCAGTTGCGCATGCGGCACTCGGCGTGGGGGAAACCGGAGCAGGTGGCGCCCAGGCAGAGGTCCTGGCCACAGGTCACGGGCCGGGAGCCCAGCGGGCAGCCCGAGAACCAGTGCAGCTCGAAGCAGAACCTGCAGCGCGGCAGCCTCACAATTAGCGCGGCAGGCGACGGAGGGTCGTGCGAAAGACGTTCAACGTGCATACGTAGACTCGCGCAGAGGCCCAAAGACTCGCGCAGAGACGCATAGACTATCATAGAGACTCATAGACTCGCGCAGAGACCCACAAACTCGCGCAGAGACCTATAGACTCGCACAGAGACAGATAGACT
The DNA here is from genome assembly GCF_965212315.1 of Lampetra planeri. Taxonomy (NCBI): domain Eukaryota; kingdom Metazoa; phylum Chordata; class Hyperoartia; order Petromyzontiformes; family Petromyzontidae; genus Lampetra; species Lampetra planeri. The sequence goes on from NC_136170.1 coordinate 983,349, forward strand.
CGCGCAGAGGCCCACAAACTCGTGCAGAGGCCTATAGACTATCATAGAGACTCATTGACTCACGCAGAGACTCAGACTCACACAGAGACCCATAGACTCACACAGAGACCCATAGACTCACACAGAGACCCGTAGACTCGTGCAGAGACCCACAGACACACAGAGGCCCATAGACTATCATAGAGACTCATATACTCACGCAGAGGCCCATAGACTCACGCAGTTACACATAGACTCAAACAGAGATCCATAGACTCACACAGAGACCCGTAGACTCACACAGAGACCCATAGACTCACACAGAGACCCATAGTTTTTTGTCCTTCCCCCGCACCTCCGATTAGCGCGGTTGACTACGTACGGTGCGAAAGAAGTTCAACGTACGTACGTACAGGGCAGCAAATCGGTGTGGGCGATGGTGGTACGCGCATCTGTCTGTGCGTGGGGTCGTAGATCCTCGCTAATAGCACTTGCCCTAACAGTATGTTAGAGGCTATACGGGGAATCTTTGTCTTTTGGGCGTCCATTCAACCGGTTGTTGTGAGTTACTACATCGGCGTAACATTTTGGTGACTCGGTTCACTCTGGCAAAATGGTCTATCTCGAAACAAAATCAACTTGAACTTATAATTTACTCGTGATGAGATGAACAGATAATGCGAATGGCCCGCAGAAGCGGATATCAAAGAGCTACCTCTGAGATCCCTCCCTTCCAGTGACGCCCTGGTCGACCACGCACAATAGTAGCATCACGTTCCCCCTCGCTCTGCCAGATGAGCGCTAAGTTCGTCACACACGGCGGGCAAGACCGACATTCAATTCTCAGAGGTGGAATTTCGCCAAATCAATCGCATCGGGAACTATCAACATCACGATGTTTTGTTGTTGTCGGGGTGGGGGGGCTTAAACGATCGACTCCCTGAACTTCTTTCGCACCGTACGTAGCCAACCGTGCTCACTGAAGGTGCGTTGACCTCCACGACCTTTCGACCACGAGCGACTCGACCGCAGGAAAATTGCAACCATCGAAATTCAAACTCTCTCCTCCCTCATCCTCCTCCTCCTCACCTGGCGTCCGGCGTCACCGGCAGCCAGAGTCCCTCGTGCGTCACCGACGAGCTCCGCGGGGCCTGGCCGTGCTCGCGGAGCCGCCCGCCGGCGCTTCCCGGCGACGGCCGCCCCCCGACGCCCTCCGCCTCCAACCACCAGGCCGGCACCTCCGACACGGGCGGGCAGATCCGGCGAATGCCGGCGAGCGCCGCCTCCCCTCCGGCCGCCGCCGCCAGCTGCTGCGTGGCGAAGAAGTAGAAGCGCAGGTAGTGGGGCCCGGCGAAAAAGTAGTTGCAGCGGTCCTTGTCGTAGCCATCGCGATCGAAGCCGAAGACGTCGAAGCCGGCGCGGTCCAGGCCGAACGCGCTGTAGCCGTGCCGGTTGTGGCCGGAGGGGTCAAAGAGGCCCGCGGCGGCGGCGGCGACGCGGTCGGCGGCGCGGGCGAATGTGCCGTCGCTCCGCATGCCGAACGGCGTCACGCCGGAGCGGTCGAAGCCGTAGCGGCCGTAGCCCAGGCGGTCGAAGCCCTCCGAGTCGAAGCCGTCGCGGTCGAAGAGGCGGACGCCACCGCCGCCGCCGGTGCGGCCGGACGTGCCGCGGTCCAACGGATTGTGGTCGAACCGGGCCGGCTCGGGCGACTCCGGATCGAAGGCGTTTCGGGGGAACGATGGCCGTCGATTGAACCGGCTCTCGTCGGGCCTTTCCGGCTCGAATCCGTTCCGGGCGAGCTGGCTCCGCGTGAACTGGTTCCACTCGACGCCCGGAGGCGGAGGAAGGAAGCCACCGCCAGCGGTGGTGGTGGTGGTGGTGGTGCTGCGGGTTCCCAACTTCGCGCCGTATTTGGCGACCTCCACGAAGCCCTCCAAGAACTCTCCGGCGTCGTTGGAGCGCGCGTCGGGCGGCGCGCGACCCCGGCCGTCGGCGGCGGCGGCCGCCCTCGAGGCGCGACCCTCGCGACCCCTCGGCGGCCTCGGACGGCGCGGCACCGCCGGCCCGGCCGCCGTCACGTTGCAGGGGGTGCCCAGCGTGAGCGGCACGTACGACACGCAGCGGCGGCCATCGTCGGGCGCCGGGCCAAACGGCACCGTCTCGGCGGGCAGCGTCTCCCGGGGAGGCCCCGCGCCGGGGTTCTGCTCCTGCCACTGCGCCCAGAGGCGGTCCACGTAGGCCAGGTGGGGCAGGAAGAGCGGGTCGTACGGCGCCAGCGGCGTCGCCGCGTGCCCGCCCACGCGCAGCCGAAACAGCGCCGACATGGCGAGCAGGCGCTCGGTCAGCGCGGCCAAGTCGGGCGACAGCAGCGCCAGGTGGACGTCCACGGCGTCCGGCAGGGAGACGGAGACGTCGAAGCGCCGGCGCAGGCAGGGGGACCAGGCGGCGCCGGGCCTCTCGAAGGGGTTTGGTCGCACGCAGCCGTCGCCGGCGTCGGCGCCGTCGCCGCCGAACAGGTCGGGGTCCCACGCGACGGACGAGTCGACGTTGCCGGCGTCGACGGGCCACTCGTGGTACGGCACGGCGAGGGCGCAGGAGCCGGCGGCGCGCTGCAGCAGCGCCTCGGCGTGCCGCAGGAACGTGCGCAGCCACGGCAGCGCCGAGGAGGGGCGCGAGCGGCGGCCCCGCGGGGCGTGAGCGGAGAAGGTGTGCGCCAGCTCGGACCACGTGCCTGCCGGGGGGTTTGGGGGGGGTGGGGTTGGGGGGGGGACGAGGTTAGCGCCGCGGATTGCCACGGCCGGCCGCGGTGGCGAAACGCTCCTCGCCAGAACACGCAACGGAATCCCACCGTCCCCGTACGATAATTAGTCGCGCGATCAATATTATCACTGACAGAAACTTGTAACGTGCGCAATTTCGTAAATCGGTTCGAGCGCAACTCGGACGCGAAGATCCCCCATACAGCGGTTCGCGGATAGAGCGCCAGGTGGCGGGGGCGCCGGCTGCCCATCGGTCGACGGCTACGAACACCGGTGCGGCAAGTGCGCGCTACCGCCCGGCCACGTCACCGCCCGAACGAGCGAGCGAGGTCAACAATTTCCCGCACCTGCGTCGACGAGCTGCCACACGGCCTCCCGGTATCGCCGGCGCTCCTCCCCCGTCAGGTCGCGGATCTCCTTGCGCCGGACCGGGTTTCGGCAGCTGCACACGGGCCGGCCGTCCGCGCCGCAGCCGCACGCCATGCAGTCGCCGCCGTCGCCCGCTGCTCGCCGCGATCGGGCGGCACCGGAGCCACCGGCGGCGCTGGCGCCGGCGCAGCCGCAGAGCGGTGGGAAGAGTCCGCCGGCACCGCCGCACGTCTGTCCTGGCGAGAAGCCCACGACCTCGCGGATGCCGACGGTCAGGATACCTCCCCCGCGTGCAGCGGCGGCGTTGGTAGGTCGGCTGCCGGCGTTGGCCCGGGCCAATCTGGCCACGGTGGTTCCGACAGCGCCACCGCCGAATGTGCGCCCGCCTCCTCCGGCTGCGACCGGTGGTGCAGCCACTACGGGTCTACCAAATTCATCGACAAAACCACCCACACTGCCGGCAGATACATGATCTCCTGCGCCGACTCCAACTCCACCGAAAGCACCACCACCATCGCCACCACCACCACCAGCATCGTCATCACCACCACCTCCGTAACCTCCACCATCGTCGCTCAGCTCCAGCCCGTCGAGTCCGAGGCAGTGGGCCCTGGTGAGCGTCTCGCACCGGTATTCGTAGCCGCCGGCCGATGAGCAGCCTGCGCCCCCACCACCCGGCGCTCCCTCCGCACCGGCGCCGCCATGGTGAGCCCTCTGGTGCCGGCGCCGGCCATAGAGAGTGGCGCCGGCAGCACCGGCGGGCGCGGCAACGTTCATGCCAGGCCGCAGGTGACGGCGGCCAGGCGGTGGCCACAGCTCGTTCCCGTCCAGGCTGTTACCGTCGTCGCCGACACCGCCATCAAATCCACCATTACCAAATCCACCGTCACCGGCGTACTCGACACCGGGGTCGCCGCCTCCGCCTCCACCACCAGCACCGGCGCCAGTGCCGTAACCCAAGTCTCGCGGGAAACCGTGGATCTCCCCGTAGACGCCAACACTGCCACCTCCGCCGCCACCTCCGCCGCCGCCGCTGCTGCTGTTGTACTTGTGTCTCCGCGGCAGGAACGAGGCGGTTGAACCGTCGCTGCCAAATTCCTCCGAAGACGACGACGACGACTGTGGCTGCGACGGCGGCGGCGGAGTCATGGCGCGACGCACGCGGTAGACGCAGGCGCCCAGCTCGCAGCGGGAGCGGCACTCGGCGGCGCTGCCGAACCGGTTGGCGTTGCCGCCACAGCCGGCGTAGGGGAACTCCCGGCAGAGGGCCGAGTGGCCGTCAAAGTACCAGGAGCGGGGGGCCGGTGCGGCCCCCTCCCGGCAGGCCGCGCCCTCGGAAGGCGGGAGGTAGCAGGCCTAGCGCGGGTCAGAGGTCGCGAGGTCGGTGGAGGTCGAGGGGAGGGGTGGGGGTGGGGGAGAGCGCGCCGGGGCATGGGTTTGTGGGCTTCGTCAACGTGATGGCGAGGTGGGGTTGGCGGATCACAGACAGAGGGAGATGGGCACGCGCTGCAAGATGCCCGCGCCCCGCGGCACGAGGTAGCCGTCAGGAACCGTCAAAACCTGTCCCTGTCCATAACCCCATCGCGAACCCTGACCCTGAACCCAATGTTGTCCCTCGCCAAAGAACAGCTGTCTGCCGAGTAGTACACACAGTACACACACGGTACACACACAGGGTACACACACAAATGGTACACACACACACACGGTACACACACACGCACGGCACACACACGGCACACACACACACGGCACACACACACACGGCACACACACACACACGGCACACACACACGGCACACACACACACACGGTACACACACACACACGGTACACACACACACACGGCACACACACACACACGGTACACACACACACACGGTACACACTACACAATGCTGTCCCACGTCCGACTGCATAAGCCACCACATGCCGAGTGAATCCAAACCCACAAAGTAGTGCGGGAATTTCGCATCGAGCCAGGGGGTAGCCGTAGTGTTCACTCCCGTCCCCGCTATTTCATTTTCCATCGACCTCTCCTCCTCGAAACTCACCTCCACTCCATTGATAAACCTTTTCCGATTTATCGTCCGATAACTGCCAGCCACCTGTCACTGGCAAGCTTGCGTTTGAGTTACGTCTAATGTCGCGTAAGGTTTTGAACTCTCAAATCCCAGCGCGGTGTGGCCCCAACTGCTGCCCACGCTGTTGCTATCCCCTCGCCCCCTCCACTCCTATCCCGTCCCTCCCCATGTAGCCCTTCCGTGAGCCCCTACGCACCACTCTATCGCTGCTGTCACTCGTTCCTCAACCCCTGCGGCTGCACACACCTGAATCGTTCCATTCTGTGTCACGGTCTCTGACAGCTACGTCAAGAGTGGAGGGGCTCTGTACGATATGGACTAGAGCGGGGAACGGCACCCGTCGCTCAGAGACATTGCAACGACAGATAAGAAGAGCGAGTGGGACTTGAGTGGGATTTGAGTGGGATTTTAGTGGGATTTGAGTGGGACTTGAGTGGGACTTGAGTGGGATTTGAGTGGGACTTGAGTGGGATTTGAGTGGGATTTTAGTGGGATTTGAGTGGGACTTGAGTGGGATTTGAGTGGGACTTGAGTGGGATTTGAGAGGGATTTTAGTGGGATTTGAGTAAGATTTTATTGGGATTTTATTGGGATTTTAGTGTATTTGAGTGGGATTTGAGTGGGATTTAGGTGGGATTTGAATGGGGATTTAGTAGAATTTTAGTGGTGTTTGAGTGCGATTTGAGTGGGATTTGAGTGGGATTTGAGTGGGATTTGAATGGGAATTGAGTGGGATTTGAGTGGGATTTGAGTGGGACTTGAAGGATTTTAGTGGGATTTGAGTAAGATTTTAGTGGGATTTGAATGGGATTTGAGTGGAATTTGAATGTGATTTGAGTGGGACTTGAGTAGGATTTTAGTGGTACTTGAGTGGGATTTGAGTGGGACTTAAGTGGGATTTGAGTGGGACTTGAGTGGGATTTGAGTGGAACTTGAGTGGGATTTGAGTGGGACTTGTGAGGGATTTTAGTGGGATTTGAGTGGGATTTGAGTGGGACTTGAGTAAGATTTTAGTGGTACTTGAGTGGGATTTGAGTGAGACTTGAGTGGGATTTTAGTGGGATTTGAGTGGGATTTGAGTGGAACTTGAGTGGGATTTGAGTGGGACTTGAGAGGGATTTTAGTGGGATTTGAGTGGGATTTGAGTGGGACTTGAGTGGGATTTTAGTGGTACTTGAGTGGGATTTGAGTGGGACTTGGCCAGTGCCTGGCATGAGAAGGTGCCACGGCCAACGGGACAGGACTAGTGATGGACCGGCAGCCAAAGTGGAAGAGGGCACCCAAAAATGGAAAGACCATGGCTGATGATGACAATGACGGTTGTCGTATATAAAGCATGCAGTCAGTCAGCTTGAAATGAGGACAAATACCATATTCTTTGGATGATAAGTCGCACTTACCCACCAAACCCCCCGTATTGCAAGGCCAAATGTGGCCCTGCGCTTTCCAATCCAGAGAATGCGGTATTTACATTCTGAATCTACTTCAGATCAACAAACCAGCCAGCAAGCGAATTGGAAAACCGGTCAACGATAGTGCCGAGCCAAAGGGAAGCGTTAAGAGGCAAGCGTGATGGCAGAGAGGGGGTGGGAAAGGTCGGGGGGGGGAGGTGGGGGGGGAAGGTCAGGGGTCACAGAGGGGGTGGTGGGTGGGAGGTCTCGTTACCTGTATAGAGGCCAGCTGGCACGCCTTCCCGAAGAACGGCGCCGGGCACTCACAGGTAAAGCCGCCCGGCCCCTCGGCCCGGCACAAGCCCCCGTTAAAGCATGGGGAGGAGAGGCACCCCTCTGGGGGGGGGGGGTGGGGGGGAGAGGGTCAAGGGGTCACGGTGAGGGGAGGGGTCCAAGGGGATGAGGCAGAGACAGACAAGAGAGCGATAGTTAGACGGAGCGCAATGTTGGACGGGAAAAAAAAAATGTTCAATAAAAAAAAAAGGAAATTCACGGGCAGTGAGCGGAAAATTGGGGTTTGAATTGGTTTGGAATTTTCATGCGGGACATGGCTGGCTCCTGCCATGAGAATGTGGAATGTTCAACGCTGGCTCAGAGCCGCCGGTGGGTGAAGAAGGGCGCTGGCCTGATGATCGTTTGAGCGGGGGGGGGGGGGCGGGGGGGCGCTCTGACGTAGACGGATTGCCGTGGCTTTAGTTAAGAGCCCCCTGTCATCGTCAGCGGTGTCACCTTGAGTCTGCGCCGCGTTGTTCCGCCGTTGCCACTGTGGCGCAACTTTGGCTGTCGCCGTTGAACTCTCTATCCCAACTCTGCCTTGCAAGTGAGAGCTGTTCTCAGTGGGATCTTACCGGGTTAAAAACCCCAAAACGATCCCAAACAACCCCCAACATCGATCCCTAGCCCCACATCGATCCCTAACTCCACATTGATCCCGAACCCCACATCGATCCCTAAACCCAAAGCGAACGTGTGTAACGTACAAGAAACCCTGAGCCTTGTCCAGTCGATTTAGATTTCATCTAGTTAATTTTCAAGTGCATTTTGTTGTTTATACTTTCAGCACAATTACAAAATCAAGTTAGGGAGAATTAAACAGATACAGTGGTGTGACTCACTGTACGAAACCAGAGAGGATGCACAAGTGAAGCCATCGTAATGAATCGACAGCAGGACATCGAGTTGGGACCTGCCGGCAGTCACGCCGCACACAACACTGCTGCCTCACTCGCTACCCCTGGCCACGTGGATACCCTGCGCACGTGGACACCCTGCGCATCTGACCACCCTGCACACGTGACCACCCTGCACACGTGGAGACCCTGCGCACGTGACCACCCTGCACACGTGGACATCCTGCGCACGTGGACACCCTGCGCACGTGACCACCCTGCACACGTGACCACCCTGCACACGTGGAGACCCTGCACACGTGACCACTCTGCACGTGGACACCCTGCGCACGTGGACACCCTGCACACGTGACCACCCTGCACACGTGGTCACCCTGCACACGTGACCACCCTGCGCACGTGACCACCCTGCACACGTGACCACCCTGCACACGTGGACAACCTGCACACGTGACCACCCTGCGCACGTGGACCACCCTGCACACGTGACCACCCTGCGCACGTGACCACCCTGCACACATGACCACCCTGCACACGTGAAGATCCTGCACACGTGGACACCCTGCACACGTGACCACCCTGCGCACGCGGACACCCTGCGCACGTGGACAGCCCAGGGGCGGCCGCGCGTCCCGACCCAGGCGCTCCGCTGTAGCCGTTGCAGGTGACGCCATCGACGCTGTGACGACGCGGCTCTTGCGAGGAACTCGAGTCACCCGCGGCTCCCGAGGTCCCCGTCCTCTTGCTGTCTCATTCACGCTTACGGTGCGACCGCAACGACGGGGGGCCCACTGGGGCCCCACCGGGGGCCAGAGGGGCCCACCGGGAGCGGGCCGTGGAGAGGGGAAGGATGGCCGCTTTGGGGCGAGCGCCGGTAATGTGGCGTTGGCCCGGGGTGGTGGCAGCAGACGGGGCGGGAGACGGGGTCTCGACGAGAAGTGGTGAGGGACGACAACCGAGCGGCGGCCTCGGGGATGGAACGCGGAAAGGAAACGTCCGCCCAGGAGATGGAGCGATGATGAAAGCGGCTCCTGGCGTGCACGGCAGGTGCTGGATGGATCGTCAGAGACGGCGGTGGCTTTGGGGGGGGACGGAGGCCTTCATCATTCAGCAGTGGATGGACCACGGCTGATGATGATGATGATGGTGGTGGAGGCTTGGGTACACCATCATCCAGCAGTGGATTGACCACGGCTCACGACGAAGCCAAACTTCTAGAGACGCACGCCGAAGAGCACGTGAAGTCGCAATTCGTGAACAACGGAGACGACTGCGAAGCGTTGTGTGTGTGTGGGGGGAGGAGGGTGAAAAGCGTGGAAGGATGAAGTCAAAGCGAATCAAAACAAGCGAAGAAAAGCCGCTCCGGATCGAGGTGGAGCGGGCGGTGTTGACGCCGCACGAGACCCGCAGACAGCTCATCGACTTGACGGCCTCACAAACAAATGTCGTGATTGGGGTGGCGGCGGCGGAGGGGGGGGCTCGTTTCATGGGCCCCCCGCTCCCCCCACCTCGGGAATGTTGGGCTCAGGTCAAACATCCACATTTCTTCGTCACCACCACCACCACGAGCAGCCACCGACAATCCACTGCTGGATGATGACGGCTGAGCGGTTGCACCGTGCGTGGCGTGGGGGGAGCGGTGGCGCAGCGGTTAGCACGCTGCGCCACGAAGCCGGCCGACCGAGTTCGATTCCCGGTCCACGTCCGCCCTAGGTCGGCTCGGCCTTAAATGCGTATCTGGTGCCATGCGAACAACATCACCACGAGGTCACGGTGCCGTAACGGCCTTGAATGGGCACTGCGCGCTCACAGCACTTGCCCCGCCGGTCTCTTGGAGGCTACACGGGCCTTCTTTGGCTCTGTCTTTGTCATCGCATTTTTTGGAGAGCGAAGATTTTTGGAAAATCTTCTTGGCGCCGCCAGCGGCAGCCGCCGCCGCCACGGCCCGAGACCCCCAGGGGCTGCCGTGCCACCACTCGTGGCGAGAAGGGTAAATATTTACACCACGTGATGGTGGTGTTCTAAGCGAAGCGCTGCCCCCCCTCACCACCATCCCCCCACTTGATACAGCAAATCTGGCTGTGACGGTCCCACCTGATGACGGAGACTTGTGTTGCCTCCGAAACGTCGTGATTTTTTATTTATTATTATTTTATTTCTATTATTACTTTTATTAATTTAAATTTAATCTTTTACCTACGTGACTTTACCGAAAAAAACTAATAGTTTTATAATTTCCTTTTGCAAAAATGATACCCGGTGACGCTACTGCTGGGCTTTCAGTGGTGCACAATTAGCCAAAGTGCTCGCAGCGATCATCAGCGAGTCTATCTGTGAGACCAATTTGTGTTTTTTGCAGGTATCAAAAATTGATGAAAACAAAAATATGATTTCCCCTTTCCGGCAATGATTCAGGAGGTGTGAAGATGTTCAAACACCAAGTAGACACACTCCTAGTATTGCAAGGCCGCATTATATACACAAACCCTCAACCTGTGCTCGTCATGTTTTCATGTTTGCATTGCCCTTGTACTGTTCGCCTTTTGGCATTCTCTGGCTTTTGTGCCCCCTCCTCCCTTACCCCCCTCCCCCCCCCCCGTTCTTCCCCCACCTCCCCAGCCTCCCCGTCTCCCCCCATTCTCAGGGTCCCCAATTCTCAGGCTCGTCGTCCCCTTAAGAACCCCACGCTGATCATTAGCGGCACCACTCACGCCAATTAAGAGGGCCCCCGGGGTAACGCGTCCGACGAGCTCCGCTTGGCGGGGGGTGAGGTCACCGTGCGGTGGGGACTGTGTGCGCGTGACCGCGCGTATCGCTCACGCCGCGTGTGTGTGTATGTTGAACTCTTGCTTGAGAGTGAGCGAGTGCTGCGTGTGTGTGTATGTTGAACTCTTGCTTGAGAGTGAGCGAGTGCTGCGTGTGTGTGTATGTTGAACTCCTTCTTGCGAGTGAGCGAGCGAGTGCCGCGTGTGTGTGTGTATGTTGAACTCCTTCTTGTGAGCGAGCAAGCGAGTGCCGCGTGTGTGTGTATGTTGAACTCCTTCTTGCGAGCGAGCGAGTGCCGCGTGTGTGTGTATGTTGAACTTCTTGCGAGCGAGCGAGCGAGTGCCGCGTGTGTGTGTATGTTGAACTCCTCCTTGCGAGCGAGCGAGCACCGCGTGTGTGTGTGTATGTTGAACTCCTTCTTGCGAGCGAGCATGTGCCACGTATGTGTGTATGTTCAACTCCTTCTTGCGAGCGAGCGAGCGAGCGAGTGCCGCGTGTGTGTGTATGTTGAACTTCTAGCGAGCGAGCGAGTGCCGCGTGTGTGTGTATGTTGAACTTCTAGCGAGTGAGCGAGTGCCGCGTGTGTGTGTATGTTGAACTCCTTCTTGCGAGCGAGCGCGGCGTGTGTGTGTATGTTGAACTCCTTATTGCGAGCGAGCGAGTGCCGCGTGTGTGTGTATGTTGAACTCCTTCTTGCGAGCGAACGAGCGAGTGCCGCGTGTGTGTGTGTGTTGAACTCCTCCTAGCGAGCGAGCGAGCGAGCGAGCGCTGCGAGTGTGTGTATGTTGAACTCCTTCTTGCGAGTGAGCGAGCGAGTGCCGCGTGTGTGTGTATGTTGAACTTCTAGCGAGCGAGCGAGTGCCGCGTGTGTGTGTATGTTGAACTCCTTCTTGCGAGTGAGCGAGCGAGTGCCGCGTGTGTGTGTATGTTGAACTCCTTCTTGCGAGTGAGCGAGCGAGCGAGTGCCGCGTGTGTGTGTATGTTGAACTCCTTCTTGCAAGTGAGCGAACGAGTGCCACGTGTGTGTGTATGTTGAACTTCTTGTGAGCGAGCGAGTGCTGCGTGTGTGTGTATGTTGAACTTCTTGCGAACGAGCATGTGCCGCGTGTGAACGCGTGTTCCGTTCCGGGTCCCGGCGGTCCCGCGGGCGCTGAGCTCACGGCCCGTCCGCGTGAGAGCGAGAGGTCAAACCGGGCCGGCGCGGGCGATGGCTTCAGCCGCCTCGTCGCACTCGGTTCGTAATGAAAGCTGTTGTTATCATCGTCATCGGTCGTCGACGTCTATACTTACCCGTCAAACTGAGCATACGCGAAGCATCAATCACCATATAACCATAACCCCATCAGCATGATCGTGTTCATGCTGTCACCACCGCCATCATCACCATCATTATTATTATCAACAACGTCGAAACTTTCCCATCGTCTGAAAGTCAGAGTGACCGACTGCGGCCCACGTGCGCAGAGGCATTGGCGCTCATCTCCTGCTTGCAGCCCTGCAGAGTCGGTGGTGGAAGTTTCACATTCACGTGGCGGGGGCCAGTCTATTCCAGAGGACAGCCCACTGTTGGCTTTCGCAAGCGGCGCTACTCGTTTAAATGAGTACTCGAAGAAGTCGCTTATCATTATCACGTGGAAATGTACAGCAGGAGCCAAATACTCTAAACGTGTTCGGGAAAACCGGAGGACCCGGAGAGAAGAATCCACGCAACCACGGGGAGAGAGAAAGACACGCAAACTCCAAATATTACGAGAGGTATCGTCAGGGTCGGGATCGAACCCACCGACCTCCTGTAGACTAGGCGAGGTAGCTAACATCTCCTAGTCAACCCCCGGGTAAACACCCCCAACCCGCACGCAGACACTTGCACACACACACGCCGGTTCGCCGGGTGGCGGCCGGACAAAGAGGTCGCAACCGGGTACCTGATACTCGTACCCTACCCGATACCCGGCTACCCGTAACCGGCCAGGTACGGGCACGGGTACCCGTTTGCGACCCTGGTGCGGCCGAGTACGGGTAGGCCGTGAGTCACCGGTGAGTAACCGTTTGTCACTCATTTCCCAACGTCTTGTCTCTTCTCACAATTCAAGTTCCTAGAATCAACCCACCCGCGCCTGCAACATGGCTTCATCCCAGAGGTCGCAATCGGGTACCCGTACTCGTACCCTACCCGATACTCGGCCGGGTACAGGTAGCCGGGTATCGGGTAGGGTACGGGTACGGGTACCCGTTTGCGACCCTGGTTCGGCCGGGTACGGGTACGGCTAAGGAATCAAAACCCGTTTGCGACCTCTGCCGCCGGGTTCTTACCGGCGCACTCGGGGCGGTCGGCGCGCGGCACGCACTCCACGGAGCCGGCGCGGCACGAGCAGGAGTGGCACGCGTCGCCCTCCCAGCGCTCGTCGTGGGCGCGGGCGCGCCCCTGCCACTCGCACGCCGGCCGGCGGCACTCGCAGGACTCCAGCTGCTTCACGCGACCCACCAACTCCACGTTCTGCCAGCGGGGGGGGGGGGGGGGCGGTGTAAAAGGGGGGGGGGGGTGGGAAGGGGCGCAGGAATGGGCAGCAAGGGGGGCAGCAAGGGGGCAGGAAGGGGGCAGGAAGGGGCGGGAGGGATGTGAGAATCGGGGCAGGGCATGTAGCAGGATGTCACATCGCAGGAGAGAGCGAGTCTTGTTGGGATCTCAGGTGGTTAAATAGACGGGCGAAACGTCGGACTCAGATTGCAAATGTTGTGGCTTGGATCTCCAACACACCGGTTAGTGCTGTACTAGTATACTACACTATACACTACACTACTATACACTACACTATACACCACACTATACACTAGTGCTGTACTAGTAATGAATCGGCACGTTCTGTTTACGTGACAACCTTTACTAGTTGGCTGTGTCGGGTGGTGGCGGGTTTAACAACACATTTATATTTACGCGATCTCACCCAAAAATATATATATATCGAACAAAATCACGACAACAACACAAAAAACAGTGCCATAAAAGAGTCTCCACCTTTCTCACTGCAGACCAAAAACCCAGACGTGTTTCTCCATTAACGCAGGGGTCGATTGTCATAAAATGTCCAGCAGTGACGCTGTCGTAGCGGACCTCATACATTCATACCGCCTGAACGCAGATTCCCATAAGAGTGGCAACCCTGGTGTGTGGGTGAGTGAGTGTGTGAGTGAGTGGGTGAGTGGGTGGGTGGGTGAGTGGGTGAGTGGGTGGGTGGGTGAGTGAGTGGGTGAGTGGGTGTGTGAGTGGGTGAGTGGGTGATTGTGTTAGTGAGTGAGTGGGTGAGTGAGTGAGTGAATGAGTGTGTGAGTGGGTGAGTGAGTAGGTGGGTGGGTGAGTGTGTGAGTGGGTGAGTGAGTGAGTGGGTGGGTGAGTGAGTGTGTTAGTGGGTGGGTGGGTGAGTGAGTGAGTGAGTGGGTGAGTGAGTGAGTGAGTGTGAGTGGGTGAGTGAGTGGGTGGGTGGGTGGGTGAGTGTGTGAGTGAGTGGGTGGGTGGGTGAGTGAGTGTGTTAGTGGGTGGGTGAGTGAGTGGTGGGTGAGTGAGTGAGTGAGTGAGTGAGTGCGTGAGTGGGTGGGTGGGTGGGTGAGTGAGTGTGTGGGTGAGTGAGTGTGTGGGTGAGTGAGTGTGTGGGTGAGTGAGTGGGTTAGTGAGTGGGTGGGTGGATGAGTGAGTGAGTGGGTGGGTGAGTGGGTGCGTGAGTGGGTGGGTGAGTGGATGGGTGGGTGGGTGCGTGAGTGGGTGGGTGAGTGAGTGTTTGAGTGGGTGAGTGGGTGGGTGAGTGGTTGGGTGAGTTGGTGAGCGAGTGGTTGGGTGAGTTGGTGAGCGAGTGGTTGGGTGAGTAGAGCCGGGTGAGAGCAAGGGGGGGCTATGGGGGGGGCTCTGAGTGAGAGAGTGACCCGTCAAATCTGGACATCCACACAGGGTCCCCCCCCCCCCTTGCATTGTTACTCGCTCACAATACATCACCTCGGCAGGGCGGGCGTGTTTGTTTAGTGGGGGGGGGGGGGTTACACGGCTCACTCTGTCACACACACGGAGAGCGAGAGGGTGAGTGGGGTGAGTGGGGTGGGGGGCCAGGAGGAGGGGGGGGGGCGTTTGGGCACGAGGAGAGCCTTGCCCTGAGCTCACTGGTCAACACAAAGGAGGCTGTTATCACTGGCGGTGTGCGCCAGTGCCTGTGTGTGTGTGCGTGTGTGTGTGCAAGTGTGTGCGTGTGTGCGGTAGTGTAGCGGTTAGCGCACTGCGCTATGAACCTGGCGACACGAGTTCGATTCCCGCTCACGGCCAACACCAGTGACGATTATCTGAACCGGTCCCGGCCTCCCCTAGGTCGACTCAGCCTCAAATGAGTACCTGGTGAGGTGTGTAAACATCGTCACTGGGGAGACAAAGGCGGTCGGGCGTGGTGCTGGCCACCCACCCCCTCGTGTACCGTTCTGGCCTTCATAGGTGCTCGCTAACAGCACTTGCCCCTACAGTCTGTTAAGGCTATACGGGGGATCTGTGTGTGTGCAAGTGTGTGTGTGAGTGTTTGTGCAAGTATGTGTGTGTGTGTGTGCAAGTGTGTGTGTGAGTGTTTGTGCAAGTGTGTATGTGTGTGAGTGTGTGTGCAAGTGTGTGTGCAAGTGTGTGTATGTGTGCGTGTGTGCGTGCGCGTGTGCGTGTGTGCGTGCGCGTGTGCGTGCGCGTGTGCGTGCGTGTGTACCTGTGTGTGTGTGTGTGTGCGCGTGTGTGCCTGTGCGTGTGTGCCTGTGCGTGTGTGTGCGTGTGTGCCTGTGCGTGTGTGCCTGTGCGTGTGTGCCTGTGCGTGTGTGCCTGTGCGTGTGTGCCTGTGCGTGTGTGTGCGCGTGTGTGCGTGTGCGTGTGTGCGTTCGAGCGGAGTGGAGTGGCAGTGGAGTGATGCGCGCTACGCTGCGCTACGGACACGGGTGTCCCGAGTTCGACTCCTGTTCACGACCACCAAGTGACGATTCTCTGAACCGGTCCTGAACCTTCCCCGAGGTCGGCTCAGACTCAAATGTGTACCTGGCGGTGCGCTGTGAACATCGCCACTGGGGAGACAAAGGCGGCTGAGGGTGGTGCTGGCCACCAACAACCCCTGGTGTACAGTCATAGGTGCTCGCTAACAGCACTTGCCCTAACAGTCTGGTAAGGCTGTACGGGGGATCTTTGTATTTGTGCGTGCTTAATTCACCATCACCATCATCATCAATGTGAGGTCCACTATCATCGTTATCATCACCAGTAAGATCTCGTGTGATCACGATCATTGTCGTGATCTAACATCATCATCCTCTTCATCATCCTTTATAGATATCTCCATCATCATCACCATCGACATCATCGATAAAAGTGCAGCAATAGTGTCACAATAATCAGTTTCGGATGATCAGAAATGTCGCGTCTTAAGCCTGAGTATTCATCCAAAACTTGGGGTCGCATCATCTAACAAAGACAAAGCTCCCCCGTATAACCTTAACAGATTGTTGGGGCAAGTGCTGTGAGTGGACAGCTGGCACTCTACCCCACTCACTCACCCCCACTCACCACGCCCTCACTCACTCACCCACACTCACCTCACACTCACTCACCCCCACTCACCACTCACTCATCCACACTCACCACTCACTCAACAACACTCACTCACCCACACTCACTACTCACCCTCACTCACCCACACTCACCCACTCAACCACACTCACCACTCACCACTCACTCACCCACACTCACATTCCTCCCAACCACTTTCACCCACCACCACTTTCACCACCACCACTTTCACCACCACCGCCGCCACCACCACGGTTCACCGAGCCGGAGGAATTTTTTTTGGCGCGCGGGCGCCATTCAAAACGTTCATTAATTTTGTGCGAAACAAGAAAAATAACGACGAACAAAACGAGGTCAGCGCCAGGCGACAGCACAGCCGCTGCGGGGGACGGGGGGGGGGGTCGTGCCGGGGGGGTCTGTCACTTGGCCGGCGAACACCCTGCCGACAAGTTCGATTCCCGTCCCAGTCAACCGGTGATGCAAACTCGGCACGACGCGACCGCGTGCTTCGCCACGGTGCGAAGTGAAGCCGTGAGCCACACGAGGAAGGATTAGAACCCATTACTGTGCAGCCCCCCCCCCAACCAGCCGCTTCACACAGCCCCCCCCCCCTAGCCATCATGCCTAGATCCCTGCACCTCCGATCATAAACGGCGAACCAAGATATAAGAAACTCGTGGAGCGAAACGTCGAACATCGCACCGAGCAACCGTACAGTTTATTGTCCTTCCCCGCACCTCCGATTAGTACGGTTGGCTACGTACGGTGCGAAAGAGGTTCAACATACACACATAGACTCACACAGAGACCCATAGACTCACAGAGACCCGTAGACTCACAGAGACCCGTAGACTCACAGAGACCCATAGACTCACACAGAGACCCATAGACTCATACAGAGACCCGTAGACTCACACAGAGATCCATAGACTCACACAGAGATCCATAGACTCACACAGAGACCCACAGACTCACACAGAGACCCATAGACTCACACAGAGACCCATAGACTCACACAGAGACCCGTAGACTCACACAGAGACCCGTAGACTCACACAGAGATCCGTAGACTAACACAGAGACCCATAGACTCACACAGAGACCCATAGACTCGCACAAAGACCCATAGACTCACGCAGAGATCCATAGACTCACACAGAGACCCACAGACTCACACTTAGACCTACAGACTCACACAGAGACCCATAGACTCACACACAGACACAGACTCACGCAGAGACCCATAGTTTGTTGTCCTTCCCCCCAATTAACACGGTTGGCTACGTACGGTGCGAAAAAATTCCAACATACCTACATACATGTGACCACCACGTTCGATGTACAATGTGCTCTCGACCTTGCTCAGGTCACCCACTCAACATAGTTGGGGGTCTAAACAACAACAATAATAATAAGGCCACGCTTTGGGGCCCTCTGCTGAGTCGGTGGTCTGGACAAGGCTGAGAATCGCCGTGCGCGCGTGTCGGTCGCGTGGCGCTGACCGCATCGCCGTTGACCGGATCGCCGTTGGCCGCATCGCTGCCATCACCGGGCAATCCGCGAGGACATCTGCGTCTTCCGGACGGGGGCGGCCGGTCTGTTTGGGCCATTGTCGCTGCTCCCCCCTCGAATCTTTGGATCGTCTCTTCCCCCCCCCCTCCAGGATTTTTTGTTAATGAGCATTTACAACGTGCGGTCCATCGTCGGATGTCCGGCAAAGGGGGCGCGGGACTTTGCAAAACGCCGGATAATCACGTGAAATAGATTGTCATTAAAAAATTGCTTAATGTTGCACATTCTTGCACGACGTTACGTTTTTCGGTGTGTGTTCGTGTTTTTTGTGTTTTTAATTTGTTTACCGTGTGAAATTGACATAGGTGAACACACAAATGGACGCAAATAAATGGCCTGCTGTAACAAGTGACTCTATCCACTGAACCGTACTCACCACTCCAATCTCGAAGACTCTGCATTATGGGGTGATGTGTATATACGTGCAGTATTGTCATTGTTTAAGTTGTACGCAGTGTATAATGTACCCCATGCAATATTTGTCACTGAAATCAAGCGTATCTACACTGATGTGTCACACGCACATGCCGACGACTGGTTAACAGCCTTTGGAGCGTTGGAAGCAGCCCTGATAATCGTGCAGTGCCAGATAATCGATGATCAACCGTACACACATGCTAGCTGACACAACAGCGTGGACTAATATCCATCTGTCCCATCGCTACTGGAATAGAACGCTGCCCCCCCTCGAACACACGCGTATATTCTCTCCTCCCGAGCGCTCCGATAGCCTCCCACCACGCTATGAAAGCCCTCGCTCCTATTGGCCGAAAACATCTTAATATACAGAGGGGACTGCAGAGCTTGGGAACTCGTTGGCAGCGACAAGACCGGCTCGCCGCGCGGCTCCTGCTGCCTGCCCCGCTCGTCCACGGTCCCCCCCTCCAGCCTGCTCCCATGCGTCACGACTTGTCGAGCGAAACTAAACTCACACTATAAACAATGTTTTTTTTTGTTTGCCGTTCAAGGCCCCACTGAGCTACGTAGCTCGTTCGCAGAAGCGACCCGGCCATCGCAAACGATGGCTCAACGGAGCGGCTTATCGCGCGGAAATTGACATCGGGCAAAATATTATGAAACGCGCGGCGATGTTGACTCCAAATGTGGACGGAAAAAGCGGAGGGCCCGGAGATGAATCCACGCGATCACGGGGAGAGAGAGAGAGAGAAACACGCAAAGTCAAAACATACAGCAGCAGCAGGCGTCGTCGGGGTCGGGATTGAACCGACGACCTCCTGCGTACCCAGGTGAGGTGGTTAACATCTCCTAGCCACCGTGATGATGAGAGAGAGACACGCAGACTCCAAATATACAGCAGCAGGCGTCATTAGGGTCGAGATCGAACCCACGACCTCCTGCGTACCCTGGCGAGGTAGTTAACATCTCCTAGCCACCGTGATGATGATGAGAGAGAGAGACACTGAAACTCCAAATACACAGCAGCAGGCGTCAGGGTCGGGATCGAACCCACGGCCTCCTGTAGACCAGGCGAGGTGGTTAACATCTCCTAGCCACGGTGGCGCCCCGATTGCCATCGCCGTGAACGATGCGCTCGATATGAAACGTAAACACTTCGCGGATAACGAAGCATCTTGCGTCGGCAGTGGAGCGTGGCCACAAATGTAACCAAAACAACGCGAGGCATTCGTCAGCGTCAACGCGGTCTCTCCGTGCACGGCAAAGGCGGTGCCAAGGCCCAAGCCGTTTTCATTTTAAACATTATTGTTATTACGTAACACGTCCCTGTATAGCGTTGACAAGACCGTCGGGTCGAGCGCTTCTGGATTTGAAGTTTTCGTGACTGCAAGGATTCATACTCTTTGTTTTTTTCGGTAAAGTCACGTGGGTAAAACATTTAAATAAATTAAATCACGACGTTTCGGGCGCAACACAAGCGTCCATTCCTGAAGAAGGATGCTTGTGTTGCACCCGAAACGTCGTGATTTAATTTATTCAAAAATTTGACCCACGTGACTTTATCGAAAAAACAAAGAGTATGAGTCGAGCGCTGTATGCGAGCAGCGTCTACGAAGGCCGGCACGGCGTGTGACGGGGGTCGGGTGGCCGGCACGACGGTTAGCCGCTTTTGTCTTCCCAGTGCTGGTGGTCACACAGCGGTCCTGTGACCGAGTTGAAATGTTTGCCGGGTCTGTAGGGCGGCGCGCTAACCCACCACACCGCCCGCAACGTACGAAGACGCACGGTGACAACAACAACAACAACAACCGCCATTCGCCACCAAGTGGCAGTGACGTCACCGCAGCGCCTGTGCCAGGCTACGTGCACGTTGAGGCCACGTGAAGTTCTTAAATTTGGAGCTTTCGTGACTGCAGGAATTACTCTTTGGTTCTTTCGGTAAAGTCACGTATAAAGATAAAATATTATTTAATTTATTATTTTATCTTTATACGTGACTTTACCGAAAGAACCAAAGAGCCACGTGAAGTGTCGAGGGGCAGACCCAGGTGCCACGGGTCGACTGACTGAGATGATTGGCCGATGCGCCACCTGTGCCAACTTGCTGACACACACACATGCGAGTACAAATTGTGCCCTGACCTCAACACAGCAGCAGCAGCAGCAGCAGAATTACTGCAGCTGCTGCTGGCGCTAGAGAGAGAGATAGAGCAGCCCCAGCGCTTGCTGCGCTGACAGATCTGAAGCGATGAACTCCGCGTGACGCCTGGCGCAAACGTCGGCCAAAAAGAAAACCCGCGTGGTAAAAGCCGGCCACAGCTGACGTTGAGGCCCACTCACACACCCCCCGCCCCCCCCCCCCGCCCCCCCCCCACAGCATCGAACTTTAGTGGAGGAATTTAATAACGCAGCTCCGCGACTGGGAAGAATATCTTGGACGTCTTTCATTCTCGAGATTTATTTTGGTGGAATCTGCTTTGGCTGTTTTGTTTTAAATCTTTACCCAACACAGAATTACATTTAACAAAAATATAATAATATATATCAAAACGTGCGCTGCAACGGATTGAATATCGGACGCAGCTGCTGGGGTGCGGGACGCGCTACGTAGACCGGCGCGATCGAACAGATTCCCGGCAAATTATGATGAGGATGTCTCCCTCCCTCTCCCACGCGGCCTCCCATTCAACACGTGAACGTCGCTGGGCCGACGGTTCTGACCAAACGCCAACCTTGGCCCGCCGACGTCGGCATGTTTACTGGATACGTGTGTTTGTACGTTCAACTTGGTTCGCACCGTACGTAGCCAACCGTGCTAATCGGAGGTTTGGGGGAAAGACAACAGATTATGGATTTCTGTTCGAGTCTATGGGTCTCTGTGTGAGTCCATGGGTCTCTGTGTGAGTCTATGGGTCTCTGTGTGAGTCCATGGGTCTCTGTGTGAGTCCATGGGTCTCTGTGTGAGTCTATGGGTCTCTGTGTGAGTCTATGGGTCTCTAGGTCTCTGTGTGAGTCTATGGGTCTCTGTGTGAGTCTATGAGTCTCTGTGTAAATCTATGGACCTCTGTGTGAGTCTATGAGTCTCTGTGTGAGTTTATGGGTCTATGTGTGAGTCTATGGGTCTCTGTGTGAGTCTATGGGTCTCTGTGTGATGAGTCTGTGGGTCTCTGTGTGAGTCTATGGGTCTCTGTGTGAGTCTATGGGTCTCTGTGTGAGTCTATGGGTCTCTGTGTGAGTCTATGGGTCTCTGTGTGAGTCTATGGGTCTCTGTGTGAGTCTATGAGTCTCTGTGTAAATCTATGGACCTCTGTGTGAGTCTATGCGTCTCTGTGTGAGTTTATGGGTCTCTGTGTGAGTCTATGGGTCTCTGTGTGAGTCTATGGGTCTCTGTGTGATGAGTCTATGGGTCTCTATGTGATGAGTCTATGGGTCTCTGTGTGAGTCTATGGGTCTCTGTGTGAGTCTATGGGTCTCTGTGTGAGTCTGTGGGTCTCTGTGTGAGTCTGTGGGTCTCAGGGTCTCTGTGTGAGTCTATGGGTCTCTGTGTGAGTCTGTGGGTCTCTGTGTGAGTCTATGGATCTCTGTGTGAGTCTATGTATGTATGTTAAACCTCTTTCGCACCGTACGTAGCCAACCGTGCTAATCGGAGGTGCGGGGAAGGACAACAGACTGCACGGTTGCCCGGTGCGATGTTCGACGTTTCGCTCCACAAGTCTCGTATATCTTCGTTCGCCGTGTATGATCGGCAACTCTGGCAAGCCGGTGCCGGTTACGACTCAGGCAAGCACACCGCACCAAGTACTCATTGAGTCAACCTATGGGAGGCCCAGGACCGATTCAGATAATCGTCACTGGCGATGGTGGCCTCGTGAACGGGAAGGTCCGTAGCGCAGGGCGCCAACCACCGCTTTCAACAGACTATTGGGGCAAGTGCTGTTAGCTAGTTAGCACCACCTATGAAGGCCGGAGTGGCACACGAGGGGGTGGGTGGCCAACACCACGCCCGGCCGCCTTTGTCTCCCCAGTGGCGATGTTTACACACCGCACCAGGTACACACCAACATATACGCATGGTTAAATTTCGATTTAAAGCTTTCGTGACTGCAGGGATTCATCTTCTTGGTTCTTTCGGTCACGTAGAAGGGAAGTAATAAAATAATAAAAATAAGACGCTGTCTCCCCGACAGACCTGGTCTTCACCTGAGGACGGCTGCTTGCGTTGTGGCCGAAACGTCGTGAGAATTATTTTATTATGTTTTATTTTTATTATTTTATTACTTCCCTTCTACGCGACTTTACCGAAAGAACCAAGAAGATATACGCACTGGTGTAGACACAGACGCCCCCCGCATGTACCTGAGCCTTGAGCATGTCCAGCATGGTGGCGAGGCCCTGGAACTCCTGCTCCAGCCGGGACAAGCGACCAGCGGCGTCTCCGGAGGACAGGGGCGGGCGGGCGGCGACGCGCGCCACCGTGTCCGTGTCCAGCCTGCACCACAAAGACATCCCCTGAAGCCTTAACAGACTGCCGGAGGCAAGAGCTGTCGGGTAGCACCTACGAAAGCCGGCATGACACACGAGGGGGTGGCCAGTACCATGCCCAGCCACACACTCCACACAGAGCACACACACTGCACACACCACACACTACACACACACTACACGCCACACACTCCACACTTGCCACATGCACTACACACACCACACACACTGCACACACCACACAGACCACACACACTGCACACACCACACAGACCACACACACTGCACACACCACACACTACACACACACTACACGCCACACACTCCACACTTGCCACATGCACTACACACACCACACACACCACACACACCACACACACTGCACACACCACACAGACCACACACATTACACGCACCACACAGACCACACACACTACACGCACCACACTTGCCACACGCACTACACGCACCACACACCCCAGCACCGGGCCTGGCCGCCTTTGTCTCCCCAGTGCTGATGTTTACGCATAGCACCAGGTACTAATTCGAGGCTGAGTTGATCTAGGGGAGGCCCAGGACCGGTTTAAATAATCGTCACTGGTGTTGGCCGTGAGCGGGAATCGAACCCGGGTCGCTAGGTTCATAGCGCAGCGCGCTAACCGCTACACTACCACTCCTCACATACACACACACAGACACACACACATACACACACACACACAGACACACACACAGACACACACACAGACACACACACACACACACAGACACACACACATACACACACACACACACACAGACACACACACATACACACACACACACACAGACACACAGACACACACACAGACACAGACACACACACAGACACATACACATACACACACACAGACACACACACAGACACACACACAGACACACACAGACAAACACGGGTGACCCAAGACCTCATCTGAGTAGTAACTGCCATGGTGGCTAGGAGATGTTAACTACCTCGCCTGGTACGCAGGAGGTCGTGGGTTCGATCCTGACCCTGACGACGCCTGCTGCTGTATATTTGGAGTTTGTGTGTCTCTCTCTCTCATCATCATCACGGTGGCTAAGGAGACGTTAACTACCTCGCCTGGTATATAGGAGGTCATGGGTTCGATCCTGACCCTGACGACGCCTGCTGTACAGTTGGAGTTTGCGTGTTCTCACCGTGGATTTTTCACCGGGTCCTCTGGTTTTCCCTCCACATTTAGAATCGACGTCACCTGTTCAGACTGTGTCTGGCCGCTATCAATCTGCACGCGGTGATGATGAGGCCACTTCATTGAGCTATCATTTGTGGTAGCCACGTCGCTTGTGATAAAGAACTGTAGAGTTTAGCGGGGCCTTACCTGGTAAACCAAAATATTGCTTCAGTTCATCTGGAGCGCTGCGCCAAACCCTGCTCCACCTTCCCCCCACACTCACCTGTCTGCCCCACCATCACCGCCACCGTCACCGCCAACCCCCTGGTCCGCCAGCAGAGGAGAGCCGTGACTCCCGACGCGTCCACCGCCACCACCGCCACCACCGCCATCACCGCCACCACCGCCACCACCGCCACCACCGCCACCACCGCCACCACCGCCACCACCGCCACCACCGCCACCATCGCCGCCGTCTCGGCCCACGCCACGGTGCCGGCCTCCACGGAGCTCCACCTCCCTCGACGCCAGGTTGAACGCCTCCACGTCGTGCCTCTGGGCGTACCCGCCGCCCCCACCTCCTCCTCGTCCTCCTCCTCCTCGCTCGACACTGCGGCCGTCGTCGTCATCGTCGCTCTCATCGTGGAGGTCGTCGGGGTAGTAGTCCAGCTCGGCGTCGGGCTCCAAGCCCCGCGGCCCGTACAGCGCGTAGTCCACCTCGTGGTCCACCTCGTGGTCCACCTCGTGGTCCACCTCGTCGTCGCTCCCCAGTCGCGTGTCGTCCACCGGGAGGGGGTGCCTCTCATCGTCGTCGTCATCCGCCTCCACCGCCACCTCGTCGCCGTCGCCGTCGCCGTGTGGGCGGGGCGGGGCCGCCGGGCGGAATCGAGAGATCGGCGCGCGGTGACGCGCCGAGCCCGGGGGACCGGCAAATCCCGGCCCCGTCTCCCCGTCGGTGTCCTCCTCCACTTCGCCAACCAGCGGACGAGCTTCTCGAGAATCGTCGCCATCACCACCGTCGCCACCGTTGTCACGGTCGTCATGGTCGCCACCATCACCACCATCACTGCCGTCACCGCCGTCACCACCGTCGCCACCGTCATCACCACCATCACCGCCGTCACCACCATCACCACCATCACCACCATCACCACCATCACCACCATCACCGCCGTCGTCACCATCACCACCATCGCCACCGTCGCCACCGTCGTCACCATCACCACCATCACTGCCATCACCGCCATCACCGCCGTCACCGCCGTCACTGCCGTCACCACCGTCACCGCCGTCGTCGCCGTCATCCACTTGAAAGCCCCCAGCGAGCCGCTCGTCTGAACCGGGCCGCGTGGCACCGACGATGCCGGACCATCGGCCATCCAGTTTCTGCGAGCCAGCATCCCTCGATGGCTCGAGTTTGGAGCCGGGGTCACGGCCGGGGTCACCGTCAGGGTCACGAGCCAAGTCAGCAGTTCCTCCCCAAGCTTCCGCATCGGGGCGTTCTGTGGTTGTCGCCATCCGATCTTCGTGGGAGACGCGGTGGAACGAAGACCGGGCCCTTCCTCCTACGTCGTCGTCGCCACCACCATCGTCGAGGTCACTCACCGGGCCGAGGCCTGGGGCCACGGGGAACTCTCCGTCGCTCTCAACGCGACCTCCGCCCTCGGCCGCCCCCGTGACCCCGTCCAGGCCGGACGTCTCGAGGACCGATGAGTCTGGCGCCGGAGGTAGGCGAAGTCCGTCGTAGTCATCGTCGTTTTCATCGCTCGCTGCCGCTGTTGTCGTCGTTGTAACGGAGGAGCCGTCGAGTTCCGTCGTCACCGGTGCCAGGGTCGTAGGGCGCGGGGTCGTGGGGCGCGGGGTCGTGGGGCGCGGGGTCGTGGGGCGCGGGGTCGTGGGGCGCGGGGTCGTGGGGCGCGGGGTCGTGGGGCATGGGGTCGTGGGGCACGGGGTTGTGGGGTGCGGGGTCGTGGGGCGTTGGGTTGTAGGCAGTGTCGTAGGGCGTGGGGTCACAGGGCGTGGAGTCGTAGGCGGGGTCGTACGGCTAGGCGGGGTCGAAGGGCGTGGTGGGGTCGTAGGGCGTGGTGGGGTCGTAGGGTGTGGCCGGGTAGTAGGGCGTGGCGGGGTAGTAGGGCGTGGCGGGGTCGTGGGTCGCGGAGTCATGGGCCTGACCGTGCTGTTTGTGGCGGTCCCTTGGGGTTTTGGACCAAGGTCTTCATCTGGAAAACAAGCGAGGCATTTTCATCATGCGCAGAAGCTCAGTTTGCCACCAGGGGTCCTACAGTACAGCAAGTAGGTTGCAAGACTGTATATCAACTAGTATACGGTGGAGCATTGCGCAGTGTCTTTGACTATGTGCTATGAACCCGGCGGCCTGAGTTCGATTCCTGACCGTGGCTAACAATCAGTGGCGAGTGATATCCGAACGGTCTGGGGAGGCCTTCATCCAGCAGTGGATTGACACACGGTTGTAGGTATGCATGTGTGTTGGACTTATTTTGCACCGTACGTAGCCAACTGTGCTAATCGGAGGGTGCGGGCGAAGGACAACAAACTGAACAGACAAAGCGGTTCTAAAGAAATTAGTTTTCAATCGAGGTGATTTAAAAGTGCATTGCTCCCAGCGGTTTCCTAATATCGGAAGCAAGAGACCCATTGAAACCCACAGAGACCCCCACAAGAAGTGCATCTGAAAGCGCACGGCGGTGCGGCGACCAACATCTTTGTTCGATGGTTTAGCCAAAAGCCGCTGCTACTGCGAGCACGACCGGAGTGTCGCGCGATGGTGGTTTATGTCGTTTGACGAGATCAGCGGCGAGGCGTTGTTCGTTCACTTGTGGCCGCAGAAGCGCATCCGAGAGCGCCGTGCGGCGACGAACGCTCCGCTGGTGACCTCGCGCACGGAGCACCCGGCGATCGGGGCTCACGCACACACGCCGATCTTCTTTCGCGCCGCACGCAGCCGACACAGCACGCAGGATGTTGGGGTTAGGGTCAGGGTTGGCGTCGGCGCTAGGGTTCAGCGTCGGGGTGCCGGTGTTCAGCCGCGCGTTCGTCGCGATTCGAGTGACGAGTTATGAACGAGCGGCTGTGGGCGGCCCAGCGGGAACGGCCGTTCTCAGCGGCCGCTGCACGTGGGGCCGCGACTTCCCGGCCGACGGGAGACGCATCGCGACGGGCGCGAGTGGGAGGCGTCGCGAGAGGTCGTGACCTCCCCTTTGCCCCCCCTGCCCACCCCCCCCTTCCTCCATGTGGGGGGCATTCTGTTGTCTTGTTGATTCTTGCGTTGCTTTGAAAAGAGAATAAAAGCCGGGCTCGTGTGTGGGCGGTAGGAGCACGGTGAAATGTGTCCGTTGCGTCCGTCCATCCATCCGTGCGTCCGTCTGTTCATCTTTCAATCTGTATGTCCGTTTGTTTGGCTGTCCGTCCCTCAGTGTGTCTCTCCATTTCTGTCACGTTTGTGTGTGTCTGTGTGTTCATCTGTCTGGTGTTCGCGAACAGACACGTGTATATCGCCCGAGCAACCTGTGAAGACTATGCGGGTGTGGCGGGAGCGGGTCTTTGTCCTTGTCCACGTGAGTTTCTTTCTAGAAACCATTTTGTCTTTCTGTTTAGTTTTTTGTCCCGGTTGTTTGATCGCCGGCGGACACGATCGGAGTCACAGCGACCGGCCCGGCGGAACGGAGCGGAACGGGGAAGCGGACGACGCAGAGCCACCCCTGGCACCCCCTCCTCCTTCCAAGTGGCCTCTCTCTTCGTCACGCCACCAAGAGGGCGGCGAGTTTCCCGTCCCGCCGCTGCTCTCACAAGGCACAGCGGGTGGGAAACACGCTGCCCTATCCAGACCGATATCCAATTCTCGGAGTTTGAACGTAGCCAGACTGAGTGCAAAAGAGCCAAACGTCAATTGGTGACCCGACTGAGACCGCTGACCCCACACGCTGAAGAACCCGGTTTAACCGCAGGCAGTTAAAGCATTGACAGCTCAGCCTGATCTGCTGTTTCTCTCTCTCTCTCTCTGTGTATCTAACTATCTGTGTGCATCAATGTAAGGGTGGGGGAGCGGTGGTGTCGCGGTGAGCGCGCTGTCACTACGAACCCTGGCTCACGACCACCGGCGATTATCTGAACCCGTCCTGGGTCTCCCCTAGGTCGACTCAGCCTCACGCGAGTGACAAAGACGGCCCCGGCGTGGCGCCGTTGACCCCGGCGTGGCGCCGCGCCGGCCTTAATAGGCAGTCGCCGCCAGCACTTGCCCCAACTGCGCGCGCAGGCTACCTGGGCGGTGTGTTGGATCTTTGTCTTGGTATCGATGCGTGTCGTGGATAAGAGCGCGCGGGCGTCGTACGTATCAAATAAACCCTCTCCCGCGGGACGCGAAGCAAGGGAACAAAGCGGGGGGACCGGCTCGCACCATCTTGCTTCAATTTACTCCGGGGTGCCGCTCAAAATTAACTTTATTTTTTTTATTTTTCAGACAAAGCTTAAACATGTGCTGGCGGCAGGCGCGCGCAGGCACGCAGCGGACGCGTGTTCAACACGAGTCCGCGCGTACCACGGCGTACCACCACGTACCACCATGTACCACTACGCCCGGTCATACGCGCGGACGCGTGTTCAACACGAGTCCACGCGTACCGCTGCGTACCACCACGTACCACCACGTACCACCATGTACCACCACGCCCGGTCATACGCGCGCACTCATGTTGAACACGAGTCCGCGCGTACCGCCGCGCAAACGCAGGGGGGTCGCGCAGAGTCTCAGAGGGCTCCCCCTGACCGCTGCGGAGAGTTGCGTCGCAGCGTCGCAGCGGTTGAGTTGTTGGCGCGGTGTCCGACGTTTCGCTGCGGCTCCATCAGCAGCGCACACACGCACAACAGCAGCGGCTGCGCTGACATCACCACGGCGCTTGTGCCAGGCTAGATGCACATTGAGGCCACGTGAAATGTGGAAGGCTCGCTGCCGACAGGAGGTCACGGGACAGACCCGGGTGGTGCCGTGGGGTGGACCGACTGTGCTTCCCCCCCGCCCCGCCCACCGAGCCAACTCGCTGCGCTTTATCCACCTGGCGCTCCGCTCGTTGTTGTGAGCGTCGCCCTGCTGCCCTCCGCGCATGCACACGTACACGCACGTGCGTGTGCGTGCACGTGCGCGTGTGCTCTGAGCGCATAACTGGCGAAAGCGAACGTAATTCAATACAAAGCGCGTAACGAAACACCGCCCCGCCGCGGAACGCGACGAGGCCAGCTGGGACGAGGAGAGAGGCACAGCGCGAGGAGACGGAGAGAGAGAGGGGAGGGGCGTTGGGGGGGGGGCCCAAGCAAAAGCTCCGGGCACCCAGGAAGCTCAAGGCCCCCCCCCCCGCTACCACCGAACAGAAAACAGTGGGGCAAGCGCCGTCACACGCTCCGCCGGTGAAACGTGACGAGATCACTGCCGCACGCAAATCTGCGCAGTGCTTCTTCACCTTGACTGCAGCCTTGCACCCCTTGGGTTCTCAATGTTAATAGCTACGCAGAGGGTTTGATGAAACGAAGTTAAGTTGTCACTTACGTCGCCCCGAGCTTCACTTGTGTTTTCGATTATTTACCTTCGAGAAAAAAACACCTGACCACGTGAGCGAGCGAGAGACCGGACGGAATCGGTGAGTGAAGTTCGTGGGAGCAGTCACCTTGGTAGCAGCTAGAGAAGCGTCGCAAGGAGGCGACTGGCCGACTGTGAGCGAGCGAGCGACCGGATTGAATCGGTGAGTGCTGGCTCATCAATCAGCCCGACCGCTTTACGTCGCTTCCCTCGGTGACTTATCGCAGTCGGTAGCGGGGTGGTGGGGGGGTGTGGGGGTGGTGGGGATCCGTGGGCCGTGGTCTCGGTGGCTCAGACCACTGGCGCCACCGCCCGGCCCTCCTCCTCCCCCTCGTCCTGTCGCGCCACGCTCCATCATCGCGCTGGCGGAGGCCCCGGGGATCACGATCCACGCCACGCAGGTCACCGCCGCGGCTTTCAGGGTCGGGAGTTCTTTTCGCTCGCGGATGTCCGCTGCCCCCACGAGCTGCCGCTACCCGCCTTGAGCTTCGCTCGCGGGGTCGCGTCGTGTTGTTGTTATTGAATTTAAGATGTTGAGGTTTAGGAAAATGCCACGTGGCGCGACGGTCATCGCGCTGGAACTCGCGATCCCGACGTCGCCGGTTCGGATTCCAGCTCGAATCTGCCACAACACCTCGCCGCAGATCTCGTTCAGGAGCTATAAACCATCACCACCACGCGACACTCCGCTCATCTTCACAGCAGCAGCAGCGGCAGCGACTTTGGCTCATCGAACAAAGACGGTGGCGGTCACCGCATCGTCCAGCACTTTTGAGATGCGCTTCTGCGGCCGTCTGGAACGCCCTTCATTCAGATGTTGTCCTTCCCCCGCACCTCCGATTAGCGCGCACTTGGCAACGCACGGCGCGAAAGAAGTTCAACGCAACGTACGTACGTAGTCTCCCGGGCGGAGCGGCATTTGAAACGACGGCGCAACTTTCTTAAATCTCCCCCCCCCGACCCCCACGTCGCCCCCAGCAGCTGCGCGAACGGGTGCACCTCCAGCCACACAAAAAAACATGCCTCTATTTTCACGCTATTTTTCATACTATTTTTTTTTATTTTACCCGGTAAGGGCCCCCCGCCCCCCGACTGAGCTATTGCGGTAGCTTTTTTTCGGAAGCGACGTGGCCAACGCGTGGACATTTCACCGCAGCCGATCAGCTCTGCAAGTCTACGATGGGCAGGGTCGTCGCGACAAAGCGTGAGAGAGAGCGAGAGAGCGCGCAGGCCACAAACACCCTCTGCCCAAGAGGGGGTGAGCTGCAGCGGAGAGGGCCCTTCTGCCAGCAGTGGCGCGAGTGGGCAATTGCAGAGGCTGCCCCTTTGCCTCTCACCTAACCCAACTTTTTTTCTTTATTTTTCTCAAATTTAACTGCGGAATCTCTCAGCGGCGGCGGCGGCGCTGGCTCAGCTCTTCGACGCCGGCAATTAGGAGCCGGCCCGAAACGGCGTCTTGCCACCTGCGCCCGTTGTGTTGTTGTTGTTTTTATGTAAAGAAGTGGGGGGGGGGGGGGGGTCCCTAATTAATCACTCGTGGTTTTATTTGTTTCACTTTATTTACATTTCCACGCGCGCAACATTTTTTGGGGGTTTTTAGTTTTACGCTCTCCCCAAACTGCGGGCCGACCGAGCCGAGCCGGATGGGGAGGGGGGGGGCACGTGGGGGGAGGGGAAGGGGGGGCACGTGGGGGGGGGGAGGGGGCACGTAGTAGGGGAGGAAGAAACCCAACCTCCTCAGTAAATCCTCTCTGCAAAGTATTTTACTTCAGTATTGGGGGGGGGGGGGGGGCTCTTTGATTGATTGATAGCCCCCCCCCCCTCGCACACCCCCCCCCCCCCCCCCGCTGCTCCGTCGTGGTAAGGTTCACCTTGGAGGCCCGGGCAGTGCCATGGCCTGCGGCTGAGTCCGCCGGGGAAGATCTTCGCCATTCGCCAGTAGCCCTGGAGCACAGAGGGCACAGTCAGAGTGGGAATCTTCGTCAGTCCTGGAGAAATCCGATGAGCTGTGAAGCTCTTTGTGTTTTTTTTTAACGTCATTTTCTTTTTTTAAGTAGACGTCCTGTCAGGGGGCACGGGATCAGAAAGTTTCAACCACAAACTATAAAAACAAGAACACGATAGCAGTGCAACGTATAGGAAAGGTAAGGAAAGCACTTTAAATAATAAATACATAAAAATGGATGAAGTTATGTAGCTGTGCAATAATTACACCAATTGCCAAGCTTGGGCAAGGCAGAAACAGAACAACACAAGCAGCCCCAGACCACACCGAGACAATACAATACACATTACAATACACAATCATACAATACACAATACAACGCATAATACAATACAATACACAGTAAAATACACAGTCCCTCCATAAAATAGCAAATAAAAATTGAACTCTATATTTGTTTACATCAGAGTGAGAGAGATGCGTTCAGACAGAGATCCCCAACACAGCTTCTCTCTCACCGTGCGTAGGCCAGCCGTGCTAATCGGAGGTGCGGGGGATGGACAACAACACCAAACACAACAACAAGCAGTTCCAAAGAAATTCGTTTTCAAACCAAATTTGAAAGTGCATTGCTCCAGTGGCTTCCTAATAACAGACCGCTGGGGCAAGTGCTGTCAGCGAGTAGCAGCACCTACGAAGGCTGGCATGGCACACGAGGGGGTGGCTGGCCAGCACCACGCCCGGCCGCCTTTGTCTCCCCAGTGCTCCCACCGATGTTGGCTGTGATCGGGAATGAAACTCAGACTGCTGGCTTCCGAGCGCGGCGGGTTAACCACTGCCCTATGAGGTATTTTTATCTACCCGTAAAGGCCTCACTGAGGCTTAACACTCGTTCCGAAGGGAGCTATAACGCACGTTTATTAAATATACGTCGGATTATTTCGCAGAAACTCGTTCAATAAGTACTTGGCGCAAGCGACTGCGCAGTTATATAAGGCTATAAAAATGTTATTATTATGATGTGTCTGTCATTTATTTTATTTTCCCCAAAACTTTATCCAGAGCGCGCAACAACGGCGTTCTGGCACGGACGCGAAGTGTCCACTCGGAGCTGGAGAGCGACCCACGGGAAGCGGATGTCAAAGAACTAGTCTTGAGGTCACCCCTTCTCTCAGACAGGGCCTCTGGTCCCACGCAGTTAAGACGGGTGCCACTTTCTCAGAATCCACCGTGCCCCACGTGACGAACGTCCCACCGATAGTTTTAAGTCGACTCACGGAGCCGGGGAATGTTTGGCAATTTAAGCGCAGAAGCACGTTTGACGCGATGATTGTGATTTTTGTGTTTTTCGTGTGAAGCCATTGGTGACTCGCTAACGTACTCCGGATTAGCGGCATTGACCTCTTGACCTGTCCCGTGACCTTGCCACCGAAAAGCACCGACGATTAAGGGCAGAAACATTTTAATTTAATTTGTTTTAATGTCAAGAGAGTTTCCGTGCTCGGATGCCGAAGCGCGAGGTGTGGTCCTGATCCCACGGTTTGCGATTCCACATTCCTATGGCCAGGGCTGATTTTTGTACTTTCAAAAACAGCGGCACTGGGTGTCTGCGAAGCAATCCGAGAGACGGGGGATTAAGAGGGAAAGACTCCAGACCCGGGAACGTGTGTACACAGTCAATCACCCACCACCACCACCACCCCACTCACTCGTGACTGAGACGTGTGGGTCAGAACGCTCCCGTTGTCCAATCTACGAGCGAGAACGCACAGGAACGGCTCAAAGTGAATTGATGGGCCGTCCCCAGAGGTCAGAGTTTGCCCTGCGTCCGTGAGTCCGTGTGTGTGCGTGCGGGGAGCGGTGATGCAGTGGTTAGCGCTACGCTGCGCTATGAAGCTGGCGACCCAGGTTCGATTCCCGCTCACGGCCAATACCGGTGACGATTATCTGAACCAGTCCTGGGCCTCCCCTACGTCGACTCAGCCTTAAATAAGTACTTGGTGCAGTGTGAGAATTATTTTATTATGTTTTATTTTTATTATTTTATTATTTCCCT
The DNA here is from genome assembly GCF_965212315.1 of Lampetra planeri. NCBI lineage: Eukaryota > Metazoa > Chordata > Hyperoartia > Petromyzontiformes > Petromyzontidae > Lampetra > Lampetra planeri. The sequence goes on from NC_136170.1 coordinate 1,016,690, forward strand.
TCTACATGACTTTACCGAAAGAACCAAGAAGATTAAAGTTTTTTGTTTATTTTACCAGGTAAGGCCCCACCGAGCCATGTTGCTCTTTCTTTCAGAAGCGACCTGGCCACAAGTGATGGACTAACGAAGTGGCTCATCATCATTATCATCATCGCGTGGAAATTCATAGCAGCCAAATACTCTAAACGCATGACGTCGATCCTAAATGTGGAGGGGAAAACCATCGGAGGACCCGGAGAAAAATCCACGCGACCACGGGGAGAGAGAGAAAGACAGATTCGCAAACTCCAAATACACAGCGGGCGTCAGGGTCGGGATCGGACCCTCGACCTCCTGCGTATCAGGCGAGGTAGTTAACAACCTGCCTGGCCACCGTGGTCATGATGAGAGAGAGACACGCAAACTCCAAATGACACCAAACGTCAGGGTTTAGGGGATCAAACCCTCGACTTCCTGCGAATCAGGTGAGGTAGTTAACATCTCGCCGGCGCCCGCCGCCGTATCTCCGCACGCCACCGCGGGGGAACTCACCACAAACTTGCCGGCCGCGACTCGGGCAGCCGACGCCGCATCGCCCCGGCCGCCCTCGCGTTTCCGCGACCTCTCCTCCGACCTTCCCGACTTCTCCAACCCCGCGGCAGCGGCGGCGCGTCGCCGCGAGGGTCCCACGGCCGAGCCGGAGAGGACGACGCGGGCCCCGGCGGGCGGCAGGCGAAGGTCCAGGACGTCGCCGGGACGCGACGCGGGAGGCTCCAGGACGAGCGGCGCGTCGCACTCCACCATGAGGGCGACGCGGCGCGGCGACAGCGACAGGGCCACGCGCGCCCAGCGCTGCTGCCCATCTAGCGAGGGCGTGGGGGAGGGGGAGGGAGGGGGGGCAGCGGAGAGAGACTCGCGCGGTTGGCAACGTACGGTGCGAAAGAAGTTCACGTTCGTACGTGGAGGGGAGGGGGGATGTTTTTTGACCTGCCTACGCCGAGTTATGAACTTCCTGCCAGAGGCCACTGGCACTGAAACGAGTGCATAGCTGTCAACCCCGAATCAGTAGTACACTCACCACTAGTACACTCACCACTAGTACACTCACCACTAGTACACTCACTAGTACACTCACTAGTACACTCACCACTAGTACACTCACTAGTACACTCACTAGTACACTCACCACTAGTACACTCACCACTAGTACACTCACCACTAATACACTCACCACTAGTACACTCACTAGTACACGCACCACTAGTACACTCACCACTAGTACACTCACCACTAATACACTCACCAGTACACGCACCACTAGTACACTCACCACTAATACACTCACCACAAGTACACTCACCACTAATACACTCACCACTAGTACACTCACCACTAATACACTCACCACCAGTACACTCACCACCAGTACACTCACCACCAGTACACTCACCACTAGTACACTAACCACTACTACACTCACCACTACTACACTCACCACTACTACACTCACTACAATTACACTCACCACTAGTACACTCATCACCAGTACACTCACCACTACACTCACCACTAGTACACTCACCACTACACTCACCACTAGTACACTCACCACTACACTCATCACTAGTACACTCACCACTAGTACACTCACCACTACACTCACCACTACACTCATCACCAGTACACTCATCACTACTACACTCACCACTAGTACACTCACTATACTACACTCACCACTAGTACACTCACCACTAGTACACTCACCACTACAAACCTGTCAACCACTTATCAGTGCCCTACCTTATTACAGACCAATTCAGACCTTATTGGTCAGCTCGTGCCCCTTATACATCTCAACGTTCATCCTACAAAGTCCCATCATCACAAGGGAGAAACACAAACAAATAGACAACAAAAACTATATTTTTGTTGTTGCCCGCATTGAAACGGCTGTAACGCCGTATGGACCTGAAAACTCAATTTCCCTGCACAAAGGAGAAGGAGGGAGGGAGGGAGGGAGGGGGAGGGGAGAGAGGGAGGGGAAGGGGGGAAGAAAGGGGAGGGAGGGGGAGGGAGGGGAGGGGAGGAGGGGGAGGGAGGGGAGGGGAGGGGGGGAAGGGAGGAAGGGGAGAGAGGGAGGGAGGGGAATTTGGGAAAAAAGGGGAGGGGGGGAGGGGGGGAGGGAGGGAGGGAGGGGAGGGGAGGGAGGGGGGAGGGAGGGGAGGGAGGGGGGTAGGGAGGGGGTGAGGGTGGGAGGGGAGGGAGGGGAGGGAGGGGGGTGAGGGAGGAAGGAGGGGAGAAAGAGGGAGGTAGGGCCTCAATGGATCCGGGCTGCTGTAGTCTGCGTAACACAAGCGAGAGGTGGCACGCTGCCCACGGAGGCGCTCACCTCTCAAGAAGGGGGAGCCGCCGGGGAAGGTGAGGCTCGCCGGGCTGCCCCCCCCGCACGGTGCCCCTGGCCGAGCGGTAGTGCAGGCGCAGCGCGTCCGCCCGGTAGCTCGACCACAGCTCGAGCAGCGGGTGGTCGTCGTGACCGCCGCTTGCGGCGACGTCGTCGGCTCCGGCTGTGCGGGTGACAACGCGGAATGGGTGAGGTCGCCGGTGGCGCGGTGGCGGCCCCCGCGGCGGATTCCCTTCACCGCTTTGTTTGCCGCGGTTCCGCCGGTCCGAATCCTGGCGGACGCCCCCCGTTTTTGAGGGTGGCTGGGAGATGTTAACTACCTCGCCTGGTACGCAGGAGGTCGTGGGTTCAATCCTTACCCTGACGACGCCTGCTGCTGTATATTTGATTTTCCCGGACGTTGGCAGATCCCCGCGACGTCGTGGGAGAGACGGAAGGGGGCCAACTCTACGTGTGCGGTGAAACATTTTTCGCGAGATAATTTTCTATATTAAACATTTTTTTTAATTGACACCGCAAACGGTCGGATCAGGAGTGTGATCCGTTCCCTCCTGCAAAACGCTCGTTGTTGTCACAACGCCAACTGGCTGTATCGCGGTGATGAACGTATCGGGGTACACGTTTTTGTTTAATATAACGCGATCGCCAATTGGACGTAGCGCGATCGAGCCAACGGAAGCGGTGGTCGTAGCGGCTGGCTCGGCGTAGCATCGTCATCACGCGAGTGCGGGATGCTGCTGGATGCTTCTAGACGCTCCCCACGCGCCTCGGTCGTCGCCCGGCCTGCGTACGCATCTCGCGCGCGTTACCCCACGTTATATATTAATCATTCATGAGAACGCAAATTTTCCCATGACGCGGTGTGTCCTTCAGGAACGCAACTACCACCACCGCCGCGCGACAGGAGGAGCAGACTGCGCGCACGGGGCGGCGATCATCGTGGCCACCTGCTGCTTCTGCTGCTATTGCTTCTGCTGCTATTGCTGCTGCTACTGCGGCTGCTGCTGCTGCTTCAGCTCGGCAGTGGCCCTGCTGCTCGTGGCTAAACGAGCTGTCATCGCGCTCGTTAGGCCGAGTCCGTCCGCCGTCGTCGTCGCTATGGCGCGACCCTCACGGCCGCCGCCGCCGCCTCGTAATCTCGAACTCTTATCTGCGGCGCTGACTCGAGCTCACGTGACCCCTTGACCCCTTCCCGCACCCACTCGTTCTCTCGCCACCAGCCCCAGTACCCCCACTACCCTACCCCCCCCCGACGATGACACGCGGCGCCGCTTCATTTCTCACGAAAGATTTTCCAGGGGCTGCCTAAATCCCCCCCCCCGCCCCCACCACACGCCCCCCGTGACCTCCAACCCCCAGACAAGCCCGGCCTGAAACGAATCCCCGCTAAGGCCGAACCTTCATTTCTCTTCTTAAACACCCGCCGAACGTTCAGCATCTTTCGATTTAAAGCTTTCGTGACTGCAGGGATTCATCTTCTTGGTTCTTTCGGTAAAGTCACGTAGAAGGGAAATAATAAAATTAAAAAATTAAAATATATTGTATTATGTTTTATTTTTATTCTTTTATTATTTCCCTTCTACGTGACTTTACCGAAAGAACCAAGATGATGAGTTCAGCATCTTCATGTCCAACCGCCCCCCACCCCGCCCCGAGCACAAAGTGTTTAACATCTCCCGGCCATAGCTCCCGACCTCGCTGTTAGAATAACCTAAACCCCCACCCGCCTGAGCATCGTCTCCCAACGGTAACCAACACACGCCTTGACCTCCGAGCCTTGACCTCTGCACCCCGGCGCACGCCGTCCCCTGCTCGCTCAGGACAACCGCAAGCCCACGGACCTTGACCCTCCGCTCCGGGCCATCGGGCACCCGCGCCGTTGCGTCGCGTTAAGTTGCGCTACGTTAAGTTGCGTAGAGTTAGGTCGCGTTATGCGTTAAGTTGCGCTACGTTAAGTTGCGTAGAGTTAGGTCGCGTTATGAATTGTACGTTGAACTTCTTTCGCACCGCACATGGCCAAACGTGCTAATCGGAGGTGTTCATTTCGGTTGAGTTATGGTGAGTTACAATGGGTTGTGTTGAGTACAAGTAAGGTTCCGTTACGTTAGGTGAAGTCGTGCTAAGTTACGCATCTATGTTGAACTTCTTTTGCACCGTACGTCGCCAACCGTGCTAATCGGATGTGCGGGGGAAGGAAAACAAACAAAAAGCAGCTGGAAACAAATGAGTTTTCAGTCTCGATGATTTAAAAGTGCATAGCTCCAGTGGCTTCTTAATATCAGAAGGAACAGCGTTCCAGGTGGCCGCAGAAGCGCATCGGGAAGCGCGCGGTGATGCGGCGACCACCGTCTTTGTGCGATGGCTGAGCCAAAAGCCGCTGCTGTGAGAATGGCCGATGATGATGGTTTACGCTCCTTGACGGGATCAGTCGTAGCGAGAAGTACACTTTGCGCTTGCCACGTGAAGTTACATTATGTCCGGGGTCTAACGTCTCCCTAAATATTGTCCGGGTCGCTTTGTCGACCGCGGCAGGCAGCGCGCCGTGAGGAGTGGTGCCCCAGCGTCGTCGCGATAGGTATACTGGACGTGGTGTGCTGGGTGTACGGAAATACATTTTTCAGGGTCGCTGACCCGGATAGACCCGGCCGATAATAATCAACCGCTGGACACGTCTCGCTGCTGCCGCGCGGTGCAACGGTCATCGCGCCGGACAGTTCGATTCCACGTGCCGGACAGCGCGCGGCAGCTGGAACGACGTGGGGCGAGTGTGTGGCAAAACATGCCTGAGGCGCCCCGCGTCGACCCAGCGATATGAACGGCGAGACAAGATGGCCAGCCGATGGGCAGGTCTGGCCAGCGTGAAAGAGTAGGCCAAAACACCCGGGAGACGCGGTGGGAGCGTGGGGCGGGGGGGTCTCTTGGGAGCTCTTTCTCGCTGACGGCATTCCGCCAGAATGAGTTGCGGGCAGGGGTTTCGCTGTTTTCCACCACACATCCGAACCGGTCCAGCCTCGGTCTGCTTCTGAATCAACACCAGGTAGATTGCTATAGTCGCCCGATGAGCGTGGTTGGCCACGTATGGTGCGAAAGAAGTTCAACGTACGTGCCAGAACTGTGCGGGAAACTGCAGGAGAAGCCCAAAAACGAGGCCGCCAATGCAGTGGCATATGTGGAAATGTACAGCAGCCGAATACTCCAATAAATGTGGAGGGATAAACCGGAGGACCCGGAGAAAAATCAACTTCAAACATACAGCAGCAGCAGGCGTTAGGGTCGGGATTGAACCCACGACTTCCTGTGCACCAGGCGAGGTAGTTAACATCTCCTAGCCACCGCAGTGATGATGATGATGAGAGAGAGAGCCGTAAACTCCAAATATAGAGCAGGCGTCAGGGTCGGGATTGAACCCACGACCTCCTGTGCACCAGGCGAGGTAGTTAACATCTCCTAGCCACCGCAGTGATGATGATGATGATGAGAGAGAGCCGTAAACTCCAAATATACAGCAGCAAGCGTCAGGGTCGAGATCGAACCCACGACCTCCTGTGCGCCAGGCGAGATAGTCAACATCTCCTAGACCCTGTGGCGCCCCCTACACAATCCCTGCCACCGTCACGGGGACCGTCCGGGGGTGGTGGTAGTGGTGGGGGGGGGGGGTCAAAGGGGGTCACCCACGGCGCAGGCGGGCGCCGTTCGTCGCGGTGCGAGAAGCGTCACCTTCGCCGCCGCCACCGATGGAGAAGATGGCGCCCGCGTTGCCGCGTGCCTGCTTGGCCCAGAAGGCGAGGCCCAGGCTGCCGCGTCTCCGCAGGCCCGCGGCGAGCCGCGCCGCCTCCCGGGGCGCCAGCGCCAGCTCTGGGGTGGCGCGGCGCAGCTTGAAGGCGCCGCCGGGCTCCGAGGGAGACGCGGGCAGCGCGCTGACGCCGCGTAGGGACCCGCTCACGTGCAGCAGCGCCAGCAGGTCCATCTCTGTCGGGGGGGGGGGGGGCAGCGGAAAGTGTTAAATTTCATTGGCGGAGTCAATGATGGCGATGTTTGTCAACAATGATTTTTGGCGTCATCTGGTCGAACACCATATGAGACTAGGCTCTAAAGAAAGCTGTCTCTGGTGTGGACCAATCATTTTCAAGGACAATGCATAAATTATCAGAGTATTGTTTTTTTTTTGCATTTGACTGCAAGTATTGTGATCAATGTAAACATGATTCCTTGCAAAAGGTGTCAGTTTTGTTGCCAGAAAAAAGGGGAAACACCCTATTAGTATTAACAAAGATTTTTGTTTGGGGGGGGGGGGTTCAACGTAGTTGACATCTCCTTTTGGTCGATTCCGTTCAACGAGTGTTTGGCTTCGTCCGGGAGGAAACCGGAAAAGCCGGAGCGCAACACGTATTCTTTGGTTCTTTTGGTAAAGTCACGTAGATAGATAAATTATAATAATAAAGTGAATAAAAATAATACAAATAAAAAACAAAAAACACTAATGTAGACTGTAGCCTGGTTCTTAATCAGAGTGAGTGTACTGGCAGTCTATAATGTAGACTGTAGCCTGGTTATTAAGCTGGGTGAGTGTACTGGCAGTCTAAAATGTAGACTGTAGCCTGGTTCTTAACCTCGGTGAGCGTACTGACAGTCTATAATGTAGACTGTAGCCTGGTTTTTAACCTCGGTGAGTGTACTGGCAGTCTATAATGTAGACTGTAGCCTGGTTCTTAACCTTGGTGAGCGTACTGGCAGTCTATAATGTAGACTGTAGCCTGGTTCTTAACCTCGGTGAGTGTACTGGCAGTCTATAATGTAGACTGTAGCCTGGTTTTTAACCTCGGTGAGTGTACTGGCAGTCTATAATGTAGACTGTAGCCTGGTTCTTAACCTTGGTGAGCGTACTGGCAGTCTATAATGTAGACTGTAGCCTGGTTCTTAACCTCGGTGAGTGTACTGGCAGTCTATAATGTAGACTGTAGCCTGGTTCTTAACCTCGGTGAGCGTACTGACAGTCTATAATGTAGACTGTAGCCTGGTTCTTAACCTCGGTGAGCGTACTGGAAGTCTATAATGTAGACTGTAGCCTGGTTCTTAACCTCGGTGAGCGTACTGGAAGTCTCTACGTGATCCATCAACCTTCGCGTTCAGTGACACGTGCCACCAGCCCGGCTCAATCGCTCCTCCTGAGTCTCATGCGACGAGAATTGCTCGTGGGAATTTAGCTTCACTGTGGATGGACCTGCCCCCCCCCCCGCCACAGGAATGTGGAATTTCCACTCCTGGCCAAGTGGCCGGAGGTGACCGGTGGAGAGGGCGGTGCGGCAAGCCATCGTTTCACTCCATCTTCGTGGAGGTATATAATTACTCAACTCGTCAAAGTTAATGACATTCACTCTCCCCTCCATCCTCTCTTCATCTCTCTGTCTCTCCTGCTTCTCCATCCCTCTCTTTTTTACGATCAGAGGAAACAAGAAGATGCTCGGTGTAGTCGGCACTTTGCTTCGTTCATCATTTAGTTTTTTTTTTATGCTTTGCTTTATGTAAACCTCCCCCCTTTTTAAATGAAAGATTTCACAAAAGATTTCACTCTCTACCCCCTCTCTCTACCCCCCCCCCTCCTCGCATGCATACCACACACATGCCGGTGATGTGCACGTCTTCTTCGAACGCTGGGGAGCCGGACAAGCCCCTCTCTGTACCAGCGTGGACGGTACCCTCGTGATCACCTTCTGAAGCGCTCGCTCGTCACCGTGGCGTGCGCGATGACCACCACAACCACCACCACGTGGCTTTTCTTTCGTGTTGTGCGCGGTGCTTTGAACACCACAGCGCGTGGATTTGTAGCGTTTATTTTCATTTGTTTACTGGTGACTTTGTGCATTTCATATCGAAATCGCCTCCAGTGCTGTTGCTGCTGGCGGCAATAAAAGTTGTTTAAAAGTCAAAGTCTCTCTACGCAAATTCTCTCTCTATCCGCTCCATCTCCTCTTACTCCCACCTCTCCCATCTCTCCTTTCCCTCTCTCTCCTCCCTCCCCCCATGTCTCTTGCCCAAACATTCTCTCTCCCCTCCTCTCCTCCCTCTACCCTCTCCTCATTTCTCTCTTCTCTCTTCATCTTCCTCCTGCCCTCTCTTTTTTACGATCAGTGGAAACAAGAAGATGCTCGGTGTAGTCGGCACTTTGCTTCGTTCATCATTTCGTATTTTTTTACTTTGCTTTATGTAAACCCCCACCTCTCGCTCACTCTCTCGGTCACTCTCTCGGTCACTCTCTTTTTTTTACGATCAGTGGAAACAAGAAGATGCTCGGTGTATTCGGCACTTTGTTTCGTTCATCATTTCGTAAAATGTTTTTTTTTTAACGGGGCTTTATGTAACCCTCGCTTGCTCGCTCTCTCTCTCGTTCTGCACGCAGCCCTTCTCGCAGTCCGACGGCCTCCGACGGGTAGCTCATATCAGCATGCAGAGCTCCCCGTCATTTGCCACCGAGCACACGGCCTCCTCCCCCCCCTCTCTCTCTCCCCCCTCTGTCTCTCTCTCTGTGTGTACATCCATTATCGCCGCAATTTTTAAACTATTCGCTGCTGGCAAGGAAAACTCGCCGGTGCCGCGCCATCCGAGAGAACGTGGGTGCCGAGTGGCTGCTGTCCCGAACCAAACGAAGCTATTTAAACTAAACCATGTTTTTATATTTACCAGGTAAGAAGGCGGACTGAGCTATGTAGCTCTCATTCAGAAGCGACCTGGCCATCACGAATGATAGCCCGACGAAGTGGCCGGTCATCATCACGTGGAAATGTACAGCGGCCGAACACTTGTAAACACGTGGTGACGTTGATCGGAACGTGAAAACCGGAGTAGGACACGGAGAGAAACCCACGCATGGGGAAAAAGAGAGACACACAAAGTCCAAATATACAGCAGCAGGCGTCAGGGTTTGGGATCGAACCCACGACCTCCTGCATACCAGGCGAGGTAGTTAACATCTCCTAGCCACCGTGATGATGATGAGAGACGCAAACTCCAAATATACAGCAGCAGGCGTCAGGGTTTTTGGATCGAACCGACGACCTCCTGCAAACCAGGCGAGGTAGTTAACATTTCCCTGGCCACCGTGGTGATGGTGAGAGAGAGACACGCAAACTCCAAATAGACAGCAGCAGGCGTCAGGGTTTGGGATCGAACCAACGACCTCCTGTACACCAGGCGAGGTAGTTAACATCTCCCTGGCCACCGTGATGAGAGAGAGACGCAAACTCCAAATATACAGCAGTAGGCGTCAGGGTTTGGGATCGAACCAACGACCTCCTGTACACCAGGCGAGGTAGTCAACATCCTGCCCGGCCACCGTGGCGACACCACACGCGCAGGCGTTGACGACGAGCGGGTTCGGTCAATTTGTGTTTTCTCACGCAGACTCAACGGGAAGGGCTACGGAGCACGCGGCGACGGCTACGAGGAGATGCCGGCGGATTAGAGACGTCGAAGTCGACTCATTATCATCATCGTCGTCATCGTCGTCGTCATCGTCGTCGTCATCGTCGTCGTAATCGTCGTCGTCATCGTCGTCGTCATCGTCGTCGTCATCGTCGTCGTCATCGTCGTCGTCATCGTCGTCGTCATCGTCGTCGTCATCGTCGTCGTCATCATCGTCGTCGTCGTGTGGGAATGTAGAGTAGTAGCCAAATGCTCTAAACGCGTGGTGCTGTTGATTCTAAACGTGGAGGGGAAGGAACCGGAGGGTAGGGGTAGTGATAGGAGTAGTGATAGGGGTTGGGCTAGTGATATAGGGTAGGGGTAGTGATAGGGATAGTGATAGGGGTAGTGATAGGGATAGTGATAGGGGTAGTGATAGGGGGAGTGATAGGAGTTGGGGTAGTGATAGAGGTAGTGATAGGGGTAGTGATAGGGGTTGGGGTAGTGATAGGGGTAGTGATAGGGGGAGTGATAGGGGTTGGGGTAGTGATAGGGGTAGTGATAGGGGTAGTGATAGGGGGAGTGATAGGGGTTGGGGTAGTGATAGGTGTAGTGATAGGGGTTGGGGTAGTGATATAGGGTAGGGGTAGTGATTGGGGTTAGTGAAACCAGATGCGGATAGTTGATGCACAAATGGAATATTCACAACTCTGCAGCGGTAGCGTGCGACTGTGTGGGCTCATCCAGAACAGAGGCCATGGTACAATGTGCCACGGACGATGCAATGCCCCCCCATCTACACATACCAAGAAGAAGACATCATCACGGCAGCGACGATGACGATGATACATCCATAATATAAATGTGTCGTTAAACCCGCCAACACCCGACACAGCCAACTAGTAAGGTTTGTCACGTAAACAGAACGTGCCAATTCGTCACTAGTACAGCACTAGTGTATAGTGTAGTGTATAGTAGTGTAGTGTATAGTGTAGTATACTAGTACAGCACTTGTGTATAGTGTAGTGTATAGTGTAGTGTATAGTGTAGTATATAGTGTAGTGTATAGTGTAGTATACTAGTACAGCACTAGTGTATAGTGTAGTGTATAGTGTAGTATACTAGTACAGCACTAGTGTATAGTAGTGTAGTGTGTAGTGTAGTGTATAGTGTAGTATACTGGTACAGCACTAGTGTATAGTGTAGTGTATAGCGTAGTGTATAGTAGTGTAGTGTATAGTGTAGTATACTAGTACAGCACTAGTGTATAGTGTAGTGTATAGTGTAGTGTATAGTGTAGTGTACTAGTACAGCACACCGGTGTGTTGGCGAGCCAAGCCACAACATTTACAATCCGAGTCCGACGTTTCACCAGTAATTACAACCGGCTTCATCAGGCAGACAGCCAGATCTGTGGGGAAGTCCACACGACTCCGCTTGCTCTGTTGTCTGGCCACGACCCACCCGAATGCGAAATTGGAAGTCGTTGCCTCCGCGCCTCCATCAGCTGTGCCGAAAGAAGTATCAACATTTTTTTAAAAAAATAACGTTTCGGGCAACGGTCCTTGTTCAACGGTACTCGTTCGCAGCCAGAGAGACGCGTTGGCTCCTCTCGTATTTGGATATTTTTTCTCTCTCCACTCGGCTCGGGCCAGTGGTGTAAAAACAAAAAACGAAAACCTGTAGAACCAGCCGACACATTCCCTACTTCGGGTGCCCCCCGGCGGGGGGGGGGGGACATTCACGTCCAGCTGCTTAAAGCCTCTTATCGGGGGATGCCATCAGTCTGGCTCTCTCTCTCTCACTCGCACTCTCTCCCGCACTCTCACTCACACTCTCTCTCACTCGCACTCTCACTCACACTCTCTCTCACTCGCACTCTCACTCACACTCTCACTCACACTCTCTCTCACTCGCACTCTCACTCACACTCTCTCACTCATACTCTCTCCGTCTCTCACTCACACTCTCTCCCGCACTCTCACTCACTCTCTCACTCGCACTCTCACTCACACTCTCTCTCACTCACTCACACTCTCTCCGTCTCTCTCTCTCTTTTTACGATCAGAGGAAACAAGAAGATGCTCGGTGTAGTTGGCACTTTGCTTCGTTCATCATTTTGTTTTTTTAATCTTTGCTTTATGTACCCCCCCCCCCCGTCTCTGCCCCCCATCTCTCTCTACCCCCTCTCGTTCTCCCTCTCTTTTTTTCTTTTTTGTTCTTTTTTTCTCTCTCTGGCTCTCTCTCCCTGGCTCTCTCTCTCTCTCTCCTGGCTCTCTCCGTCTGCCGCCCACTTGACGTCTCCCGTCAGGGGCCACGGTGGAATCGACGAAACGCCGCGGGCCAAACGCGGCCCTTGACTTCTTTTCACAGCCTCGTTCCCGTATGTGTGTGTGTATGTATGTGTGTATGTGTGTGTTAATTCAAGAGGCTCATAGAGCCAGACCAAGGCTCGCCTAGGGTTCAGTGTTAATTCAAGAGGCTCATAGAGCCAGACCAAGGCTCCCCTAGGGTTCAGTGTTAATTCAAGAGGCTCATAGAGGCAGACCAAGGCTCGCCTAGGGTTCAGTGTTAATTCAAGAGGCTCATAGAGCCAGACCAAGGCTCCCCTAGGGTTCAGTGTTAATTCAAGAGGCTCATAGAGGCAGACCAAGGCTCCCACAGGGTTCAGTGTTAATTCAAGAGGCTCATAGAGCCAGACCAAGGCTCCCACAGGGTCCAGTGTTAATTCAAGAGGCTCATAGAGTCAGACCAAGGCTCCCCTAGGGTTCAGTGTTAATTCAAGATGCTCATAGAGCCAGACCAAGGCTCCCCTAGGGTTCAGTGTTAATTCAAGAGGCTCATAGAACCAGACCAAGGCTCCCACAGGGTTCAGTGTTAATTCAAGATGCTCAAAAAGCCAGACCAAGGGCCCACGGGCACGGTCAATGTGAAATGGAAGAAAAAAAAACTCCACTGTAAACAAAACATTAAACTCTAAAACTAGAGAATGTTAACCGCTGATAACGACCAAGGCTCACAACGCCCTCCGCCTCTGTGCTCTCAGCCCCCCTCCCCTAATTGTTGCTCATTTGCACATTTTTTTTGTATAGCCCCCCCCCCATACCCAAACCCTCCCGTCCCCAATGAACGCTGAACGTTTTGGGTCAACGTTGGGCCAACCACGGGCCAACGTTGGGCCCAAGCACCGCGGCAGATCGCCCCCCCGCCCCGTCACCACCACGTGGGGGTGGCTGCAACATGCGCGGCTCCACATCACCGCGGGCCCTGCAGCTGATGCAGAGGTCGCAACGGGGTACCCGATACCCGTACCCTACCCGATACCCGGCTACCCGTACCCAGCCGGGTACGGGTACGGGTAGCCGTTTGCGACCCTGGTGCGGCCGGGTACGGGTAGGCCGTGAGTCACTGGTGAGTAACCGTTTGTCACTCATTTCGGGTAGGGAACGGGTACCCATTTGCGACCCTGGTGCGGCCCGGTACGGGTACGGGTAAGGAATCAAAACCCGTTTGCGACCTCTGGGCTGATGGGATGAGTCCAACAAGCAACGTGGTGATGATCGTCAGAGACGAGGGAAGGTGACAGCATCGTCGGGTTTGTGGACTTTGCTTTCTCCTCCCGGTCTTTAGAAATCAACAACAACAACGCGCGTGTTTTAGAGTATTTTGGCCGTCCATAAATGACGTCACGCACCTAGGGGGTTGGGGGGTGAGACATTTGTGACGATGTGTGACGAGGGGGGGGGGTTGAGAAATGTGACGTCACATCAAAATGCGAAACTTTAAATAAATATAGAATTGTTACAACAACACTAATTGTTATAACAACACTCCTACAACATCAGAGTGCAGCGCCACATTAAATACGCACTACAATGACAATAGTTTAAAGCGATTTGAAGCATGTTTTATTTTCAAAATGGAAATATGGTTTTGTGACGTCATATTTGAGGGAGGGTCTGACTTTTTGTGACGCCGTGTGGGGGGGGTAAAAAATCGTCCAAAACCGCGTGACGTCATTTATGGACGGCCCCATAACAGTTTCCACACGTGGTGGTGGTGGTGGTGACGGTCACGAGCCACTGGGTTTGGCTTATGATTTGTGATGGTCAGGGATCGCTTCTGACAAAAAAAGTGGGGCCTTCCCTGGTATAATAAAAAAATGTTTAGTTTAGCACTGAAATCATCGACGATGGCGTGGCAGATGAGTTATTTAGCGAATGATTTAATGCGTGACCTTCACGCAGTGCGAGCACCAGATAGACGAGGGAAATAAATAAATAAGCGATGCTTATTTCGCATAGCTGTGAACCCCTTATCAGTGCCTCGACCTTACTACAGACCGAGTCAGACCCCCCGTGCCCCCTTATACATCTCAACGTTCATCCTGCAAAGTCCCATCACAAGGGAGAAACACAGACAACAACAAAAATGTTTGTTGCCCGCATTGGAACGGCTGTAACGCCGTATGGACCTCAAAACTCAATTTCCCCGTTCTCATTCTTGGTTCTTTCGGTAAAGTCACGTAGAAGGGAAATAATGAAATAATACAAATTAAACATTATAATAATTCTCAACGACGTTTCGGCCACAACGCAAGCAGCCGTCCTCAGTTGAAGAACAGGGCTGTCGGGAAAGACAGCGCCCTCATGATCAATTTCCCTGCACAAGAATACGCGGTAAAACCCTATGGGTTGACAGCTATGATTTTGTGTTGTGTATTAGAGGGGATTGTGTTGAACTATGACCCATATCTTGCGTATAGGAGGACCCTTGCCTCTAAACACCCGGGGAGTTCATTCACTGATGAGACACTGTCAGGTCGAAACCGTTTCAAGATGATTTTCGCTCGTGTTGTACCAATGCTGTTAACATTACGCACTCCCAAGTAGCCTGCGTGCGTGAAGGACGCTGCTACTGGGCAGTTGGAGGCCGTCGCCTTTCCACCAACAACGGGGGGCAGATGAGGCGGCGCTCACAACAACGAGCGGAGCGCCAGGGCGGATAAAATGCACAGTAGGGGGTACAGGTGGTGCATCTGCCAGCCATCTCAGTCAGCCAACCCATGGCACCTGCTGGGTCTGTCCCGTGGCCTCCCGCCAGCATTGAGCCTTCGACTCTTCACGTGATAGCCTCAAAGTGCACCTGGCCTGGCACGGGCGCCGTGGTGACCTCACCGTCACTTATTGGTTAGTGGCGGTTGTTATTGGCGGAACAGATCGCGGTGAGGATTTGGCGAATTGTCTGCTTATCATTTGTATAACTTAGCAGGGAGGGGAGAGCCTTTATAGCACGGTGGTTCTGAACCATGGGGTGAATTCAGCACCCTCCCTGATGCCCTTTCTGGGGGTGCGAGACACGGACAGATTTGTTTTTGAGAAGGTACATCATCAACAACACAAATTAATCACGGGGACAGCGGCCTGTATATTATAAATGCTCCGACACGTGCATTGCCCTGGTGCTGTTCGTCTTTTTGGCGTCGTTCTCTGGCCTGACACTGCAGGCGAGACTAGGCCATGAAGAAGTCTACTTTCTCTGGTGTAGGCCAATCAGTTTTAAAGGCGACGCATCAAATCATTATCACAGCATGTGTGTTTGCACGTTCACCACCAAGTACTGTGTGGTGGTTAATTCGAACTTGATTCCTAGCAAAGGATGTTTATTTGGCGTTTGGACATCTTAACACAACTCCTGTTGTATTGCCGCATTTTGATGCTGCCCAAAAAGTTGTCCCATGCTGTAGCTGCTCACGCAGAGCTACAAATGTTCCGACACGTGCGGCTTTTTGGCGTCGTTCTCTGGCCTGACACTGCTAGTGAATCAGTCAGTCTCAAAGACAATGCCGCATCTATGATGAGAAGATGTTATTTTTTTGGCAGTATCAAAATATAACACGATGTTTATCGGTGGGAAATAAACTTCTGGTTCTGATTTCCCCCCCTTCTCACCCCCCATCCCCCCACTCTCCCCCCCTCTCACCCCCTCTCACCCCCCCCCCCTCTCTCTCACCCCCATCCGCTACGGAGCTGCTTTGATGAACAATCGAAACGACGTCGTACTCAGATTGTAAAGTTGTGGCTTGGCTCTCCAACACACAACCGATTAGTGCTGTACTAGTATACTACACTATACACTACACTATACACTACACTACACACTACACTATACACTATACACTACACACTACACTATACACTAGTGCTGTACTAGTATACTACATTATACACTACACTATGCACTAGTGTTGTACTCGTATACTACATTATATACTACACTATACACTAGTGCTGTACTAGTATACTACATTATACACTACACTATTATACACTACACTACACACTACACTATACACTAGTGCTGTACTAGTACACTACACTATACACTACACTATACACTAGTGCTGTACTAGTATACTACACTATACACCACACTATACACTACACTATACACTAGTGCTGTACTAGTATACTACACTATACACCACACTACACACTAGTGCTGTACTAGTAACGAATTGGCCACGTTCTGTTCACGTGACAAACCCCTCACAAGTTGGCTGTGTCGGGTGGTGGCGGGTTTTAACGACACACATATATTTACGCGATCTAACCCAACAAACAACGTCTATCATGGATGAATTTGGCCGCGAAATCCTCCTCCTACTACGTGTTTAACTCGCGTCGGAACATCCGGGCATGGGCAGTCGTCGTTGTCGGCCGGTTCGAACCTCCGTGAGATCTTTGGGGGGGTTTGAATTCCTGGCTCCCACTTGAAGATAGGAATCAGGTCTCAAGTGGCGAGACTGTGAGCGCCGTGAGTGAGCACGTGTGTGTGTGCGTGTGTGCGCGTGTGTAGCCTCTAGCAGACTGTTGGGGCAAGCGCTGTTCGCGAGTAGCAGCGCCTATGAAGGCCGGCACGGTATGCGAAGGGGTGGGTGGCCAGCACCACGTCCGAACGCCTTTGTCTCCACAGTGGCGATGTTTACTGCACACCGCACCAGGTACTCGTTTTAGGCTGAGTCAACCTAGGACCGGTTGAGATAATCGTCACCGGTGTTCGCCGTGGGCGGGAATCGAACTCGGGTCGCCGGGTTCGCAGCGCGGCGTGTTAACCGCTGCACCGCCGCTCACCACTCTCACCCACTCACCCACTCATCCACATACTCGGCTACCACACTGCAGGTCACAAAACCCACTCACCCACTCTCACCTCTCATTCACCCACTCACCCACTCTCTCACCACACTGCAGGTCACAACACCCACTCACCTACTCACTCACCTCTCACTCACCCACTCTCTCACCACACTGCAGGTCACAACATTCACTCACCGACTCACTCACCTCTCACTCACTCACCTCTCACTCACTCAGCCACTCACCCACGCTCTCACCACCCTGCAGGTCACAACATTCACTCACCGACTCACTCACCTCTCACCCACTCACCCACTTACCCACCCACCTCTCACCCACTCACCTCTCACTCACTCAGCCACTCACCCACTCAGCGACTCACCCCCTCTCTCACCACACTGCAGGTCACAACACGTCCCTTTACGCCTCTTCCCTCGCACGGCTCCTCTTCGGAATTCCCTCCCTCCGGAGGAAATCCTATGAGCTAGGAAGCTCTTTGTGTTTGACACAGACGTCCACGGCCACGTTAGGGGCGGGTAAGAAAACGCCCGTGGGGTTAGCGGAGAGCGAGGTTTGCCGCTCGTCTTTGATGCCTGCCGCGAGTTTTTGATGTCTGGTGGAGGGGTGGGTGATGGTGGTGGTGGGGGTGCTGGTGCTGGGGGTGCTGGTGGTGGGGATGAAATTTGCGACGCGCTAAAGCGAAGCATTTCGTCTCGCGCCGCCTAAATCCGAAGGCTACGCGAAAAATGCGGATAATGCGAGAAGTGACGACTTGAAGGGAGGAGAGGGAGGAGAGGGAGAGGGGACAGAGAGAGAGAAAGGGGGAGGAAAGAGGAGAGAGAGGGGAGAGAGAAAAGAAGAGAAAGTGAGGGAGGAGAGAGAGAGAGGGGAGAGATGAGAAAAAAGAAATGATGAACGAAGCAAAGTGCCGACTACGCCGAGCATCTTCTTGTTTCCACTGATCGTAAAAAAAAGAGAGAGGAGAGAGGGAGGAGAAAGTGAGAGCGGAGTTCCCTCTCTCGTCACGCGGCTAATAAACGAGCCCACATCGTGGTACGTGTCTGTATGTTGAATTTCTTTCGCACCGTACGTAGCCAACCGCGCTAATCGGAGGTGCGGGGAAAGGACAACAAACTAAACACAAAAAACTCAGTTCTAAAGAAATGAGTTTGTCAATGCAGATGATGATGATTTAAAAGTGCATCACAGCTCCCAGTGGCTTCCAAATATGGGATGAAAGAGCATTCCAGACGGCCGCAGAAGCAGCGCTTCTCAAAGCGCGCGGCGATGTGGTGAACGCCGTTGCCCGATGGTGAACCAAACGTGTAGTGTATTGTGTAGTTTATAGTGTAGTGTATAGTAGTGTAGTTTATAGTGTAGTGTATAGTGTAGTGTAGAGTAGTGTAGTTTATAGTGTAGTGTATAGTGTAGTGTAGAGTAGTGTAGTTTATAGTGTAGTGTATAGTAGTGTAGCGTATTGTGTAGTGTATAGTGTAGTATATAGTAGTGTAGTTTATAGTGTAGTGTATAGTGTAGTGTAGAGTAGTGTAGTTTATAGTGTAGTGTATAGTGTAGTGTATAGTAGTGTAGTTTATAGTGTAGTGTATAGTAGTGTATAGTGTAGTGTATAGTAGTGTAGTTTATAGTGTAGTGTATAGTGTAGTGTAGAGTAGTGTAGTTTATAGTGTAGTGTATAGTAGTGTAGTTTATAGTGTAGTGTATAGTAGTGTAGTTTATAGTGTAGTGTATAGTAGTGTAGCGTATTGTGTAGTGTATAGTGTAGTATATAGTAGTGTAGTTTATAGTGTAGTGTATAGTGTAGTGTAGAGTAGTGTAGTTTATAGTGTAGTGTATAGTGTAGTGTATAGTAGTGTAGTTTATAGTGTAGTGTATAGTAGTGTAGTGTATAGTGTAGTGTATAGTAGTGTAGTTTATAGTGTAGTGTATAGTGTAGTGTAGAGTAGTGTAGTTTATAGTGTAGTGTATAGTAGTGTAGTTTATAGTGTAGTGTATAGTAGTGTAGTTTATAGTGTAGTGTATAGTAGTGTAGCGTATTGTGTAGTGTATAGTGTAGTGTATAGTAGTGTAGTTTATAGTGTAGTGTATAGTAGTGTAGTGTATAGTAGTGTAGTGTAAAGTAGTGTAGTGTATAGTAGTGTAGTGTAAAGTAGTGTAGTGTATAGTGTAGTGTGTAGTCGTATAGTGTAGTGTATAGTAGTGTATAGTGTAGTGTAAAGTAGTGTAGTGTATAGTGTAGTGTAAAGTAGTGTAGTGTATAGTATAGTGTCTATAGCATCTGAAAGTGCCGCGCGATGATGCGGCGACCGCCGTCTTTTATTCAACGGTTTAGCCAAAAGCCGCTGCCGCTGCGGCGATGAGCGGAGTGTCGCGTGGCGATGGCTTCGAGCCCCTTGACGAGATCGGCAGCGAGGCGTCGTTGTGTTCGTCCGAAAGCGCGTGTTACGTGGACCCCCGTGTTACGTTGACCCCCCCCCCCCACCACGAAGTTCCAGGCGCTAATCGTCGCGAAGGAATTTGCGCAAAGTCGTGGGCCAATGACCGCCGAAGTGCCGAACGTCGGCCAGCACATCGCGATCGTCACCGTCCGTCGCAGCTGACCGCACGCGAGAGAATCTCGGCGCGGTGTTCGGCGGTCAGGGTGATTGACGAGCCGTGCACGGCGCGCTGGATGCATGCCCCGTCACTCGGTCACTCGCCGTGGCCGGGCAGCCGTCCTCCCCGTAGCTCGTCCATGGCCACTGCAAATGATTTAACTGTCGCCGCCAGTTTCGCAGCTTCGATTTCATTCACCCCACGTGGTCTGCATGTAGGTTAGACTTCTTTCTTACCGTACGTGGCTCAACCTTGCTAATCGGAGGTGCAGGAGACTCACTGTTTTGTCTCATCCACCATGCCTCACTCACCCACTCACAACTCACTCACCCCACTCACCCCACTCAACTCACTCACCCACTCACAACTCACTCACCCACTCAACTCACTCACCCCACTCAACTCACTCACCTCACTCACAACTCACTCACCCACTCAACTCACTCACCCAGTCAACTCACTCACCCCACTCACCCCACTCAACTCACTCACCCACTCACAACTCACTCAACTCACTCACCCACTCAACTCACTCACCCCACTCAACTCACTCACCCACTCACAACTCACTCACCCACTCACAACTCACTCACCCACTCAACTCACTCACCTCACTCACAACTCACTCACCCAGTCAACTCACTCACCCAGTCAACTCACTCACCCCACTCAACTCAGTCACCCACTCACAACTCACTCAACTCACTCACCCCACTCAACTCACTCACCCAGTCAACTCACTCACCCCACTCAACTCACTCACCCCACTCAACTCAGTCACTGGATTGCGGGTACAGTAGTTGCGTAATCCCCGCACATCGTAATTATAATATATTGTTATTACTATCAATTATAATATTGTAATTACAATATATTAGATTATATAATATTATAATTATAATATATTTATACTTACAGTGAATTATAATAAATTGTAATTATAAAGTCTAAACCGTGCATCCGATCGTTTATCCCAACGAAGAGTTTGGGGAGTTTCTCTCTCTCTCTCTCCTGGTGATCAGAGAGCTTTGAGGAGTTGAGTGATTCGGGACCCTTTAACATCTTGAGCCGTGGATGACAGAGGGAGTGAGACAGACGGAGAAACAGACACAGAGAGAGAGAGAGACATTTTAAAAAGGGCAACTTTGTTGAGGATTCTGGAGACCCCATTCTTTTGGTGGCCAAAATTGCTGTTAAATAAAATGCTCCCTGTATCTGACAAAACATCTTTGAGACGTGAAGTGTTTAGACATCTTCGTGTCGGGAAAGTGCCCGGGGCTCCGCGACGCACACACACACACAGAGAGAGTCAATGTAAGGCACAGTGGCCTTTTTTTAGTCGCTGTGTATCTTCACGACTGCCACGGCAATTACCGCCTCTCACCCAGAACTTGGATCGCGCGACACTTGAGATGCGGTGAGCCCCCCACTGCCCCCCCCACCAAACCCCATCATCCGCTGCCGAGATCTGGAAAGCTAAGCGAAAGTTGAGCCTGGTCAGTCCTTGGATGGGCGACCGCCACCACCATCGCCGCCACCACCACCACCGCCACCACCACTATAACCACCACCACCACCACCGCCGCCACCACCACCGCCACTATCACCGCCACCACCACCACCACTGCCACCACCACCACCGACCCGTCAGCCGGCCAGCCAGCAACCACGCATATTGAAACAGTTCGTGTGGATTGTACGGGGAATGTATGGGGATGAACATTTAAATGAGACTCTAAACAAAGGGACCCAAACACAACAACAACATCAACAACAACAACCGCCTGTTCGCCACCAAGTGGCGGTGACGTCACCGCGGCGCTTGTGCCAGGCTAGGTGCACTTCGAGGCCACCGCGTGAAGTGTCGTAAGGCTCGCTGCTGGCACGAGGAGGTGACGGCACAGACCCGGCAGGTGCCAATGGGCTGAGTGACTGCGATGGCCTGACGGATGCAGCAGCTGTGCTGCCCCATTAAGAGACAAACACGACATGAATCGTCCCATTTCACAAACAACAGAACTCAAACCCGTTCCTCGGCGAAACTGCGCGGCCTTAGAAGGCGGAGAAAATATAAATATAATGGGCAAAGTTTCCGAGCAAATGGCAAAGTTCAGAAATTGTGCTCGCGATGTGGCCTTGGCACATTCGTCTATAAAACGAAACTTTTCACGATTTTTTTGTTCATTTGACCAGATGCAAGGGCCTTTCAGAAGCGACCTGGCGATCACAAATGATAGCTCAACGAAATGACTTATCATCATCACCATCACCACGTGGACATTGAAGACACAGCGGCAAAATAACTCAAAACGCGTGGTGACGTTGAATTGAAATGTGGAGGAGGAGGAGGGGGAAAAAACCGGAGGACCCGGAGAAAAATCCCCGTGACCACGGAGAGAGAGGCAGAGAGAAAGAGACTTCAACTCCACACGGCGATGAGCGTGGTACGATCACTCACCCTGTCCGTCTTCCACGTCGTCTGGGCTCATCCCTCCACTCTGCCCCACCGCAGCCACAGTCACCGTCATCATCATCATCAGCATCATCATCAGCAGTGGCATCACCATCCGAGTCCTCACCCCCGACGTAGGCTCTGTTCTACGAGCCCGATGCATCGCTGCCGGATCCTCATGAAGGACAACACGGTGCTGATGATCGTGTTGATGGCAGTGGTGGTTGATGTTGATGATGATGGTGGTGGCGATGCACGCTACAGGTACCACCACTGCACCACGGCAGACGTCAACTTCGACAAAGTATGTTACTCCGGCACTGAGGTTAAGCGCGATTCTGGGGATAATTAACTGTGTTGACGTTTCTTCGTCTGGCATGCGTGACTATGGCGGTGCTGTTGATGCCTAAAGAGGTCTTCGTTTCTCTCGAGCTGTCTGTAGAGCCCTACAGCTGTGGCTTGTCAAGCTCTCAGCAGCAGCACATCTTGCCAGCTCTTCAAACGGTCTACAGGTGCTGGGGATAAGAGGCTTGGATGTACGTTCAACAGTTCTGGACGAAAGTCGAACCAAAAATGATCTTGACAAGATGAAATTAGCTCTTCGACCACGCGCCGAGAAGATGTCTTCACATATCTCCTCCTCGATTATGTTCACATAACAAAAACGCGCGGCCAATAACTAAAAAAAACTCGCAAACAAAATCCCCCTTCCCCCCTCCGCCGCCCGATCTTCTCAGCGAAGTCGACAACACGTTTAGAGACGAGACGAGACCGCAATGGGGCAAGTTCTCTTCTGCGTCGCAAGAAGGCTCGCTCCTCCTCGAGCGAATCACACAAATCGCGCTCACAGCAGCGTCGTCATTACAGCAGCAGCAGGAGCAGCACGACTCCCTCCCCCCCACCACCTCTTTGTGACGATGTCGTTGTAGTCGTCGCGTGCGTTGTTGTCAGAGGCTTGTGGCGGCGGCGAGCGAGAGGCGGGACTGCCGGAACGAGTCGCAGCTGCTGCTGCTGCTTGCGCTGGCGAGAGAGCGAGCAAGTGGCGAGTGGAGGTGCCTTGCCTCCTCCCTCCCCGCGGTCTGTGAGAGAGTGAGAGAGAGAGTGGAGGGCCCCCCGACTCCCCCTCCCCCCACGTGTGAGTGGAGGTGCCTCTCCCTGTGTGTGAGTGGAGGTGCCTCTCCCTATGTGAGTAGAGGTGCCTCTCCCTGTGTGAGTGGAGGTGCTTCTCCCTGTGTGAGTGGAGGTGCCTCTCCCTGTGTGAGTGGAGGTGCCTCTCCCTGTGTGAGTGGAGGTGCCTCTCCCTGTGTGAGTGGAGGTGCCTCTCCCTGTGTGAGTGGAGGTGCCTCTCCCTGTGTGTGAGTGGAGGTGCCTCTCCCTGTGTGTAAGTGGAGGTGCCTCTCCCTGTGTGAGTGGAGGTGCCTCCCCCTGTGTGTGAGTGGAGGTGCCTCCCCCTGTGTGTGAGTGGAGGTGCCTCTCCCTGTGTGTGAGTGGAGGTGCCTCCCCCTGTGTGTGAGTGGAGGTGCCTCTCCCTGTGTGTGAGTGGAGGTGCCTCTCCCTGTGTGTAAGTGGAGGTGCCTCTCCCTGTGTGTAAGTGGAGGTGCCTCTCCCTGTGTGTAAGTGGAGGTGCCTCTCCCTGTGTGTGAGTGGAGGTGCCTCTCTCTGTGTGTGAGTGGAGGTGCCTCTCCCTGTGTGTAAGTGGAGGTGCCTCTCCCTGTGTGTGAGTGGGGGTGCCTCTCCCTGTGTGTAAGTGGAGGTAAAGGAAACACCGCGTTACAGCAAACACGCGTCCGAGTGCGAACACCCGTTAAGCGAGGACTTGCCGTTCAATCAAATTCACGTGTTTTTCCTGCAGATACTGCGAGTGAATGACCTTATAAAAAAAAAACAGCAATGCCACCATATGTGGAATTAAATTAAATACAAGTTGCCTCCACGTAAAGAATGCGGATAAATTGATGCTCCAGCTACTCTTGCCACTCCGGGAGATAGAAGGGGCGACGTCTGATAAGGGACCGTCCATAAATGACGTCACGCACCTAGGGGGGGGGGTGTTGAGAAATGTGACGTCACATCAATGCGCAACTTTAAATAAATATAGACAACACGTTCTACTTAATTAAATAGACTTTTTAATAAATGTTTTCTCCTGCAACATCAGAGTGCAGCGCCACATTAAATACGCACTACAATGACAATAGTTTGAAGCGATTTCAAGCATGTTTTATTTGGGGGGGAGGGGGGCAGAGCTTTGTGACGTCATATTTGAGGGGGGGGTCTGACTTTTTGTGACGCTGTGTGACGACGGGGGGGGGTCAAAATCGTCCTAAATCGCGTGACGTCATTTATGGACGGCCCCTAACCCACCGCAGCATCCCCCATTGACAAAGTGACCTCCGGCTCAAATGAGCATTGAGGCATTTGAGCTCAGCCCTGAGTCAGTGGTGGAAATTCCACATTCCTATGGCGGGGGGGGGGGAGATTTGTATCCATCGGACAACCACCGTTGACCACCCTACAATATGGTACATATTTTATCGACCTCGGTAAGGATGGTGAGCCGAGTCAACCCCCTGTAGCACATGTTGTTATAAAGGGGCCCTAAATAAAAAAACACGTAAATATTAAAACACACAATTTTAACTTGCACACTAAAGTAATTGCATTTTTTCATTTGCTATACAGCCAGATAGTACGGCAAATATCTAACCTTAAACACCCGGTCTTTCATAAAAGTTGAAGGCAGTATAGTACTATAGTAATAGAGCAAGTGCAGAATCACTGAACCGGAATTGATAGCTTGAAAGCATTTAGCGCGGGGCCCTTGAAAGTGCGGGGCCCGTAGCCACTACATATATAACTACGACATGTGTAGTAGCTATTGTTGCTACGAGGATAATCCGGCACTGTGTCCAACCCTGGCGACTGCCACACGAACTGGCTTGGCTGGTCTGTCAGTCCGCAGCTCAAAGGCGTGCAACCAATGCCAGGACATCACTGCCCCCTAACGACGACACACGCGGTTCACAGTCAGAGTCTTTTATTTAGACCCGAGGAGCAACGAACAGCAGCACTGTTTTCACAGATGTTCATCGGTACCTCAATGCCTACTCGTTCTACCCTCCGCCGCAGATGTTGACTACCTCGCCTGGTATGCAGGAGGTCGTTGGTTCGATCCAGACCCTGACGATGCCTGCTGCTATGTATTTGGAGTTTGCGTGTCACTCTCTGATCATCATCACTGCGTTGCCTCGATGTTAACTACCTCGCCTGGTATACAGGAGGCCGTGGGTTCGATCCCGACCCTGACGCCTGCTGCTGTATATTTGGAGTTTGCGTGTCTCTCTCTCTCATCATCATCACGGTGGCTAGGAGATGTCAACTCCCTCGCCTGGTATGCAGGAAGGTCGTGGGTTCGATCCCGACCCTGACGTTGCCTGCTGCTGTATATTTGGAGTTTGCGTGTCTCTCTCTCACATCATCATTACGGTGGCTAGGAGATGTTAACTACCTCGTCTGGTCTACAGGAGGTCGTGGGTTCGATGCCGACCTGACGCCTGCTGTATATTTGGAGTTTGCGTGTCTCTCTCTCTCTCATCATCATCACGGTGGCTAGGAGATGTTAACTCCCTCGCCTGGTATGCAGGAGGTCGTGGGTTCGATCCCGACGTTGACGATGCCTGCTGCTGCTGTATACTTGGAGTCTGCGTCTCTCTCTTTCCCCGTGGTCGCGTGGATTTTTCTCCGGGTCCTCCAGTTTTTCCCTCCACATTTAGAATCAACGTCACCACGCGTCTATAGTATTTGGCAGAGGTGTGGACTCGAGTCATGTGACTTGGACTCGAGTCAGACTCGAGTCATGAATTTGATGACTTGCGACTCGACTTGGACTTGCATAACAATGACTTTGTCCCACCTCTGGTATTTGGCTACTGATATAAATTCCCACGTGATATTTATCCACTTTGTTGAACTATAATAATGTGGGACGGCCAGGTCACTTCTGAAAAAAGAAGCTACGCAGCTCAGCGGGACCTTACCTGGCACAATAACACGAGGCTGTTCTCGTCACGTGGTACAGGGGTGGTCTAGATGTCTCGTGAACCCCATTTAATTATCCTAATGAAAAATGTTAAGTAAAGTTCAAATGATGTTAGGGGCCGTCCACAAATGACGTCACGCTATTTTGGACGATTTTTGACCCCCCCCCCCCCCTTCGTCACACGACGTCACAAAAAGTCAGACCCCCCCTCACAAAGCTCTGCCCCCCCCCCAAAAAAAAAAAACATGCTTCAAATCGCTTTAAACTATTGTCATTGTAGTGCGTATTTAATGTGGCGCTGCACTCTGATGTAGGAGAAAACATTTATTAAAAAGTCGACTTAATTAAGTAGAACGTGTTGTCTATATTCATTTAAAGTTGCGAATTTTGATGTGACGTCACATTTCTCACCCCCCCCCCTCCTCCTCGTCACACATCGTCACAAATGTCTGACCCCCCCCCCCTAGGTGTGTGACGTCATTTATGGACGACCCCTGACAGGTCAATTTAATTGAGTCACAAGTCATCTGGACCAACCTGAACTTGCTTTGGGAATCTTAAATTATAATTTGTTTTAAGACGATGCAGCAGTGTCTCGAGTTTCTGGGAGGAGAGACAAAGGCAGCAGTGTCTCTCAAGATATAAAGAGCTTTAGGGTTCATCGGATTTATCCAGAAAACACATTCCTGCGGAGGGAGCTGGTAGGAACGTTGGGTTGCTCGGTCAATGACCAGGGTCAACGGCGGCGTGGTGTATTCCGCAAATATGCCCCCGACTGTGAGGGCGGGCACAAGCCGGCGTGAGTAGGTTAAACGTTTAGTTTTATAAGGGCACCACGGGGTGACCAGCCCCTCCCCACCCAGCCCCACCCCTCCCACCCCCCACCCAGCCCCTCCCCACCCTCCCCACCCAACCCCTTCCCACCCAACCCCACCCTCCCCACCCTCCCCACCCAGCCCCTCCCTCCCCACCCAGCCCCTCCCTTCACGACGGACGGACACAATAATCCCCTGTGGGCTGATGTAACCAGGAGGTTCCAACCAGTATAACTAAATCACAAGATTATGATTTCGTTCGAAGCGGAGTCGTCGACCAATCAGAGCCGCTCCCGGCGAGGGTGGGCGAGTGGACCAATCAGGGCGCGTCTCGCTGCCGACACGTGGCGGGCACATGGAGGGAGACGAAACGAGGTGAGAGAGAGTGCGGCTTGACTCTTCATCAGTCGTTGGTCTATCCACTGCTAGATGAACACTACCAAACCACTCATATCCTACGATGTTATCGATCCACCCGGCGACTGCCACGAGATATCATTCCCATCGCTCGCATCTTCCACAGAATTCTACCACGTGGCCAGCAACAGCAGCACCACCAACAACAAACTTAGTACATGTAACGCGGCCGACGATAGCACGACTGCAAGAGTGTGCTTGGTGACATTCGTCAATAACAACACTAACAACACTGTGTGTGGGGGGGGGGCTTACAATTGTATGTGATAGGCGACGTTTCGGGTAATGCCCCCTTTGTTGACGGCACATCGGGCAGCGTGAATAGTCTAATCGTGGGGAGCGGTGGTGCAGCGGTTAGCGCGCTCTCGCCACGGATTATTCTGAACCGGTCCTGGGCCCCCCCCCCCCTAGGTCGACTCGGCCTCAAACGAGTGACCTGGTGGGGGTGTGCAGTAAACGTCGCCACTCGGGGGAGACAAAGGCGGCCGGGCGTGGTGCTGGCCATCCCCTCGTGTGCAACAGAGCCGGATTATCCTAGTAGCACAAGTAGCTACATAATGTAGTAGCTACATAATGTGTAGCAGCTACATAATGTGTAGCAGCTACACATAATGTAGTAGCTACATAGTGTAGTAGCTACATGTATAGTAGCTACACAATGTAGTAGCTACTACACGTGTAGTAGCTACATAATGTAGCTACTACACGTGTAGCAGCTACATAATGTAGTAGCTACATAGTGTAGTAGCTACATAGTGTAGTAGCTACATGTATAGTAGCTACACAATGTAGTAGCTACTACACGTGTAGCAGCTACATAATGTAGCAGCTACTACACAAGTAGTAGCTACTACATATGTAGCTACGGGCCCCGCACTTTCAAGGGCCCCGCGCTAACTGCTTTCAAGCTATCAATTCCGGTTCAATGATTCTGCACTTTTTTCTTGCTGTGGGTTTCACACCCGATGATGATTGCGTGTGTTGCAATCGAAACGTCGTGAGAATTTTATTGTTTTATTTTTAGTATTTTATTATTTTCCTTCCACGTGACTTTACCGAAAGAACCAAGAATACGATTCTGCACTTGCGCTATTACTATAGTATTATACCGCCTTCAACTTTTACGAACGACCGGGTGTTTAAGGTTACTTGACTATGCAAGTAAAAACATTGTGTTTTAATATTTGTGTGTTTTTTTTTTAATTTAGAGCCCCTTTATAACATCACATACTACAGGCCCCGCACTTGCTTCATCACCAGTGCCGGCCTCGCTCACAGCACTTGCCCTGACAGTCTGGCAAGGCTACACGGGGGACCTTTGTACTGCACAGTCGCTATTGAACTCCGTTGTCATCTACACGGCAGCAATCAATCAGCGCGCTCCCACCTGCTATAACCTCAATAATACAACAACCTCAATCATGTAAGGACCTTAATACAAGGCCGTAGCCATGGAGTCAACTTTGGGGGGACCAAATCTTCCAGGGTGTCTGGGGTCCCCCCCCCCAGAAAAAAAAACTAAATTTGAAAACGAATTTCGTGCCTAAAATATAAAAAAATTAACAAACACATGGGACGGACTTTTTTTAAATGTTACAATAATGTCTAATAGTGAATTGTATTACATTGCTCTGTTTTTTCTTTTTTACCTTTTCTTGTTTCATTGTATGCAATGGCAGAGATGAGGGATTTATAAAGTACAACCATAACCACAATCATATAAACAGAAATCTATTTTATAGCAATACAGTATATTGGGGGGGACATTTTGAGCATATTTGAATATTGGGGGGGGGGGATGTGCCCCCCCCCCCCCCCCCAATAAATATGATAATTACGGCCTTGCCTTAATATCAATCATTGCTATGGCGGAAACGTTAACAGCTCCACAAACGAAAGCGGTACTAAAAATACAATGTTAAATTTACCTATACATTAAAAAATATATATAACGGTACATTTAACCGCGTTAACAAGAGCCAACTCTAGGCTCTTTCGGCAAAGTGACACCGCTAATGTAACTCAAATTGGGATGATACAAGAATGGCTGTTCTGCCCCCCTCCCGCACCTCCGATTAGCACGTGTTGAGCTATCATTCGTGTCCTTGGGATTTTGGAAAAGAGCTACAGAGCTCGGCGTGCTTGACCTGGTCAAATAAAAATAGATTATTATTTTTAATTCGTTTTTTGCATCCACCAACTTGCAAATGAGGCTCGTCTGCTCAGAACGTACTTGACAATGCAACTCACTGGCGGTGTCACTCAGTTGATAACCCACGAGTCCACCATTTCGCTCGCTTGCCCGCTCACTCATTCACTCTCGCCTTGATAACTAATGCCAATACAATTAATCACAACAGTGAACAATCATAATACGTACTGTAATCACCCAGGAATGACCTTAATGCTCCTGAGGTCACTCCGTCGACCAGCCCCCCTCATTAATATTCATGAGCAGGTGACGTCCTCCAAATGGACACCACCCCCCGCCATTAATAATTAGCGGGTGACGTCACTCCACATGGGGGGGGGGGCGAGGCGCCTCCTCCCCCCTTCTCGGCGTCAACTCACCACCCTCACTCAAAAGGCAGAACCCTCACGTCATCACGTGATCTCCGTCACGCTGTTGAGACATCGAAGTAAAAAGGACGTCGTGATGAACAAGGGATTATAACCTTCACATGAAATAGGTCTGTGTCACCGCGCCCTGACAAATTGCACACGAATTGATGCAATTATTACCACGTTGCGCTCTGCTTTTCGCTTGCAAGTTTCTGATTTACTGCAATACACCCTAAAGGCTAGTAATACTCTAACAGCGGTAAGCATAATTACGTAATGACAATACAACTAAAACCTTACAATATTACCGGCAACTACAATACAATACAAATCAAACCCATACAATACCATAGCAACCCTGAATAACATGAACAACGTCATAATTGAAAGTACTTTATCAATCCACTGCTCGATGAAGACTTCGTGGGGGTTATTTGACCATACCTCACCTTACTGGTCAGTGCGAGTTGGTGGGTGAGTGAGTGCGTTGTGGTGATCCAATCTCCGACCCCCAGGAACAGGTTTGCAGATTTGCTGAGCATTTCTGTGAAGTCCTGGGGGAGGGGAAATCCCTCCACATGGAAGGCATCGTGGGACAAAGTGGGGAAGACCCTGCTGAGGCTGCGGTGCCTCAAATATTGGAAGAGTAAGTCACCCCCTGTGAGTAGCTGTCTGAGGTGCCATCTGTTGAGGAAGTCTGAGACCAGGAAAGGCACCGGGCAGAGATGATCTCCCAAGTGAAATGCTGAGGGAGGGTGGCGTTTGTGCACAGACTGCCCTACATTACATCATATCAACAGTCTGGACCACTGGACGGGTTCCGCAGGACTGGAAGGATGCCCTGGTGGTCTCCATCTTTAAGAAGGGAGACCGCACAGACTGTAACAACTACAGGGGCATATCACTCCTCAGTGTGCCGGGAAATGTCCTGGCAAGGATTATTCAACATCGCCTTGCCAGGCACGATGAGGAGAGGCTTGCGGAGCCCCAATGTCGTTTCAAGAAAGGGCGGTCCTGCACAGATGCCATATTTTCTGTTCGTCTGCTACAGTAGAGGTGTAGGGAATTCCAACAAGACCTACATCTCTGCTTTATAGACCTGGTCAAGGCCTATGATACCATCAGTAGACCTGGGCTCTCGGTTGTTCTTCGTGCTTTCGGAGTCCCTGACCCGCTGCTCACAATCATTAAGGACCTTCATGATGGTGAGCGGGCCCGGGTAAAACCATGTGGCCGGGAGTCGGAGCCATTCCCTGTTCACCTTGGGGTGCGACAGGGATGTCCTCTCGCTCCAACATTATTTAACATTTATTTCGACCACGTAGTTGGTGAAGCCTTCAGTAGCTGTACCGGAGGAATTTCCATCTGGTACAGATACAATCGGAGGCTGATAGATGCCCGGGTGCGATCAGGGGATGGTTCCCTATTGGTCAACCACGTTATATATGCCGATGACCTGGTAATTGCGGCTCACTCAGAGGAGGAGTTGGAGGCGCTGCTGCTGAAACTGGAGTGTGCCACTAAGAGGTGGGGCTTTACCATCAGCCCCACCAAAACAAAGCACCTGCCTGGGTATTTTGTACCATCGGGCACTCAACCCCCACAACTCCCAATCGGTGATAGGACAGTTGTGGAGAGAGTGGAGAGTTTCCCATACCTGGGCAGTGTGCTCATGACCGGCTCCGGTTTAACAGCAGAGGTCTCACTCCGAATCAGTCGAGCGGCATTATCTTTTCATCGGTTGCGTAACGCTGTGTGGAAGCTACCTGGTCTGTCGCTCCGCACGAAGCTTCGGGTCTTCTCGGCCACAGTCATTCCCTCCCTTTTCTACGCTTGCGAAACGTGGACCCCCCTAATGGAACATCTTCGCCGGTTAGAAACATTTAGGCTGGCCTGCCTACGATCAATCCTGGGTTTAACCAGGCTGGATTGTGTCAGGAGCTCACAAATCCTCGAAAGATCTGGACAAAGTCACATCGGTGAGCTCCTCCGGCAGGCAAGGCTGCGTTAGCTGGGCTATGTAGCCCGCATGCTCAATCACCGCATGCCCAAACAGCTTTTGTTCGGCCGGATCAAGGGGGCTAAATGGGCGCGGCACGGGCTAGAGAAGAGATGGAGTGATGTGGTACAGGAGGACGTGGAGCTGAGTGGACTTGCCGATGATTGGTACCAGCGGTGTCAAGATCGGCTTCTGTGGGGGAGGCTCGTGAAGGACGCTACTGGGCAGTTGGAGGCAGTCCGCCCTCCAACAACAACAGAGGGCGGAGGAGCAATGCTCACAACAACGAGCAGAGCGCCAGGTGGCTATAGCACAGCAAGTTGGCACAGTAGGGGGCACAGGCGGTGCATCAGCCAGTCATCTCAGTCAGTCGACCCGTGGCACCTGGGTCTGCCCCGTGACCTGCCAGTGAGCGTTCGACACTTCACATGGCCTCAAGGTGCACATAGCCTGGCACAAGCGTCGTGGTGACGTCACCGCCACTTAGTGGCGAATGGCGGTTGTTGTAGTGGTGACCATGCTAACCTCCGATTAGCACGGTGCGAAAGAAGTTCAACATACAGGGACTCTTCTACTTGTGAACCAGTTGGGTTCCAGAGTTCTGTTAGTAAGTCGATTTGTTTTGTAAATCCAACTTTACGCCCGTCGATGTTGTGCGGCCTGTATACTAAACACGAGGAATGGCTCAAAAAATTGTATAATCTCCTGTAGATGTTGATGCCAATGGTTCTTCACGTTCTGCAGATGTAGATGCCACTGATTCTTCACGTTCTGCAGATGTAGATGCCACTGGTTCTTCACGTTCTGCAGATGTAGATGCCACTGGTTCTTCACGTTCTGCAGATGTATATGCCACTGGTTCTTCACGTTCTGCAGATGTAGATGCCACTTGTTCTTCACGTTCTGCAGATGTAGATGCCACTGGTTCTTTACGTTCTGCAGATGTAGATGCCACCACCACCATCAATTGCGCGGCGGTTAAACTTACGACTCTCGGTCCATACAGGCAACTGGACATACGGACCAGGTTTGTTCGTATCTCTGACAGTTATTAAGTCGAATGTTCGCTAGTAGAGGAGTCCCTGTACATTCATGCAAGTGAACTCCATGGGAACAGTAACCATGGTAGTAGCGATAAAAGTGCGACATAGCAGATGACTGACTGGCCACAGGGCAAGCGAGTGACTGGATCATCGATGAATCTGCGGGCGGTGCCCTCTTTTCCAGGTTGAACCCGCCACGTGCCACAGACACGGAGCCCGGCGTGGGCGACAGCTCGTTCTGGGCCGCAGCCTCCTCCGATCGCCGCATGCGGGAGGCCGGGGAAGGCCGGGACAGACAGATGTCCCCGTGCCGCAAGTTCTACAGCAGGAAGAATCATTACATCTGTAGAGAAGACCCGAGCGATGAGAGCAGTTGTGACGATGATGATGATGATGATGGTGAGGAGGAGGAGGAGGAGAACGCTGCCTCGCCTGGTATTGATCCTTTGCAGCTGTGTCCCAGTGAGGACTGGGACCTGGAGATGGACAAAGCAAGTCCTTACGGTGAGGGCTGGCGTCCCGATTGGCGGTTAATCCTGAAGCGGGCTCCACACAAAATCGTAATAGAGGGGTTTTTTTTTTGGGTTTAGATCGCGTAAAATATAAATATGTCCTTAAACCCGTCACCACCTGACACAGCCAACTAGTAAGGGGTTTGTCACGTAAGCAAAACGTGCCAATTCGTTGCTAGCACAGCACTCAGTGGTTGTGTGTTGGAGAGTAAACCCACTCCAACATTCACCAATCGAGTACCGTGACGTTTTGCCGATAATTACAACAACCAGCCTCATCAGGCGATAGCCAGAATTTAACGACACGTTTTTGTTTACACGATCTAACCCGAAAAAATGTTCCTTTGTTGTGAATAATATTTGTCGCGAAAGCTTCCTACATGTTAAATCCACAAAAACTGTTACTCTTGTTTTATTAACAACGACAGCAACTTGTGTGGCGTGCCGTCACACGGTTTCCGCTCGCTCACGACGACGAGAGAGAGAGACCCGCGCAGAGTCGCGAGGACGAGCCACAGACAGCAGCCACGCGGCGGCGAGGAGCCGGCGCCAACAACTGCCCATGCTCTGCGGTCCCCTACATGCGAAGATGTTTATCGGCAATAGGATGAGCACCATTGGAACCTCATTTGCCAGTAAAAAATATGATAATTGTTTTTTTTACCCTTCTATCTGGCAACAAAACTGACACCTTTTTTTACAAGGAGTGATGTTTGCATGGACCACAATACCTGCAGCCATAATGCAAAGAAAAAACATAACTCTGATAATATATGCACTGTCCTTGAAGTTGATTGGTCCACACCCGAGACAGCTTTCCTGAGAGCCTAGTCTCACATGGGTTGGACCAGATGACGCCAAAAGGTATTGTGGTCTATGCAAACATCACTCCTTGTAAAAAAAGGTGTCAGTTTTGTTGCCAGATAGAAGGGTAAAAAAATAATTATAATAGGATGAGCGTTTACGTTTGGGAGAAAACCCACGCTGTGCTTCAAGGCGGGGCAAATATTTATTCCGCGGAGATGGAACAGGTGGCGGATCAACATTTGCTGTACTGTCTTCCGCTGGCAAGCCAGGGTACGGGCACCTCATCGACGCCAACATGAAGAGAGTTGAACAATATTTGTGAGATCCGCCAACCCTCGTCTCCACGGTGCTGGATTTAAGGCGTTCGCAGCCACCACCGCCCCGGATGGAGTAAATAACATAACAGCGACATTAATAACGACAGTAAGTCAATGCGTGCCAGCGTCACGGTAGAAGATTTGCCAAATAAAGTTGCATCGCAAATGATGATGCCGATCGCTGCCACGGACGATCGACGACCGGTAGGCAGCGTGGCGGTGGTGGTGGGCTGGTTGGCTGGGCGCCGTGGTGGTGAGATGTTAACTACCTCTCCTGGTCTGCAGGAGGTCGCGGGTTCGATCCCGCCCCTGACGACGCCTGCTGCTGTATATTTGGGTTTTGTGTCCATCTCTCTCTCTCTGGTGAGATGTTATCTCCCTCGCCTGGTCTGCAGGAGGTCGCGGGTTCGATCCCGACCCTGACGCCTGCTGCTGTATATTTGGCGTTTGCGTGTTCTCCCCGTGGTCGTGTGGATTTTTCTCGGGCTGCTATAAATTTCCACGTGATAATAACGAGAAAAGCCATTTTTTTGCGGATTTCAAGAACCACGCTACAGCACGCAAAGAGCCACCGCACGGCGGCTCCGGAAGCCGCAGGTTTTGCCGACTCCGGCCCCTAATGCCGTGTCGACGGCCGCGGCGGCGGCACCGCCGCTTTTGCAGGAGACGAGGAGCTCTTCATCCCGCCGTCCCCCGCCGCCTCCGCCGTCGCGCCGCTCCTGGGCGCCTACTTCCCGGGCAGGCACCACGCCCAGCGCCGCCGCGACTCCTTCGCCTGCACCCTGGTCAACCTGTCGCAGCTCGCGGTGCAGCCCGGGCAGTTCGACGACGCCCGCCCAGGGGAGCGGCCCCCTCCCGCCCACCCCCGCCCTGACGCATGGAGACACGCGGAGTAGGGGCAGCGGTGGCACCGACTGAGACGCTTGCGCCCTCCCCGCCGTGCCACCTTGCTGTGCGTGTGATCGGAATTTTGTTTGTCCTGGAGGAATCCGATGAGCTTTTCCACAGATGTCCAGTTGTTGGGAGTCGCGTCCGGCAAAGGCCTCCTCCACGGAGGACGACGTTGACACCGCTGGTACCGGTCGTCGGCAAGTCCAATCGGTGGCAACTTCTGCACCACATCAGTTCTGTCTCCTCTCCGGCATGTTGCCCGGCACGTTTAGCCACCTCCATCCGGCCAAACGTTAGTTGGGGGGGATGTACTGGCTGGGTCATGTGGCCAGGATAGAGCGCCGGGGATGTAGCAAAACATTTTCTGTTATTTCCTTTGAGCCAGGGGTGGCCAACCTGTAACAGTCCGAGAGCCAAAACAGTAGCCATGAGTTCTGCAAAGAACTAAGTGTCTATATATATTAGTGTATATATATTAGTGTATATATATTAGTGTGTATATATATTTGTAATGGCTTCAACTGAGTCGCAGACGTAGACATGGAGGCAACACATTTATTCAACTCCAACACACGGGTAACTTCCCCTTAACAGAATAACAACCGATGGTGGTGGCCACCAGGCTAACTACACTGGTAACTACACTAGTTACTACACTAGTCACAATGTAACTAGTGTAGTTAACTGGGTGGTGACCACCAGGCTAACTACACTAGTTACAACGTAACTGCTACTACGGACCGGGACCCACAGCTCGGGTCCGGGTCCACGTGTTGGAGACTCGTTGAACGTAGAGCGTAGACGAAGGTTTCTTCCAGGATGAACAACAACCACCCCGGTCCCTCTCGGGACCCGGCTGATATTCTCTGTGGGCGTGGCCAGCTCCACCCTTGGCCACGCCCACCTTCCAGAATCCACGGGAAGGATCTGGGTCCCAACCACGTGACAGCCCCCACTTGGGGCCCCTTTGTAGACTTTACCGGTCACGTGTCCTCCCGGGTCAACCAGAGTGCCATGGCCCCGAGTAACCTCATCCCTCGGCTGGCACCCACACACCCTGTCCTGTAGGGGCCGGCACTGCACACCAAGCGTGGTGCCATCCAGCGCTATCAACCAGCGCTCACCGGGCCCCTCTAGGGCCGGTACTACACCCACACATTGTGGTGTCCGCGATTTCGCTACACCGCACGCCGTGCCTCTCTAGGTCCAGCACTGCACGTTGACATCCCGCGGTGTCACTACATCTTGACAGTTTTCGGATACATTATTCATTGCTACTACTGTGACAGTACCTGCTACGTTATGCCCCCTTCAATAGAGCCGCGCGCGGTGGATCGGTGAGCTGCGCGCGGCTCGGGAGACGCCGGTTGGCCACCGCCGCTTTCAACGATATGGCCAACCGCCTTGAAACCTTTCACAAAACTTTCACAAAACTTGATTCGTTGAGCGAGCAAGTGCGCGCAATCGCCATGCTGTGCGGTGGCATCCTCGCCGGGCCGTGCTGTCATCAGCGACGGCAATAGCAGCACGCGGCACCTGTTTGCAGAGCCACAGCTGCAGATGTGGGTTGTCGTGAAGACCCTAGCGGCGGAGGTTGGTCTGGAACCTGTCCAGCGAGGCCCCCACTGGCACGCGTGGTGGGTTGGAGCCACGTGGGCACACTGTAGGATCCCCGATGAGGAACTGGTTTTGGTCTTTGGGACTCCTTTTTTTTTGGCCAGTCTTAAAAATGTAATAAGCTTGACCCTTTCCGGTAAGGATATGGAGAGGTGTTCAGATGTTTAAACACCAAATAGACACCCACTATCACAAGGCATTACGTCTGCATGAACCACACACCATGCTTGTGATGGGTGTCTTTAATTGCCAGGGATTGTTCCCCTCCACCCGTTCGCGCAGCTGCTACACATCACCTCCAATATCTGCACTGGCAAAATCCCACCATCTGCTCTTAGACCCACATAGAGACTCGTAGACTCAAACAGAGACGCATAGACTCGCACAGAGACCCGCAGGCTCGCACAAAGACCCACAGACTCACGCAGAGACCCACAGACTTACAAGGACACAGACTCACACAGAGACCCACAGACTCACGCAGAGACCCACAGACTCGCGCAGAGACTCAGGCAGAGACCCACAGACTCACGCAGAGACCCACAGACTCATAAGGAGACCCACAGACTCACAAGGAGACCCACAGACTCACGCAGAGTCCCACTCACAGAAGACCCATATACTCACACAGATACCTATAGATCTGCCCTAACAGTCCCCCACCATCTCTTATATTTTAATTATAAAATAAATACGCAGACTATATACAGTAAAACCTTGGATTGCGAGTAACTTAGTCTGCGAGTGTTTTGCAAGACGAGCAAATTTTTGTTAATAAATATTAATTTGATAAACGAGCGAGGTCTTGCAATACGAGAGTGCGTGTATACGCTTTGTCTGCCGAGCGTCACGTGATGACAACTGATATACGAGTGCTTTGATATACGAGTGCTTTGGATTGCAAACACGTTTCCGGAACGAATTATGCTCGCAATCCAAGGTTTTACTGTATATGGTATCTCCTTCACATAGAAAATAAAAAAAAAGTATTATAAACAGTTAAGCCAAGGAATAAAAATCATATACTGTGTTTTTATATTTTATTTATTCATTTTTATTTAGTGACTTGTTTACCTTTTCTCTATTTGGCACTCCTATCGTGTTTTTTGTTATCGTTTGTTGTAACTCGCTGACCAAGTGCCCCTACAAAACATCTGGGAGTAAAGAGCTTCATAGCTCATCGGATTCCTCCTCCAGTCTAAATAAAGATTCTGAGTCTCATAATTAGTGCACTTGGTTTTTGTGCCATTTTTTTAAAGAAGCGCTATGTTACACAGTGGCGCTGTGTGTTTCACAGAAGGTGGCGCTGTGTTTCACAGACGGTGGCGCTGTGTTTCACAAGGTGGCGCTGTGTTTCACAGACGGTGGCGCTATTTTTCACAGTCTGGAGTAGTGTTGCAGTCGGTAGCGATGTTGCTATGCATTTTGCCAATTGAGTAAATCTGTGGTGTCATCTTTATTCAATTTGGCAACATTTGGACCTTGCCGCAGACACGCAATAATTACAACGTTACGACATCACGAACGTGTCCGCTGATAAAACAAACGGTGCACAGTGACTGCGGTTAATACGCGGCAGTGGCGAGATGTTAACTACCTCGCCTGACGCCTGCTGGATGTCTTATCTCCCCGGGGGCGCTTAGATTTTTTTTCCGGGTCCTCCGGTTTTTCCTTCCACATTTAGAATCAACGTGCATTTAGAGTATTTGGCTGATAGAAATTTCCACGCGATAAGCCACTTCGTTGATCTATCATTTGTGGCCAGGTCACTTCTGAAAAAGAGCTATATAGCTCAGTGAGCCTTACCTGGTGTTTTTTTAATGTATATTTTGTTGTAATACACCCGTAGCATTAACCAGGGCGACCTGAAGGATTTGAACCACGGACCTCTGCGACCTTCACTTTGCACCGCAACGAGCGGCTAACGCGCAGTTGCTCGCTCCCCCGTCACGGCCAAGAGAGGGAACACCAGCGGTGATGATGATGATGGCCGCATGAGACTCGGTGTGTAATGGCATTAGAGCCTGCATGCGGTGTGAGGGGACTAGTGGCCACGGGAGGTAATGACAGGGGAGTCAGCCGACAGTATGAGTGCACTAGTGGCCACGGGAGGTAATGACAGGGGAGTCAGCCGACAGTGTGAGTGCACTAATGGCCACGAGAGGTAATGACAGGGGAGTCAGCCGACAGTGTGAGTGCACTAATGGCCACGAGAGGTAATGACAGGGGAGTCAGCCGACAGTGTGAGTGCACTAGTGGCCACGGGAGTCAG
Organism: Lampetra planeri; assembly: GCF_965212315.1. Lineage (NCBI taxonomy): Eukaryota > Metazoa > Chordata > Hyperoartia > Petromyzontiformes > Petromyzontidae > Lampetra > Lampetra planeri. Next base: position 1,055,963 of record NC_136170.1, read on the forward strand.
CCGACAGTATGAGTGCACTAGTGGCCACGGGAGGTAATGACAGCGTTATCGGTTGTGAGTGCGAAGGGACCGGTGGCTACGGCAATGTTCGAGAAGGGAGCCGTGGTCAGGCGACGGAAGGGGACGGTGGAGTCTGCCGGTAGAGCGAGCGTCCAGAGTCGGCGAGAAGGCTCGAGAAGGGGGGTGTGGCCTCGTGTCGGTATATAAAAGGGAGGTGCACGGGAGACTCGGGGCTGTTGCGATGGGATCTCCACCTGATGTCAAGTGAACGTGTCTTCAATGAAGTGCCAATGGGGTGTTCCCCGGTGACATTGCAGTAAATGGAAGAATCCTTTGAGAAATCTCGATTGAATGTTGTAGTCTTGACGGCGAAGGTGCAATTGAGTGTTCGGGAATTGATAGTAATGCTGTAATTACGCGGAATGGAAGTGATAGTGATGCTGAAACTGAATGTTATATTGATGGGAATACCACAATGACATGATGGTGTAGTGTTGATTTTAATGCCGCAAATTAATGTCGGGGAATTGACGGTGGTGCTGTAATTAAATGTTGTAGTATTGACAAAATGATTTGTGCACAAGCACAGTTAACAAACAGGCTCGACACTCGTCAATAATGGCCCCGTGTGGCTTTAAAAAATAACACAAAACATGCAGTCGGCGACGCTTGGTGCATCGACCGAAACGTCGCCGATTATTACCATTGGAGAGCCCCCCTCACAATCCCTCACACGCCCCTCCCTCCAATCCCCGTATGCCCCTCCCACCATCCCCCCTATCCTCCGTCCCCCCCACTCCCCTCCCCATCGCGTGACGTCACGATCACCTGACGCCCGCTCTATAAAAGTGGAGCCGTAGCATCGTGAGTCGAGTCACTGGGACTCACTTCGAGACTCATCCTGAGACTCATGCTGGCATGAGACTCACCCTCTCCTAGACTCATCCTGAGACTCACCCTGTCCTAGACTCACTCCGAGACTCACCCTCTCCTGGACTAACTCCGAGACTCTTCTCTGCCGCATCATCACGGCACCCACCCAGTCGCTCGCCCTTGCACATTTGACTCATGCATCGTCACGTGTTGTGAATGAGGTGTGACGTCATAGCACGCGTTAACGGGGAGGGTAGGCTTGGGAATCGCGAGAGTTTTGAGGGAGTGCGTAGGGATGGATCACAAGTCGTTATCGTAACATTAAATAGGAATCACTGTATTGAACAACACGAATCAACGGAAGTGACCGGTTAAAGAAACGAGTCGTGAGTTTTGCCCTAAAAGTTACGTTTAAAAGCAATTTTGTAAAAAAAAAAAAGCCCGCGTGAATGTATTACAAATGACGCAATCAATGAATGGGGAAAATGTTATATACATCACAAACGGGTTGCACACGGTAAAATGTTCGACGCCAGAAGCGAACAGGCAAGAGGCAAATTAATCGATCCAAAGACATGCCCCTAAGTGGCCTGTGAATAGCTGAAGCAATGGTGCATTGTAAATAACTACGCACGAATACGCACGAACCCTTCCGTCAATCCACTGCTGGATGAGGGCCACGCCCACGCCGAACGAGTCGGCAGGAGTTCGTTTAACCGTACTTCACCTGCGCTGGTTAGCGCGGGTTTGGCGAAGGTAGGCAGCGTAGACGCGGGAGCATATCGGTAGGGTACAATTCGGATTGTCATCATTTGCACAGACCAAGCCAGTACAGTACTTGCTTCTCAGCACCAGGTCACTGCGGTACCTAGACGTAACAATCTTTATTTTACAAAGCGTCCCCCCCCCGCCCCTCTCTCTCTCTGAAAATTAGCTCAAAAACTTGCTCAAATATTTCTCGTATTTTAACTAAAGCCTGCCTGCCACGAGTCTCCTAATCCATTCAAGGTCACACCCCCAATGCTTTTTTTTTTATTATGTACATACTGTCAGAAAGCGATGGCATTGTACAACTAGCACGGGCGCATCGCTTCGTAAATATTTTGAAGCAAAAAATATCATTTTTTTGATTCGCAATGAACGAACTAACAAAAAATCAGACAAATTGCTGTCCTTGGTGCTGACGTTAGGAAAAACCGTCACTTTTTCCAAAATTTCTTGCTGCGGATTTCACACCTGATAATGATTTACTTGTGTTGCCGTCAAAACGTCGTGAGAATTTTTATTGTTTTATATTATTTTATTATCTCCCTTCTACGTGACTTTACCGAAAGAACCAACAATATGAATGAGCCCTGTTCGTCAGCGACGATGCCGCACGACGGCCCCCTACTGGTGTCCACCATCATCGTTGATCCACTTCAAAACTTCGTCCAACTGGTCCACATCCATCATCTCGTTGCTCAGGGGGTCGGAGATCTGTAACCTAACGGTGGAGCCGTCCAACGAGGAGGCCCCGCCCTGCCGGGCACTGTCCACCAGCAGGCGGGCCAAATTGTGCTGCACCTGACGGGCGGGGTGGGGGGGCAGAACAGAATGAAACATTCGACTTACGAGATGTTAACTTCCTTGCCTGGTATACAGGAGGTTGGGGATTTGATCCCGACCCTGATGCCTGTATATTTGGATACTGCGTGTCTCTCTCCCCGTGGTCGTGTGGCTTTTTCTCCGGGTTCTCCATTTTTTCGTCCACATTTAGAAACGTGCGTTGAAGAGAACTTGTCTGCTATTAATTTCCACGTGATAAGCCACTTCATTGGGCCATCATTTATGGCCAGGTCACCTCTGAAAAATAGCTCTATAGCTCAGTGAGCCTCATCTGGTCAAATAAAATATAGTTTAGTTTTCTATTTCCGCTACCCGCGTTAGCCCGTGCACGCACATGATTTCCTCGTTATTCACAAACTTTCTGCCCGCGATTTTGACTACCCACATCTGGAACTCTGACACGGCTGCATGCAAAGGAGATAGAGAGATGGAAAAATTGACAAAGGTAGCAACATTCTTTGAACCGGAGTTCGACAAGCACCTCCGATTAAGCACGGTTGGGGCTATGTGCGGTGCGAAAAACGTTCAGCGTACGTGCATACACACAAAGCATCACCATGGCCAACACCTTTGTTTTAACAAAACCAATGAATGGGGAAACGTTACCTGCACCATAATCAGTTTCTCAGCCATCTTCCCGTTGGGCCAATCTTGCCCGAAGCACAGAAGGATCTCAAACGACGGCTGAGGCCTTGGAGGTGAACCTTTCATAAACTGGATCAAGTCTGCACATACGCACAAGCACAGACACAAAGACACAAAGATTCCCCTGTATAGCCTCAACAGACATTTGGGGAAAGTGCTGTTTGCGTATCAGCGGGCGGGCGGGCAAGCTGGCGGGCAAGTGGGTGGGTGGCTATGCGGGTGGGCAAGTGGGCGGGCGGGCAAGCGGGTCAGCAAGCGGGCGAGCAAGCGGGCGAGCAAGCGGGTGAGCAAGCGGGCGAGCAAGCGGGTGAGCAAGCGGGCGGGTGGGCGGAGCTGACCTTGCACGAACGTTGCAACGTCGAAGAGGCAGACGCGCTCGCCGCGGGGCAACTTGACGGATGCGGCGTGGCGTGGCGTGCTAGGCCCCGACCAGTACACGCGGCTGAGCGCGTGGCGCGTCGCGTACAGGCCGTGGCGGTCCACCTCCAGCACCACGCCGCCCACGTCCGCCGATATGCGCGCCAGCGGCTCCAGGATGCGCGCCGTCAAGCGCCGCTGCTCGTCGGAGCCCACGGGCGGCGGCAGCGAGATGACGGCCATGTCCTGCGCGCAAGCGACGAGATCGTCAAAGCGGGTTTCACAATTTTTTATTGTTGTCAGTCATCGTCGATCACCGCCATCGTCGGCACATAGCCGGGAGGCGGTGGTGGTGGCGGCTACGCTGCTGCACGTGGCCGCTTCCTGTCATCGGAACGGGCATGGGAAGAAAAACCGGATGACGCACGCGTGCGTGGGTACACGTACGTCATTGGAACGTCAAAAAGGGTGAATCAAACGTGGAAAAACCTTTGGACCGTGACGCCGGCACACGCGCAGCCTCCTACTATTTTTTTCGAATTACGTCACGGGAACTTCAGTGTCCCCCCCCACCCCCCCGTGAAGCGGACAGGGAATCTAATATCATCATTAATGCACCCACGGTATTAACCAGGGTGACCACCGTGGAACCTTCTGATGCGTTCTATTCCTCGGTTGACACTCGTTTTACGCAGCCAGACAAATCCTGCCCAGGTCCGCTCACTTTCTTTACGTTTTTAATGTTATTAACCTGCGTTACATTAACTAAACTGAGCTATGAAGCTGTTTATCAGAAGCGACCTGCCAACACCAATGATATCCCAACAAAGTTGACTCATCACGTGGAAATTTATATCGGCCAAATACTCCAAAACGTGTGATGTTGATTCGAAATCCACGTGGTCCTCTTTCTATCTGTGGACAAATATGCTATGGGAATGTAATTAACTCGGAGTGGACTAAACTTTTCACTGCTTTCGTCGACTCATCTACGAGGACAATTCAATGGAATCCACGGGCTTAGACTCGACGAAGCTTCCACTGGTTGTCATGGTCCAGACTGACACTGAACAACGTAAACCACGCCGACTCTACGCTGACGCCGCTTGCTAGCCCTTACCAAGGCCACATGTAGCGCATCTATGCGTGTTGAACTTCTTTCGCACCGTACGTATTCAACCGTGTTAATTGGAGGTGTGCGGGGGGACAACAAACTAAACACAAAGAGCAGTTCTAAAAGTAAAACTAGTTTTCAATCTCGATTTAAAAGTGCATCGCTCGAGTGCAATTGTTCCTAACCTGGGGTGCATGCAGCCCCTGGGGGTGCGAGACATGGCAAGTTTCTTTTAGAAGGTAAATCATCGAAAACACAATTATAGCATTGGGCATGTAAGTAACAACTTACTTTTTTCATAAAATCCTATATATTTATTACACGATTTTTATTAACTGTCTGTCGTATCCTCAAATCTGGTAGGAACCTCCTGGTTACACTAGCCCACAGGGGATTATTGTGTCCGTCCATCGTGCAGGGAGGGGCTGGGTGGGGAGGGAGGGGCTGGGTGGGGAGGGTGGGGCTGGGTGGGGGGGTGGGTGGGAGGGGTGGGGCTGGGTGGTGAGGGGCTGGTCACTCCGTGGTGCCCTTATAAAACTCAACGTTTAACCTACTCACGCCGGCTTGTGCCCCCCCCCTCACAGTCGGGCATATTTCCTCAAATCTTGTAACTAAATTTGTACCCACTTCCCAATGTAGTATCGACTGCAAACTTGGTATACTTATGTCATATTGATGACAATACTATATTATATCATTAAAAATAAAACAAAATATGTTTTAACATTATTTTGTTTATTTAATGTTTCGGCTTAGGTCTAATTGTCCACGCTCAACTGACGTTGGCTGTAATTGGCCATGGTCCCTTACGTTATGGCAAGCTTCGGGGCCACTTCCTGAAGTCGTGGAGTTCTGCCATTACTAGTACGGTACATTTCAATTAAGCGTGTTCTTTTAAAAGTTTTTTTAAAATATTACTTATTAACATTATAAAAAAACGTTACCAATAGAGAACCAAAGGAGTGCAAGGCTGCAGTAAAGGTTAAGAACCACTGCTCCGGTGACTTCCTAATAGATAGCTTCGTGAATCCCACTCAATATGTAGCCGGCAGGATTTGACAGAGCGTTGGAGCCGGGTACCACGGTTCACCTGCGGCGGTGATTGTACAGAGGATTGTGGGGGATCATGGCAGATGATACAGCGGCTTGTCCCGGTCACCGTCTTAAACACCTCGCTCCCTCTGTAGAGAACCGTGAATTCCAGGTTCGTGACTGCGCGCGCACACGCACACACACACGCACACACACACGCACACACACACACACGCACACACACGCACACACACACACACGCACACACACACGCACACGTACAAAGCACGCGCGCACGACAACGAGCGAAGGTTATTGTTTTGCCGGCACGCGTTTGAGGCCGCGTGGAACTGCATCGAAGGCTCGCTTTAGTAGCGGGATGTCACGGGATGTCACGACCGATGGAATGCACCACCCGCGCTCCCCTTCGCACCACCACACACGTGCACACGTGTGAAACTCACCAACACGTGCATGCACACAAATATCCCCCGCGTAGCCTGTTTGGGCAAGTGCTGTTCGCGAGCGCCTATGAAGGCCGGCACAGCACACGAGGGGGTGGGTGGCCAGCGCCACGCCCGGCCGCCTTTGTCTCCACAGTGGCGATGTTTACACACCACACCAGGTACTCATTTGAGGCTGAGTCGACCTCGGGGAGGCCCTGGACCGGTTCAAATGATCGTCACTGGGTTGGTCGTGAGCGGGATTCGAACCCGGGTCGCCAGGTTCGTAGCGCAGCGCGCTAACCACTACACTACCTTTCACTACACTACCATTCAGTTATACACACGCGCGCACACAAACACACAACCATGCTTGTTCCGTCTTAGCTCAATATTCGGGTTTCGAAGAATCTCCTGGCTCATGGAGCGAAACGTCGTACATCGTGCCAAACAACACGCGATACAACCCGAAAAAAAAACAAGTCAAGAGAGATATCACTCCCCAAGTCTTCAGACTCCTATTCGGGAGAGGCCTGCATTGCTCTGCATTGACTACCGTCTAGTTTGGACAATTATTACTCTTATTATTTTTGTACAAGTCAGTCCACCGCCACTCGCATTGCCGTTACTCAACGACTGAAGCCACCTGAACGCCAGAGGTCACAACCGGGTACCCGATACCCGTACCCTACCCAATACCCGGCTACCCGTACCCGGCCGGGTACGGGTACGGGTACCCGTTTGCGACCCTGGTGCGGCCGGGTACGGGTAGGCCATGAGTCACTGGTGAGTAACCGTTTGTCACTCATTTCCCAACGTCTTGTCTCTTCTCACAATTCAAGTTCCTAGAATCAACCCACCCGCGCCTGCAACATGGCTTCATCTCAGAGGTCACAATCAGGTACCCGATACCCGTACCCTACCCGTACCCGGCCGGGTACGGGTAGGGCACGGGTACGGCCGGGTACGGGTACCCGTTTGCGACCCTGGTGCGGCCGGGTACGGGTAAGGAATCAAAACCCGTTTGCGACCTCTGCTGTACGCGTCATCACCTTAGCCACCACCGCCGCCACCACCAACACCACCACCACCGCCGCTACTCCTCACCTGCCATTTGCTGAATCTGGGTGCAGGGGATGACGGCAGGCGCCACAAACATCTCCGCCTCCGTCACCTCGTATACCGAGTTCACAAAATCCACGTGCCGGTTTTCAGCAGAAGGCTCCGGGCCGGCCGCTAGCATATGGGGAGAACATCGCAAAGCAATCACTAACCCTCTTAATCTTTTATGATTTTTATTTTTTAAAGTGTTGTCATTACCCCCCTGCCCCCCGCCCATCACTAAGTCCATGCCGTTTGTGTTCTTGGTATCAAGTCACGGGGATGACAAATCCACTCGGATCTCTTGCCGAGCAGCGCGACCCTTCGTCTTGCAGAATGGCCCACGTAGACAAATATTGCAGAGCTGCCTCTGAGGTCACTCCAAGCGACCTTTGGTCCACCAAGTGGACTCTTTCCAGCCCACCCAGCTTCAATAGATTCGTCATTTCACTGGTGATTACAAACAGCAGCTTCGTCAAATTATTGGCAAATCGCCTGATGAAGCTGGTTGTGACCAGCAGCGAAACGTCACAGTCCTCTAATTGTACATGTTGTGGGTTTACTCTCCAACGCACAACCGGTGTGCTGAACTAGTAATGAATTGTAAAGTTTCGTTCACGTGACAAGCCTTACTAATTGACGGTGTCGGGTGGTGGCGAGTTAACGACATTTATATTTACGCGATCTAACCCATCAACCTCCGATCACGTCCGTGAGAAGCAACGGGAGAGAGTTCGGCTCACCGCCCAGGCTGTCCATCATCCCGTTGAAGCAGAACGTTGATGTAATCGATCCAGCCCTCTGGGGGAGAACACACGATAACAGCTCAAATCTCAAACGCCTCCTCCTCCACCACTGCCTTCTGGCCATTGGCTATCCATCCACCACAGCCAGACATGCTCAGCTCCTCAATCCCCCCCCGCCCTGGTACGTGCGTGTGATTATGCTCCGGGCGCTGCAGATTGTCTACACGTATGCAGAACTTATTTCGCACCATACGTAGCCAACCGTGCTAATCGGAGATTCCTCCCGCGGAGGGGAACTGATCGATTCCAACAACGACAACGACAATAACAGTGCAAGGCTCTCCGATTTGTTTTACGCGCTTTTTCGGCACGATGTCCGTCGTTCCGCTCCGCGTTGCCAGGAGCTTCTTCAGGAGCTGAAACTTTGGACTTCATGCCGAATAACACATGGTCATTTGGACGTCCCCCCCCCTCCGCAAACAACTTGGCGAGAGCAAACCGCTTAAGTGGGTTTTTTACCAACGTGACTTTACCGAAAAAAACAAAGAGTATGAATCCTTGCAGTCACGAAAACTTCAAATCTAGAATGTTATTATGGTCTTAGGGCCAAATTTTCCGTTCCGTAGGGATGGGTCTCCGATTCGACAACGGTTCGATCTACGGAATCTCGCTTCACCGACAACCTTTCAGGAACGTATTGCGTATACATCGAAGGGATGGATGTCTGTTGTTTCAATTGCGCTTTCCTTTTTTTTACAATCCATGTAACCTCTTGACGAACGACTCTGTCCTTCGAGCCATTTGTCTGAATTAAGTAAAAGCTCATTTCTCGGTTATCGTCCCCGGTTTTTTGTTTCGCCCGCGCATCCACGAAGGTGCCGATTGGCGAACCCACCTCGCTCTCCTGCACGGGGAGATGCGGATTTGGGGCAAATTCAGCAGTCAGATCCTCCAAGTCATCTGCAAAGTAAAGAGAATCGTCAAGGACGTTTGATGGTTTACGAACGTTCTCAAATCCGCATTGACCAGCGTGGTGAGGTATGGCCCGACCAGCCCTATGACCGACACGACTTGGCAAGGCCTTCATTCGGCAGTGGCCTAGGAAAGGGCTATTTGCTGTGCCGAACCAGAAACCAAACCGTGCTATGCCGTATTAACATCTGAATCTGGCTTGGGGGGCCAAGCAGGGCCAGGCGCAGGGCTAATGATGCATTATGTTGCGAGCGATGTCAGTCAGTACACTGTGAGGACGCGGCGTGTTTAGTTTGTTGTCCCTCCCCGCACCTCCAATTAGCATGGTTGGCTACGTACGTTGCAAAAGAAGTTCAATATACATACACCTCCGATTTGCACGGTTGGCTACGTACGGTACGACAGAGGTTCAGCATACATTCATACACACCTCCGATTAGTATTGTTTGCTACGTACGGTACGATAGAGGTTCAAGATACATTCATACACACCTCCGATGAGCACGGTTGGCTACGTACGGTGCGGAAAAAGTTCAACATACATACATCCCGACTCGTTCATTGCGTACGACGTTAGTGGCACGGCTTGGTTTTTGCAGTGGAAAAACTTTTAAACTATTTTTTCTTTTTCCCAGGAAGGCCCACTGAGCTATGTAGCTCTTTTCAGAAGCGATCTGGCCACAAATGATACCTCAACGAAGTGGCTTATCATGTGGGAATTTACAGCAGCCAAATACTCTAAACGCACGTTTCTAAATGTGGAGGGGGAAAAATGGAGAACCCGGCCAAAAAAGCCACACGCAAACTCCAAATATACAGGCATCAGGGTCGGGATCAAACCCGCGACCTCCCGTATACCAGGCAAGGTAGTTAACATCTTGCCACCTTGGCACCCTAAAGTGCCTCAGCAAAGAAGTGGCTAGAGAGACGCCTCATTCGAGGTCGTCTTGAACTCTGAGTCTTGGAAACTGGAGGGCCACAATCAACCCCATGAGATAGACACCCAATTGCAGAGAGACACCGATACGCACCTAGCGGGTCCAGCAATGTAGGTGTTGACGCGGTGCTAGTGTGAAACTGGTAGAATGGGCTGCCTTGAGACTGGGACGATGGGCTGGTGTGGAACTGGCAAGATGGGCTTGCTTGAGACTGGGACGATGGGCTGGTGTGGAACTGGGAAGATGGGCTTGCTTGAGACTGGGACGATGGGCTGGCTTTGCTCTTGGCAGGGCGGGTGCGGTTGTAGAGGCGACGTTGAGACCGATCGATGCCCTCGGACTTGTAGGTGAACTGCGTGTCGAGGGCACAGCGCAGGCCGTGCTTCCACTTGGCAAAATCCTCGGTGCCCGTGTCCTTGCCGAACACCGTCGCCCATCGCTGCGGGCGCAGAGCAAACCGCGGGGGGAGCAGCAAAATCAGGTGGGGGCCACTTCGTACATTTCCGAACGTGCAAGTTTCAAGTGTGCTCTGCCTAACCGGGGTAAACGAAGCAAACGCGACCAGGATGACGTCTCATCGGATTTCTCCAGGATAACAAAACACACATTTTCTGAGTCTCATTTGCAAGGGTGACTGGGGTAATTTTTTTTTACAGTTTTCAATTGACGCTTTAGACACTTAAAGAGACGTGGGTGGGGGGGTTCAATCGTTCGTGTGATCGTACGTGAACGGTGGTGTCGCTGTGTCGAGCGGAGTTCAGTGCAGTGGCCTCACCGCTCACAGCCACGCTGGAGCCACTGACGCCACTGTAGGTCGCTCCGTCGGGCAGTTCCACAATTTCAGACACTTTTTAAAGATGTGGGTAATCGTTGGTATCATGGTGAGGTTTTTTTTTCACTTGGGCATCGTGTGTCAACCGATTAGGACTGTGGTTCACGTTAACAAAATGTTGATTTCTCCAAAGGGATGTATATACGCTCATGAAATACCGCGGTGTCGTTCATTCCTGGGCCAAAACACGCACCTTTCTTCGTCTGGATCTGTCACGTCCATGCCCTTTTTGATACACAAGGTAATCATTTAATTATGGTTTAAGCGAGGATATTTTGTTTAGCGTGTATATGCTAAAAGGGTGGACAATGGATTGAAATAAAATTGAGTATGCGATGTCTTGACGAGAACCATTGCTGCACTGTGCATTGCTGTACATGGGTGTCCAGTTTCATGGTGCTCATGAAACTGGACACCCGTGGTAGATAATTGGTGCTTCATCAAAATGTTTGCATTTTGACAGAAACGATTCATCTCACACAAGGCCGAAGTGCTGCTCGTGAAATGTGCCCACCCACTGCGGGTCGACGCTTCATCGTTCATCGCGATGCCATTGCATTGCTGTTCATACACGTTGGGCGCATCGCAATGGGTTCTTCCACGACAAACACGGGGTCAATTTTTAAGTGCCCGGCGACTCGGCTGCAGAGCGAGTGGCTCGCAAGAGGCGCAAGTTGGTGAGTACGTATCTTGATGCTCGTCTGCGCTGCATCAGCCGTACCTGGATTAAGTCGCAAGCTCCAGGACTCCTGCCCCAGGGGATGCTGAAGCACGAGTGGTCTCTGTCAACCCACGCGAGGCCCAATTCATTGCGGTCCACCAGTCCCAGCACCCATTCCCGTAGCGTTGGCCTGGCAGCAGCCATGACTTCCTGCAAACCACGGCAGTGGAAGGAGATTGAAAGAAAAGTAGAAATTTATTTTTAAAATACTTCTTTTTAATAAATGCCGGGCTCGGCGACGCACACTCTGGAGGCTAGGGTTGGCGAGCCACCGGGTGATTTGGTCATAAGCCCCGATGACAGGAGTAATTTGAAATAGATTTACCGGCAGTCAGGTTTTATCACGGTTGCGTTAATCGCCAAGCCATATGAATGCTCCGAGTTAATATCCCGCATGAGGGAGGTGATCCTGGCTCACCACTGTGGGCACGACGCGTAGGATTTCCGTCGCTGGGGCTCAGAATGTCCACGTGATGATAAGCCAGCTCCTTCAGCTATCATTTGTGGCCAGGTTGCTCTTGAACAGGAAGCTAATAGCTCAGTGGGCTTTTCCTGGTAAGATTTTAAAAAACATGTTTTATTCGTATACATTATTTTAGCCACGTGTTTACCTTTCCCATACTTTGCACTCCTAACCTGTTTTTTGTCTTCTTGGTTCTTTCGGTAAAGTCACGTAGAATGGAAATAATAACATAATAAAGATAAAACATATAATAAAATAATTCTCACGACGATTCGGCCACAACGCAAGCAGCCGTCCTCAGGTGAAGAACAGGTCTGTCGATAAGACAGAGTCTGAAAGACACGTCCTGGGCTTGGAGCGTCTATTTAAGCTGAGAGGGAGGAGGAAGAGCGCCTTGACAAAATAATTTGCATATCAAGAGGCATTTAGCATATTTATGTAATATTACACTATGTATTATTCTACCCACCCTACTGCACACCACACTGCTGCATATTTTTTTTGTATTGTTTGTTGTTGTAACTTTCTGAACCGCCCCTAGTGGATTCCTCTTGCAGCCTAAATAAAGATTCTCATTGTGAGTAACCTCAGTGTGCAGCAGGGAGGCACCGAGAACGTTTCACTTGAGTGTACGATCACTGTTTACGAAGCTCGGGGGAAATTTGTGGGAGGCTCAACCCGGACACATGGTGAGCTGGCAACCAACTTCCTCTGTTAGCACCTCCCACTTTTACATTGCCCCGCCCACTACTCAGGATAGAATAATAACAACTATGTTTAGTTGTATCTTAACAGTATCGTCATCGTTCACCGCATCGCACGCTTTCAGATGTGCTTCTGTGGCCCTCTGGAATGCTCTTCCTTCCGATATCAGGAATTCACTGGAGCTATGCACTTTTAAATCTAACTAATTTGTTTACAACTGCTTTTTGTGTTTAGTTTGTTTTCCTTTCCCCGCACCTCTGATAAGGTTGGCTACGTACGGTGCGAAAGAAGTTCAACATACATACGTCGTTTGTGCAAATTGCATCTCTCACATTCGCCGAGGAAACACAGCTCTGTATGGCAGCAGCCAGGAAGTGAGGAGCCAGGAGATACCAAACGTTACCTAGGCTCTGCAGTCCTCTATATATTAAGATGATTTAACTCAATGAACGAGTGTTAATACGTGGGTGGAAATCACGGTAGGCTTGTCTATTGCCAAACCAGGGCGTTTGGTAGCTTTATATCAACATTCTGGTAATGCACTTCCCCTGTACTGTACATCCTATGCGGTCGTTTTTTTTTATTTTAAGCAGTGGGAACTGGTGTTCATATGTAAGCGATCTATGCGAAACACTGCCACGCACAGTTAATGTGTGTTCTTGGGTGAGGTTCGCCAATAAGACGTCATCAATGCTAGGGGCTGCCACACCATTTGTAAACATTGTTGGGTTTGACAGCACGATGACGATAAAGGGGGGTGTTTTCAAATGTGTGTATTGTGTCGGGGGACCGCACGTCATGGGGCCAAGGCCACCAGTGGCCCACGAGCCTGGCAATGAAGAACACTGGGTGGGTTCAGCTCACCAACACGCACCATGACATACAGACGTCATCGGTCGGGGGTGGGGGGCGGACGGTGGGGTGGGGGGCGGACGGTGAGGGGGGGGGGGTGGAAGACTAGGGGGTAAATAGAATGTATTTTCGCCAATCCACACTGACCAGCATGGTGAATTATGGTCAAACAAGCTCCAAGACAGACCTTCGTCCAATAACAGACTGCCAAGTAAATTAAAATAATATTTGAATGAACAATAGCTGGTACCTGAACGTGCTATATGGAAAAAATACAAACATTGGACGGGAGGGTCCTGCTAAATTGAGATGTTTGGTAAATTCCAATAATTACCAGTTTTTGGATTTTCGTGTGGAGCAAAGCAGAGAAGAAGAAAAAACCACCACCCACTCATAGGAGGGAGTGACACTCCAAGCACCGCATGGGTAGATCTAAGAATCCATTGCTACACACACATCTCCTGGCCACACTTGGCAGCCCCGCCCCAAAAACCCTACAGCTCCCACTAACCCACTGCATGCAGGAACGCGTGCGTGGATAACAGTTCACCGTAACAGCGAAACAGCGGTGTTGCATAGGGGTTAGCGAAGGGCGCTATGACCTCGGCCGACCCTGGGTTCTATTTCCGGGCACGATCCACTGCCAGTGGCGAGTGATCTCAACTTTTCCTGGGCTTTCCTCCTTCACCTACCGGCAGTGACCAGCGTGGTAAACAGGGCCGTATTATCCAATAGGCCACAGTATTAGGCACTTAGGCCACAGTATTACGCACTGTGCCAAGGACCTACGAAAAAAATTGGGAATTAATGAATTTGAAATGATTGCAGTAGTCTTACGTTCTAAAGTATTAGTTGGATCTCGTTTAATGTTAGTATAGGTACTTTCCTCCAGTAAATCTTAAATTGTATTATAATAATCCGCTCGTGACATCACTCCAGTTGTGCGGCCTTTATCAGCCGCAGGAATATTGATATCTTTATTTGATAAAACAATTACAATACCATATATCGCGGGAGTAACTGACAAATTAGCTAGAGTTTTGGAAAAGCAAAAAATCTAAGTAATATTTGACACGGTACACAAAATTCTAAAATTAGTATCTTGTACTAAAGCTGAATTGCCCAAGTTATTAACAGAGGGTGTGTATCGGATCAATTGCTTATGTGGCAGATGCTATATTAGACAGACGCGGCATAACATCAGCGTATGACTAAAATAACACCAAAGAAATATTAAATATACTCTCAAACACAACTGCCGGCAGTTGCAAAACAAGCTTGCCAACAAGGACACTGAATTGATTTGATAACGTTGAAGCGTTGTTTAAAACGAATCATTACTGTCCGAGACTAATTCGATAATCTATTGAAATTGAGATAAATACAAATAAGTTTAACCGCTCTGACAGCTACAGGCTTAGTGCGCCCTGGAACCGTATTATTAAGTAATTGCACAACAGGCGGGTTCTTCCGTCTCGCCGCACACTTTGATATGGCGGCGAAGGTCAGAACCACTTCTGGCACCAGTTGTTGTGCGCTAAATGACGACGCAGAGGCAGGTATTCAAGTAAGGGCTTGCGCTGGTTTATTAACAAGGGTTGGTGACAACTTCCACCAGAGGTAGGTGCCCTACACTGGGTCCTTCACGTGGACCCTCGGCTCTGTCTGTCCCTAGCCTCGGCTAGCTCCAGGGCTCTCTCCCTCAAGTCGGATAGGGGGTTCAGCCAACACCGACCAACCGAGGAGAGCAGCACCTTCTACGACTACCGCCGGCTTCTCTCTCCAGACTGCCAGAGCTCCACCCCTGGCTGTCTCTTCAACCGCTCTCCATCCCGGACTCCCACAACGACCCCGCTCTACAATTGTAAGATGAGGAGATCGAGAGGAAGGCAGAAGTAGAGGCGGGGCGAGGACAGTGGACCCCACATGAGTGGGACAAACGTGTGGAAGAAGAAGAATACATCTTATAATTACAATTCCTTAACAGAGGAAACATACTAATTAACTGATTAATAATCTATTATATAATTACTGCTTGTGTTGTGGTTATTGCAAACATGATGCCTTGTATAAAGGTATCAGTTTTGTACCAGTTTAAAGGGTATAAACCTACTACTATGATCCCTTGTATAAAGGTGTCAGTTTTTTGTACCAGTTGAAAGGGTAAAAACCTATTACTACATTTTGCCACTGGTAAAGGAGGTCACCATAGTGTCTTATGGTTGTCATTGTTGACTTGCACCACGTTGAGATTTTTGCACACAGCGTTTTAATACTTTTATTAAATATTTGCTGGTTTATTCCAGGATGTTTCTGTTACGCGTCGTCGCTTTAAGATGTTCTGTGTTCATATTTAGTTTGTTGCTGTTGCACCCGACTTAAGAGCCGCATGGCTCACAGGGCTATACCTAATAAATGAACTTGAACTTGGACACTAACGCGGACTGACAAGCGTGGTGAAGTATGGTCAAACATTCATCCAGCAGTGGATTGACAACCGGCACCCAAACTAATCATGGGCAGTTCTCACGGCCCGAGGGAAAAGGTCAAAGGTCGTAAACTCGCCACTGACGTTCGCCGTGCCCCGGTGACGTATTCTGGTCGGGGGGTTTGCCACGCAGTGCGCACGAGGAATCCGAAGAGGTATGAAGCTCTTTGACACACAGATGTCCAGTAGGGGGCACGGGGTCAGAAGTTTACAACAATAACAAAAACACGATAGGAGTGCAAAGTATAGGAAAGGTAAAGAAATCACGAAATATAAATAGAAATAAAACTAAACTATTTTTTTCATCTTATCAGTTAAAGCCCATGAAGCTATTAACGTCTCTTTCAGAAGCGACTTGGTCACAAATTAGAGCTCAACAAAGTGGCTTATCATGTGTAAATGTATAGCAGAATAAGTAATCTAAACAATCTCAATGCACATTCTTGGTTCTTTCGGTAAAATCACGTAGAAGGGAAATAATAAAAATAAAACAATACAATTCTCACGACGGTCTCGATTGCAACACAAGCAATCGTCATCAGATGTGAAAACCACAGCAAGAAAAACAATTCAAACCACAGCAATAATTTATTTTTATTTCTTGCTGTGGTTTTCACACCTGATGATGATTGCTTGTGTTGCAATCAAAACGTCGTGATCATTTTATTGTTGTATTTTTATTATTTAATTACCTCCCTTCTACGTGGCTTCGCCGAAAGAACCAAGACTCTGTACATGTAATGTACAGCAGAAAAATAATCTAAACAATCTCAATGCAGTTTACTCACCCGTGTGTGTGTTGCTGACGTCAGATGAGTCGCACTCTGCCTGCGTCGTTACCTTGACTCACGACCACGATACAGCCGCTACGCAACTGCGTTATTGACTTAAGTGCTGTCAGCACACGATGACAGTGGGTGGCCAACAACACGCCCGGCCGCCTTTGTCTCCCCAGTGCCCGCTGACACCACCACAGTCGCCGCCGCCGCTGCTGCTGCTGCTCCTCTCGTCAATGACAACTCCGGGAAGTTCCCCGCGGTGAGTTTAGAAGCGTGCGTCACTTTTGGGAAACGTCTCGGGCTCAGCCAATCACAGCGCCCCATTTTGTGTCGGTGGTGGGGTGGGAGGAGGGCAGCCCCTGGCGCAAGAAGTCGCAGCCAATCAGAAGGCCGCGAAAAGGGTGCGGGGGGGGGGTGTGTGCAATCCCCCCCCCACCGTGCTAGTAGCCAATCAGAGCACGAGGTCGCGTCTCCATGGTGGGGGGAGGGGGTGCAGCCCACGTGCTAGTAGCCAATCAGAGAGCGAGGACGCGTCCTCACAGGTGGGGGGGCGAGGCGTAACCCCTAGCAACTGATTTGGCTGAGGAGGGGTCAGAATGAGATTGTTTCTCACAGATGGTCCAGATAAGTTTTGTTTTTTAAAAACGTAATTGTTTTGCAGAGTACCCACAGGGTCACGCGGGCCCAGCAACAAACTGCACTGTCAAATTGACGGATGGCACTACTGTGTGTACTGTACAGAATATTGAACTTCTTTCGCACCGTACGTAGCCAACCGTGCGAATAAAGCAAATGTTTTAGGGTAAAATATATCCATACAGTGGTCGGAGACGATTGATAAAGGTGAGTTAGCTGGCTTGGGCAGGATTCGTTCCTTAAGGGCAGTGCGGTTCGTATAACCGTCACTGCAGCCTTGCACCACTTTGGTTCTGAATCATTTACAAAAAGGTACAGTATGTTAATTACTACATAGGTCTGATTAGAACGGACAAAGTCCACACAAGTTGAAAGCTCCTCACTTCTTTTCGACTGCTTCTTGTGTTGATTCTAAATTTGAAGCTTTCGTGACTGCAAGGATTCATACTCTTAGGTTTTTTTTTCGGTAAAGTCACGTGGGTAAAAAATAAAAATAAAATTAATAAAAAGTAATAATTGAAATAAAATAATAAATCACGACGTTTCGGAGGCAACACAAGTCTCCGTCATCAGGTGGGACCGTCACAGACGTCACAGCTACTAGATTTACTGCACACGGCGTCACAAAAAGTCAGACCCCCCCATCAAATATGACGTCACAAAACTCTGCCCCCCCCCAAAAAATAAAACATGCTTCAAATCGCTTTAAACTATTGTCATTGTAGTGC
Organism: Lampetra planeri; assembly: GCF_965212315.1. Taxonomy (NCBI): domain Eukaryota; kingdom Metazoa; phylum Chordata; class Hyperoartia; order Petromyzontiformes; family Petromyzontidae; genus Lampetra; species Lampetra planeri. The sequence goes on from NC_136170.1 coordinate 1,073,996, forward strand.
GTATTTAATGTGCCGCTGCACTCTGATGTTGTAGGAGAAAATAATTATTAAAAAGTATCTTTAATTCAGTAGAACGTGTTGTCTATATTTATTTAAAGTTGCTCATTTTGATGTGAAGTCACATTTCCCCAGGTGCGTGACGTCATTTATGAACGCCCCCTAATAGCTCAACAAAGTGTTTTTTTTGTGGAAATTATTTGTAGTTAAATAATATAAATAATAATACTGATGGGTGGAGAGAGGCGGGCGTGGGGAAATTATTTTCGAAACTAAACGTGTTTCCGTCAAATATTCGTAAATTATTTAACTTCAAATTTTTTTTATACAAATCTCAAGTCAGTGACATCATTGTTTGGACTTTACCATTCGAATACAACCAGAAGGTGTGACAATAATTGTAGGTTAATTTAATTCCACCGTTTTCTTACTCTTTTTCCAAATAGAGATACTTTTCGTCTTATTATAACAATTTAATCGTCAGTTTAATATCGTACTTCCCGTTATTAAACGTATTTGTTATAAACACAAGAACAATAACAACGATGTAAAAGCACATTCTACCTATATTTGTGGTACAGCCCAAAATAAACGCACTTGCAAATACTTTTACATTTCGTACAACTTACAGGCAGAACCCCTCTCGCTATTGGCCAATCCGCGCGCGTGCCCTTCACTCTGAGCCAATCGGAGGGCGGCGCATGCCTATCCGATGTACGGATTGTGGACGGAGGCGAGCCGGGCTATTGTTGTTGTTGAAGATCGCGTTTATGAACATTAAGAAATAGTGCGGCAACTGGTAATTTATTTTACATTCTCTCACATCACCTTCCCTTGTAAATACCGCGGAGTTTACTACCGCAGGCTGCTGTTAGAAATGTTTCTTGCCGATTAAAATCGTGCGTGCATTCGCCTCATCGGCTCTGCTGCACCGTCAACCACTGTTGATGTTTTATCACATTTTACACTTTTAAAACAAAAATTTGTAAGTCTCAATTGTGTTCACATGCGTGCTGTTTTGTTTGCACGCCGGAGTGCCGTATCGGCGCGTCAACAATTATTGTTTTACCTCAAAAGGTCGATTAATCGTCGGTGCAGGTACGGACAACATTGATGGACGTCCTCGTCATGGTAACGTGGAATGTCCACCGCTGGTTTCAAGGCCGGCGGTGGAGATGAGCGGGGTGACGTTGCAGGAGGAATCCGATGAGCTACCAAGCTCTTTGTCTCACAGATGTTCAGTCGGGGCACGGAGTTAGAACGTTACAACAAACAAAAATAACAAAGACACTTCAGGAGTGCAAAGTATAGGCAAGGTAGACACATCACTTAAACATACACACTTTTATTCTACCATGTAAGGTGTGGATTAAATGCTTAATTGTATGTCATCAGTGCGCATCGATAACAATGATCAGTTATTTGGGATTTAGCTTTGGCTCTGGCATCGTTAATCTTTTTAGTTTTTGCTCGTACATTGGTTATGATTCCTCAGGTCAAAGTTCATTCCATTTGTGCCCTATCAGTGCAGATCATTGGCACAACCACCGATAATGTCATCAAGATGCTGTTAATGATAAAAGGCCATCAGTCACGGCCAATATCAATATCTTCAGCATAATTCGATAATCGCCATCATCACTGAGCATTGCCACAACCGCTGATGTCATGTTGGTATTGTGTAACAACATAAATAATCTTCACACTACACGCCTGTGTTTTCTGTATCTTGTCCGCCACGTAAAAATATAACCGTGTTTTTCTCCACATCGCATCAGCCACATGCTCTACTGGGACCCAGTCCATTGTTTTCAGCCGAATTGCTTTACTCTTTGGCTCTTTCGGTAAAGTCACGTAGGTATAAAATAAAATAAACCACGACGTTTCGATTGCAACACATGCAATCAGCATCAGCTGGGCGTATATAATCTCTTACCACGGAATCTCTCTCCCACTTCAGCAGCAAAACAAAATTATTGCTGTGGTTTTCCCACCTGATGATGATTGCTTGCGTTGCAATTTAAACTTCGTGATTTATTTGATTTTCTACCTACGTGACTTTACCGAAAGAACCAAAGAGTATGGATTACTGCAGTCACGAAAGCTTCAAATCTAGATCGCATTGCTTTAATGCTGCTGTACAAGCAAAACTATGGACCGGTTTTTATATTAAGCCTTGAATCGTTTCTGGCGAACTTCCAGATATCTATAGACAACAAGGGCCCTCTTCTTTTAGACGAGGACCCTATATGGATCCGATAAGCATCTGCCAATTGACAGCACAATTTGAATCATCACCGTTACTAATCACTGCCACGATCGCTGTTGATATCATGTGATCGCACCTGTGATGTCCATTAGTAATTTTATCAGAATTTGCATCGACTATCATCGGTAATCATCTTATTTGTGGGCACCTTAAACGTATGGAAGAGCTTTAAACCGAGTGCAGTTTTAGTCATAGGCAATGAGACTACCACCACCTATAAAATCAGTGTCAATACAGCCACTGTGTTTGTAATCTTTTGGGCAATAAATAATCACCGTAATGATCACAACAACCATTATACCATTATACAATAATCCAGGTCTCCATTGACATAGAGACGTATGGGTCCATGTGCTGACTTGATATTTGTGATAATGATGATCTAGCTTTCTAGCAAAGTACTACAATCACTTAGTGACATTATTACCTTCAATCCTTATTAATCACCAATTTATTTTCTAATTTTAAATCTTCAACAAAACTCCATGGGCAGAAAGCCCGTGGGTGTCCAATGCAATGTTTCTGATATGTTTCCACTTTCCTCTATCCTGTGCCACAACATGTTGAGTTTATGCCAAGCTCAGTTTCCTTCGCATTACCACCTGCATCAAGTCTTCTGTTTATGTTCAGCCTTTTCCTTCTACGATTGTCACTCTAATTCTACCTGCAGTATTATGAAAGTGTATATTATATCATGTCGTGACAAATTATGGCAGTTGGCACTGTGAAAGCACGCCCATAACGTTTTTTCACACGCTCGTGCATTCACAATGAGAACATTTATTTTCGTGGTATTCACAGGATTGCCTTTTGTCAGAGCTCACAAGGAAGGGCTGGGGTTTTTTTTTTCAATGGAAAAGTGAAACGTGGCCAAAAGTCGACCCACGTGTCCCCGTTGGTCGCACGCCTCGAGTCTTTGTGTTTGTTGTTTGGGCACGTGCAAAAATAACAATAAGTAACTTCAGTTTCACTTCTCACGGAAAACATCGTGGGTGCTATTTGCACTACGTAAAAATCTGTTTCCACGCTGCCGAAAGCGCTTTTGTCGCGATGGATCATGTCTAATTTCACAGGAAAATCTCTCTGAATTCTAGGCACGTGGCATAATTCGCCCGCTTCCCGAGCGATTCAATGAAATGTCACAGTGCAGGGTGATAGTTTATTTCATGAATATAATTTTTTTCAACATTTTTCACATCTTTTTCTGTCGCATGTGTACCGTTTCCCCTCTGTACAGTTTGAGTTATTGACCTCCTTATTACAGCCCTGCCTTGTTTGTACTGGCTGTGTTTTGTCTCAATTCATTTGGACTATTGTATTAATGAAGAACAATGTCTTTGCATTTGTATAAATCACAGTATCAATGTCTCAGCTGACCGTGTGACTCGGGAGTGCTGAGATTCTTTGTTTAAAATCTGAGCAGTCGCCCAAGATTAAGCCACATTCTTAGCCGTAGCCGGCTAATGATATTACCAAGGACTAAACAACAACCCCCCATCGTATTAAAGTAGTTTTTTTCACAATATTCCAGCTCTTGATAATTAAAATGTTCAGTTATATTGACATGGGATGGACACTCTTTGTAGACCATTAAAAGATGTGACCCCTCTTGTGGGGGAAGAGGCAGCATGTTGAAATCATGTAGTTACATCACATCATCTTCCAGCCTTGTTTGAAAATACTAATTTATTTCATAAAGCGTCATTCATGCAAATATCCTTTAAAAAACACTGAACATTGCAAACCACTTTAACATCAAAAATAGTACAAGGCACAACACAGATACACAACACAAACACCTCCAAATAGCACGGTTGGCCACATAAGATGCAAAAGAAGTTCAACTTACATACATACAAAAATACAAGGTGAACACAACACGAACCAGAGACACAACACAAACACGATCAAGGGTGTCACGGTGAACGCAACACGAACAATGTGGAGCAACAGTAAACACTTAAGCTGTTGATAATACAAAGTTATGCACTACTCGCTGTGAAAGATATTGACATTGTATCTCATGGAACGTAACTTATGGCACAATTGCATTATAATTGCTCACAAAGTAATGACAACATTGATTCAAAAATAGAAAATACATTCGCATACTTTTCGTGGCTGCCAGAAAATAGGACGTGTCCAAGAGGACTCGCACGGAGAGAGATGGAACGATGAAATCGGTTCGTGTGCACGGACTAGGTGGATTGTCGTTTGACAGAATCATTAGAGGTGGCGCTTTCTTGGGGAGGCCTTCATCCTGCAGTGAATTAACCATGGCTGATGATGGTACACATTGCGATGCATGCCATGGGACATTTATTTGGCAGTGTCAAAGTATGACAAGTAAGAATAGGTTTTAATCTTGATTTGAAGCTTTCGTGACTGCAGGAATCTATACTCTTTGGTTCTTTCGGTAAAGTCACGTAGGTAGAAAAAATAATAGATCACAACGTTTTGATTGCAACACAAGCGACCGTCATCAGGTGGAACAGATATGGCTTCCTGCAGTCACGAAAGCTTCAAATCAAGATAGCAACAAATAGGTTTTACCCTTTCCAACAATAATACAGGTGTTAAGATCTTCTTGGTTCTTTCGGTAAAGTCACGTAGAAGGGAAATAATAAAATAATAAAAATTAAACATTAAATGCAATTCTCACGACGTTTCGGCCACAACGCAAGCAGCCGTTCCCTTCTACGTGACTTTACCGAAAGAACCAATAAGATGAATCCCTGCAGTCACAAAAGCTTTAAATCGAAATTTAGGTGTTAAGATGTTCAAACACCAAATAGAAACCTTTTGCAAGGAATCGTGTCTGCATTCACCACACACGGTGCTTGTGGTGAACATGCAAACTAACATCCTCTGATAATATTGTATTTGAAACGGATTGGCCTACACCAGACAGCAGCCTTCTTTATGGCCTAGTCTCACCAGTGTCAGACTAGAGAACAACGCCAAAAGGCGGACAATATTATAAAAAATGAAAACTGTTCTTACAGCGTCATGGGAAACTGATATCGCGATGATCGCCTTATCGTGAAATTTGTTTTCCTATCGTTTTGTGAAAAGTAATATCACGTCGACCCCGGTGTGCAGGCAGTCTTTCCCCCAGCTTCTCCGATTATCACGGTTGGCTACGTATGGTGCGAAAGAAGTTCAACATGCATACATACATACAGCCGACACAGCACTTTGCACCCTCGGCGTGTGTGGGTGTGCGTGCCTTGCCATATACTGGGGTGTGAATAATTTTAGAATGGCCATGGCTCAGGTTCCACATGGTCATCCGGTGGCTCCCCGGTGGGCTGGGAGCGTTGAACGGTACCACTTTGCCACACCCAACTTTTGTGGAACTTCTCATATGTTGAATGGCTGGGGTGGAGTGGTGGAGCATTGATTAGAACTCTCCGCTACGAAACCGGCGACGCTTGAGTACGGTTCACAAACCGCGGCTAACGCTGGTTGGCGAGTGTTAACTGAGCTGGCCCAGCGCGGTGAAGTATGATCAAGTGATCCTCATCACCGACGTGGCGTTGGCAGGCCCTTATCTAGCAGTGGATTGACAAAGCGCCGGAAGTCGGGGAGACCCGGACCCCTTGGCTCAACCCCTCTCACCGGGATGTTAGCCCAGGGAGCCTGGCATGGGAGCCAGGCAAGGAAAGGATGTCCTACTAGACATCTGTGAGCTACAGGACATCTGTGAAAAAGAGCTTAATAGGTCATCGGATTCCTCCAGGCTAAATACAGATTCTGATTCTGAAAGGTGTCTGCTCGGCCGATGAAACTAAGTGAGTAATTTTAGAGACGCAAGTCAGGTGAAAATAATAAAGAGGTTAAAGCGCAGCCCCGTAATTTCTTGGCTCGCGTCACTGCTGGCCGAAGGATCTCCAGGAGGGGGAAGTCTTTAGCTAGAGGTTGGTGACCTACTACTCCACGCTGGATTGATGTCTTGGAAGACTTGAGATTACCCAAACTTCCCCCGCACCTCCGATTAGCACAGTTGGCTACGTACGGTGCGAAAGAAATTTGACACACACCTCAATGTCCTGATCAACAAACTGTGGGTGTACCCATTTATAATGCTGAAGCTTATGGTATATGCAGTAATAACGGTGATAACAGTAATATGTAGCACGGTGTTGACTTTGTAAAAAGAGTCACCCGATTGTGTTTTGTTGCTTAAGGCTCAGCAGTTCACATCACCTATCAGGAACACAGCCGCCGGCATGGGGAGGGCTTGCCACTACTGCCTCAAGTACCTGCTGTTCGTCTTCAACCTGGTCTTCTGGGTGAGTACCCTCCTCACTCAGCAGCTCGCTCATTTACCAGCCCATCGATTGGATTACCCACTCACAAACACACTGACCTACTTACCAACTCATCCACTCACTGAGCATCTCACGAGCTCACTTATTTACTAACTTACTAAACCACCCACTTGTTTATTCACTTCCTAACTCACCATCTGAACTACTCACTGACTCGCTTATATTACTCACACAAAGTCTCCAACTCACCCACTCGCTTAACTACTAACCAGCTCACTCACTAATTGACTCACTCAACTACTCACAACCTCACTTCCTCACTTGCAACATGCTAACTCGTTAATTTACCCACCACAAACTCGCCCACCTACACCCAACTGCTCACCCACTGACCTATTCACGGTGACTCCGTGGCCGGGCGCCGGCGCGGTTCGCCGTTTGTTCCAGGGGCTCACGGTTGGAATCCAGCGGCCGCCTCAGTTATCACTGCCGGTAGCGTAATAACCACATCGGCGCGACTCACCGTCTTGCTTCACTCACAGCGGACGACAAAGATCCCCTGACGTCACTCCGCAAGACTAGGCCATTGTGCGCTGGAGTCGGCGTCCGACTTTGAAAATTACCCGCAAACTACTCGTTTGGATAATAAACAGCAATCAATCGCCCTCTACTGGCAGACGAATGCCCCAGGTCACTCTGGAGGCTATCCAAACGAAATCCATCCTGGCCTCTTTGAGTTCTCACCTGGCAACACTAAACACACTTGAACTTGAAGCCACCCACCCACCCTCTCACTCGCCCAACCTCTCACCCGCCCACCCTCTCACCCGCCCACCCTCTCACCCGCCCAACCTCTCACCCGCCCACCCTCTCACCCGCCCACCCTCTCACCCGCCCACCCTCTCACCCGCCCACCCTCTCACCCGCCCACCCTCTCACCCGCCCAACCTCTCACCCGCCCACCCTCTCACCCGCCCACCCTCTCACCCGCCCACCCTCTCACCCGCCCAACCTCTCACCTGCCCACCCTCTCACCCGCCCACCCTCTCACCCGCCCACCCTCTCACCCGCCCACCCTCTCACCCGCCCACCCTCTCACCCGCCCAACCTCTCACCCGCCCACCCTCTCACCCGCCCACCCTCTCACCCGCCCACCCTCTCACCCGCCCACCCTCTCACCCGCCCACCCTTTCACCCGAGCACCCTCTCACCCGCCCACCCTCTCTCCCCCCTCCCTGCCTTCCCCCCGTTGCAGCTTGGTGGCTGCGGCGTGCTGGGAGTCGGAATCTGGCTGTCCATCACGCAGGGCGGCGTGGCGGCCGTGTCTCCCAACCTGCCGCTGCTGTCGGCCGCCAACCTGCTGATTGCGCTGGGTGCCGCCGCCATGCTGCTGGGCTTCCTGGGCTGCCTGGGCGCCATCAAGGAGAATCCGTGCCTCCTGCTCACCGTACGCTCGCTTACCCGGCGGCAACTTCGCGCTCGAGAATGACCAATGGGAGCAGATGCCACAGAGCTACTTACCTCTGAGGTCCCTTCTAGGCGGGGGTGCCGCGGGGGCGAGATGTTGACTCGCTCGCCTGGTATGCAGGAGGTGATGGGTTTGATTCCGACTGATGCCTGCTGTATATTTGGAATTTGCGTGTTCTCTCTCCCCGTTGGTCGTGTGGATTTTTCTCGGGTTTTTCCCTCCACATTTAGAAACATGCGTTTAGAGTATTTGGCTGCTTTACATTTCCACGTGATAAGCCACTTCGTTGAGCTATCATTTGTGACGCTTCTGAAACAGAGCTAATAGCTCAGTGGGCTTTGTATGTATGTTGAACTTATTTCACACTGTACGTAGCTAACTGTGCAGATTGGAGGTGCGGGCGAAGGACAACAAACTAAACACGCCGCGTCCTCACAGTGCACTGACTGACGTCGCTCGCAACATAATGCATCATTAGCCCTGCGCCTGGCAAAGGTGCGGCTTTACCTGGTAAATTAAAATCTTTCACAGTTTCAATAAATCACCACTGTACACTTAAAATCCCGGTTCACTAACAGACGGTGGAAAATGGGATTGGATCCCCTTGCATCTCAGCGTTGGGGACCCAGCAAACGCTCGGCACGTACGATTATGAGTTGCCCTCTGGGTGACGTACTAGTATGACTTGCCCTCTGGGTAAGTGGGGAGAGAAAATCGCCGTCTCGTCTTCTCTTCCCTCCCCCCGTCTAGTTTTTCGTGCTCCTGCTCGTCGTGTTCCTGGCCGAGTTTGTGGGAGGAGTTCTGTTCTTCGTGTACCAGGGACAGGTGAGCGTCGGGTGCTGAACGGAAGGGAAGATTCTGACTAATAATACATTTTTATTTATAAACTGCCCCCTTAAACAATTGTGACTCGGGGCGCTACGCACGAAAAGGCGGTAACAATTAACATCAACTCAAGGAAGTAAGAAGTGAGAAAGACGTTTGAAAACGACTAGAGAGACAAAGACATTTTAAATATTTGTGGCCAGGGCGTTTCTGAGGTGGGGTTAGGAGTCACGCTAAAAGGTTGGCTGATCAAGGACAAACGTTTTGATTTGCCATTTTAAGTGTCGTATTATTGAAGAGTAAATCATAAGAGAATTGTTTTTTTACCCTTTTATCTGGCAACAAAACTGACACCTTTTTTTTACAAGGAGTCATGTTTGCATTGACCACAATACCTGCGGTCGGAATGCAAACAAAAGTCACAACTCTGATAATGTATGCACTGTTCTTCAAATTGATTGGTCCACACCAGAGACAACAGCTTTTCTTAGAACCCAGTCTCACATGGTGTTGGACCAGATGACACCAAAAGAAGCATACATTATCAGTCGACCTATAGGGGAGGCCTATGAATGGTTCAGATAATCTTCACTGGTGTTGGCCGTGAGCAGGAATCGAACCCGGGTCACCGGGTTCGGAGTGCGGCGCACTAACCGCTACACTACCGCTCCCGCCGCCCCTGCTACACACAGGTAGAGGACTGGGCCCAGGACGACCTGAGGCAGGGCCTTCACCTGTACGGCACCGAAGGCAACGTGGGTCTCACCAACGCGTGGAACACCCTGCACTCCGAGGTCAGCTCCCATCACGCTATGCTCATTTTACAATCGCGCAGCCATTCCCGAGGGCAGAGCGGTGACGCCCGGCAGACGCCGTTCGCAACAGCCGCCTTGACTCAAACGAGCTAAAGAACTCGCGTTTTCCATATTTCCGTATTGTTTGTTGAATACAAATGTTCTGGGTCGGGCTCTCGCTTTGCACCGGGTGGGCCCTACTTTCCTTCCGTCAAAATTGTGGGGGGGTGTGGGGGGCTGATCGGAAATACACCATCAAGCGTGCTGCGATCGGAAATGTCGTAGGTGGGAACATATTCATTTGTCATTTTACATTTCATTTTGTCGGCGCAACGCGGTCTTGCAAGTGTTACTGCGAGGGAGCTACCCGACTCGCGTGAGTCTGCAGTGCATGGAAACGCTGCCTCGGTTTATTTTATTTAGCCCTCCTCTAGATGCCGTCCGTGCTTTTCCCCCTCCGTCCCACCGCATTGGATGCGACGGTTAAATCGCGTGCGTGCCGTCCGACCCATCCCTCTGCCCGCCCACCCGCCCGCAGGTTGGCTGCTGCGGTGTGCACAACCACACCGACTGGTTCGCTGTGTTCGGTGAGCGTCGCGTGCCGGACTCGTGCTGCCGGGACTTTGCCAGTGGCTGCGGCTCCGTGCCAAGCTCTGCCTACGCCAGACCGGTGAGCCAGTCGCCGCGTGTCTCTCAGTTTTATACAAGAGCCTTGACGCACGGTGCAATTGTACCAGAGACAGGCCAGGCCAGGGGAGGCTGGAGCGCTTGGTAATACGTGGAATTCCATTGGCAAAACCGAGCCAGCCTGGCACAGCTTAGGTGGCCAGCAGAAGTCAAGCCATGTCATCGACGCTGCCGCCGGTACACCGTGTTGGAATGAGTCGAGGCACGCGTAGGTGACGCGTGCGTAGGTGACGTGTACGTTGGTGCGCGTTAGTTTAACAACAAAAGCACGCAGCTGTTGTGCGCATGCAAAACAATCCATCGGCATTTCCTGAAGACCGCCGATTTGACTGCAACTGCGGTGCGGTGACACCCGGAATGTTGACCGGTTTCGTCACATTTTGATGGTGACCTAAGCCAAGAGGATCACAATGCAGATCTTCAGGAAATGCTGATTTTCTTGTTGTCGTTGTTGCAAACTGCACGACTGCATTGTACACGTTTCTGTCTTGTTTGAAACGCATGACTTTTCCAGTCTATGCTCGTATTCTGTTGCGTTGGAATTTTCCTGTCACCAATTCGATCTTTGTACGCATGGTAGAGTGTTACGATTAAAAAGGCTAATGGCAGGCTTAAGTTGAGCCAACTGGCAGTTGAATAACGTTGAAGTAAAATGTATTTGAACCTGGAGTACTGCAAAGTACAAAAAGAAGACTAAAAATATGGAAAATTTACCAAATTACGAAAAACTGGAATCGTGATAATCGTCGTGTGTTTACATTTCTATATTGTGAAATATGATATCGCAGAGAGCATTTGAGAGATTCGGCGGAAGCAAGCAAAGGCTTGGTGTGGTGGCATCGGCCACGGTGACCTTTTGACCTTGACCTTTCAAATATATATTTTTTTCCAGGGCTGTTATGAAAAGTTGAAGTCGTGGATCAAAGACAATCTCATCTACGTTGGAATCTTTTGCCTCGGAATCGCGACCATTCAAGTAAATCCACAGCTGTGCATTAAACAAGTTTTTTTATTGTTTTTTTTATTATGGGTTTCTTATACACAATTGTATTGGTCGCATGCAGGCAAACGTCATAGTTTCAAACGTGAACTCTTCGCAAAATCCTCTTTAGGGAGGGGTGGGGGGGAATGCTTGCTGGTGAGCTGAAACGGTAGTTTCAAACTTCATGTTTGTTGAGCCAGTTGAGAACTCAAGAGACCAGGATAGGAGTCTCATTTGCAAGGGTGACCTAAGTAACCGAAATTGCAATTGACAAAAGTATACAAAGTAAGGTGCAGCAACGAAGTGAATCGATCGGGAATAAACAAATAACAAATAAAACACCATCACACGAGGGATAGAAAATAATGCAAAAGAATGTAAAATCGAGGCTAAATATTTAGCGATCGTTTTGTAATCGGTGGGAGAAGTGAATCTGAATGGATTGACTTTGGTCGGTTGTGGTTCGAGGTCGCCATTCTGTGATAAGAGTGAGAGGAGAGGATGGAAATCTTATCAGGCAGGAGTCGGGATGGGGGTCATGGAACTCTCGTTTGCACGGTCGGTGGGAACAGCATGAGGTTTTCCCTGTGCAGACATTGCTGTGCTAACAACGTGGTTGCACTCTCTCGTCTCTTGCACACAGATCCTGGGCATGGTGTTTTCCATGACAATGTTCTGTCACCTTCGAGCCGAGGAGAAAGACTACGAGTGACGGAGTCCAGCTGGTGTGCGCGCGTGTGTGCGCACATGTGTGTGCGCGCGTGTGTGCGTGTGTGTTTACGTGTCTGAGTACGTGTGTGAGCATGTGTGTGAGTATGTGTGTGTGTGGCGAGCCGGTAGTACAACGGTTAGCGCGCTGCGCTACGAACCCGGCGACCCGAGTTCGATTACCGCTCACCAGAGGTGGGACAAAGTCATTGTTATGCAAGTCCAAGTCGAGTCGCAAGTCATCAAATTCATGACTCGAGTCTGACTCGAGTCCAAGTCACATGACTCGAGTCCACATCTCATAGGTGGGACAAAGTCATTGTTATGCAAGTCCAAGTCGAGTCGCAAGTCATCAAATTCATGACTCGAGTCCAAGTCACATGACTCGAGTCCACACCTCTGCCGCTCACGGCCAACACCAGTGACGATTATCTGAACTGGTCCTGGGCCTCCTCCCCTATGTCGACTCAGCCTAAAATGAGTATCTAGTGCGGTGTGTAAACATCACCAGGGAGACAAAGGCGGCCGGGCGTGGTGCTGGCTACCCACCCCCTTGTTTGCCATGTTGGCCTTCATAAGTGCTCGCTAACAGCACTTGCACCAACAGTCTGTTAACGCTATACGGAGGATGTTTGTTTTTTGAGTGCGTGTGTGTTACGTGTGTTGAACGACGCGCATCCGCCGCCGTTCACCGCCTCCTGACAGCGTTACGAGATGCCTTCCCCTCGACTGCAGAATTTTTCTTCCCATGGCATTCAAATGAGGCCCTTAGTTGTGCCCGTTAGGTAATTCAGCTGTTGAAGCTGCTTATTTTCAAGAGTAAATGAAGGCCTCTGTTTATGTTGGAGATGTGCTCCTGGCAGAAGCGGCGTTCGACGAAACGACGTGAATTGGAACCTACATTAACGTTGACTGAATGATAGAAATTTAGGATACGTTCCTGGGGGAAGATTTTCAGTCAAAGTTTGCAGGGAAAAAATATTAATTCGGCACCAAAAAAGATACCCCCCGAAAAATATAACAAGTTTAAATGAATAATGTAAGTTAACACAGAGTACTCACCAGAGATAGCGATGGGGATCTCAGTGTGTACTACACCGCACCTCCGATTAGCATGGTTGGCTACGTATGGTGCGAAAGAAGTTCAACATACACAGCATTTAAAGCAGTGTTCTTCACAAATTTTCAGAGGGGGTGGCCACTTTCGCCAATAAGACGTCGTCAACGTAAGGGCGGCCACACATTTGAAACCATTGGGGGTTTGACAGCAGCACGATGATGATGTTGGAGGGGTGTTTTTACTATTTGTGTATTGTCGGGGGGCCGCACGTCAGGTGGCGCACTAAAGGGCCCCACCAGTGGCCCCCGTGGGTCTTGCAGTGAAGAACTCCGATGGAGGGTATTTGGCTGATATTCTTAGGTTTTTTCCGGTAAAGTCACGTAGGTAAAACATTAAAATTAATAAAAGTAAAATTTTTATTGTATTTTTATTTTACTTTTATTAATTAAAATTTTTTTACCTACGTGACTTTACCGAAAAAAAACCTAAGAATATGAATCCTTGCAGTCACGAAAGCTTTAAATCTGGTATTTGGCTGCTCTACATTTTAACGTGATAAGCCACTTCGCTGAGCTATCATTTGTGATGGCCAGGTCGCTTCTGAACGAGATATAGTGGAGCTCAGTACGGCCTTACCTGGTAAAGTAAGTAGATTAGTTTGGCGACGCTGTAAGCACAGAGGCTTTGAGCGCCTGCCAGAGTGGGCGCCGTGGCAGAATGCGTCGTCGCGCACGCCGCTAAAACCGCCGCGTTCTTTAAACTTTTTCAACAGAACGTTGCGAGCGGATCGATGCATTTTAAATCGAATCGTGTTCCCTAATCTGTTGGCGACGTTATCGTGAGACGACGCATATACCCAGCAACGTAAATGGAGGAGTTCCTGTATTACATTTCTGTTTTTTTTATGTATACCTATTTTAGTTAGCTCATTAGGTTATTTGTTCAAATATTTGCCAAATATCTAACTTTTTTATATTGCAGTCGTAGCATAATTAGATAACATAACCAGCATCCATCTATGAGTCCAGATCATTGCTTTACATAAGCATTGGTCTCAATAGGGAAACTCTGGACTGGTTTTAACCTTCTGGGTCTCATCAGCAGTCCCACCTCTGTTAAAAAGTTCAAGTTCACTTTTATTTTGCTTACAATTATCTTCAAATTGTAACTTAACAGCTGTGCAACCCAGCCAGATGTTAGTTACATTACTATGGGAGGTGCAAGTTAAGTATGTTATGAACGCCAAAACGTCACTGAATCGAGTTAAAATAGTTTTATTAACGTCATTTTTTTTTAAAACATGTCGCACTGAGTTTGCCGTGCCAAGTTAGTCTGCCTTAAGGTCCAGAATCCTAGTGCTTTTATTGATTTTTTTTTCTAACAAGAGGTAGGCAAATGTCCCCTGATCTGCGGTACCTGCTGAATCTGGGATAGCAGATATTTTTACTTTGGCCACTGTTCCAGCGGAATGTGCGTACTTTACATTTTAATTATTTATTCACGTATTTAAAAATAGACCGGTGTGTTTAGATAGCTCTGCTGGAAGGCACTCACGGCACTGAAGCAATTTAACAGCGGCTCTGGCAGAATGAAGCGATGAAGGTGCAAGGATACATCGGTGCCAAGGCCGGTGACGACCACTTGTCCTTGACTTTGTAAAACATGTTCGCCTTTTTATTTAGGAATTGATTTGAATGCAGGCAAGTGTGTGGTAGGCGAGTCACCGATTCACCAATTACAATCCATTCTCGAGCCCGTGGTTTGTCATGTAGCGCGAATGGCATCATTTTTGAGGATATTTGCTAATTGTATTGGGAAATGTTACATCTGCCTACAGTCAAATCACCCATCTCTCGTCAGATATCAGAAGCCAAGCAGTTGTGAGCCTGGATAATTCTTGGATGGGCCACCACCATGCAAAACAGGTTGTTAGAGGCTGCTGCATGGCTATATTGTGGTCAGTGCATACAATCCATTTAACTTTACTTTAAACCCTCCCCGCCTTCGCCAATTCTCACTGACCAGTGTGCGTGAAGTACAGTGAACTCACCCCCATATCCCACACGGCATGTGGAGGCCCTTATCCAGCAGTGGATGGACGAATGGGCCGTGCGTGTGAGTGCACGATGCAAGCGCTGCGTCTTGGCTAACGGAGGGAACGGGGACCGTGGATGGCGTGGGTCAAACCACAAAGGGATACAAAGTGGATGGTTGCGGGCCTGCTGTTTGTGACCTCTGTTGGACGAGTTTTTTTTTTATCCATCTCCATGATCAATCCCTGCAGCCTCTCGCCCACGAAATTGTGCCCGCCCGCCGCCTTTCCCGTCCTTCAAATGCAGGTCCGACACGGCGCTTTGAATCTGCCGATGGATAGATGCGAAAACGTTGCCCACGTGGGGAAAGCAGGGGCAGCGTAGAGGTACAGGGTTAGTGGAGAGAGGAAAAAAAACACGTTAATCCGCTCGTGTGACTCATTTAAAGTTCTTAAATTCGTGGGTTTTTGTTTGTTTTGGGAGGGGTGTTTCAAACCATCTGCTTAAAAGTACTTAATGTCGCCACAGTTCAATCGAAGCATCAAAGCCGTTTACACGTAAATCCGTCACAGGCGGGTCTTACCTGGGCAGGACGGACTCAAATGAGAGACGTCGGAGTCCAAAAACTTGTTTACAAACCCGTGAAATAATATTTGTGTTAAACCCGGTATATGAAGGATTTTTTTCAGCGGCAGACCTGGATTTTCAGGGCCACCCACGGCTGTTTAAAAAAAAAATCGCGAGTCGCGTTCACGGCAGTTCTTGTGAGCAGCGCCTGAATATACAGGCGCGCGCGACACGTCTCCAATGCAGTGTTTGTTCTTGGTATTTGCTGTTTAATCTCTTCTCCCGAGTCGGAGCGCCCGTCACCATCGCCACCTCCACCGCGCACCTGCTCTGAAAAAGGGTCACGCACCTGGAGGGGGCAGGGGGGGGCATGTGGGCGCTCGTTTCTGGAGCTTCTTGTTTTGGCACAGGTCATGGTTGTTGCCCGACAGGGTCGAACATGTTTACTTGGTAATCAACGTTTTTGGGTTTAGATCTACAACTCGCATCGTAACAACTGCCTGATTACTAATCTAGTATATAATTACAATAACCCCCCCCCCTCAAATCGTTGCACCTGATGAGTTGATGAGTTAATGATGACGTCACCCTGCTGCTGCTCTATATAAGAACGGGAGACAGAGCAGAGCTTCACCATTCTGGCGAATTGCCCGATGATACTGGATGCAATTACCAGCGAAACGTCACAGTACTCAAAAATTGAAAAATGTTGTGGTTTCACGCTTCAACACACCGGTGGGCTAAAGCAGTGAACTATTTGTCCTTTGTCAACGTGACACTTTTTTACTGATTGGCCGTGTCGGGTGGTGGAGGGTTACGACACATTTTTAAATAACGTGATCTAAACCCAAAAACGTTGATTATGAATAATATTGGTCGCGAAAGCCTCACACGTGTTAAACTGATGTTTACTTGGGTCCAGGCACAAACGTCGTTCCCTCGGTAACTCCTGCGGTGAAGTGTTTAGCAAGCTGTAAACTGAGCGCGTTCATTAAAGAGGATTTAAAGAGAAGATTTAATGGGACGTTTTGCGCATGTTTTAAGTTTTCACCCGAGTAAAAAAAAACTGCCAATGTAGCAATTCGATTTAGACATAGGCTTCAGGTATTAGCTATGTCAGCACATTAACAACGCTAAGACTGCTGTATGTTTTTGTTATTTGAAAAATGGTAGTTCCGGTTTCTCTGCTTTAATCAACAGGGGTATTGTTTACTATATTTAAACTGGATTATTCGTTGCAGTGTACGCGTTTGTGTTGGTAGTGATGAACAAGCACAAAGCCAAAATATCTCTCCCCTGTGGTCATTAACATTTCATTAAAGAATGGTCATCGTCCTTTAAATAGACTGACTCTGCCATAAGCATGTGGAATTTTCACCGCACCTACAATTAGCGCTGTTGGCTGCGTATGGTGCAAAATAAATTTGACATAAAGACAATGGAGACGAATGCCCGTGTGGAGAGACTACAGGGAAATGATGTGGCTCAGAAGGTGCAAGTGATGCAAGTGGAAGGAAAGAGATCGAGAGGAAGAGGTGGGACGATGTGGTGCGATCGGACAGTGGTGGGCCGAGGAGTGGAAAGAGAGATGGCGCAGGACAGGACGGTGTGGAGAACGTTGGCAAAGACCCCGCATGAGTGGGACATGCGTGGAAGAAGATGAATGTCGTGTCGCGCTTATTTCATCAGGGAGACACTTAAAAAAGACTTTGATGTTAAGTTCAAGTAGCTCAGTGCTTATAAGGTACAATGTAAAAAACATTCAAATTCTGTCCCAGAGCTTCAGCAGTGGGTTGACGGAGGGCTGTTAAAGAACTGAATTTCATATAATCTCAAGTGTGCTGTTAATGACCAGTAGCGGTGACATCTCGTTGTCTGACTCGGTAAAAGGGGGGTTTTGAGAAAGTCACGACCTGGAATTGAAGCTTTCGTGATTGCAGAAATTATACTCATTGGTTTTTTCGGTAAAGTCACGTGTGTATAAATAAAATAAATTTTATTTTAATTACATTTTATTGTTTTTTTCGGTGAAGTCACGTATGTAGAAAAAATACAATTAAATTAAAATACATTTTATGTTTTACTTTACCGAAAAAACAATGAGTATAAAGTCATGACCCCCATAACAACAATACGTACTCAGGCTGCGTCGTGCGCTTCAAGTTGTGTTCACAAAGAAAAGTGACTTACAAAATAAAATCCAATATTCTTGGTTCTTTCGGTAAAGTCACGTAGAAGGGCAATAATAAAATAACAAAAAGACAACTTTTTTAAAAAATATTTTTTTTTTTATAAAATAATAAAAATAAAACTACAATTGTTTTTTCTTCTTGGTTCTTTTGGTAAAGTCACGTAGAATGGAAATAATAAAATAATAAAAATTAAACAATAAAATAATTCTCACGACAGACCTGGTCTTCACCTGAGGACGGCTGCTTGTGTTGTGGCCGAAACGTCGTGAGAATTATTTTATTATGTTTTATTTTTATTATTTTATTATTTCCATTCTACGTGACTTTACCGAAAGAACCAAGAAGATGAATCCCTGCAGTCACGAAAGCTTTAAATCGAAATTTACAATTGTTTTTATTTATAAAAAAATAGAAACTATTTTATTGTTTTATTTAATAAAAAAAACAATTTATTGTTTTATTTTTATTATTTCTCTTCTACGTGACTTTAGCGAAAGAACCAAAGAGTAATTCCTGCAGTCACGAAAGTTTCGCATCCAGAAAGAAAAGTGACTTTAAATTAACGCTTCAAGTTCATCGTTAGGACATTAATGTAAATTCGACCGCACTCCGATTCACCTGAATACACCAATGCACTGATCCATTTAAAGTAATTTCTTTTTCACGTAACTTAACCTTTGAAACTTGTGTTTAGACCGGCACCGAGCCACGTAGCCTAGGTGCGTATCTCCAAGAGACATTTCCCGGCAGGTTTGTGTTGTCACCGAGACGTGTCAAGAGACGTGTCAAGAGACGTGCATGTTGTGTGGCGTTGACGCTTGGCATCGAGTCGCGACCGTGCGTGTGATGGGATTGCAGTATTTATGCTCCATGAGGCCAGAGTGTGGCGTGAGTTGGAGTTTGCATGTTTGTTGAAGTAAAATGTCGAACAAAGCACGCGTTGAACATGGTGATACGTTCTTGACTTAACGCTTTCGTGACTGCAGCAGTTCATATTGTTGGGTCTTTCGGTAAAGTCACCTAGTAGATCGGTCTTTCCTGAAGACGACTCCTTGCGTTGCGATCGAAACGTCGTAGTTTTCTGTTATTTTTTAAAATTTTCTTTGAACCTATCTCCGTGACTTTACCGAAAGACCCAAGAATATGGTGACGTTCATTCGAGCCGAGCCGGAATCCTCAATAAATGCCGTTGCTTGCTTGCTGGCTGTAAACACATTTCATTGGATCATACATGTGATGGATTTCCTTAACAGCCACATCATTCAACAACCACGATGAGGTTCACAACACTTCTCTTTCTATAACATGCACTCGCACTGCTCCACTTGGGAATTCCATCCTCCCATCATCATCATCATCAGTCTCTTTTTTCCCCCACGCTCGTTTACAGAGTTCGTTTGCCCTTGGTCATGTCAAGAAACGCGTGAGCTCATTTATGATAATTATTATCGTGCAGTATGTTGCTGGCTGCTTGGCACTATTGGCCTTTGCTCCGCAGGCGTGATTGATTTTTAAAAAATTATTTATGAAAATTGTTTTGCGGTGTTCTGACGCAATTGGGCAATACATGTAATACAAAATAGCACACGGACGCTTTTACACAGCAAATAAGACACTAAAAGATTTTAAAAATCCATGCATTGGTACTTAAGGCTTCAGAACACCCATAGCAACATCTAATACTGAAATCTGACAAGAAAACCTCATCATATAGTACGGGCTGAAAAACCACGAGTTTCAAATATATAAGCGTGTGTAAAAAGCACGGCATTTGTGTATTCTGTGTTCAATATTTACATGAAAAGCCATCGCAATTACGATCAACTCCCTCTCCGAATTCCATCAGGTCATATCGAGAACACGTTCTCCGTATGGCCGCCCCACCTCCATCTGTACTTTGTGGGGATCTGCCTTTCCTACTGAATGCGAACGCTGAGAAGCAGATGTGAATACAGTCTCTTCACATGATGTACTCGCCACTGGCAGCCGACCGAAGCTCAGAGGTCGCAACCGGGTACCCGATACCCGTACCCTACCCGATACCCGGCTACCTGTACCCGGCCGGGTACGGGTACCCGTTTGCGACCCTGGTGCGGCCGGGTACGGGTAAGGAATCAAAACCCGTTTGCGACCTCTGCCGAAGCTGTTGTATGTGGAGGGTCTTAATATATTATTTAATTTAATTTATTCTCGCAAGCTCGTGTCTAGGGGTTTTCTTACATCAATTGTAAGACCTTTTCCACAATGGTCACCAGGTCCATATATCCGTCCAGCAGTACAGGCTTTGTGAAGCAATACCACTCGTGAAACAGAAATACACCACTCGGCACACTACAACGCTGAGTATTTCATAGATCAAAGCATCAACTGGTGTCATAATCACGTCAACTCTGCATCATTATTCTTCTGCAGCATACATGAAAAACACACAATCGACCAACGCAACCGTACCAACCAATATATGATAAAGAAAAATCTGAATGTCTCAGTGTATAATCAACTAACGTATAAGCCCTCGAAAGTGTACTACCCCTAGATTTGAAGCTTTCGTGACTGCAAGGATTCATATTCTTAGGTTTTTTCGGTAATGTCACGTAGGTAAAACATTAAAATTAATAAAAGTAAAATAAAATAAATGTTTTACCTACGTGACTTTACCGAAAAAACCTAAGAATAGTGTACTACCCCCCCTCTTTATAATGATGTTGCAATTAGAAGAGATCTGTTACCAGGCAACCAACCGCTAGATGATCACCTCCTTCGCTCAGGTGAGGTTCAGGGCAGCAGTCTCTGCAGCGAGCCACGCACCTGCACGCACTGTCCCAGTGCTTTGAGCGAGGATGCAGTTCGCTCCTCCACGCTCCTCCAGTGTGTCCTGCACAGGAGCCCCAATCGCTGACAAGGCTCTCAGTCGACCGCTGGCCGTGCCCGCGCTGGCTGGCGCACAGCAGATGCCCGTCACTGCAGCTGGCAGAGTGAACCTCGGCGTTGTCTCCGGCGTCAGGTGCCAAGGCTTCTGCACCTCCACTCAGGCGATGGACTCGGTAATGCTTCGTATTAGACTCACAAATCAAAGACTAAAATTGTATGCACTCGTGCAATACTTAACAATATAGGACCACGGAAATGTTGCACTTCTTCAAAGATATATCAAAACCAACCCACATTATCGACTACAGTAAAACATGCAAACTCAATGATATAGCCTTAACAAAATATGGAAACGCACTGGTGTAAAAACAAAAGAGTTTACTCTCCAAATACTTAACAGTATACAGAAAATATCGGCAAAAACAAACGGTTCTCTGGAAAAACAAAGTCTGTGCACCTCGCAACAGACCGACCAATATCAAGAAACAATAATTCTACCAGTGATACATCAGAACAATTACCAGTGGGCCCTCTGCGTGGGGCAGCCCCTGGGAGCCATGCCTTTCGCATAGACTGATTTGAGAACGTTAAGTTAAATATTAAATGACAATTTTCACTCATAAATATTAACTACCGTTAATGCAACCAGACCATGGGATGATGTAGAACCGTAGTCTTTAGACTGGTAGGCCGGATGCTATATCCATGTATGGTGTAGGCTACTTATTGCAAGGACAAACATCTTGATTTGGGACAAACATTTTAACTAATTTCGGACAAAGGGCCTCGTGAAGGTCCCAGGTGCGATGTCTCTTATTTAGATATTTCTGGGCGTGAGAATGAAAGCCTCCCTTCCTAGACCACATGACTGCTGGAAGGAATGGTCTGTTTTAATGAGCTCAACATACATGGAGGATAAACGAGAGCAACTGAAAGACACTTGTGATTAACAATTGTAAATCTAATATTAATTACGTATTGATTATGAAAAAGGGGTACACATCCAACGGAGCCCCGGAATCGATTGACCTCCTACCGAGGACCCATTTCCTCACGGTTATCCAAATCCCAAAGCCTCCGTGGGAGTGAGTAACGGAACCTGTTGAATTAAAATTTAACCAGGTGAGAACTCAAGTTACCAGAATAGTCACATGCACAAAAGTTAGTGGGTGGGTGTGTGGGTGAATGAGTGGGTGAGTGAGTGAATTATGGAGTGAATTATTGTGTGAGATGGTGGTGGCTGAGTGGGTAAATGATTGAGATGGTGAGTGAGCTCAAGTTTGTTTTACCAGCACGAGACCACGATCGTCTCATTTTGCAAGCATGATCTGGGTCGGCAAAACAACCGTGTGATTAGAAATTTAAAATCTTGCATAAACATAAATGAACGTTCAATACATTATTGCCTGTAGTGCATGTCGGCACAGGCAGATTATTTTAGACTAACCATCGTGCAATTACGTTACGGAAACATTATAATCGGGCGACTTGCACTAACGTGTAAACAACACTGTGGTAGCTCGTTCAGCCACATATTGCAGAGGTTCGCGGTTCTACTCTAGCGGCCCCCCGATTATGTACCGCCGGTGTACGAACCGTAATTAGGGGCCGTCCATAAATGACGTCACGCACCTAGGGGGGGGGGTCAGACATTTGTGACGATGTGTGACGAGGCGGGGGGGTTGAGAAATCTGACGTCACATCAATGCGCAACTTTAAATAAATATAGACAACACGTTTTACTTAATTAAATAGACTTTTTGATAAATGTTTCTCCTACAACATCACAGTGCAGCGCCCCATTAAATACGCACTACAATGACAATAGTTTAAAGCGATTTGAAGCATGTTTTATTTTGAGGGGGGGGGGGGCAGAGCTTTGTGACGTCATATTTGAGGGGGGGGGGGGTCTGACTTTTTGTGACGCCGTGTGCCGAAGGGGGGGGGGCAAAAATCGTCCAAAAATCGCGTGACGTCATTTATGGACGGCCCCTTACTACTTGCTGTCCGCTTCACCGTGGATGATAAAATTCCCGTGACAGTTTGCTCAAGGGAGGACATTAACAAACCCGACACTGAGCTACTATAAGGGGCTGGAGTGGTGTATTTCCTCTCTCGCCAATGCTAAAAAGTGAGATTTTCGTGTAACGCTATCCGCATCACACCTCCAGTTTAAAAAAAAAGCCCAATGTTAATATAAATAACACCGCTTAGATGTAAATGAGACCTCGTCTAAATGAGACCTGGACGAATGATTTGATTCGAATATTTTTCTCCATTAACCTTTAATGCTTTAAATGACAAACGAATGGCAAATGTCACTGAAGCGCTTTTTTTACTGGTCTGTGGCCATGGACCAGAAATAATTGTAACAGCTTCGATCTATTCGTGGGCTTCAGACCGAGGCCATGGTGATTCTGTAAATGAACCTTATGGCGGTACCCCAGGGTACCATAGTCCCCCGGCTCTCGCATAATGTCCGTGACGCAGTCATTCTTAGTCTGTTGATGGTCGGCGATGCGGAAATCGACTCATCTGGACAAGCTGTACACGATGCACGATTAAAAGTTGAATTTTTCGAGAACGGATTTTTTTATTCTGTTTGGCATTTCGACATCGCGGAGTAGCATTGATTTCGGATTGATTGGTACCCCAGTCGCAGAATTAAGTACACCCCTGGAAAAAAAAAAGTGTCCCAGAAATAAAATATTTAATTGCCTCTGCTATTTTGTATTATTTGGTACCCCGGGGTACCGCCATGCTCGTGAACAATATTTAAAATGAAGCTCTTGATTTGCATGAATGCGCTTTGTTCCACACGTTCAAAATGTTGTGCCTGGTACAAAACAACTAGGAAACCAAATTCAGATGCTCATATTGTTTATTCGTTTTGGTGAGATACACAAGGCAGATTTTAACCCGTTCAACAGAAAACCCCCACTTAAATTGTTAACATGGTTTCTTGATTTTTTTTTCAGTGTGTATAAAGTAAATGAATGAAAAAATATATATACATTTAATCTGGCTAAGTTGTGTCACATACATTCAGATGCTAGTGAATATAGTTGCTTGCAGTTCAGGTCATACCTGTATCGCTTACCTTTATCCTCTATGAAATCCAACAGGTTACTTTGGATTTTAAAGAGCACTCAACACACACAATGCACCCATCTGAAACTCTCAGGCAAGTAACAATTCATTTCCCCATAAATGTCATTGTCACTGTTCAGGGTCACGATTTCATTTTATAACCGTCAAGTTTTGACAATCTTCTTTATTCTGCATTGATTGTATAGTTTTGTCTGCTCCAACAGCTTACATGTGATATGAACGGATCGTTTACATATTTATTTCATGTGTTACAACAATGCTCACATATGATTTGATGCAAGTGTAGTAGAGTTACCCACTCGATGTTCACAAACTGGGAGAGCAAATCGTTAACAAGGTTTTCCCGCTCAAACTAACGGTCAGGGTCTCACAAGCTGTGAGAGCTGACCTTAAACAAGGTTTTCCCGCGCGACCAAACGGTCAGGGTCAGATAGGGTGAATTGGGATCGAAAAGCAGATTGGGAACGACCAATCACAGGGTTCCACAAGGTGGCCGGGGATTGGACAACCCGGCCACGAACAAGTATAAAGCCAGAGCGCTCAGAGCTCTCGGGGAGTTCGACTACACGAAGACCCAAGACGGCGGAAGAAGCCTAGGACCCTGGACCAAGCCCTCCAGCCCTTATAAGGGCTAGGGTTCAGAGTAACCAGTGGTCGGGGAGACATCTCCCTAGGTCCAGTCAGAGGACACTGAAAGAGCGGGATATTAAGTAGCCTGTAGGGTATGGGGGCTTGTACGTTCTGAGTGCATAGGGACTGTGTTAATAAGACGAATAAAAGTGTGTGCTACAAAAGACGTTGAAGAGTCCGTCTGTACAACACTACACAAGTATCATAAACTTAATGCAAGTATCATAACAGTAAGACAAAAGACCAATATTCCACTTAATTATATTCACCTTGTAATAGTCAGTGTTGTGCTTTTAAAATTATGGCTTAGCTCAGTAGGGTTGTCCAACCCAGTGGTATAATCACTTTACCACATCTTGCACTTCTCTAAACATTTTCCACCCAGATATTGTTTTCCAATCTATTCCGATGCAGCAGACTCTCAATTATCTGCAATTACATTAACCGCACATATGCAGTAGTTATTTGGTAATCCACGATGTTAAAATACTGGTGTCTAGCCTATTATTCGTCCTGACACCCTTTCACCCATCTTCGTTACGTCTTTTGCTTGGTGTTTCCTGATCTGCTCATGCACATCTGACATGCGAGGACACCCCCCGTTACACCTTCCCTTTGACATAAAACCTCTGAACTTCGATGACATCTACGTTTCCTCCCCATGGAAGACAGCAAAGCAATGCCCGGGCCAAACGACATCCTGGTGATGTGCACTGCGAACACGTGGTGTTGGTGACGATTTTGAGGGCGACGAGAGGTTGAGTCATAGTTTTAAATGGTTATTGATCCCTTGGGTTGGCTTGTTGTGGCAGGCACTACATGACCTCGCTTGTATTATCAATTCTGCCGATGACAATATCATCCGGAATGTCCTTGATCTAGTCAGAACTTGGAAGCTAAGCAAGCATGAGCCTGGACATTTTATGGACGATCACCATGCACAGCAGCAGATTGTTGTCAGCTGCTGCGGAGCTACTTGGTAGGTAGCAGAGGGGAGTGCAGCAAAATCCATTGTTGTACTGCACTGCTGGGCCCCCACATCTACGCTCCCCACCTTCAAATACGGTAATTGCCATGACCCGCACAGCATTTGAATTCCCTCATCCAGCAGTGGATTGACAAAAGGGCTGTTCATGTACACGCATTATGAATGGTAGCGATTGGGTGATTATGGCCAGGATGGTCTGAACAAAAAAAAAACCCTTCATTAAACACGACGCTGTTCGTTTATTTTAATTAACATTTCATAATTCCTCACTAGTGTTTATCTGAACATAGGCTTCCCCACCAGTTTATCGCGGTTAATTGAGAATCCCCCGTCACTACTGCACCCGCTCACGACCGCCCTCACGTCTCCCTAGCCCCGACTCACGGATTCGCCTGTGCCCTCAGCACTCTCTTGCGCACCAGGCGGGGACTGTGAGCGTTATCGAGGCCCACGTCACCTAGCAGGGTCAAGTCGTCAGCGATGCTGCGCGCGCTGCGATCGCAGGCGAACTCCTTACAGCCGCACTCCTCGATGAAGGTGTACGTGGCATCGAACTGCGTTCCGTTGGAGCAGAGGAAGCTTGTGCTCCGTGGGCGAGTCTTCATGTCTCTGCAGCACTTGCATGTGTGGTTGACGCTGTTTCCTTGCTCCGAGTACCTGGACACACCAGGGTCACAAAGCTCATCGTTATTTCACGGTTCACTACGTATCGCTTTTTTCTTTAAAGATACCGGACGGGGGCTTGTGTTGCCTCCGAAACGTCGTGATTTAATTTATTTCAATTTTTTACCTACGTGACTTTACCGAAAAAACCAAAGAGTATGAATCCTTGCAGTCACGAAAACTTCAAATCTAGAATTAATACCGGACTCCGTTTAGCTGTGTTCTAACTACGGATGGGAGGTGCGGCTGCCTCCTCCTCGAGTGGTCAATAAGCATAACTGTGACTGCAGTAAGGTGCGGTCCATGACTAACATCAATTTGTAAAGAATAGGTCTCTATAGTCGTCTATGGGTCTCTTATGGGAGTCTATAGGTCTCTGTGGGTCTATGGGTCTCTATGGGATTGTAACCGTAGCGTAGTGCGATCCATCATTCAAATCACCAATTTTTTCCCCCACACGCTTTTGCAGGAGATACAAATGTAATCCATCTGGAGATCCTAGATGCCATCAAAAGGCTTGCTAAACTCAACACGCACAGTTTTCAACTCGGTCCATTGCATTTCAAATCCCTTTACAAAATAAATATTCAACAGAATTTGCTCAAACAAAGACTCCGAACGTACATGGAGTAGGTGGGGCAGACGCCTTCGCAAGACACCACCTCCACGGGTTCCACACTGCTGCACGCGTCGTAGAAGATGTACTTAGACGAGTTTAACAGTCGGCAATTGCCTTTTGGCGATTCACCTGAGGACAGAAAAAATATGAACACAAATCAAACTATTGAAATAAGGCACAATAAAATATCATATGGACACCACTGCGATTTTTGTTGATAATACAGTGAAACATTAACAATTTGCATTGTTTGCCCTGACTGCTATTTGTGGGTCAAAGCCCTTCCACATTCCTGAGGCAAGAGCCAGGTCCTTAACAGGACAGTCACTTTAAAGCTTTCGTGACTGC
Source organism: Lampetra planeri (assembly GCF_965212315.1). Lineage (NCBI taxonomy): Eukaryota > Metazoa > Chordata > Hyperoartia > Petromyzontiformes > Petromyzontidae > Lampetra > Lampetra planeri. Next base: position 1,101,082 of record NC_136170.1, read on the forward strand.
AGGGATTCATCTTCTTGGTTCTTTCGGTAAAGTCACGTAGAATGGAAATAATAAAATAACTAAATAAAACATAATAAAATAATTCTCACGACGTTTCGGCCACAACGCAAGCAGCCGTCCTCAGGTGAAGACCAGGTCTGTCGGGGAGATAGCGTCTGAAATGACGTCTGAAATGACGCTGTCTCCCCGACAGACCTGATCTTCACCTGAGGACGGCTGCTTGCGTTGTGGCCGAAACGTCGTGAGAATTATTTTATTATGTTTTATTTTGTTATTTTATTATTTCCATTCTACATGACTTTACCGAAAGAACCAAGAAGAGTTCAGTCACTGTTGAGGTGCAGGAGAATGAGGTGTGGAGTTGAGGCTCTGACACTGGCAGAGAATGACTACGTGGCAGGGTCTCCGAGGTTGCTTCACAACTCACAGCCTCCGTGAGTAATAGCTCAACTCAGGGGTGGCAACTAATCACGTTGCACTGCCCGCAACACAGCCTTGCCGTGCATCTAAAACGCCTGTTATGCATGCTGGTCACTTATCCAAGTACTACCAAGGCTCAACCCTGCGTAGCTTCCGAAATCTGATGAGACCAGGTGCTTTCTGGGTGATTTGATCAGGGGTAACGCATGTGCGTATGTTGAACTTCTTTCGCACCGTACGTAGCCAACCGTGATGATCGGAGGTATTACAATTCACAAATGCCTCAAACGGAATTCTGATATGACAAATGCACTATGTTGTGTGTTTAAGAATTGATTAACAATTCATCCAAATGATATACTCATAAAAACATGTAAATTTAAATATGACTCACAATGACAATTTTTGTATAAACTTCATAGGGGGGGTGAGATCGTGAAACGCCCAATTGAATTGGCTCAATAAGGAGCAAAAGTAAAAATGATTTCCTGCTCAAAAGAGAATGGGGGTGGTGCTAATCTCGTGTGTAGAGCCCTGAGGCAGTGGTGGATTCCACATTCCTGTTATAGGGGCAAGTATCCATAGAACGATCTGACAGTCATTGTTGATTGGAACTCGCAACCATCGCAATTGTGAGCCATTTACTCTCCTGGTGGGTTAATACTGGTAGGAACCTCCTGGTTACACCAGCCCACAGGGGATTATTGTGTCCGTCCGTCGTGCATCCAAAAATGGGAGGGGTGGGGCTGGGTGGAGAAGGGAGGGTGATGAGGGGCTGGGTGGGGAGGGGCTTGGTGGAAGGGTGGGGAGGGGCTGGGAGGGGAGGGGCTGGTCACCCCGTGGTGCCCTTATAAAACTCAACGTTTAACCTACTCACGCCGGCTTGTACCCGCCCTCACAGTCGGCCATATTTGCGGAATACACCACGCCGCCGTTGACCCTGGCCATTGACCGAGCAACCCAACGTTCTTACCAGCTCCCTCCACAGGAATGTGTTTAAGAAGACGCATTATAAAATAATCTCGTTGATTTTTACAAGAGTCATTTACTTCTGATCACTTACAGGTTTTACAGCATTTTGCTTCATCCAGCATAATCGTTCCCTAAACGAAAAAACAAAACAAAAATCACATTGCATATATTTTCAGCACACTTTTATTAACAGCACTTGACAGTCGTACATATGTATTCTATTGATGCGTTATAATAGGCATAAACCAAATGCACACAATTCCACCAGACACCATTAGCAACATCGCCCCCTACTGACCAACTAATGTCCACTTGCAGGCCAGTGCTGCGTCTTCTGGAGATTGGAATCAATGTGATGTAAAGTACTTTGATATGTTGGTGCATTTAAGCGCCATATATATACAAATCTTTATCCTCGTTTACAGATCCCATCAGATTCTGGTGTGTCAGTCTATGAATGTTTAAGGAACCCATTCGGGACAAGTATCAGGAGGAACCCTAAGGCTTAGTTTCAATATTCTGCTTATCCTGGCCTACATGTGGAGGGAACATGATTTAATTAAACTACACAGATACATTGTGGGACTAAGTATGCACTCTGATCTCTAAGTGTTTGAGAATGGCCCACAATAGTGGATATCACAGAGCAAACTCGGAGATCACTTAACAGTGACCTCGGTTTCACACAGCAGGAGGCAGCACTTTCCCGGCCACCTTGCTGTTATGTTCGTCACATGCCAACCCAAGCTACAGTTTTCATTCTCAGAGCTGGATTTTGCTGAACGTTAACGCGTTGCTATTTTTGCGTGGTGATCGACAACTGCGCTGAGCCCATCAATTCACTGCACTTGAGATGGCAGTTTAATCACAAAGTCAGGTTCTCGGCAGTGCCAGCTCATCGCTCTGACCTCTTGAGCCACTAGGCCACCTCCCCACAACACAGTTCTTAACACGGTGTCCTTAAAGTGCTGCTGTGTGCTGTTACCGGCAGGCAGTCGTCAGGGTTGAAATTCGGGGAGCACTGAACGGTTTGTGTCATCTCAATTGGCCCTCCAATGGAAGATTCACAATGCAAAGTCGTGCAGTTGTTTTGAGGGTCTTGCACAGTCTTTCCAGGCTGCATAAACACAAAACATGTGAAGATCAATAACAGTAACTACGCCCATGTTTTCTCACTTGAAAAATAACAAGACTTATGTAAAAAAAGACATGTTCTAGAAATTATGATCTTACCATTTTAAATCAAAGCGACTGGTGAACAGGGTGAACAAAAGACTCCCATAAAGTGTTTAGTGCCATGTTTCATAAATACCTAAGTGATTATTTGCCACGAAGAGTAATGTTCATCGCATCACAGTCAAACAGATATTTTTACATCTCAAGAGCTGCAATGAATTAAAATGAAGTGAAACCCGAATTTAATGTCGTGCTCTTTTTGTGCAGCCGTTGGTTACTGGGCTGAAAACTTCAACTCGATTACTCAGAACCTGGTTTAATCACAGGCGGCTGCATGGATTCATATCCAGGCTTTCAGACAGTGGTGGCTCAGTGTCTCGTACACTCACCGTTATATTTACCCAATGAGCCACACAGCCATCTCTACTTTGTGCATATATATGCTTCATATAGACACTGGGAATTAAAGTTTAAATATCAAATCTGTCCCAAGTGCTTTAAAGACACATTACCTCCAGCATGGTGACTGCTCCAGACATGTTAAAGACGCACTTTGTCTTCTCACACACTCCACAGCACTCCCCCTCTCTGTGGATGAACTCATTGCCCTGCAGGATTTGGGAGAGAGAAACAAGTGTCAAGGCATGGATATCACTAGTAGTGATTATTTTTGCATAAACGGAATGGTTACATTATAATATGAGAACGAATTGTGCAACCTGCTATGATATATTGATGAGAGACATAGATATTGACAAACAAAATGCTACAAAAGCTTAAATGAGGTGCATTGTCAAATTCAATGCGATGGTTTTATTTTGCAGTCACTGGGCGACTGGGCTCAGACCATCAACTCGGACAGGCACCTGAAACCCGAATTTGAACCCAGGTTTTCAGCAGTGCCCGGTCATTTGCTCTGACCTCTGAGTTACCCAGCCACCTCCCCACAACACACTTCTTAACACGGTGTCCTTGAAGTGCTGCTGTGTATTGTTACCAGTGGGCAATCTTTAGGATTCTTGTACTGGCACCAACCGGTTTGTATCCTCTCAATTGGCCCTCCAATGCTAGAGTCACAATGCAGAGTCGTGCAGTTGTTTTGAGGGTCTTGCACAGTCTCACCAGGCTACATCAACACAAATCACGTCATGATTAACAACTTTAACTATGACCATGCTTGCTCACTTGGAAAATAACTAACCAAGTAAAACAATATTGTAAAATTGCAGATTGTGGCATTTTCCACCATCTTTATGAACAGAACACTTCCACTAGGTATGTAGCACTCCGTTACATACACACAAACATGATATAACGTGGGTTACCAATCAGCAATTAGTAAACGTAATGACTTCATTACTCTTCATAATTTGGTTTAATCACAGATAGTCGAAATCTGAATTCCATCCCAGCTGAAAATTGTGCAAAGAAGCATACAGAAATGCGTGCTTGGAATGATCCTGACAGACAGAAAGGGTCAGATAACCCACGGTTATATTACGTCACTCAGCCACCTCTAACGAGCGTGTGTGTGTATACATGGCATTTAGGCACTGCTATTACATGGTAAGTATCGAGTCTGCACTAAGTGTTATATGGACACTTTACCTGTAGCAAGATTACTCTTCCAGACATGTTAAAAGTACAGTTTGTCTTCCTGCACTCGCAGCACACACCCTGTTGGTCCACGTACTCATATCCCTGCAGGATTTGAGACATAAACAATGAAAGGCATAAAGGTTACTCCTCGTGGCGAATTCTGTTTAATTGGGGTTGTTACCTTCTATAACATGTTTCTCACAAACATGGATATTGAAAAATTAAATTAACATTAATATTTATGGTTATGCTTGTATACCCAGTCTCAAGACTCTCTTTCAGGACTGCCACGTTTTGGAGTAGTGGGCAATGATTACTATGAACAATTCCAATTGAGCATTGCAATTACAACTCATGGACAGAAACAGTAACATTTAGGTCAGAGCATACATAATCTAGACAACATAACAAACATAATTGGGCTTCGCCAGGACACGTTGAGAGAAGGTATGATGACTGGTGGTCCAGATTAACCACAGAGAGGATGTCAACGAGAGAGATGGAGCAATGAGTTCAGCTCGTGTGCAAGATAGATTGTGTTATTGCAGGGCTGAGGGATGACAATGGCTTGGAGAGGCCTTCATCCAGCAGTGGATAGATTATGGTTATTGATTAAATACTGCGATCATTGCATATATGTATATACACAAACTTAAAAGACAGAATTCATGACCAAAGTTTTTGGCACTCCAGTTTGAAACAACACATACACTTGGTATTGTGTAGATTATATCCTTTGAGTCTCATCCATCTAACCTCCACGTGTCCATCATGGCATTCTGTGATTTTGAATATCGCTCAAGCATTTTAGTACAATAAATAAAATGTAAGCAAAGAAGGAATATGCTGATAACATTTCAACCATGCAGTTCAATCTGCAGTCTAACTACAATTACGTTATAATTGATGATACTTTTATGCCCACTGTATAAATAACATTTCCAACAAAATACCTTCATAGTACTGTATGCCATACATGTTTTATGAATAGTTGTAATTTTGTTCACGTATGTTTATATAAATTGCGTAAGTTTAAAAAGCCAATGACAAATCATGGTGGGACACCATTTATTGTTTACAGCTCTGAGCCAATGGCGCATATTCTACATTTCAATGGCAGGGCCAAGTCATTTCGTAGGACAATCACTGTTGGCTTCCCAACTACCCACATAGTTGTACCTATTTTATCACCCCCAGAGTGGGGTGATGATGATATGAGACAACTTCTGTCCAGGATTTAAGTTGAGGGATATGAACACAATGCGCTGCCCAACCAGAGAGATTAGAGATTGAGAGAGTCTACCTGTCAGGGAGAATAGGGATTGAGAGTCTGCTGTGAGAATGTTTCTTCTTAATGTCTGTGACATTTCCCACCCTGAGTTCGTATATGCCGCCACTTTAAATAAGGTCAGGCTACAACAGGGTTGGTCCTTCATTAGGATATTTGGTGAAATCTTTACTCTATTTTATTCCAGTGTGGAGAAAATCCAGGAGGGTGCATGCAGACAGAGTGAAACAGGTGTGCGGTCGATCTCACCGTTTGACAAGTCTGATTACAGATTATCTTCTCGCACGTGATCTTGTTAAACTTTGTTGCATCATCGGTCTCATTCGTGCACTCACAAGTGGAGCAATCCATCGAAGGCACTTGGGCGCTGACCTATGGAGAAACCGCAGACAATATTTGTAAGGTAGCCAGAAACCGCCACCAACAATTTCCCAAACTTTGTGGTCTGCCCATGGAGGGGGGGAGGTACTTGATATGTTTAACCCCCGTTGTGTAATTTGTGGATCATTTTTCAACTTTGGCAAATTTGAACCACGACGTTGACACACAATAGCCTACTCTTGCAAAATATATCATGGCATCTACAGCCATTGACGGTGCATTTTTTTTTTGTTAAAACACAGTCGGTATTAATCAGACTATTTTTCTGTACAAATATCTCCCATATAGCCTGTTAGGGCAAGTGCTGTTGGCAAGGATATATTAAGGTCGGGCACGGCCAAAGACAAAGACACACACTGTCACACACAGGCAGATCGTCAATGAAGGCAGTGACAACTCTTACCGGGTATCTTATTCCATTGTAAAGGCACACCCGCACTGAAACAAGCAAATAAAACACACATTTGAACAATGAGATGCAGATTTCCTTAAGGAAGTTAAAAAAATCACACACTTGCATAGGCAGGATCAATATTGCTCCCCACTTGGCATACTGGCAGGGTTAGAGAAGACTTCAGCCCCCCATGAAAAACCCACCCTGTTATCTATGGCATCTCTCCACTGAATTTATTTCATGCTTATGTGAACAGAAGTATCTGCAGCACATTGTACAAAGATAAGTACACACAAATACAAGCATGCACGCACACGTACGCAAGCTTGTGTGTGTGCACGCATATATGTATCGTCATTGAATATTTATCCTGTGCCTTCATGCGGTACATCTCAAGGCGCCTTGCGGCAGGGGACCCCCAATGGCAGTTGTCCCTGCTTAGCACAAGGTGAATGCAGAACTGGCCTGCAAGTGTGTGTTGGTCTGCCATTAAGTGGCAATGTTGCTATTTGTCTTCCCAATGAATAATTTTCAATTACAGTAATTTATCACATTTGGACCAAGACATTGGCACACATGGCCTAATATTTTTCGAATAGTCATGAGATCTTTAATGTCCACTGTAACGCAAACAGTTTGTATTTTTTATGAATACACCTGCAGTATTAATCAGGGCAGCCGCGGGGCTCGAACCACAAAGCTCTGCAACAAGCAGTAAACGCGCTTCCGCTCGGCCACGTCACCACACACAAGCACGCATGCACTTACTGCACTCGGGGCAGCAGGCGTCGCTGGGGTTTCTGATCGCCCAGCCGGGCTCAGTGCAATTATTGTACCCCAAGGGCGTGCACGCACGTGGTTTGCAAACCACGGAGCGCGTCCCGGCATTACACTCGCAAACGTTGCAGTCGCTGTCCCACACTTCGTTTAGCTGTGGGGGGAGAGAGGTGGAAGGGGCAGCGTGAGTTGCGCCTGTCCCAACCAATTTAACAGTCGTCTTTGTGAGAGGAGGATTGCCCCTTTTTCATGGCAATATGGAATTTCCACTACAGGCTGAGGGCCACCAATAGAGTCTAATGTCACCACAACACTGAACTGACCACGGTGGTGTAGCTTCAACTTTTATTTGTCAATTACATTTTAGGTCAAGTGATCGTTATATAACAGCTCGTGAGAACCCATTGAGACCAAAAGTCTCTTTTTCAAGGGAGATCTTTGCTAATACAGAACAGCGGAGCATAAAAGTGCAACGCAGGACCAAAGCAACATAAACGAAATCATAAGGGAGATTAAATATAATTTAACATTTAAACACAGTTATACATAAGTGAGACATCGCTCAAATACACTATTGTCAGAGTAGTGAATACAATGTTAGATTTCACAGACGCTTTGTCAATCCACTGATGAATTAAGGCCTCTCCAATTAGTACGAGTCATGGAGGTTCTTTACCCATCATCACACTGGTCAGTGCAGGTGGTTAAAATATCATGCCCTGAACCAGTTCTGATATCATTCGCCACTGATGTTAGCCGTGGGTTCGTAGCACGGTACATAGATGACTGTGCCACTGCTCCCAGTGAATCTAACAGATCTTTACAAACTGAAAAGAAAGGTTTTTCAATTTTAAATCAGCTGCAGTGTTGTTCCACGTGTAAGGAGAGTCACGACTAACGGAAGCTTTCCAAATTTGCTATTTTTTTTGGAACATGACACAATAATTTTGAAGTAGTCTTAATTCATGGCGGTTTGTTGGAGAGGTCGAATCAAAATAAGAGAGTTCAGAGGCCACTCCTGGACGGGAACAAACAAGGAAAGCAAGGAAGAGAAGAATATGGGGGAGGCTTTTGCCTAGATATTATTGGTGATGATTTGTAAACGCCTTAAACACAAACTTAGGCCATTGCATGCTTCTCCTTATTGACAGCAGTAAGCAACCCATCAGAGAGATCACTGTGAAGGGCAGAGTAGATATCAGCAGAATTAAAGAATAAAAGAAACAAGATCTGGTTTAGATAGGACCTGGTCACCTAGATTGAAATTTTTTTTTTGCGTGTTACCGATTTCAAAATTAGATTGTATTCAGCACTCTTAAAAACCTCCAGATGCAATCAAGCATAGCCTAGGGTAAAAATTACATTAAAAAATGTGTCCCTGTTTCAATAGGAAATTTTGGAATGTTTTTGTTTTCAGCAAAGAGAAAAATTTCGCCTTTTTATCCCCTTTTGAAAGGTCAAAATTGACACCACTCACTCCCTCACTCAATTACTCTCGACTGGCAACTGTGTATACAAATATTAGATTCAGTGACACGTGTAGCATCGAGTGACCCAAGTTTTACCTTTTTACGTTCACCATTGGATCCAGCACAGCCTGAAACACAAATTCAGCAGTTGATTAAACATGTTTAAACAATTATCATGGCACTGCCATTTGCATCACCCTTATCACCATAATAATCATAATAACACACCAATTCCTCACAATATATTAAGCATTAAAAACTGGAAATTCAGCAGCCTGCGTATGTCACGTTGAGGTAGAGGCACTGTCTACGTACCACAGTCTGATACGCATAAAGACTCCTTCATTGAGGGGTCTGTAGAGGTGAAGAGAAACTCTCCTTCTGGGCAGAAGCATCCCTCATATGTTCTGTTGCTGATGTTGATGTCTGGGATGTCTCTGCGAATAGTTCATTGAAAAATACAGTAGTTAGGAAACTACCCTATCTTCTATATGATACTACAAGTAGTAGTTCATACAGTATTGTCTGCATCATGGTCATGATGATAAGAGCAGAACACGTGGTCGCATTTGGTGAACTGGTGTCCTTGCGTGTCAGTCTTCTAGTGCTCTGTTAATAATCTAAAAGACATTTTTACTTGAAACGTGCACAGTTGTTGCTCACTCCACAAAGAGAGAGACAACAACTCGGAGGGACGAACCACAGACAAGTGGGAAGGCAGCCAAGCGGTGGGGCCGGCACCAACAATTTCCCAAGCTCTGCAGTCGCCTAAATATGAAGATTTTATTGAGTAATTATGTGATTCTTTACATGTCGGAGGAAACTGTAGCGCTCACAGAAAACACACGGTAGCGAGGGGACCGACGCTCTATCCTATACAAATGGAACAGATGGGAGTTCCACATTATGCTGTCGCCTTCTCCGGGTGAGCCAGGGTATAAGCGCCTCCTCAACGCCCACGGGAAGGATTACAGGCCACTTATATAGCCACAGCCCCGGGTCGCCCAGCTGACAAAATTGTGCTCTCTTGTTTTTTAACAGAAACTTTGAAAACACATTTAATTCATTAAAATATTTCATGAAAAATATATTTCAGCCCCCCCACCCCATAAGGAATATTTTCACCTGCCGTGATTAGGTAGGGGGGTAGGGGGCAGTTGCGTGGCTGAGCCCACAAACACGAATGGCTCACAGAGTGATAGGAACCAGAGGCAGGGCCCTGACTCAGTTCCTTAATTTTTCTTGGGCCCAAGAAAACCGGTTGGTAGTAGCCATGAAAACAGCACACCATTTATGTAGAGACCCCATGAGACTGATGTGTCGATCTCCCTGTTTTCTTTTGACTTCATAGACAGACAAGAATACAGTACTTAAATCCCGATATCAATAAAATTCACATTTTACAATTTTAATACATCTTACTTCAAATTGCAGCTTTTATCAAAGGTTGTACTGCACTGATGGTAAACTCTTCCTTCTGGACAAGTGATATCTGTAAACAAAAACATACAGAATATTACAGTACACTGTAACAACACACAATCGTGAAGTACTAAAGATATGTAGATATTTATAGCTGATATAGCTTCACCACAACCATTAAACTTCACCACGCGAGTGAGTGCGAGTTGGTGAACTGTATTTACCACCCAGTAAATATTCCTCCTTCAGTGTGCAGAGGTAGCAAAGGATTATTAACATGGTGAGCCGAGTTTGATTCCCAGCCATGGCGAGTAATGTCAGAAACAATCCTACCCTCTCTTCACCAACCCTGACAAAATAGGGTGGTGAAGTACAGTCACACAATCCTTATGCATGACATCCATTTGTTGGATGGAGAATGGCTGGATCTTTTAAATGTACGGAAAAAAACACTTCACTGGAAGGGCACTTACTGCATATTCCATTTGTGTTTTCCCTCCATGGAATGCAGAAGCCGAGTTTTTCACATTTCTTGGAGTAGGCCTTGATACTGGCACATGCAGCATTGTTCGTCTTTTGTGCGCACTTGTCAAAGACGCAAGAATCATAATAGATGTCCGGGGACAATATTTTGTTGCAATCGGCGAACAAACTGCACACGCAAAGACATAAATCCATAAGTTTATCCTCGGGTAGGCTGCTGGGGTAAGTGTTGTGGTGAGTGCTGTCAGCAAGCACCTATTAAGGCACTTGAAATAAGGAAGCAAGAACCATGTAGAACTATGGGCAGCATGGTCAAACTAATTATGGTGATGACTGTGACCCCTATGAAAGGTGAAACTGGTACTGTACACAGGTGCCGATGTACTATTTATGTATATTGTCAAAAACACTGAATAAACTAAATCAATTCTAAGTGTACAGGCTGGCAACAAGAGTCAAAATATTTAATATACACAAAATATATATATTTTAAATTTTTGAGATGGAGATCTAACACAAGGCTGGAGCGATTGTGCACCTAGTATGTTGATGTCGCGTGACATTCCAGGCATGATGGGAGGTCCTATACTTTGGTCACACTCGTGCTTCTTGCTGTCTAGAAAGCACGCGTTGCATGTATCATTACTAAACCTGTTTTAGTAAAACTAAAAACTTGATCCTCATTTGGTGGAAAATACTCTCTTACATCCATAATACAGGTTTTTGGGTTAGATCGCGTAAATATATAAATGTGTCGTTAAACCCGTAATTACAACTTGCTGGCGAAACGTCGTACTCAGATTGTCAATGTTGTGGCTTTGCTCTCCACACCAGTGTGCTGTACTAGTAACGAGTTGGCATGTTGTTTACGAGATCAAACTTACTAATTGGCTGTGTCGGGTGATGGCGGCTTTAACGACACATTTATATATTTACGCGATCTAACCCAAAAAAAACTGTATCATGGATGACATTAGTCGCGAAAGCCTACGTGTTAAAATTACTCTCTTACATTTAAAGCAATCAGGTTTCAGATGAAGACACTGTACCAAAACAGCTATTAGGACAGTTTAAAACAATAACTATCCTTTTATCAATAAGAATAAAATATGTTCACGTGTTTCAAAATGCTGACACATTGGACCATCATAATTTTCCCCGATATTGACAGACTGTGGCATCAGCAATTAAGCAGCAGGCTGGTTTGCAAATAAAGCTCACACAAAGAACCCATTGCGTAAAATTTGAAAATGTGTCAGTCTTCTCCCTAATTTACAAAGGCGTTATCGAAGGCTCAGTACTTGGTTCATTTTTGTTTTCATTATGCAAAAAATGTTGCCACAGTTAATACATAAAAAATGCCAATATGGCCTTATATATGCAAGGAGTTCACCTAGATTATCATCATCACATTAATAATCATAATCTAATTTATCATCGTAGCAAAATGCCCCACCATTCATACGTAACTGGTAAAAAATTAACCCGTAAAAACAACGTTTTTCACTATAAATCCTTTATATGCGTGGCGGCTAGAGTCCTCTCGTCCTCTGGCTTGAGATGGCTGCCACCTATGGGTCAGATGATTGCCTGCCACCATTAAGCAATTGGTAATTAAATATAATTTATTTTTTCCTAAAAAGTGTAAAATTTAGGAAAAAAATTTTCACGAAAATAAATTGTCACGCACAACGAGTCTGTGTGCAAAATGTCAGCTCGATTTGATCACGGGAAGTGGGTTAAAAAACGACCGAAAGATTTGCACGGTCATAAGCGTGCAAGCAAGCAAGCAAGTGAACTTAATATAAAGGATTTAAAAACAGAGGGCTTGTGCCCCACCCACTCTGGATTGTGTAACCGATCTCAATGGGTTCTGACCTGTTGTAGAGCACCCTCACAATGCATTATATATTACTGAAATCATAATCGTGTGTGCTTTGACTCAGCAATTAAGACAATATATATGTACACACACCTGCTCTTTAGGATGTCGCAGGGCTGGGATGGGCAATGTGTTGTTGTGATTGGTGTTTTTGTTGGTGTGTTTGTTGGTGGTGTGGGGTTTCGACACGTGGTCGTATTCCAGGCGCCTGCCATGACTGCACAGGAAACTGGGACACCACTTGGCAAGCGACAATCGTTCGACGGGACATTGCTGCACTTCCCTGAAACGTCAAACAACCCATTCGTGTCAGGAATCTTCAATTCACATACAATTTAAAGTATTTAACAAACGGTTAACCCAAATGGTCTATTACCCCAAATAATAACAGATGTTGACATTTTTTTAAATCATATAATTGTAATATACGTAATATACTTCCTATTTAATGCCCTGAATCCAGCAGGCAATGAACATTTATAAACTAAAAATATACTATTTTTATTTTACCAGGAAAGGCCCACTGAGGTATAAAGCTCTTTTCTCAGAAACGACCTGGCCACAAATGACAGCTCAACGAAGTGGCTTATCATGTGAAAATGTATAGCAGCCAAATACTCTGCATATCTATATCCCTCCAATGAAGCCTTCTTCCTGAAGTGTCTTCCAAGAAATGGACATGGCTGCGTTGACCTCTTTAGTCGATGCAAAAATCTAGATTGAAATCTCATTTCTTTAGAACTGCTTTTTGTGTTTAGTTTCTTGTCCTTTCCCGCACCTTGGATTAGCACGGTTGAATATGAACGTTGCGAAAGAAGTTCAACATACATAGCATACGCAAATGAACTCCCTTCCCAGGGGCCCTACCTGGCAAAGCCCCCAAGCGAGCTCCCTTCATATCCCCAAGTCTCAACATTAACGGTCCATTTAATGCAGCTATGAAGCCTGTGGCCAACCACTCGGCCTCCTCCTCCATTCACAACTAGGTTCCTTCGATAACAAAATCTAGGGGAAGAAGCTTTAGGGCTCCTCCATTCACAAGGAGAACCCTGGTTGGCAGGGTCAACCAATGTAAAAGTGAGACGCATGCCCTAAAGCATCTTCCCCTAGATTTTGTTATGGAGGCCCCCCAATTAAGTTGATTAGACCCCGTGCCCCGCTGCCCACATAAGTTACAAATACAACTAAGGTTACTCAGGCTACAATACAAACCGATCACACGTCCATGCCAATGCAGTGTTATAAAGGCATTTGTTTCATGCTGTGTACACGTATTTTTTGTGCTACTCAGGAATTAGTTTTATGTTGTGTATCAGTGTGTTTTGTGTTCATAAGGCACTTGTTTTCTGTTGTGTAGGAGTGTGTTTTGTTGCCGCAGTGTGGCGCCGACGTTCCCCACACACATCCAAAAAATGGTCCTGCACGGTATCCCTTGCGCAGACTGCGCCCTCCCCCAGGGCCACGTGACCCCACCAGTTTGGAACCAACTGCTTAAGCTCATTCTTCATTTTGGGAAGTGAATGGAGTTGCCTCACGCCTAGGACTTTTGAACAGTTAATGGCTATTGCGTTTCACTTTTTGCTCTGGTGAGTGTGAGTGTTTGGTCAATCTCTAAATCCAAGATGTATAATGTGCCACATTCAGCAAAAACCTGAAGTGCAGATGGCACTGAGAAAATGGTAACTAAATTAAACTAAAGAGAAGAGAAAAAATGTATTTAGTCTGGTTGTTGGAAAGTGGTGAGTGGAATCAGTGTTCATCAAAATGTGACTGGAATTGTTGGAAGGCAGGGCTAACAGGTGAAGGGTGGGTTTTATATATATAACCCTAACCCACCAAATAATCAAATTGCGCGATGAATCTATGTATGAACTATGCACATTATATTCTAATGGTGGGAATAAACTTAGACAAAACATATATCACGAAGATAATATGAACGAGACAGTATAAAAAAATATGAATACATCAAAATGGGACCCCAAACTATGAAAATGACTGGCTCCCTCTCCTTATTATGCCAACTGATTTCTGTACAGCGTCCAGAGATGTGGTAGCATTTAAATGATATATAAATTGCATTGTATGCTAAGTGGAATGTGTTGTAGAAAGCACTCTTTGCGTTTGCAGCAACGTGAAATGGCCACTCACCACATTGCCCCTCCGTCTTGTTCCCAAAGATTGCGTGTGACAGCACAATGAAGAACTCTTGGCCATCAAAGGTTATCCTAGAGTTAATCTTCTCGAAGTTCACAGTCAAGGTGATTCCAGTGTAATCGATGGAGAAATTACCTTCACAAATGGTACAGGTTCGTCATGAAACAATCTGCATACATTTTTGTCTCAAATGCATTTTGCTATCTATGGAAAAATACATTCTTGTAACATATATTAATGGTACTAATTATAATTAATTAGACTTCTTAGAGCAAGCCTGCTTGTTTAGGAAGGTTATCAGCAAGCGCAGTATTGGGTATACAATATTGGAAAATGCAGAACATTACTTTTCTTTCCAATCCACCTTGAAAGTCGATATAGGCATTCCAGATAAGATTTGGGTCATCGAGTAATTTCCCCTATAATTACGGTACTCCGTGAGTAAAACATTTTCAGTAGATACAGTGCACAATATTAGCCTATAACCAAATCACCTGGAATGAGCCCGACCCTATCAGACCTCAGAACCTATGAAGGATTGAGCCGGGATAGTGCTTGGATGGGCGGCCACCATGCACCGGATCACTGCGATCTTGGGTCGGAGTACAGAAAATGCTCCAACAATCCAGCAGGCTGCGATTCAATTAATGGATTAATCAAAGTCTCATTTAGCCAGTTACCCAGCTAGTTTGCAAGGAAAATCAGTTCTGTATCAACACAGCGATTGTAATTGACTCCAAGATGATTTAGGTTAAAACGTAACTTTAAAAAAATATGCGGTTCCGAGTGAAATTGCAAGCCTAAGGACGCGGCAGCGGTTGCTGAGGATGATGTCATTACTCCCAATGCACCCAGCCAATCAGCTGCCAGTGTGATTGCAGCTTGCACCGTGGGAATTGAGCAGCCATGGAGGCTGCTGCTGTAATATTGAACTCGAACAGTGGTGCCATCCCTAAATTATGTCCCAAATTGACGAGGTGTATTTGTCCAAACCTATCTTATTGAATCACAGTTATTTTCAAGTCTTAACTTATGAAACTAAGTCGTTCAGTATTCAGGCCTAAATACTTCCACCAGCAGTCGTTCATATTCAAGTTCAAGTTTATTTGTTTAATCAGATGATGACTCGCATTTGCAAGAGTGACTTGGGTTACCATTCTAACAAAAAGAAAACACGTAAAATAAAGTACAGCATTGAATCAAATAGAAATCAGAGCAACTCACCTGGAATTTTGTAGGGAGTTGGTGTAATTATTCCATTCAATAATACCTGCAAAACAAAGCAATCCCAAACCATCATTTCCTGGAGGTCTAACTCACATATTTATTGTATAAATCGTGAATTTAAGTTTACCCCATACCTTTATGTTGGTTGTGTTGTTTGTCCGCTCCAGTCGAATTTCGTACTGCTCGTAGGAAATGATCAAGTTCTGGGGGCACGAAACTTCATCTCCGGCCCCACAATGATACGTGTCGATAAGTACTTTGAAGTGAAAATTCCAGTCTATCCCAGAACCATTGATCTGCTGCACCAGAACATACTGGCACACCCCCTGGAAGTCATATTTATTGCCACCAAACGTCAAAAAGTGAGGATCTCCCCATCCTGTGCAACAACCTGCATTAAGAGTGGGGGTAGGGTGGGAGGGGGGTGAAAGTGGACACACACACAGAAAATAGAGCATGACAATCAAGCAGCCCTACCTACATCCTGCTATACACAAAGATGCATTATTTATGCATTAACCCTCAGCATCCCACTACACGAAAAAGGACCCCCACACCCCCACCAATGTCTTCCACTCTTCACACTCTCTTACCACCTCCATCCTGCGTGCTCAAATTTGTCCGATCTCATCCTACCATGAAATGTTTTGCCTTCCTGTTTCTTTTTCCCTGAATTGGCCATTTGTTTCCTATCAGTCATTTGATAATCCAGTTCGGTGTCCATCCCAACTCAATTTCAATGTTTTCACTTTGTAAATTACAACTGTTATTCGATGGTTTAATTATCAAACCTTATATTTTCAATTGAGTCCAACCTGTTGGCAAACTTGTAACCTTGTTGTTGTTTAACTAGAGTCCAGGTGTATGTCCTGTAGATCTTAACTGGTAAAATAAAAGAACCCATTAGCTTAAAAATAAACACTTGTCATTTTCCTTTCATAAAGCTTCTCAATGACCAACATTTGTGTCAAAATGAGGGCAACTAAAATGCCATTATTGGTGCCTAATGTGCTGGCTCTGATTGGCTGTTTGTGCACATGGCAGCCTAATAAAAGCAGAACTACTCTAGGGTGATAAATAATATGGTGGCTAGGAACGCAGAGCATGATGGGAACTGACACAAGTTTTCTTATACTGCTAATCGGATGCCAAAGGCCTTAGACTTTTGTGAACTTTTCACAGAAGAAGTAGTGGGTTTAACACTAACTTTAATATCATACTTATGAAAGTACCTGAAACACTGAACAGTCAAATATATGCCATATTTGGCTTTAGTCCTCTAAAACCTCTACTTTAATTGTCTCAAGTGTCGTAACGCTTATTTTTAGAAGCGTTCTGCATTTACATGTTTTAGTGGGAGGAACCTGGAGTACCCGGAGAAAATCCCCAAAGCTCCGCACAGATGGATTCAATCCACAGACACTATCCAGAGAGTGGACAAAATCTATAGGTAGACTGCATCTAGTGCTGTGCTGTCATCTCCTGGCAGTTAACTGCTCTCACAGCCATCATGCACACCTACAATAGAACAAGAGCATGTAGTAAAACAATAATTGGCAAAGCTCAGTGGGGTGTTGAAAAACCCAGCTTTAAATGTGAAGGCCATCTGAATGTGCTCTACAAACTCACATGGGCACTCGTATTCTTCACAGCATCCTTTCTTGACAAGTTGTGGTAGTTCCTGGTTTTCACATACTGGCTTGACTGGAGTTTTGCACTGTTAGAAAATACAAGATGACATGACAAAGTAAGAACAATATGTACATACAATTACATGCATTTACGTTTACAAAACATCCAAATGCAACCGCATCTTAATGGTATAATGGACAGCGCAATACACTATAAACATGTGGAATTTGCCACGGCTAACACTAGTGGCAAATCAAATCTGAAATGGTTTTGTAAACGGTTATGCGAGTGAAATGAAAAGACGATATTTAAAAAACATGCTACTTGAAAGTGGCTGGGTAGCTCAAGGGTTATAACCAATGAGATGGCACCCCTGAAATTCTGGGCCAGAATCCTGTTTTCAGCCATAAGTGATTTAACTGAATTCTAAAGTAAAAGCAGGTTGACAGTCTCAGCCCAGTCACCAAATTACTGCTCAAAAAAATCATCACATTACATGTTTTTTTATTCAGTTAATTTGCCCTTTACTCTCCCCCAGTCGGTGAATTAACAAACAACACCTTGGGTTGACTGCCATATAGCAGCGCACACATGGAATGCAGAGCCCCTTGTTTGGATAAGAGTTCACTTGAAGGGATCTCATCCAATTGCAGAATAATTTTTTTTAATGGGACTGAAAACTTAGTTTCATATTTATATATCTGGAAACACACGAGATAGTGACATATAAATGTAATGGAGTCTGTGGATGAAGGAAGACTATAATCAGGGGCACGACCTATTTCAACGAGGGGGCTATGCAAGATACGAATACGGATGTTTTTCACCCATATACAATAATATGTAGGCTATAACTATATATTAATTCAGTTGCACCGCGAATTATATTTAGAAGAAGGCAGTCTCACAGTATCGCTAAATAAAAGATGTAAGGGTACAATAAAATAAGTAATTTTGCGTCTTGCTTTCATACTGGCCCATCGGTCTAGGATTTCCTTAAAGGGGGTGGATCGCGCAACTTTATGATCGATTGATAGCCAGATGAGTTAATTGGGCTTGGTCCATGGTAGAGTGCAGGTAATTTTTAATGCATTAAAAACATATTCTTAACATTTTTTCTTATCTATTGATTCGAGACTCCCTTGTGGCCAACTGGGCCCCTATGGATCGCATACGCTGCATACCCCCCATAGTTGCGGCCCTATCATATAACCTTGAGACTAAAATTTGGTTACCCATGGGATCTAAGGATGAAATGCGCCTTACAAACGTAAATTATTGATTGATTACATGAAAAACTGTTAATACATTTCAAAAAACAATTTAGAACACCTCTTATCTGAATAGCCAAAAACGTTTAACTGCTAAAATAGCGGCGATAGTATCTGTTCAGAATAAAAACACGATTTATTTGGTTCAGTACTTACTGGAGGGCAGGTGGGAGTTTGTGGAGACGTGTTGATTGTAGATTTCGATGGCGTTGTGCTTGACGATTTTGTTAGCGTTTTTGTTGAAATTGATGTTACTATTGTGGTTGGCAGTGTCACGGTTGTTGTCTCAGTTGTTGGTTTGTAAGTTATTGAAGTGGTTGCTGAAGATTTTTTTGAAGGCTGGAATGTTACTGTTGTTGATGGAGATTCAGTTGATTGTATGGTTGTTGATGACACTGTGAAGGGCGTAGTGGTTATCGGATTACAGCATACTCGAATCTGGTAGTCTTTGCACAATGGGGCATTATCCTTATTGAGGCAGAGAAGTCCAGTGGAGACATCACAAGTGACATTTTGCACAAAATTGGGGAAAGTTAAATCTGGAGAACCCACCACTTGGCATGCGATATTCACAGGATAGCTCATAGGGCAGATGTCGGTACCACTCTCCCTGATGTGTGCAAATGTCTCATTGTCACCGTCATTTTTTAAGTTGGGGATATCAGAATTTAACCATTTGGACCACACACATGTTGTAGTTGTTGATTCGATTATTAATGAAGCGGTTGATGGAGATGCTGTTGTGGGTAGGGGTGTAGTTGTTGATTCTGTGATTATTGAGGTGGTAGATGGAGGCGATGTTGTGGGTGGAGGTGTAGTTGTTGATTCTGTGATTATTGAGGTGGTAGATGGAGGTGCTGTTGTGGGTGGGGGTGTAGTTGTTGATTCTGTGATTATTGAGGTGGTAGATGGAGGTGCTGTTGTGGGTGGTGGTGTAGTTGTTGATACGGTTATTGAGGTGGTTGATGGAGGTGCTGTTGTGGGTGGGGGTGTAGTTGTTGATTCGGTTATTGGGGTGGTTGATGGAGGTGCTGTTGTGGGTGGGGGTGTAGTTGTTGATTCGGTGATTATTGAGGTGGTTGATGGAGGTGCTGTTGTGGGTGGTGGTGCAGTTGTTGATTCTGTGGTTATTGAGATGGTAGATGGAGGTGCTGTTGTGGATGGTGGTGCAGTTGTTGATTCGGTGATTATTGAGGTGGTTGATGGAGGTGCTGTAGTGGGTGGGGGTGTAGTTGTTGATTCGGTTATTGAGGTGGTAGATGGAGGTGCTGTTGTGGATGGTATAGTTGTTGGCGTGGTAATTGTTGGTGGACAGCACACTCGGATCTCATAGTTTTTACATTTTTTAGGGTACGAACGCTGCAATTCTTTCAAGCACAGGAGCCCTTTGTTGACATCACACGTGATGTTAGTCCCCGTGTCTGACAATTTATACATTACATAATCTTTTGCCCGACAATCTATTAACATGGGAACACCGGTCCCACAGATGGCATGTCCTGTCTTCTCCTGGTAGTGAGCATACGTCTCATTGTCATTTGGTGAATTAACATCGGGATAGTCAATGCTGTCCCATGATGTCCAGATGCATGGACCTGGTGAGATGGTTGATGGAGTTCCTGTTGTGGGTGGGGGTGGAGTTGTTGATTCTGTGATTATTGAAGTGGTAGATGGAGGTGCTGTTGTGGGTGGAGGTGTAGTTGTTGATTCGGTTATTGAGGTGGTTGATGGAGGTGTTGTTGTGGGTGGGGGTGTAGTTGTTGATTCGGTGATTATTGAGGTGGTTGATGGAGGTGTTGTTGTGGGTGGGGGTGTAGTTGTTGATTCTGTGATTATTGAGGTGGTAGATGGAGGTGCTGTTGTGGGTGGGGGTGTAGTTGTTGATTCGGTTATTGGGGTGGTTGATGGAGGTGCTGTTGTGGATGGTATAGTTGTTGGCGTGGTAATTGTTGGTGGACAGCACACTCGGATCTCATAGTTTTTACATTTTTTAGGGTACGAACGCTGCAATTCTTTCAAGCACAGGAGCCCTTCGTTGACATCACACGTGATGCCAGTCCCCGTGTCTGACAATTTATACATTACATAATCTTTTGCCCGACAATCTATTAACATGGGAACACCGGTCCCACAGATGGCATGTCCTGTCTTCTCCTGGTAGTGAGCATACGTCTCATTGTCATTTGGTGAATTAACATCGGGGTAGTCAATGCTGTCCCATGATGTCCAGATGCATGGACCTGGTGAGATGGTTGATGGAGTTCCTGTTGTGGGTGGGGGTGGAGTTGTTGATTCTGTGATTATTGAAGTGGTAGATGGAGGTGCTGTTGTGGGTGGAGGTGTAGTTGTTGATTCGGTTATTGAGGTGGTTGATGGAGGTGTTGTTGTGGGTGGGGGTGTAGTTGTTGATTCGGTGATTATTGAGGTGGTTAATGGAGGTGTTGTTGTGGGTGGGGGTGTAGTTGTTGATTCGGTGATTATTGAGGTGGTTGATGGAGGTGTTGTTGTGGGTGGGGGTGTAGTTGTTGATTCTGTGATTATTGAGGTGGTAGATGGAGGTGCTGTTGTGGGTGGGGGTGTAGTTGTTGATTCGGTGGTTATTGAGGTGGTTGATGGAGGTACTGTTGTGGGTGGGGGTGGAGTTGTTGATTCGGTGATTATTGAGGTGGTAGATGGAGGTGTTGTTGTGGGTGGGGGTGTAGTTGTTGATTCGGTGATTATTGAGGTGGTAGATGGAGGTTCTGTTGTGGATGGTGGTGTAGTTGTTGATTCGGTGATTATTGAGGTGGTTGATGGAGGTGCTGTTGTGGGTGGTGGTGTAGTTGTTGATTCGGTGATTATTGAGGTGGTTGATGGAGGTGCTGTAGTGGGTGGTGGTGTAGTTGTTGATTCGGTGATTATTGAGGTGGTTGATGGAGGTGCTGTTGTGGGTGGTGGTGTAGCTGTTGATTCGGTGGTTATTGAGGTGGTTGATGAAGGTGCTGTTGTGGATGGGGGTGTAGTTGTTGATTCGGTTATTGAGGTGGTAGATGGAGGTGCTGTTGTGGATGGTATAGTTGTTGGCGTGGTAATTGTTGGTGGACAGCACACTCGGATCTCATAGTTTTTACATTTTTTAGGGTACGGACGCTGCAAATCTTTCAAGCACAGGAGCCCTTCGTTGACATCACACGTGATGCCAGTCCCCGTGTCTGACAATTTATACATTACATAATCTTTTGCCCGACAATCTATTAACATGGGAACACCGGTCCCACAGATGGCATGTCCTGTCTTCTCCTGGTAGTGAGCATATGTCTCATTGTCATTTGGTGAATTAACATCGGGGTAGTCAATGCTGTCCCATGATGTCCAGATGCATGGACCTGGTGAGATGATTGATGGAGTTCCTGTTGTGGGTGGGGGTGGAGTTGTTGATTCTGTGATTATTGAAGTGGTAGATGGAGGTGCTGTTGTGGGTGGAGGTGTAGTTGTTGATTCGGTTATTGAGGTGGTTGATGGAGGTGTTGTTGTGGGTGGGGGTGTAGTTGTTGATTCGGTGATTATTGAGGTGGTTGATGGAGGTGTTGTTGTGGGTGGGGGTGTAGTTGTTGATTCGGTGATTATTGAGGTGGTTGATGGAGGTGTTGTTGTGGGTGGGGGTGTAGTTGTTGATTCTGTGATTATTGAGGTGGTAGATGGAGGTGCTGTTGTGGGTGGGGGTGTAGTTGTTGATTCCGTGGTTATTGAGGTGGTTGATGGAGGTACTGTTGTGGGTAGGGATGGAGTTGTTGATTCGGTGATTATTGAGGTGGTAGATGGAGGTGTTGTTGTGGGTGGGGGTGTAGTTGTTGATTCGGTGATTATTGAGGTGGTAGATGGAGGTTCTGTTGTGGATGGTGGTGTAGTTGTTGATTCGGTGATTATTGAGGTGGTTGATGGAGGTGCTGTTGTGGGTGGTGGTGTAGTTGTTGATTCGGTGATTATTGAGGTGGTTGATGGAGGTGCTGTAGTGGGTGGTGGTGTAGTTGTTGATTCGGTGATTATTGAGGTGGTAGATGGAGGTGCTGTTGTGGGTGGTGGTGTAGCTGTTGATTCGGTGGTTATTGAGGTGGTTGATGAAGGTGCTGTTGTGGATGGGGGTGTAGTTGTTGATTCGGTTATTGAGGTGGTAGATGGAGGTGCTGTTGTGGATGGTATAGTTGTTGGCGTGGTAATTGTTGGTGGACAGCACACTCGGATCTCATAGTTTTTACATTTTTTAGGGTACGGACGCTGCAAATCTTTCAAGCACAGGAGCCCTTCGTTGACATCACACGTGATGCCAGTCCCCGTGTCTGACAATTTATACATTACATAATCTTTTGCCCGACAATCTATTAACATGGGAACACCGGTCCCACAGATGGCATGTCCTGTCTTCTCCTGGTAGTGAGCATATGTCTCATTGTCATTTGGTGAATTAACATCGGGGTAGTCAATGCTGTCCCATGATGTCCAGATGCATGGACCTGGTGAGATGGTTGATGGAGTTCCTGTTGTGGGTGGGGGTGGAGTTGTTGATTCTGTGATTATTGAAGTGGTAGATGGAGGTGCTGTTGTGGGTGGAGGTTTAGTTGTTGATTCGGTTATTGAGGTGGTTGATGGAGGTGTTGTTGTGGGTGGGGGTGTAGTTGTTGATTCGGTGATTATTGAGGTGGTTGATGGAGGTGTTGTTGTGGGTGGGGGTGTAGTTGTTGATTCGGTGATTATTGAGGTGGTTGATGGAGGTGTTGTTGTGGGTGGGGGTGTAGTTGTTGATTCTGTGATTATTGAGGTGGTAGATGGAGGTGCTGTTGTGGGTGGGGGTGTAGTTGTTGATTCGGTGGTTATTGAGGTGGTTGATGGAGGTACTGTTGTGGGTGGGGGTGGAGTTGTTGATTCGGTGATTATTGAGGTGGTAGATGGAGGTGTTGTTGTGGGTGGGGGTGTAGTTGTTGATTCGGTGATTATTGAGGTGGTAGATGGAGGTTCTGTTGTGGATGGTGGTGTAGTTGTTGATTCGGTGATTATTGAGGTGGTTGATGGAGGTGCTGTTGTGGGTGGTGGTGTAGTTGTTGATTCGGTGGTTATTGAGGTGGTAGATAGAGGTGCTGTTGTGGGTGGGGGTGTAGTTGTTGATTCGGTTATTGGCGTGGTAGATGGAGGTGCTGTTGTGGGTGGGGGTGTAGTTGTTGATTCGGTGATTATTGAGGTGGTTGATGGAGGTGCTGTTGTGGGTGGGGGTGTAGCTGTTGATTCGGTGGTTACTGAGGTGGTTGATGGAGTTCCTGTTGTGGATGGTTCAGTGGTGAGTGCAGAAGCTGATGTGGATGGTGGTCTAGTTGTTGACTCCCTGGTAGTTAAGATAGTTGTTGGAGGAGCTGTTGAGGATGAGGTTGTAGTTGTTGATTCTGTGGTTCTTGGAGTAATAGTGGTCATGGTTTGTGGACACCCTATATAACAAAAGTAAAACAACCACGTTATTACATGAAACACTTTTCTTAAACACTGCATTGAAACTCATGCTGCTAACCATAGGGGCAACATTTCACATCATTTACAAGCAACCCCATTCTTAATGTGTATGTGAGAGAACACAACTCTCAACTTCTCACACTTGAAGCTCAAGAGTTCATCTTGCCCAGTGATGTTGTACTGCTGCACCCTAATCCCAGAATGGCTCTTACATTGTCTGACCACCTTGTTTCAGAAATTATTATTGTTACACAGTGGACATGACCTTCGAGGACCACTCTAATAGTCCCATGATCACCATCATGTGGCTTTAGCTCTTCTCCTTGGTCGCCAACCTATGGGTATCACTCCTACACTCGTCTAGGTAACCTGCCCAATTCCACCCTGCAAGTGTTCTCCCCGTCACAGACTTTTCTTGATTACATCTGAAATACTCTACCATGTTTTTATTCGAACCAAATTTCTTCACTTATCATGCTAAAAAAACTCTTGAGCACTTAAATGATACCCCGCAGCAACATCATCCGCAAACATGGGGTCGACTTTCACACGTAGGTTCATGACACCAAACTTCACCATTATGCCTCCAGCATTGATTTCAGAGCTATAGAAGTGCTGTTCGACTGTTTATCAAATTTATATTATTTGATGAGCTCGAAATTCCTTTAGTTAAATGTCAGAAAAACAGGAGCTATTATTTTTGATTCTCGTCAGCATTTGATGGATCCTCATCCCCATTGTCCGCAACCTTGGCATCCTTCTGGAACCTGTGCTGAGCTTCCTTCTCCACCTCCCCAAGATTGCCTGTCCATACCTCACCCCTGCTACTGCTGGTGCATGCTTTTGTCACATCAAGGCTAGATTTATTGCAGCATATCTCAATAAACTACAGATAGTCTAAAATGCCATAGACCGGGTGCTTTACCAAACCAATATTGTGCTCCCATCACCCCAGTCCTGGACTCGCTTTACCGGCTTTGTATTCACAAGCATGTGGACAACAAGATCCTTGCCCTGGCATTTAAATCCATCAATGGCCTTGCCCCTCCCTAAGTCTGGAACCTTCACTTTGACCTTTATGGACCTAAAATAAACTTTGATAAGCCTAATAAAATCAGAATCCACAACAGTCTGGCTGGCTGCGCAAATTCAACAACTGAGCTAAACTTCCGTGCTACAATTCGTAAAAAAAAATCATGAATAGGCCTTCCAGCTGTCTTTCGAACTTAACACATGGATTAACGCATGGTGTCATCTGAATTCCATCTCTACATCTCAACAAATGTCTAACAAGAAAGTTGAAACGTTTGAAATGTAAAAAAGGGTACTGTAAAAAACAAACAAATAAAAAGCGAGCAAAAATTTTATAGGTGATATGTTATAAAGAAAAGAGGCAAGTAGTTTAGGGGCAGAGAACACGAGCCAACCAAATGCTCGCCCTATCTCTAACCCCAACCAACTATCCCACCAGGCACTAGTACAGTACTAACCATCCTACTAACCATAACAAGAAAACCAACCACCAAGCCGAACCATAACCAACTATTCAAACATTCCATGAGAAAAAGCCTTCCTACTGATCCTGACCCTAACCATAACTCTACCTCCAGCACTTCACCAGGGTAAATTTCAATTCGGGATTTCGTTATAGAGGAAAGCAAGGGATGAAATGCACTGGATGGAATCAGCTCTGAATCTTGATCTTACTGCTACATCGATGCTCCTTACCTTCACTAACCTGTGCTGACCAGTGTGATAAAGTATGGTCACACAATAACCACAATTTGCATGCTGTGGGGAGTGGCTTGAAAAATGTACATGTATATTTACCACCTTGGGGATCATTCTATGGTGGAATGTACGGTTGTGCTTACCTGGGATAATTGTGCAGGAAATGCCGTCGATTGTACAGGAACTGATGGGCAAACACAGACCCATGTTAATAGCGTACATGCGACAAACGGGACTGAGAACAAATGCAAGCACAACTCTGCCACCTCACTCAGGCTCATTTTGAGGGATATAAATGTGTTATCAAGTCAAATGCTCCGTGACATGCCGCTTGATTGATCACATATTGATTGATCACAGGTCATGGGTTAGATCCCAACCCTGACGCCTGTTTCTTTGGAGTTTGCATATTCCCCTTATGATCGCGTGGATTTTTCTCTGGGTCCTCCAGTTTTTCTCTCCACATTCAGAAACGTGCGTTTAGAGTATTTGGCTGCTATAATTTTCCACATAATGAAAGCCACTCAGTTGAGCTATATGTGGCCAGGACGCTCCTGGAAAAGAGCTATGTAGCTTAGTGGGCCTTACCTGGTCAAATAAAAAAAAGTAATAGTAGTACATCATAATCATCTAAGCTGTATTCGTTGTGAGTGTGGAAAGGGGCCTTTCCTATAAAATCGGGCAGTAAACTCTTATTGGTTCAAGCAAGCCTGACTGCCGATGAGACAATGAATATCAAAACCAGACTAGTTTGTTTGCATTGAACCAATGCTGCTGATAAGATGCACTACCAGAAGGCCGTGCGGCTGATTGGATGTGCAAAAATTACATACTTTTTTTTACGTGGGAAGAAGGCCTTATTTATTTTGTATGTTTTAGGGATGAATTTCAGATAAAAAAAATTCAATGTCGGATTTTTTGCCGCAATTTCAGATTTAATTTTTACGACACTTTTTACTGGAAAATTACGAAAGCAATGATATGGAAGTGCTTTTTTCTCCTTTGATGTCACGTTTTCAGGTCAATCCAAAAGAAAAATATTTGCATCATGAGATATTTCATATCTAGGCCTAATTTTCAGTTATATCAGATTCATAAAAAATTGTTAAAAGATCTGTCGTATAAATGTATCTTTGAAATAATTATCTGATTTCCTCCCAGAAGCAAAAATGTTCACAATCTATAAAAATAAAAGTCAAAAATTGTCTGTTTGTGGGTTTGTTTGTGGGTTTGTGTCTGTTCGCGCGCTTGCGAACGATTTGCCTCTCCAACGGTGGGGTTTAAGGAAAAAAGAAAATAGCCAGGTACCAAGCCGTAAGCCCCGCGGTGAGCAAGCGCTATTCCTTTTTCACATCCGTCAACTTTAAAAATGTGTAATTATCGATTGAGTGCGTTTTTTCGCGCTTATTTATTTATTTATGACGCGCGCACGACCATACCAACTCACGCGCCTTTGGTGGGGGGGACGGCCCATGCCAAGTCGCACGCCTTCAGTGGGAGTGAGGGGGACATTTTCTTTCGCGTTAAAAATGCTATAAAGATACACTAAACGCTGACGTTAATTCTTCACTGTGTGATGTCCCCCGCCACCCCGATGCGTGCAGTTATTACTACTATACAGTCGCTAGATGCTACCGCTATATGCCGTAGATATTACTGCAGAGCGGCCGGAGAGATCGTGGCTGGGGAGGGGGGTCAGGGGGTAGCAGCCCAGCCCCAGCCTGCCAAGGTGCCACCTCAGCCGGCTGGACAATCTAGGCGAGGCCGGAGGCTCTGCACGGGACTACGCCTCACCACGCCACTCTGTTAGGTGAGTACTTTGTGCTATAGAGTCAATAAATACTGCTAAAGAGTCAGCATGTACTACTGTAGTGATAGCAGGTACCACCACAGTCGGTATGCACTGCTGTAATCATAGCAGGTACCACCACAGTCAGTATGCTCTGCTGTTAAGATTTTTAAGAGTAGATTTGAAATATTTTTAAAAACCCGGCAATGCCGGGTACTTCACGCTAGTTTGTACATATCTGTATGTATGCATTTTCCATGTATTATGTATGTCAAGATAATGCCTCCTTTTATCAATGAATGCAATTCCTTTTGAAAGTTTATGATATGCAGTTCATGTGAATGAGTTCCAAATTATGAAAATAAATTCCTTTGACCAGTTAATTGGCTTATCGGCCCCGGCACTGCTCATCTGCTCTACCATTTACAACAGTTGAACCCAATAGCTGTATCGCCATCTCTTGGCAACCTCACAGACCAGCGGGTTTGGAATTTCACAAATCTCTCTGTGATCCACTAAGTTTTGTCTCCGAAGCGTTGGATCACACAGGCGTGCGCCACCACACTGAACAAGGCCCGGCTGCAAGCGCTGTGCGTGAACTGCGGGCTCACCAGATTTCGCACGGGTTATTGTTTGGAATCCTGTCGTTAGCCTTGTAGGTGGTTCCGTTAGAGACGCAGTCGCACTGCTCCACGCAGGTCATGCTACTCTCGTTCAGAAACGGCCGATCACTCGGGCAGGTCGGGTAGCAGCCTGCAGAGGTCACGGTGCACATTAGAATCGGTTATTAAGATCGCTCACGATACATTTAATCGCGTGAATGAGTTTCGATCGTTCGAACACTTTATGGATTTCTCATGAAAAATAAATGCTGCTGTGGTGTTACGGTTAGCACACTAAATGAAACAGACGACACAAATCAGATGATAAAACTTACAGGAACCAGAATGCACTTTTAAATCAAATATTTACACATATGGTGTTATCACAGGGTCACATGGGAGCCAACATGCTGCATGATTAGAACCCGATTCAAAATTCGATTTACTGTGTGGTTGACGATGGAGACATTGGCTTAATTTTATCAAGAACCAGACCAGAGAGAAGATTCTCTGATATCGAGTCAATGGTGAAAACACAGTTTAAATGGCTGCATTTCTGGAGCAGTGCCTGGTCTGAGGGTTGGTTGAAAATTGATTTCCACCGATTTTTGGATTTTATATTCTTTAAATAGTAGATTTACTATATTTCTGACATATAAAAAAACGCCTTTCTGCCCCACATTAATTATGCTCACAATGTCAGAGGAACGCGAATATGCATTTCCATGGGACAGCCAACTCAATGATTTTTTTTTATTTTATTTCTGTGCAGGCTACAATATGAAAGATAACTAAAGTTTCACTTAAAAAAAAAAACATTTTCCATGACTTTCTAAGTTACTTGAGTTACCACGTGAGCTGAGCAGGTCTTTCCTAGACATGTTTCTGAGTAAGACTTTCCCAGATATAATTGTGAGTCAAAGGTCAAGACCACGTTGATGACAAATAAATTATTAAATTGAAAACTAAATTCTATGTTTCTGCTAATGTAACATACTTGGTTATGTATTTTTTCTCTATCTGAATTCTAACATCGGGAATGCAAGCTAGCCTGTGAAGCAAGACCCACCCGGAATATTTGGGTGGCAGCCCTAATTGGAGGCAAATTTGAATTGACCAAAAAAAATCCAGAAACGCGCCACCGGGACAGCAACTCGAATTCACGCTTGAGTTATGTGGCTCGTGGAGACGCGGAAGTACTGAAGGGTTTTATCTAAAATCATGGCACATGCCAAACCGTCCACATGAGGAGAGGCATCTGCGATCAATAAATGTGGTTTCACGGGAACCCAAGAAGTGGCTTCACCTTCCAGCGGGGGCAGGTTAGCGGTACAGATGGCATTCCTGTTGGTGCAGGAGCGCTGGCAGCCCCGGCCACACTCCCGGTAATGCCAGTCGCACTGATCCTCATCCTTGTTGTACAAGTCACAGCCAAGCGCTGTGGAAGATAAATTGCACACGTACAGACAAACACACGAGTGATTAAACACATACACATAAATGATTAAACACATACACATAAATGAAGAAACACCAAGAAATGAGAACACACAAATACGTAAGTGAATGAACACACCTACATATGAACACAAACGTACGTCAATGAACACACATACACGTGAAGACATATACGTATAAAGACAAAAAAATACCCATATACCTATGCAAGCCAACATGGTACTCAAGGGTGGTGTGATAAGGACTACACCAGATCGCCTGTGTCTCCCCAATGCCAATGTTACACACCTTACCATGTAATCATTTCAGACCGAGTCGATTTAAAGGAGGCTCATGACCAGTTCAGATAATCATCACTGATATTGGCCATGAGTCGGAATCTAACTCGGGTTTCCAATTATCGTAATGCAGTGCATTGACCACTGCAATACCACTCGCTGCACACAGACACATATGTATGACAATGCATTCACATACACCTTCATACACATGTAGGTAAATACGTGCAAGTACACTCACACATGTACATGAATAAACACCAGACAGCACACAGGTGTATATAAACACATACCAATGTAGAAACATGGACTCACATATGTAAACAGAGCAATACGTTTGTAGTTGCAGATACATACAGATGCACAAAAATACAAGGAACCCCTATTTAACCATATAGACTGAAGGAGAAAGTGCCAGGAGCGAGCAACTGGGAAAGCCCAATTTATGCTCTATAGTTGCAGTCAGGCACGCCTTATAATGCATCCCCGTGCATTTAATGTATTCAACATTTCACAATTAATTTTCTTGAAAGCTTTGCTTTAAATGGGCAGCATAGTTGTACTGACTAAGCCAATCGTATACATATATTTTGTAGGAAAGACACTCCAGTGCCTTCCCCCATTTGTCCGTTTTTCCCATCATGGTCCATTTACAAGAAAAGGTTAAAACCCCCTGCATTAGAATCGTATAATGACGTGCCTAACAGTGATTTTGAAGGTTGTTTCTCAATCCTTAACATAAGCTACGACTATCCAATGCTGGAAGAAGGCCTCCCCTCGCCGTTGCCATCTGTCACGGTCTTCAAATCAATCTAGTTCTTGCACACGAGCTGATTGTATCGCTCCATCTCCGCAGTAGATGTGCTCTCAGTCACATTCCTTCCTTTGGCTGCCACTGCATCATTATTCTCAACTACTGGTCATCATCCCTTCAGCAACATGTTCTGCCCAAGCCCACTTACATTTCTTGGCAGTCAATATTGTCCTTAACTTGCGTTTGGTTCTCCAATCCATGTGTTCTTCTTTCTGTCTCAGTTTAATTCCAAGCATGCACCTCTCCATACGTGC
The DNA here is from genome assembly GCF_965212315.1 of Lampetra planeri. NCBI lineage: Eukaryota > Metazoa > Chordata > Hyperoartia > Petromyzontiformes > Petromyzontidae > Lampetra > Lampetra planeri. The sequence continues at coordinate 1,132,033 of NC_136170.1, forward strand.
CAACAATGTATTGATAAAATTCTGATAATAATGCTCCTCCCCGGTGGCTTAAGACTTTTTATGACTGAATGTAACATCAACATACCTCATTTCGCTCAAAACTGCTTTGAGCTTTATCAGGTAGTGAACTCGTAATTAAGTAATGCATTTTTTTTTAAATGTACGTGATGGTTGTTTTTGCATAGTTCTAAGTGAACATCCTGATACCACCAACTGGCGACACGTGGGAATCTGATTCAGCTACAGTTGGTCGGCTGAAACCTGGCATTGGATTGGTACTCTGAACTCTGACTTTCTATCAGCTCCGCAGAGCCACCCGGACACCTCTATTTGTACTATTCTGTGTCATAGCCGCTGGGTGTGGTGGCTACTCACGGCACAGGTCCGGTGTCCTCCAACGTAGGCACACACCCGCCGAGCCGCACGCTTGTGCGTATGACGCTAGCGCCGTGCACAGGCAGTGGCAGTCGCCACCAGTGTCACAACCGCAAGAGTCGCGCACGCACGCAGTGTAGTAGGGCAGGTACTCGACCTGAAAATAAACACACACAATAACACATTAATACGAATGTGAGCATGCACAAAGGCAAACACACACACACCAACGTGTGACCACACACACAAATGCACACACGCACGCAGAAGTAAATGAACATGCACACACAAACGCATGTGCACAAATGTGTGCGCACACGCAGACACACACACGTACCATGTTGTGACACTGCTTGAACACCCCATCCTTGAGTACGGAGCACTGCTTGTGTGCCCAGCTCTCACGATGGTGGTTTATGGTGCACGGGTCGGACACTCGCGAAAGGTCAGGGCACCCAGAGCCGGACTCCTTCCAGCCAGCGGCGAACTCGGGAGCGCTCGCTGCCACCGAGCCCGTGCGCGTCACAAAATCGTTGGCCACCTTGCCATCGTAATCTCCGCAAAGGCCACACACGTGACCCTGTGGGGAAATTCACAGGGGTCACGCTCGCACAGTGCTCACCTCCAATCCTCCCGATCCCTCCACTGGCTCCAAATCCCAGATCTTCAAGATCCTCCATGGACTAAACCCTGCCTGTCTCTTGGCTCTCGTCTCACTTTACTGCCCTCCATGCACTCTCCTACCAAGCTCTACTCATTTTACTTTACTTCCCTCCATGCACTATGCTGCTCCAGCAACCTAGTCTTTCTGTCGAAACTCCCAGCCAACTTTCGTTCAGTGGGAAGTCACTCATTCTTCTATGCTGCCCTAGCGGTTAGAACTCCCTTGCTTCAGCCATTCGTGCTGTCAACTCCCTGTTCCTGTTCAAGTCCAGCTTAAAACCTCAGTGATATTTGCTTAGTGTGTCTGACTTTAAGTAAGAGACACTCAGGCCCAAGAAACGAACCCAGGATCTTAGTGGTACCGGCCCAACTTCTGTGATGTGGAGTTAGCTCCCCGAGTGACACACGGTCGTCTCTGTGGCCAGTGACTCCCCAACTACCGGCTAAAGCCATTCCAAGTGACTGATCTCTCCTGTACCTTGAACTGTGGGTTCACGTGGACGGACACGGCCGTGTGACCATCCCAGATGACCGTGACCCCGAGCGACGTCTCCACCACAGTGTAGATGCCCATGCGGCGCACGTGGAACGGCGACCCCGGCAAATCCAGCAAACTCCCCTTTACGGTTCCGTCCGTCAACACCAGCTCGTCAGCCTTTGAGGACACAGCATGAGCAGTGCGGTTGAGTTTCTGAGGTTATACGGCCAGTTAGACCATCGCCGCTTTGTGCCATGAGATTATTAATTAATTTGGAACTTTAAAGACCGGTAGGACCCACCATGTCAAAGAACAGCCGAAGGAAGAATATAGCAGAGTTACCTCTGAGAGCCATTCAGGTGAGCTCTATTCCACATGGCAGGGGGCAGAAATTCCCACCTGCTCTGTCACTGGGAGTAATGTTTGTTGCATGGCAATCAAACTGATATTTTTTTAATTCTCAGATCTGTAATGTAGGCAATTGAAGTGCAACATCTAATTTTATGTGATGAGGTTATTTTGTGCAGTTATATCTTGAATGGGCAGAAAACATCAACTCGTGAATCTTCAAAACCCAGTTTTATAAGAGGCGACTGCCCATTTTCAAAAGCAGGATTTCAGCAGTGCCAGCACAGTGCTCTGACCTTTAAGCAACCAGACCCCATCAGTTTTGTTGGGCATACAAATTTATATATTAAGCTCCCGGGCAGTTCCAATATTTTTTACGTAAATTGATGATACTTTAAAGATGTGGGTAATAATTGGCATAATCATAAATTGCCATTTTACTTGAGCATAGCATGTCCACCAATTAGCACATGCTATTCGGATATAGATAATGTCTGCTTTTTTTGGCAAGGGAAGAATTCTCAAAAAAAGACCCCATGTATCACTCTACCTTAGAGGTCTGCCCATGCTACGGATCAACTCACATGACCCTCACCCCTTCACAAAGGCTTATGAATTAGGGCTGCAAACTTGTTTCATGCATTGCGATATTGTAAATCGTAAGCCAGATATGCATTACTGGCGCAGATAAATAAAATGATCGGATCAAAAGTAAAGCTGTTTTTGTAAGTTTGACCTCATTCACGTAAACCACGTGAGCTTTCAAAGGACAGCTCCTTCACTCAAGTTGGTGGAACAATCTAGATCCCCAAACATACATACACGCAGATTAGCCATTTAGTTGTCGTTACCTGGAGGTTAATGGAATGAACGCTATAGAACAAAAGTGACTTTGTTACATTCCTGAAGATGACACCTTTAAGATGCACCAAAATGGAATACAATTTTGAATCATATTGCGACCCCAAATCATGACAATATATTCAATACAGAATTTTTTTTCTTTAAATTCTACCCTTTCCCCGACGAAAAAGTGAACTATCTTGGAGCAGGTGGTGCCTGTGGTTCCACACGGCTCATTCTCAGTGGTGATTCGGAATGAGCCACTGCTGTTCCCACAGGAATCCTGCAAGAAAAACAACAAAGTGGTTACAGAGCATAGGGTTAAGCAACAAATATATCATGGATGAAAAATAGAAGCCACGCAGATATACTCACGAAATACACACACAGGTGGTATATTAATAAGAGGCCGTGATGAGCCTCTATGTGAGTGTTTCTCAACTCCAGTCCTCACGACCCACCACGGAAAAGCTTCCCAACCATCAGATGCACGCAGGGTGCAGTGGATTAATTTGCATATGACTAAAACATATTGACAGCGCACCTGGCTCAGGATGTACTGGCAGGACCCGTCGAAGACATACTGCTTCCCGTCGAAGGTCGTGTGGTGGCCCTCTCCGTACACGAAACACAGGCCCTGGCAGACCTTGGACGTGCAGCTCCATTGTGCGTTCATGCACGTGCTGGACAAGACAACCCACGCGCGATCATAGCATGGTGAGAGGTCACCACCATACTCTTAGTTCTTTCGGTAAAGTCACGTAGGTAAAAAAATTAAATTAAAATTAATAAAAATAAAACAATAAAATCACGACGTTTCGGAGGCAACACAAGTCTCCGTCATCAGGTGGGACCGTCACAGCCAGATTTGCTGCATCAAGTGAGGCAGGGATTCAAGATGCAAGCTCTTAAATACAAGTTAAGGGGGGAGGAGAGGGGGGGAGGAGCTTATCAGAATGTGGTAGCCAATGAATGGAACGTATCGGGAGGGGGGGGGCGGGGCTAAAAGAGGGCACAAGGTACTCGTGGGCGTCGTCAACGTGGACGTGTTTGTGCGCAAGTCACTGTGGATGCACATGATAGAAAAAAAACGAAAATGCCCATGTTTATACCAGTGTTGGCTGACAATAAAGAGAGTACTGTTAAACGCTGGGGATGTTAACACTCGGTAAAGTAAAATAGTGCCTGTCAGATAAGATGGTCCAAAAATGTGTAGTTAAATATTTTTTGCATGGTTGATAACATATTTCCAATGATTACTAAGTTTGTACCCATCATCACGGTTGAAATTATGTCTATGTTTGTATATCTGAATGGCTTCGTGTACAAACCTTTGATGGTAGCCAGAGGGTTTGCAGAGCACCTTCGTCTCGGAAAAAACAATATCATGAAAGCCCACCGTGTTGTAGCAATGATCGGAAACGGCGGAAGACTCAATTTTGCCGTGTTTCAAATCTGACTTGTGCTCGCGGACACGATCAGAGACATGACGTTTCGTTTCCCCAATGTAACAGTCACCACAGCTGCAACTCAGTTTATAGACTCCAGGGTATTGCAAGTCAGGGATGACATCCTTCACAGATGGAATTACCACCACCTTTTGTGTTAGGCCAAGATGATTGCGGCCATAGATGAGGAGCAAGGAAAGCAGTCTAAAGCACTACTGTCTCTAACCATAATGGTCTCTAGCAATAACCTCTAAACCCTAAACCCAAATCCTAAAACCCTAACCAATAACAATATAACATACCCCTCACCCCTAAATCATCAATCCTAACCCCGGGCCTGTTGCTAATTTTGCTGTGCCCTCATACTATGGACCTTTGTACCTCAACTGTCCGTGCTGTCGGCTCCACACCCCTGTACAAATGCAGGCTCAAGACCAATTATGTTCCTCTGAGTGACTGCCGCTCTCTATAATATATATTCCCGGTTTCACTACTCCATAATTGAGATGTGACACTAATGACCTACACCGACGCCGACCACTGCTGTGTGACAGTGCGGTCCTGGCGTCGGTCGAGTGGGTGGTCAAGGTCGGCATCGTTTGAACGTCGAGGTCGTGCAAGGTGACATCGACCTTGACCAATGTTTTCCCCGTTTCTACTGCCCACACAACTACCAGTCCAAGATATTGCTGCTGTGGGGGGTGGGGGGGGAGCACAAAGATGCACATTGGAGAAGGGCGACTGCGGACTGCTCACCATTTGTTGCACAGCTGGGGAATGGTGTCTCCGGGGTTGTAGTGCCGCCCGTTGTGCTCGCAGGTGCATTGCTCCTCACTCACGCAGTTGCCGTTGTGATCCACAAGCAACCCGCCGGGGCACACGCAGCCCGACACACAGCCCGGGCTATACTGCACGCACGGGAGGGTGCCACACAGGTGTCGGTCGAGCCTTATCCAGCGAAACGCACTGTTGTCATCGTGATCATTGTTATCATCATGATGATCATCCGTTTCAATGAAGACGCAACCCAAAAACAGATATTATATTCACACTCGCTTTTCCCGACTAGTTTTGGTAGCGGGGTTTGACTCATACTTCCTTTATCATGAGACAATGCCCTTCTCTGGGACAATGCCCTTCTCTGTCCCACTGCTCTTGAAAGAACCAAGAGTATCATGATGGCCTAAACCATCGTAAGACAAAGTTCTGCTGCATTTAGCCTGAGGTCAGTAGTTCTGCTTCAATAATTATTCATATATTGTCGCTATACACCCAGGCCATGTTCTGGGTAAACTAGCACCAGCTTAAAGCTTAATTTGTGCGGTACTATGTTTCACCACAGCATTGTTACGTATTTCCTTCCAGATGTATTGTTACTACTGATGGCTATAAGAAGCCTTTATTTGACTGTCGAGTTGGTTGCACTTTCAACGGACACTTACGCATATTGAATGTGGATTAGCACAGGTTCTTTGACAGGCAGCACTGCCTTCACTCGATCCGTCACTGCAGTTGTGGTAAGTCATCTGGCCTTCACATGTGTTCCCTGCACGCACACGCACAAACACACAACACAGGTTCTTTAAATATCCAGATTTGCAGATAATAAGGTCGTGACCTATTGTGAAGTTAACTCAAAACATAGCTTTGTGTAGTCAATCCAATGATCCATATTTGTTTTTGGGTACGGCCACAATCTTGTCATAAATCAACTGCTTGGCCAAACCCAAGAACAAATAGTGATTGAAATATTGATTATTGTGAAATTAACTACCATTGGCAGGACAGATCCAAATGTGGCAAGTGCCCAAAATGTCAGCGTACTATACATTTTCTATATATTGTATATTTGTTATAATGCTGTGCTCATGAATGTCATCAAAAGTGCTGCTTCCTACCCCTCTTCAAGTCCAGGCTCAAGATCTTACTTTTAACTTTTGCCTACGGTTGACTGCCTCTCTCTAAAAATAAATGTTGTTTCTGCAGTGTCTTAAGAAGGACAATAATAGCAACAAGAGTAGCTCACCAGATATGGGGGAAGGTCCAAAGCAGTGAAGTTCCCCACCCGTGCACAGACTAGGGGGCAAACAATGAAGCAAAGATGCATTGCGTGAGTAGACATCCTTGGTCTTATCAAATATAACATTAATCATCATCAACATTATCACTATATAAATACACGACAGCTTTTGTGCAAATAACCTGACATTTCTCCTGAATTCTTAATAAAAACCCAGCAATGACTAACTCCTTCTGCTGGGGGGTGTGAATAGGTGCTGGCGGACAAAAGAGACCAAATGGCGTGGATACAGGCGTCGTGTATAAAGTACGACCATAAAAGACATGTCTGAAGTTGTGTTAAAATAAACCATTTTATTTAGTAACGTGCCCATGACACTTGACTCGGCTAAAAAGTCAAATTATTGCTCTGCAACTAATAAAGTGCGTGTGTGTGGAGTAGCGAACGTTTCAGCCGTGAGGCACTTAACCCGACCCAGACCGCTGCTCTGGGATAAGAGTGGTCGAGGTCGCGCAAGACAACGTTGACGTCAAAAACAACCGCGGCCAATGTCGCCCAGCACGAGTGTGGAATGCACACGCTGGCACAACGCTGGTTCATACCACTGCGTGTCGTGCAGATCAACGGTCACCCCTGCCCGGATCACGTCCCCGCTCATCTCCGAGTAGCAGGGGCAATCGCTCTTGAGCACACACACGCCGTGCTCGTCGTCGTACAGCCCCGCGCCGCACACACAGCCCTCCACGGGGGAAGGGGATGGCAGCTCGAACGGCGGGAGGCGCACCCCCCGACACACTTCACGGGATATGCGGCACGACGCGGAGCCGCACTCGGGCGCCGCGTAGCTGAACTCGTGGCTGATGGGGCAGTTCTTGGCATCGAGGCCTGTGGTCGGTTCACGGTGATGACAGAGAGAGAGGTGAGGCGAGAGTGAGTAGCAAAGGAGGTTTGTGTATTAAAGGATGCCTGAATTGAGGGAGGTGTGTATATTGAGTTGTGTGACGGTATGGAAGATAGAGCCCTTCTAATAATACTTATGGTATAGATACATACATTGGTTACGTGTTCTGGGCTGTCCGACACAAGTTTTCATTTATGAGAAAAAACGACTTTAACGTTACAGAATCAGACATGGAAACATAGCACTCTAGTGACATCACTGTGATTCCATCACTAATATCACTGACAATCGTTCGAACATGACTCCACTAAAGTAATGTAACTCTAACTCACTTTGGTGGCACACTTGACGATTTCTGGCATGCAATTTCGATGCTATGATTAACGTAGTGATCGGAAAAATACATTCAAATTACCCGAGGAAATATAATTTAGATATAAATTACCAACAACTGGTTCTTGTATAACTTACATATAAATTGACAAACGTTATGAGCTGTGTAATTTAGGTACCCAATGACAAACTAAAAATGTAATTACATTACATATTTAAATTAAATGTAATTTACATTTCGCCCATCTCTGGACTCATTGCCCTGGCGTTGCCCGTGCGGCTGTGCTTACTGCAGATGTTGCTCCTCCAGCCGTCGAGGACGACGCCATTAGCGGCGCACGCGTATGCGTATGCCGAGAGTGCAGCGCACAGGCACGGCTCCGGATACGAGCAGCTGCACGTATCGTACTTGCAGCGCTGCACAGGTGGTGGGGGGTGGTGTGCAGGCAGACAGACAGATGGACAAACGGGCGTTGAGATAGAGAGATGGATGGATGGATGGACAAATTGACAGATGGACAGACGTAATTATAAATGGACAAATTGGCAAAGAGAGAAGGAGGGACAGAAGGATAGATGATCGAATGGGCAGATCAAGACAGACAGATGAAGAAATGGACAGATACACAAATGGATACACAGACGGTGAGACAAACAAAAACAGATAAATGGACAGTCAATTAGATAGACAAATGTGGACAAATGGCTACAGACAAAAATATGGATATTTGATCTCATCATAAGTACCATTTTTATCTAATGAGAGAGTGTCAAGTATGTGGCCATCACTAGCAGTAGCCCATCATTCTTCTCCAGACAATAAACCCACATTGTGGAAAGTAAGAGATCCGCTTTTGACTTGGCGGCAGGGGCGGTTTCTTCATTAGGGCGATTGGGCGACGCACCACCAATGTCATTCAACCACAGAGTCACGCTAGCCGTCACTGTGCCTCTGGATATAGTCCAATCAGCGTCATGCTACGTTCTGTGGAGTACCGCCTCGTTTTGGGCGATTTCCCTCCAGCTGAGAATCGCCCCGAGTGGTCCCATAGACTTACATTCAAAGATGGTTTTTTTCGAACGGGGGCGCTGCAATGCATTCTCTATGGCTTCCGGGAGGGCTCGCCCTAACGTGCTTACGTCATCATACGTGCTTACGTCATCATACGTAAGCACGTTTCATCCAACAAAATTATTTGTCGCCACCTAGTGGAATCTTTAATAAAAGAAACATGAGTGGTTTGTTTTAATAGTGAGTATAGAAACAAACAAGATGTATTGTAAGAGTCACTTTATTTTCATTAATATTAAAGAAGTGAAGTTGCCTTTACATGTGTAGTGACAGAACGGTCACTACTGTGTTGGCCCGTACGAGGGCTGGGGGCCCAAGGGGGTGCCTGGGGGGTCACGTGCTGGAGGGATCCGGACCTTCCCAGAGGTGGGGGAAGTGAGGCGTGTCCTGGGAAGGGAGGCGTGGCCTGAAGAGAGCCAGCTACGCCGGGGCGGAGCCAGCCACGCCAAACCAGATATAAGCGTGGTGTGAACGCAGAGCGAGGCTGTTGTACTGTACTCCAAAGTGAAGACATCATCGGTCGTCAAGTCCCGAGTCGTCGTCCTGGGCCAGGCAGGCCGTTGCCTGCCTGGTCCAGTCTGTGTCGTGTTCCAGAGTGTTAGTGAGTTGAGGAAGGTGGTCACCACCTTATGTACAGTGTTATATTACTTACCGTTTAATAAATAGTGTTGCCTCCAAGCTACGTGTGTGTGCACCTAATTCGAACCTACTACATCTGGTGTCAGAAGTGGGGTAAATAAATATTGCTAGGTGTTATCCTAGGGAAGTAAAATGGGCACACGAAAAACAAATATACAACTCACCTGGACGCCTTCGTACAACGGGGACGGTGTGACGACCATCCTTCGGACAGCCCCGGGGATGGCAGCCCCGGTGACAGAGAGAGAGAGAGATGGCGCTGCGCGCGGAGCGGCGGGACTGGCACCACTCTGCTGCTTCGCCGCCATCGGGAATGGAGCGACGGAGCCGCGGGGAGAGGACACCATCGTCGCTGCGGGGGCTGGCAGGGGAGGCCCGGCCATGCGGGCCACGCGGTTCCCGCCATTTCGGCGGCTGGTCGGGGCGCGGTTCCCGCCAAAGCGCTGCTCCCGCCATTTCGGCGGCGGGAACGCCGCTCCTGCTGCTGAAATGCCGCTCCCGCCAACATCAACGCCTGCAGAGGGGGAGTTCCAGTCTTCAGCTCGAGCGTGAGAGGTGGATGGGTTCGCAAGAGCAGGCCGTGTTCACCATGAAAGATTCTTCGGGCCGTCCCAGTGCTCCACCTTGCCGCGCTCCGCTATTTAAAGGTTGCCAGGCGAGTCGTCACATGACAAGCACCCGTCCCCAAGAAAAATAATAACTTCACCCATCTTGCGTGCGCCGGGTTGCGATCGCGGGTGTTTTTTTTACTCGCTGGGTTGCGGAGCGTGTTCGTCCGGTTGTGTGCGTGATAAATTGACGCGGCGACCATGGGGGGTTTCTGCTTGTAACAAGTGTTGTTGTTAAATACGGCGTCAAGATCGGTATCTTCTGGGTGTAGTTAATGATTAATTCGTGTTGGTGTCCCGAGCTCCGTTGATATCCTGTATGTTGCCGTGTTAATGACTCGTGTTGTTACATCGTTTTGTTGCGAAATCGCCGTTGTTATTGTGTATACTGTATGGAGTTTCGCTCGTGATTGCCACGTGTAACTGTAAGAAACTTTGATCGTCATTTTTGCCAAGGTACAGACCGTATGGAGCTTTGCTTGGAATTGTTAACAGTGTATGGACTGTTGGGTACTTGCTTGTGATTATTTACTATGTACGGATTGTCTGGAGTAGTGATTGTGTGTGTTGCCATGTGGGGACTGGATGGAGCATTGCACCAAATGATTGACTGTACGAAATTCATATACTGCATATACTGTATTAATCAATTCGGCGATTCTTGGGGTTTGTGTATTGTTTTGTTTTGCTCTCAAAATTCGAATGCCCTGAGTCCCATGGTTAATGTTGAAGGGGTTTTTCAAATTACAGGTTCGGTGTGTTTCAACCTCACTGGTTGGCTCCTGTCCGTTGTTGCACAGATGATGTATTTTGTGCGGGAATGCCTCTTGTGTTCTACATCGATCGGGGGTGCGTTTCCGTTAATTGCTGTCAAATTGCGTTGCTCTCTCCACTCGGTTGGTACAGCTGCATGCTGCAATGCGAGTCTCGGAGATGATGTGTACGGATACGGGATGTGAGGTGTATTGTTGTGACCATTGAATATTCGGGATCGTCACAAATTGGGCGTACCTGTTCGGCATTGGATCAGTTCTGTGGGGGATCATAATTCAAATCGTATGTGTTGTGATGGTGTTAAATTGCGATGGTGACATGCTGCCAGGGATTTGGAATTGTGGTGCTGGCTGTCACTTATCTTGGGGCGCAGATCCTGGTCAGGATGGCCCAGTGAGAGTTGTGTGTCTAACACGAACATTGTGGTCCCGTCATGCTATGGCTGACGGCTTGACCTGACAGCCCGGAGATCGAGACACTCCGTGGCTTGTCTAGCCTAGTGGGCTGTGCGCTCACATGGCTCAGAGAGTGTGGTCCCGTCATGCTGTCTGACAGCTTGACCTGACAGCCCGGAGATTGAAACACTCCGTGGCATGTCTAGCCTAGTGGGCTGTGCGCTCACATGGCTCGGAGAGTGTGGTCCCGTCATGCAATGGCTGACGGCTTGACCTGACAGCCCGGAGATTGAGACACTCCGTGGCTTGTCTAGCCAAGTGGGCTGTGCGCTCACATGGCTCAGAGAGTGTGGTCCCATCATGCTGTGTCTGATGGCTTGACCTGACGGCCCGGAGAGTGAGACACTCGGAGGTGCGTTGAAACAGTGGGCTGGAGATTCGTAAGGTTCAGGTGGAGTTGTCCTGTTACGTTGGGACTGTATCCCTCAGTTGTTAGGGTGCATGTTGTGCAATGAGTGAACGATGGGTCGTCTCAGCTCGGTCGGTACAGTTATATGCTGCGATGCGAGTCTTCGAGAGAGACTGGCTCGTCTCAGCTCGGTCGGTACAGCTATATGCTGCGATGCGAGTCTTGGAGAGAGACTGGGTCGTCTCAGCTCGGTCGGTACAGCTATATGCTGCGATGCGAGTCTTGGAGAGAGACTGGGTCGTCTCAGCTCGGTCGGTACAGCTATATGCTGCGATGCGAGTCTTGGAGAGAGACTGGGTCTCAGCTCGGTCGGTACAGCTATATGCTGCGATGCGAGTCTTGGAGAGAGACTGGGTTAAAATCCCACCGATATGGCCGACGTGTGCTACTGGTTGTGACGCCGCGTCGGAAAGGCGGTGGGGTGGTAACATGGAAATTCCCCCCCCCGATATGGCCGACGCGTGCTACTGGTTGTGATGCCGCGTCGGAAAGGCGGTGGGGTGGTAACATGGAAATTCCCCCCCCCGATATGGCCGACGCGTGCTACTAGTTGTGACGCCACGTCGGAAAGGCGGGGGGGTGCTAACGGGTGACTGTCATTGCATGCGTGATTCTAACGGGGGGGGGGGGGCTGTGCTGGAGCGTAAGTGGGTTAGCCAGTTTTCATGTATATTTGTTGTTAATTCCCCGTTTTCTATGCGGTTCCCTTTTACCCTCGTCGATTCTGTATATATTACGTGATTGTATTTCTTATCGGTCGCCGGTCATTTATTGATGTTGCTGGTTCGGAGGCACACCTTTTCGATGTTTCACAGTTGTGTTACAGCCGGGGACGGCTGTGTGTTTATACAGGGGGGGGTGATGTAGTGACAGAACGGTCACTACTGTGTTGGCCCGTACGAGGGCTGGGGGCCCAAGGGGGTGCCTGGGGGGTCACGTGCTGGAGGGATCCGGACCTTCCCAGAGGTGGGGGAAGTGAGGCGTGTCCTGGGAAGGGAGGCGTGGCCTGAAGAGAGCCACCCACGCCGGGGCGGAGCCAGCCACGCCAAACCAGATATAAGCGTGGTGTGAACGCAGAGCGAGGCTGTTGTACTGTACTCCAAAGTGAAGACATCATCGGTCGTCAAGTCCCGAGTCGTCGTCCTGGGCCAGGCAGGCCGTTGCCTGCCTGGTCCAGTCTGTGTCGTGTTCCAGAGTGTTAGTGAGTTGAGGAAGGTGGTCACCACCTTATGTACAGTGTTATATTACTTACCGTTTAATAAATAGTGTTGCCTCCAAGCTGCGTGTGTGTGCACCTAATTCGAACCTACTACACATGCTTAAGCTGTTAATGTATCCTTTGCATGGGTGGACCTTATCCTTATCAATCATCCAGACATTTGCCCCCCCTGAGAGATTTTGCAGGAGCCGCCACTGCTTGGCGGGAAAGACGGAGCCAATTGGGAGTGGCAAAGGTTACAAGAGATGGGTGTATGTGGTACAGGAGGACATGGAAATGAGGGGACTTACCAGTGGCTGATACCAGTAGTGTTAATATCTACCTAATATCTCAAAAGCTAAGCAGGTTTGAGCCTGAATAGTACTTTAATAGGTGACTGGCATGCACAAACAGGTTTTTACATTGGATCTGGGGCTACGCGGTGAACAGCAGAAGGCTTTGTAGGAAACCCCATTGTTGTACTGCACTTCTATGCTTTCTCGTCCATACTCTCTGCTTTCACCAACCCACACTGACCCACGTGGTGACATATGTCTAAATAACCCCCATGACCCACACGGCATGATGACGCCCTTATCTAACACAGTTGGCTACGTAATGTGCGAAATAAGTTAATCATACGTACGTACATACATGCATGATAAACCCCATAGGAAACAGTGCGCTCTGTTTGCTGGAGTTTGGTTGGGGCAAGTGGAAAAGTGCTGCTCCTACTTTGTGGACCAGAGGTCACTTGACGGGATCTCAGAGGTACTTCTGTGATGTCTAATTCCACGAACCGTTTTCTAACAGAACGAGTCACAGCTCTGTTAGAATTCCCAATGGATTATTCATCTCACGACATGACACTGTTTGTACAATGAGGATATCATTGGGGAAAAAGACGAAAATATAGGCAGTCCCCGGGTTACGTAAAACCCAACTTAAGGAAATTCAACTTTAAGGAAATGCTCCCATAAATTATGTAAAACATTTAATATGCGGAAATCTTTGCGTCAGTTAGATAAGTACAAATAGTGCAGCGCGGTGCGGTTGTAGTTGCGGATTAATACACGTCGCTCCACCAAAACGCCACCTTCACCGAGCCTGAGCTTCACTAGGATTAAGATAAATGGAATTTTTTGTAGTGTTACGTAATTATTTTCCTTTTGTAGCATTAAGTAATTGTTTGTTTTCTGTAGCGTATGTAGTGTGTATCTGTGTGTGTTTGTGTGTGTATGTGTGTGTGTGTGGACGAGCCTACTCCACCTTTGTGTGCGTGTATGTGTGTGTGTATGTGAAGTCTAGACCGAGCCGAATGCACAGTAAACATTCGGAAGTGACTGCTTTCTGTTAACAATTAATATTAAAATCAACAATTGGATACAGTATATGTTCCATTAGTTTAATAATGGGTAGTGGTAGGATAGATATTCGATGCAATGAAAGAATCATAGGAAGTGCAGAGTCTATGTACAGCGATAGGATACAGGGAACGGACGACAGCACGATACGGTACTGAGAGAAAATGGTAGGGGAGGCACAATTATTTCCAGCTATGGGATTTTATCTTGATTTTTGGGGAAAATTGTTCAGTTTCCGACATGAAAAATTCGGGTTACGGATATTTCTCAGGAACCTAACCCTTCCGTAACCTGGAGACTGCCTATAAATATATTTTTAATCATCACGCAAAGGGTAACGTACCATGTAATATTCATCTGCAGAAACCACACTGTGGCAGGTAGAGAATGGACCGTCATTATCCATCAGAGGGCCACAATGTGTTTTAGCGTATTCATCTGAAAGATAAGAAACACACAAGCTCAGACAGTGTAGCCTTTGAGCTGTCGGGCCACTGCCCGAAACGTTAGCTGGGCATGGTGGTCCACATGTGCAATCCATAGCTATGGAGGCAAGGGCTGGTAAAATCACATATTGAAGTTCAAACACTTGCTCAGTTGCAAGGTGGCCAGGAGATGGCAGTATAGCAAAAGCAAGGCTATGCGCTGCCCTCTAGAAATTGCTAAGTGTGTGAGGGAACCAGGTGGTTTAGGGAGAAGGCCATAACCGTCAGAGTACTGAGTCAGCACCACTGAGTTCCTGAGTTCAAATCAGGGTTTCAGTCAGCCGTCCATATGTCAGGTTCTTAAATGCAGCAGATTAATGAACTCAACCCAGTCGCCAATGACTATATTAAAAAACCATAAAAAAATATTTTTCCAATCATTTTTATGTTTACAGTTACGGAAACACTTCTATATTTGTTTAATTTGCATACATATGTGAATAAAAGGAATTGAAGTAATGTTCAAAATAATTCTGCATCCCATTCAATAAGCTGTGAGGCTCTGCAGTGGGCAGCAGAGGGCAGTACAGCAAAATACATTGTCATAATATGCTCCCACATCTATATCCCTCCAACTTCCACTAACCAGTGTGGTCAAAATATTCAAATACCTCCCACAATGATACGTACGGCGTGAGGAGGCCCTCATCCAGCAGTGAAGTGAATATGACAGCGTGGCATTGATCGGTCACACATGAGCTGTGAGCTGTGTCGGCATGAAGCGTCTCACTGTTGGTGATGTACACCGAGCACGGGTCCATGGTGACCTCTTTTCGGTCCGGGCACGTCGCCTGAGCCTTCCACATGTTACAGAAGGTCGCCGCTGTCGCGTCCACGATGCCGGAATGCGTGAAGTCGTCACCGGTTACTTCATTGAAATTTCCGCACAGCCCTGTTAAATTGTCACAAGATGTCATTTAAGAGGTGGTTTGGGTGGTTTCATAATGATCAGGTGTCGGAGCGTAGGAGCAAGAAGCCAACACTGCTATGTCTTAAGTTCAAATACGGGTATCAGCTGTGATGAAACCGTTTTCATGAACACATGGCCATACTCATCTCTGTTGTTGGCCCTGAGCCTGTGGTTGGAAATTCTACATTTCTATGACATGGGCCATTCCATCCATGACAACAGTTGCATTCCCGTGCAGTGCTGCTGTTGGTTTCATCATCCCCATATGGATAATGTTGAGCTGATTGAACCCTGACCGGGGATGTGAACTCACATTTGTCCAACGGTTAAGGTGGGTTCACACTGGATCACTCAACTCAATGTAACGGGATGAAACAGCTACTTAGGCCTCACTGTTAGTGATGTCACAGAATTGTAATGTTAGTGCACAGCTTAATTCGCTAGGTTGAACGTGTTGGAACAATGAGTGGACCGGCAAGCAATCAGAGTTGGGGTGGCACAAAGGAGGGCAGCCAAGGGCAGCACGTGGCAAGCATGTGATGAATGAGCAATCATCACAAACAATGTTGTCATCATTATTTATAGAGTGGCGCTAAAAAGCATTTTGACATTAAAACTCGACACACGTATAACATCAAAAAAATCCCCGAAATACTGATACTGATAACATGTTTTTTTTTTAACTGAAGAAAACATCAAAGCAGCATACGGAAGAACAGAGCTTGAGACATACATACCACACGTTTTGTTGTGATACGCGGTGGCCGCGGTAATGTACAGCTGCATCAGGGGCTTTAGCTGAACTCGCAGGCGCAAGCCAAAGTTGGTTTCCGCACGGAGGTAGAAGGACGACTCTTGCACGACGGTCACGGATGCTGAAAGAAATAGACATGAGACCAACAGTGCATGCCAAGCTGTCATGAAATGCACGCAAACATTCACATCATAAGCTGGACCATCTGCAAAACAAGCAGTGATGATCAGAAGTCTGAATCAGTGTTTAGTTATGAAGCTTAGGCATTTAACACATATTTAAAGACAAATTCATGCTGCCTGAGTAAATGATCTAAACAATGATTGTAGATTAACTATCATGGAATAGTTTATTTGTGTAATTGCAGACAGACTTAATATGTCATCATTTCTATACATTCACAAAGCAGCGACTTATACTTGTCAAAACACTTTTATGTAATTGTTTTTAATATCTGTAATGTGTTGAGTTCTGTGGATTGAAAATGGTTGATTTAAGAGGGCAGGTGTAAAATGGATTGCAAAAACTGTCAATCACAAGGCTTACCCGACACAAATGGAAGAGGCACCTTATTCTTATGCACGAGCACATCCCCTGATGCCTTGAACACAACCTGAAACAATAATAATCACTTGTAGTTATTGAAAATCAATATGGTTATATAAGGGTTGTCACTAACAATATAGTAATCAATCAACAGTATTTTATTACGTATTCGTTGCTTTAAAAACTGATTCAAAATATACAATGTTCAACCCAGTGATTTATTTATTACACTTTTTGGGTCTTTATTTTCTTTTGAGTTACATTGTGTCAGAAAAAAGCCATGGAAGATTACATCACATAACTACGTTTGAACACGCTTTAAAAGCCTCTTCATCCAGACTATGAGCATAATTTTTACATGCTCTGGAAAGTATTTGTTCAAATTGAAAACACAAGTTTCACATGATATTTAAGGGTGTGCAGTCATTGGTCATCAGTGAGACCATAAATTTGCTCATTATCTCAAGATATCTATGCCTTAAACTGTCTCTCTCTGCTCATGCCCTCCCTTTGGATTAAGGCGGCTTGAACTCTTATTAGAATGCATGCAAACGCACACACACTCAATCACGCGCATCTGGGTGTACATGCACACACACACTCACCGTTTTTATGTCATCGATGTAGAGGATAACACTATTGAGACACGTCTTAGAATCTCGCCCCTCGCACTTGGTTAACTCTCCCAGTACGGAGAACTTCTTGCCAGCGCAGTCCTAAAAATATTGAGGCCACAGAGCAGAAGGTTAGAGGTCATTGAATTGGAAAAGCTGTACATATATGACTCATGGGAATGTAATGAACATGTCTATGCATGTGCCAATGTGGACCATGAAGGCCTACCCAAGCTGTCGCCATTCCTAATATTGCTCCATTGCAATAATCCAACTAACTCCTACGCACGAGCAAATTTTATTGATCCATCTCTCCGCAGTTGATATCCTGTTAGGAGTGATCTCTCCTTTGTAAAAAAGTCACATTCCTGACAATGCCCGTTCTTCATAGCACCTCTCCTTTTGTTTTTATGCCACAGTGTTGAGTTTTATTTTGTTAATTGTGCTTTGCACCACTTCCAATGTATCATCACCGAATCATTTATCTCCTTTGTTCGTCTCGACCACACTGGCCATCGTTCCTTTCTAGTGACGTATCCTGCCCACTTACCTTTCTTCAGTCAAAATTATGTCTCTAACTTGCGTACGTTCTCTAACCCGTGTGGTTAATATTTCTATCTCTAAATGTAATTCCAAGAATGCACCCTCTCCATGCATCTTTGTGTAGTTTTTAGCTTTAGTTCTATTTTCTTCATCAATTATCATGTTTCTGAGCCGTGTCACAGCAGGTAATATACAATGACCTCAATGGACTATGCGATATTGGATTTGCAGATCGAGTTGTGACACTGGATCATAATGATTCATTAGATCGTGGAGAAGAGGGTGAAATTCGTTACATCCCAAGCTCACGCTGCCACATGCACCAATGCATTACAAATGCAGTTTTGGTACCGTTGTGAGGGTGTAAAAGCAGTCCCCGTGGAATCTGTACGTCTTGCTGTCGAAGGTCGAGAAATAGGAGCCGCCCAGGATCTTGCACGTCCCATAGCAGGGGCGGCTGTCGCAATTCCACTGACCCTGCTCGCAAGTGCTGAGTCGGCAAAGACGGTGGCACAATGATTAGAATGAAAAACCCACAAGTGGCAGGTGGTGAGGGATAATGGGGGCTTTGCCCCTCAAACCTATTTAGCAGCTTGCATTTAAACACAGCCTGTACAATAAAACCTCTAGAAGCCACTCCATGAAAGAGCACAAGATCACCACAAGCAAGGCATGTGGTAAACCACAGTGCGGTGCCCTATGTGCTGTTCCAACACTCTACACTTTTGCAAGTGATATCTTTATCTGGTAAAATAGCACCAGCAGCCACCTTTGTGCCACATGGTTAGAGAAAGTGTCATTTTATAATCCAGTGGTTCCAAAGCTATTTTAAGAAATGTATCATCTGATCGATCACAAATACATTTTTAA
This sequence comes from Lampetra planeri, assembly GCF_965212315.1. Classification (NCBI taxonomy): domain Eukaryota; kingdom Metazoa; phylum Chordata; class Hyperoartia; order Petromyzontiformes; family Petromyzontidae; genus Lampetra; species Lampetra planeri. The sequence goes on from NC_136170.1 coordinate 1,150,683, forward strand.
TATAAGCCCCCAAAATTACTTATATTGAATGGCATTAAAAAGTTCATACCTTAAAAATGCACACGGAAACACTAAACCAATTCTTTGGTGAGATTGCGTTGCCAGTCATGCGTGGTGGTCGTAAGTGGTGGGAATCAGGTTTCAAGTAGGAATCTGTGTGGGTGGCCTTCCTGTAGACAGAATGTCCCAAGGATCCATCAAGTCTCCTCTCAAACAGCACATCCAAGAATGGTAGTTTGCCATCTTTCTCCACTTCCATGGTGAATCTGATGGATGGGTGTCTGGTATTGATGTGGTCCAGGAAATGGTTCAATGCTGGGAGGCCATGTGGCCAAATGACGAAAGTGTCATCCACATATCTCTTCCACAGGGAAGGACGCAGGGTGGACGTCTGGATGGCGTCTAATTTCCAGAGACTAGTTTTGGCTTGCATCCTACGCAGATTGAATAGCCCACCGTCAAAACGGTAGATGAAGCTAATCCCATTGTTGCGGTTCTGGAATGAGTTTTGTAACATGGCAGAAAACACCATGCTGAAGAGCGTTGGCGCTAAAACGCAGCCTTGCTTCACCCCGTTTGTGATTGGGAGCGGATCAGAGAGTTCTTGTTGGTCTCTGACGCTAGCCATCATGCCATCCTGGAGTTTGCGCACGATGCCAATGAACTTGTCTGGACACCCATACTTGACCATGATCTTCCATAGGCCCTCCCAGCTGACTGTGTCAAATGCTTTTGTCAGATCAACGAAAGCCATATATAGATCAGCATTTTGTTCTTGGCATTTCTCCTGTAACTGCCGGGCAGTAAATACCATGTCAGTGGTTCCGTGGTCTTTTCTGAAACCACACTGACTCTCAGGTAGCAGACCCTGGTCTAGATGGACAATTAGGCGGTTCAGAAGGATTCTTGCCAAGATTTTGCCAGCGATTGATAGTATGGAGATGCCTCTATGGTTGTCGCAGGCCTGCCGATTGCCTTGCCTCTTATAGAGATGGATTATAGAGGCATCCTTGAACTCCTGGGGAACGGCTTCTAATTTCCACAGAGACTGGAAGAGGTCGGTCAGTTTCTCGGCTAAGCGAGGCCTTCCAGCCTTGTAGATTTCCGCTGAAATGGCATCGGACCCTGGAGCTTTGCCTGATGAGAGGAGGCTTATGGCTTTTGCTGGTTTCCTCAATGGATGGTAGAACACCAAGGGACTGGTTTATTTAAACTTGAGGCAGTCTCGCAATTGCCTCCTCATTTATGCATGATGGCTGGTTGAGGACTGTGCTGAAGTGTTCAGCCCACCTTGCAAGTATTTTGACCTTCTCTGTGAGGAGTGTTGTTCCATCTGCATTCAGGAGAGGTGAAGTTCCAGAGTGTTGTGGACCATAGACCTGCTTAAGTGCACCATAGAGGCACTTGGTGTTGTTACTGTCAGCGTAGGACTGAATCTCCTCAGCTTTTGTGCACAGCCAGGTGTCTTGCATGACTCTGAGTCTCTGCTGGACAACCCTGCGAATGTTGAGGAAGGCAGTTTTCTTTAAGCTTGAGCTGCTGTAATTCAGTTCAGATAGACTTAATGCAGGCGATGTTTTTCATCAAGGAGTGCTTGGATTTCTGCATCGTTCTCATCAAACCAATCTTAATGTGTACGTATGGGAACACCAAGTGATTTACACTATGAGATCTCTTTTACCAGTGGCAAAATATATAAGTAGGTTTTTACCCTTTTAAACTGGTACAAAACTGACACCTTTATTCAAGGAATCATGAATAAAGGTGTCAGTTTTGTACCAGTTTAAAAGGGTAAAAACCTACTACTATATTTTGCCACTGGTAAAAGAGATCTCATAGTGTAAATGCTTACCCCGAGCTCTCAATACTCTGATATTGCACTGTGTTTGAGTTGTACGCCTTCTGGTGTCATCTGGTCCAACACCAATGGGGACTAGGCTCTAAAGAAAGCCGTCTCGGGTGTGGACCAATCAACTTCAAGGACAGTGCATATTATTATCATTATCAGAGTTGCTTCTTTTTGTTTGCTTTTTTGACTACTTGTGTTGTGGTTATTGCAAACATGATTCCTTGAATAAAGGTGTCAGTTTTGTACCAGTTTAAAAGGGTAAAAACCTACTACTACAACACCAAGTGATTCAAGGGCTGTAGAATGCAACACGGTCTTGAGAGCAGTCCAGTTTGCCTCAGCATCTGTATGCTCGAAGCTTAGAGACTCCAGGTGATGGTATAGAGCCTCAACAAAGGCCAGTCTGGTGTGTTCCTGTTGTAGGCGAGTGATGTTAAGACGCTTTAGACGTCTTTTTCCTTGTGGGCGTCTGGGAGGCTTAATCTGGATGTTAAGTTTGGAGATGATGAGACGATGGTCAGTCCAACATTCAGCACCACACATTGTCTTGGTCACCCTGACATTGTGCCGGTCGCTCCTCCTCATGATGACGTAGTCAATCAAGTGCCAGTGGTGTGGACGAGGATGCATCAATGAAGTTTTCTTGCGCTTTGGTAGTTGGAATATCGTGTTGGTGATGAGCAGGTCAAATTCAGAGCATGTTTTCAGCAGCAGAAGGCTGTTGCTGTTACATTTTACAATGCCATGTGCACCCATGACTCCATTCTATGATTGATGGTCACTTCCAACTCTGGCATTGAAGTCACCAAGTATCAGGAGTTTGTCAGAGCTGGCTGTGGCACCAATAATGACTTCCAGGTCATTATAAAACTTGGTTTTGATCTCGTCAGAGTTGGTCATGGTAGGGGCATAGGCACTGATGATGGTGGCCTCCTTTTTACCCATTAGGTGGAGCTTTAGGGTCATTAAACGGTCGTTTATGCCCTTGGGTAGGCTTGCCAGTTGATTGACCAGGTGGTTTTTAACTGCAAAACCAACACCAGCATCACGTCTCTCCTCCTGGCCTCGTCCGCTCCAGAAGAATGTGTAACCTGTACCCACTTTAGTCACCTGTCCAGTATTGGCCAGTCGGATCTCACTAAGGGCAGCAACATCCACATTATATCTGGCTAGCTGTCTGCCCACGAGGGCGGTGCGTTTCTCAGGTCTTTTTGATCCGGATGGTGTGCGCCTACGGTAGCAGCTAAAGGGCCGGCCCAGATGGAACAAGCCTGAGGCACAATTAGCTGGTCAGACTAGATATAAACTTGAATAGTCATCATACAAAATTCTGTAGATACATTGGTACATGGATACATGCATACGTATCTACGGCCAACCCGACTCCAAAAGGATGCATAATACATGGGTACAAATGATATATAGTAAACAATCTTGATTTGCAGCTTTCCTGACTGCAGTGTTCTTCCTGGTTCAGCAGTTCCACTGCTGAATTTTTTTTTCTGCCTGAGGACGACCGCTTGTGTTGCGATCGTAACGTCTTGATATATAATTTTTTCTTTTATTTTTCTACCTACGTGACTTTACGGAAAGAACCAAAGAGTATATAGTACACACTTAGACTTATTTATGCGGTGATAGAGTACACACAAGTATTATGAATATTTGGTATGTGACTTACAAACTACTATTTGCATACCACATTTTGTGAACCGATGTACTAATAGGTAGGGTTGCTGCAATATGGGAATACGATGATAAATCGTCAAATCATTAACAATGACATAAAATCATATCATGAAAAATTACATTTCAGCATCCCTGATACTAAGCTATTGCGTCTCACCAGTTTTTGCAGCCTGTGATGAGCGATTCTCCACTGGCATAGGAGTGGCCGAGTTGGTTGCACCCACAATTGCTTTGAGGGATGCAGCCCGACCCACTCACATCGTCCCACACCATCCCTGCAGTTCCCAAACACCAGAAAAAAGATGGTAAGGAGAGAAATCTAGTTTATCCATATGTAAAGGTTGGAGAGCGAGAGATAGGAGATCAATATATGAAAGTTAATTTTACTTGGACCAAGGTAGTCTTATTTGCAAGAGTGACCTTGGGCACTGGTCGACCAGTAGTACGATGATTGCTATGCGGGGATTTTTCGAATTTGGCAAATTTGGATCCTCAGAAGGGATATGAAGTGGCACTGGCCGTTATGACTTCTTTCACATGAACATGAATGCTCTCTTCAGTCATCTCAAGGAGCTGCTTCTGAATAGAGGGGGACACAATATGCGATGCATTGCTGTACTTTCGGGGGCATGTTCCCCGCAGGCCCCCCACCATAGAACCCTCAATGCTCGGTAAAGAATAGAAAATTACATCTATTGATTCACTGTTTATACCTTCAGGGCAGAAGCAGCCATCCACACAGGTGCTTGGGCAGTTGATGGAGGCGGAGGGGTTTGAGCAGGTGTCTTTGCACACCGATCCACACTCCCTGTGCACCTGACCTCTCGGGCACGTCACACCTGAGTGAGTAGGAGTCAGTTACACGCACAAAAGGTAAAGATTCTCCGCGTGGCCTTATAGACCGTAATGGCAAGAGCTGTTAGCGAGCAACTTTCTCTCCCATCTCACCAACACACCACACCACTGGTCTCTCCCGACCCGATCTCACCGCACACGCACCACCACTCTCTCCGGATCTTACTCTGTACTGCACCACTGCTCTCTGCCATCTTACCAGTACACCACAACACCATTTAACCCCACACCACAGCACCATTCTCCCCATCTCACCGCAGAATTCTGGAGAACGCCACGTGCCCGGCGATCCATTAACCTGCGTGCACCGTCGAGAGAACTCGGCGATCGTCGCACAGCCATCACAAGGGTAGAGCCCAGCAGTGCCGTTGCAGTCCAAACGGCAAATGTCCGACAGTGAAATATTAATCAGCAAGCTCTTCAGTTGATGGTCCACGATGCTGACGCAGGAAAGAAGCTCGCCTTGCAATAGGTGCTGAATGTGTTGTGTCTGGAGCAGAAGAAAGAGAGGCGTCTTATTTGCTTAAATGTTTACATTAGCAATCTTATTTCTATTATTTTAACAAATTCCAACTGAGGCTTAAAGGGTTCGTGATTTAGCTCTGTCCATCTCTCAAACTGTACCGGCGTAAAATTCACAATAACATGGCAACTAAAACCAGTGCTAAATGAATAAGCCTTGTTGGCCAAGGTGATGTCACATACTATGCACGCGCATCGCTTCCCCACGATTCATTACGTGACATCATCCTATGACATTACACATCATGTCATCTCGTTGTGTGGATTTAAATCATACTATTATCACTGATTAAAACATTCCAAGGACAAACGCAAATTGGAAAGGGTTAGAGAATCCATGAATACACATTCGTTTTCTTACTTGTTTATGGGTGGAGCGAAAGAATAGTGTATCATTTATTCCGCTATAAACTAAGCTGAATTTCATTCCCAGCCATGGCCAACATAACTGCCAAATGTTATTTGAAACGGTCCTCGGGCCTCCACCACGTTACCAGCATGTACTGATCAGCGTGGTAAAGCAATGTTAAACATGCTCCATGATAGACATGGCCTTCATCCAGCAGTAGATTGACAGAGGGCTGAAATTTTATTATTTAATATCCAAATTATTAGATGATGTGCTGTGGCAGAGCTCCCTCTCGGAATGTTACAAATTAAAGTCTGAGACCATTAAACGCACTTCGCACAACACTCGAGTTTAATCTTGGACGGGTAGCTGTGATTTGAAGGCAGGATCTCATTACTTATTGTCGCTGCGAGTCAATCGCTAGAGCCTGGGTAAACAGAGTTCAGCATATACCTTGTTCAGACAGTATTCTCTTGACAAATCTGAGTTAGTTTGCTGTGGCTCTTGGGAACACATTTCCAAGTTGTTTAGCTTATTCATCAGCGTGTAATCACTTTCTGAACGCAGATGACCTGCAGAACATCACAAACGGTAAAAGATAAAAGTTAGCACCTGACACTGGAGGCCAGGGGTAGCATTCCCCATCAGAAACACTTGTGATCACAGATTTCCTCCTCACTCCGATAAAAAACTTAACAAAGAAGAGCACGAAATAAAACAGTTTATTCTGCCTTAAACTGATAAATTAGAAACATGAACATTGACAAAGAAAATAAAAAATGAATAATGTGCAAAGAAGATGAATGCATTGTATCCTTGGAATTACACTGAAAAACAGGAAAAGGTCATTGATTTAGAGAAGTTAAAAGGTAATGCCTGTTAACAAAGGTAACTGGCTTGGACAGGACATCTCGTTAGAAATGATATCCAGTGGTAAAGAATAACAGATGTGTAGCAGCCAAGGGAGGGAAGGTGTCTAAGAGTAGGCTAGTCGCATGCCAATAAAACTAAGATGTTTAATTGTTAAAGTTGGAATGAGTCAACATAGATTGAAAAAAACAAATTCAGCCATCACAGTTCATTGTTCAATGTATACTGGGCTCACACTATCAACTCACTGCAGAACCTCGTTAAATCATGGCTGGATGAAACCTAATTTTGAACCCAGGACACTGGTGCCAGCTGCTCGGAACTGAGCTCACTTAGCAACACGGCCACATCATTACGGTTCAAAGGTAATTATCTTGTGCAAGTCTTTAACAGTGTGAATGTGTCCCAAATACAGGTCAAAGGAAGAAAATTTAACTGGGGTGGTGACATTACTTAGCGGTAAGGTGTTCACCACTTGCTGCAGAAGTACACGGTTATAATCCAGCAGCTGCCCTGATTAAAACTGCGGGTGCATTAATCATAGAAATACTATGCGACATCGGATTCACAATGGACATTAAGCATCCCGTGTCGTCATTCACAAGAATAGGCCGTTGTGTAACGGCATCATGGTTCAAATTTGCTAAGTTCAAAAATTATCCAAAAACTCCTCGATTAAATTTACTGGGAGGGAAATCTGGCAGTGGGGTTCCCCTTTCAAATTATTGACATGTGATGTGATGTACAGCATTATGACATGTCCAGAATATAGGACACTATATATAAAAACTATTCATTTTCATTCACTTGACACCGACTCTCACCATTCAAATATAAATCATCTGCAATGCCGTTAAAATCTCCACACAGCCCGGTAGTTTTGGTGTGGAATTTGGGGTCAAGTTTAACCTACAGAGAAAGAAAAACACAGTTTAATAATCGTACATTATTCATGCAAGGTACATTTTAATTACCAAGAAAATCACAATCCTAGCACTGGGTCACACCCTTTTGAAACTCTTCCGATCAACAGAGGCATCATGCCATCAAGATTCAGTCTCAACACTGCTCACCGTGATGGCATTGTTCTGGTCCCACAGCAGAGAGAAGCCCATGATGGAGGAGCACTTGATGTAGGATCCCACCATCTCAATCTGGATGCTGTGGTTTTTGTATGGCAGCTGCACCCTGGAAGAAACAAGTGACACAGCCATGTGTCTTAGATTGGCGGTCAGTGTTACAATGCAATATATACATGACGATACAATTTGGATTTATATAGCGTCGATATGCGACTGGATCTCAAAACGTTGGACAGAAACAGTGGATATATTTATTGAGTCGATGGTCTCTGAGAATCTGCAGGTCTCTTTGTGAGTCTGTGGGTCACTATAAAATATTATTTGGATTTATATAGCATCTAAATGTGACTGTATTGCAACACCAATAAAACAGTGAATGAAAGCAGGAGGGTTTGGGAAATATACTGTGATCCATCACCCTCTTCCTCTAAATCACTGGAATAGCTGTGCACTTTTGACTGCCGCAGGCAGAATCACCCTGTGGGGAAGAACTCAAAACAATGAAGAACAAAATAACTTACCTCTGGCCGCTAATGCTTTGGCCCTCTCTTGTCAGGTTCAAGGATATGCCCTCCATGGTCACTACCACATTCTCCACACTCATTCTGTCCAAAGCGCTTCTCTGGAAGCTCACGGACAATGACGGGGAACCGGTGATGGACACCAGGCTCAGAGAACATGAGGACAGCGGCAGGTCCATGGAAGCATGGTCGAATGTGAGAAGGTGGCCAGTTCCCCACACGCTGCATATAGTGTCATCTGTGGGCGAAACGGCAAAACCCAGAACTGTCGGCAACGGGGTATCACAGACATTAAGTCGGCACTGCTAAGTGCCTGGATTTGAATATGAATATCAGTCGCCCCGTATTAAATTGTAATCTCAAGTACCATAATTAAATCGGGATTATGACCTCATTCTACTTATTTCCAATCTTGAATTGAAGGAATTTAGTGCAATAAGCAACAATACTCTCTGCGGAAAAAAATATATAAAAATGTGTCACTTGTGTGAATAAATAAGCAAATTAAAGGGATATCAGTAGTTGTGTGACGTAATCGTCTGGGGCCGCTCTCTTGACACCAGATGATGTACCGCTTCCTGTTGTAAATTGAACTCTTCTTCACTTCAAGACATGATTGTCTTTTATATTTCTTGAATGTTAAGATCCCAACAAACATTAGGCCTGCGAAGGCAATGAACATCCCAAAATTGAACCTTAGACCAGGGCTTAGCCCCTTCACACCTATTTACCAGGTTTAGCATTCAAATATGGCCTGGGCAGTAATGCATCTCAAAGCTGGACTCAGTGAGAGAGGGAAAAAGGGTCAGCACTAGCAGCGCACCTGGTATGCTGATGTGATCGGTGAACCCGTGCCCTTGGACACATCAGTCCACCATATGCTAAGCATGTGGTAACATTACACACTTTCATTAAGGAAAAATGTTATAAATACATGTTTACAATGTATTTATGCTCATCTCCTGTTTACAGCACAGATCCGGTTGTGGAAATTACACATTCCTATGGCAAGGGAAAGTCCATCCATAGGATAACCACTGATGACTTCCCCACAAAGTTCTACTTCATTTTATCGATTTCAGTTGGGATGATGGGCTGAGTCAACCCACAACCTAGATCTGAATTCGCAACCTTCGCACAATTCACCTTCTTGGTTCTTTCGGTAAAGTCACGTAGAAGGGAAATAAAAAAATAATAAAATAATAAAACATAATAAAATAATTATCACGACGTTTCGGCCACAACGCAAGCAGCCGTACTCAGGTGAAGAACAGGTCTGTCGGGAAGACGCTGAGGACGGCTGCTTGCGTTGTGGCCGAAACGTCGTGAGAATTATTTTATTGTTTTATTTTTTATTATTTCCCTTCTACGTGACTTTACCGAAAGAACCAAGAAGATGAATCCCTGCAGTCACGAAAGCTTTAAATCGAAACTTCGCACAATTATTTGCATTGCAAGATTTCATGAAAGCTCTTAAAACTATTTTTAGATCCTTGTAAAGCAATGACTTGTAAGCTAGTCAAGATTTCCGAATAAGATAGTGGTATCAGCATTTCCATCGGAGCAGTTTCAAGTTAAATTTGCATTCAACATAAACATTGTGCCCATGAACAGTGGGTAAAACCCAGCAAGGAATCTTACACTGAGGGCAACCTTCGATTAGCACAGTTGACTACATACGGTTCGAAAGAAGTTCAACATACATACAACCATCACGTATATACAGTAGCTGTACATATATTTAGCCATGTATTGCTATATACGTTTATTCACTTTTCAGACAATTTTAAAGAGCATCCAGAGGAAATTTATTTTTTCAAAATGTAATTTTATGGTTTTATACCGAGATTCTGCTTTAGTTTCATTCATACGTTGTCTGCTGGGGAATTCTACCACATTTGAAAATATATTTAACTTCATTTCACCACTTGCTGTCTTCCAGTGGAATTGCACCATATCTTGCAGTGGATGCACTCACAACATGAAAAACAGGTCAACTCCATACTATGAATTGTGTCGGATAGGTTTGACCGGTATTTCAGACGTGACTGGTACCTGGATCATGGTGAATGTCTTTTATGTGCACGAGTCAGATAGGTAAGTGGGGTAAGAAAAGTTTCAGAGGATGTGTCTCAGATTACTGTAGTGCTGAGGTCTGAACTCCCTTGCCTGGTATGCAGGTCGTTGGTTCAAGCCCAACTCCTGTGTATATTGGGAGTTCACATAAGCTCCCCGTGGTTGTGTATTTTTCTCCAGGTCCTCTGGTTTTGCCCTCCACATTTAAAAACATGCGTTTAGATTATTTTGTTTAGATAAATTCCCACGTGATAAGACGCCACTTTCAATGAGCTATCTATCATGTGTGCTCGGATCACCTATGAAAACTAGCGCAAGGTCGTAGCCATGGAGTGAACATTGGGGGGGACCAAATTTTCCAGGGGGTCTGGGGGTCCCCCCCCCAGAAAAAAAAAAATCTAAATTTGAAAACGAATTTCCTGCTTAAAATAAAAAAATTTTTAACTAACACATAGGATGGACTTATTAATTTTTTTACAATGTCTAATAGTGCATTGTATTACATTGCTGTTTTTTTTACATTTTTTTTGTTTCATTGTATGTAATGGCAGAGATTAGGGATTTATAAAGTACAACCATAACCACAATCATAAACAAAAATCTATTTTATAGCAATATATTGGCGGGGACATTTTGAACATATTTTATTATAATTACGGCCTTGAACTAGCTTATAGCTCAGTGGGCTTTACCTAGTAAAATAAAAGTTTAGTTAAGGAGAACAAGATATTTCTTCTTGTGTAACTGATGGCTCACAGAGGCGGTCAGGGGAAAAGGTGCGGATTTTTTGTTGTGAAACTGTTTAAGTGGAATGTTTTCTGTACAAAGATACTAGAGTTGTATAGCAACGTAGAATCATGCATTTACCAACTGGCAGAACAAGTTCACGGGGGGGGGAGTGGATTCATGTTAAAAAAACTACTATTGTCAGTATATTGGCCAGGGGCGGTTTCTTCATTAGGGCGATTGGGCGACGCACCACCAATGTCATTCAACCACAGAGTCACGCTAGCCGTCACTGTGCCTCTGGATATAGTCCAATCAGCGTCATGTCACGTTCTGTGGAGTACCGCCTCTTTTTGGGCGATTTCACTCCGGCTGAGAATCGCCCCGAGTGGCCCCATAGACTTACATTGAAAGATGTTTTTTTTCGAACGGCGGGCGCTCCAATGCATTCTCTATGGCTTCCGGGAGGGCATGCACTAACGTGCTTACGTCATCATACGCGCTAACGTCATCATACGTAAGCACGTTTCATCCAACAATATAATTTATCGCCACCTAGTGGAATCTTTAATAAAATAAACTTGAGTGGTTTGTTTTAATAGTGAGTATATAAACAAACAAGATGTATTGTAAGAGTCACTTTATTTTTCATTAATATTAAAGAAGTGAAGTTGCCTTTACATGCTTAAGCTGTTAATTTATCCATTGCATGGGTGGACCTTATCCTTATCAATCATCCAGACATTTGCCCCCCCTGAGAGATTTTGCAGGAGCCGCCACTGATATTGGCCTAATTCAAGATGTGTCTGTTAAGATAGATAGTAGCAGACAATATAAACATTCCTATTTAAAGCAGTTTTTAAAATGTACGCCTGGAAGAACTTTCTCCATGCTATGTCAGTCATGAGGCTTCGTGAACTAGTACGTGTATAAAATACACTAAATTACTCGATTATTAACATGTTAGGATTACATTAGATGGTATTTTACCTCAGAATTCCATGCAAAATGCATGGCCACAGTATCATTACATGGCATAACCGCAGCGTTACATTATATTGCAAAGTATTTGGGTCACACTTTTCATAAAAATAAAAAAAAACATAGCGATTGTATTTGTTACAAATGATCATGTATTGCTATGAAAATACGTGTATAATCGTATGTGTATTACTGCATTTATTACATTAATATTACATTAACATTGCATTAATACATAAAATAGTATGCAGGCAATTACCTCAGCTTAACAGTAATATTAATTCCCTGAGACAAAATCGTAAAATTAACGTACAATTCATTACCTCAGCCTAATATTACTTAATCACCTCGGTTTAATGCAGTATTCAAATTAAATACCTCGAACGCAAATAATTTGCGTGGAATTATCTCAGCCTGTTAATAAAGTAGTATTAATCGAGTGCGATCGATTACCTCAGCTCAGTCACAACACCTTTGCGTGCAATTATTTACCTCAATTAACAAAAAAAGCGCGGGAAGCCGACTTGAGGGCTCATTTGCATATCGAGACGATTCCCGCGAGACGTGGGGACTGTGGCGATTTGTTCATAGAGACGACGCCGGCTCGCACGCCCTGGGGACTGTGGCGATTTGCTTAACAACCCGGGTCCTGAGATCGCCACACAGGGTGGCAGTTGCTACTGTCACGTTGAGGTGGCAGTTGCTACTCTCACGTTGAGTTGGCAGTTGCTACTGTCACGTGGAGGTGGCAGTTGCTACTGTCACGTGGAGGTGGCAGTTGCTACTGTCACGTTGAGGTGGCAGTTGCTACTCTCACGTTGAGTTGGCAGTTGCTACTGTCACGTGGAGGTGGCAGTTGCTACTGTCAAGTTCAGTTGGCAGTTGCTACTGTCAAGTTCAGTTGGCATTTGATACTTTCAGTTGTCAACTATATTCTTGGTCTTTCAGTAAAGTCACGTAGATAGGTTCAAAGAAAATGACAAAAACCTATCTACGTGACTTTACCGAAAGACCCAAGAATATTCATTCCTGCAGTCACGAAAGCTTTAAGTCAAGTTGCCAACTATTTCATTTTTTATTTTACCAGGTTAGGCCCGCTGAGCTGTGTAGTAGCTCTTTTTCAGAAGCGAACTGACCACAAATGCTCGCTCAACGAAGTGGCTTGTCGTGTGGAAATGTATAGCAGCCACATACTCTAAACGCGCGTTTCTACAACATTGGGTTAACGGTTCCAACCACATTGGGCCAACGGTTGGCATGTTTGCTGAAATGTCGCGTCCCGGATTCACCTACATTAGTGACCATCACCACACTGCCACCCTTTGTCAACTACTATCACACACTGCATTTACCTCCATGGTACGAATCGTTGTAGATTCCGGTTGAAAGTTGAATGGTCGTGTACAGGTCATCCATCACCAAAGATCCACCTGAGCAGTGGAACAAGCGGGAAGTGGGGGTGGTTAGCGATTGATTACCACTTATGTCACATATCATCAGTCACGCCAGAATGCAATCCTATGAAGGATACAAGTTTTTTATATCTATATATATAAAAGGAAAATTTGTGAATGTGTCTTTTCGAAATATTTAGCGTACTTCCCGACATGCAACAAACTTGAAATTTGCCATGTGGGTACTTTCCAGACTGTACACCATGCAAACATTATAAAAATAGACTTTTTTGGAGTGGGGGGGGGCGCAATAATGCAGATATTTTGCACGGCAAGTGAGCTGTGACGTCACATCTGTCATGTCACTCCCGCAAATGCGAAAGCGTCACGCAGTGTGCCTGCTCATGTCACGCATCCCTCCCCCCAACCCTCCACGAGTAAAATGCCATACAAATGTGTTGCAGGTCTAAGGCGTTCTTCGCGCAGCATTGCTTCATTATTTCAGTCGTTTACTGCCGTACGCACCCTGAAAATTGTGTGTCTGCAGCAAGCGCGTGTGTGTGTACCTATGGAAGCGCGACGGCCACCACCAGTGACGATTATTTGAACAGGTCCTGGGCCTCCCCTAGGTCGACTCAGCCTCAAACGAGTAACTGGTGTGGTGTGTGAACATCGCCACTGGGGGGACAAAGGCGGCCGGGCGTGGTGCTGGCCACCCATCCCGTCGTATAAACTATACACCGTTTTTTTATTTTACCAGGTAAGACCCCGCTGAGCTGTGCAGCTTTTTTTCAGAAGCGACCGGGCAATAACGAATGATAGCTCAACAAAGTGGCTTATCACGTGAAAATGTATAGCAGCCAAATACTCAAAATGCATGTTTATAATTGTGGAGGGGAAAATCGGAGGACCACGCGACCATGGAGAGAGAGACACACAAACTCCAAATATATAGCAGGCGTCAGGGTCGGGATCGAGGTAGTCAACATCTTCTAGCCACCGCGGTGCCCACCATACTTCACCGCGCTGAAAATTGCGGGTCGGGGAAAACCGTCATCATTTACTTCCGCACCCCTTCCCGTCCCCGGAGATGGACGTTTAAGAAATCGGACTCTGCTCTTGACTTTCCGAAGTGGGGAGTGGAGAAGGGTAGTTGCGAGCCTTGGGTTGTCACTGCCAGGTTAAAGCTGCGGGTTCGTGGCTTATGTGGAAATGTAGAGCAGACAAAATACTAAAAATGCACGTTTTTTAATTGTAGAGGGAAAAACCGGAGGACCAGGAAAAAAAAATCCACGCGACCATGGGGAGAGAGACACGCAAATTCAAAATATACAGGCGTCAGGGTCAGGATCGAACGCACGACTTCCTGCATACCTGGCGAGGTAATCAACATCACACCACCTTGGCGCCATAACTCGGTTTTATGCACAGCTCGAGTAGCTGAGTAGCTGTTGACAATTCAGTGCCCGGTGCTAAGTTCCATCTCCCCCCACCCCCACCGCCTCCTCTGCTACTGTGGCGTCGGCATCGCCCCACCAAACAATTTTTTTAGCCACCCGCAGGCTCCGGCTTCGCTTCGTTTTTTAAAACCAAAAAAAATCGGCGGGACTTTTGGGCGGTGCAATATTGTTTTTTTTTGGGGGGGGGGGGGGGTAGCGATTTCATACTGATTCCTGCTAATTTTGTGTAGAAATCTTCTTGGTTCTTTCGGTAAAGTCACGTAGAAGGGAAATAATTAAATAAGAAAAATAAAACATAATTCTTTTATTGTTTTAATTTTATTATTTTATTATTTCCCTTCTACGTGACTTTACCGAAAGAACCAAGAAGAGGAATCCCTGCAGTCACGAAAGCTTTAAATCGAAATTTGTGTAGAAAACACACGCGCACTAATACAATGTTACTCTCTCTCTCTGCCACGGCCAGCATCAGCGGCAAGTGATATCTGAACCAGTCCTGTGTACCATTTTCACAAACCTGCACTTACCAGCGAGGTGCAGTATGGTCAAACAACCCTGATGACTGACACAGCGTGGGGAAGGCACTCATCCATCAGTAGATTGAAGAAAAGGGTCGTAAACTATTTATTCTTTTTAGGCAAAAAATATATTATTTAGCGTAATTGTGGTTCATATTAACGACGACGTAAATGATGCCTCCTTCCCATGTTTGTCTCTACATACAAAGTAAAAGTATTTTCTTCACAACCCATCTGCTCTGCACGGCCTTATCATCAGCAGCATTAGTTCAATACAAGCCTTGACAGCCAGTGTCTCATCAACAGAGTCAGGTTCACTTTGAAAGAATATTACAATGATTATGTTTTTTGTTTATATGTTTATTTACCCAGGAGAGGCCGGCTGAGTCTTACGACTCTTTCGACTGCCAAGTGTTTCACAGTAGGGGCAATAATTACCATTCAGTGATTTGTTGTCCATATTTAAAATTTGGTAAAGGTGGACCATGACTTACAATGGTGGCACAAAATGGTCCACTCCCGTGAATGACGTCAGGGGATCTATAACTGAAGGGTTTTGGTAGTACATATTGTTTATGTCGTTTATTGTGAAAATACCGTCACAGTTGCTATGATCACTGTTTCATTGCTTTCATGGCTTTATTTTGGTGATTTTTAAAAGTTTTTTGGTTTGGCCATGTTTGTTTGTTGTAGTACGGAGTAAGACTGATGGCCTTAATCTAAGTTGTCTTGTGGTTGTTGTTGTTGTTTGACTTGCATCCCACTGGGATTGTTGCACACAGCGTTGGTGTACGGTGCTTTTTCTGCAATATTTTGCTGTCTTTTATTGGATTTTTTGTTTGCACTTAGTCACATTCACTTTAAGATGTTTTCTTGTTCATGTTTTTGTTTTTTGTTTGTTGCGGTTGCACCCAATTCAAGAGCCGAATGGCTCACAGGTCTATACAGAATAAATGAACTTGAACTTTAACGTCCACCATGAGCGAAGCGGACTGCGCGTAGTCATTTTACGGCTAACACGCTGTGAGTCGAGGCGGCCGCTCGATTCAAACCGTGAACCTCTGCAACGAGTGGCGAACGAGCTACCCTCACCGCCCTATCCTCACCGCCTTACCCTCACCGCCCTCACCACCCTACCCTCACCGCCCTATCCTTGCCGCCTTACCCTCACCGCCCTCACCACCCTACCCTCACCGCCCTACCCTCACCGCTCTATCCTCACCGCCCTATCCTCACCGCCCTACCCTCATCGCCCTACCTTCACCGCCTTATCATCAGCATCATCATCACTATCTTCACCGTCATCATCGCCCAGCTGATGGCTACCAAACGCAGTACAATGCAGGGCACATTTATTCAATCGCCTTGCTCCAATTCACCACTCAACGTGCAATTTTATCAAATGTGCTTTGTTGTGCATTACGACTGCCACGTGACGAGAGATGGGCAGTATATAACTTAAATGTAATTTAAATAACACGTAGGTTTTCGCGACCAATATCATCCATAATAGAGGTTTTTTGGGTTAGATCGCGTAAAATATCTAAATGTGTCGTTAAAACCCGCCACTACCCGACACAGCCAACTAGTAAGGGTTGTCACGTAAACAGAACGTAGCCAATTCGTCACTAGTACAGCACACCGGTGTGTTGGAGAGCCAAACCACAACATTTACAATGTGAGTACGACGTTTCACCGATCAACTGTTGTTATGCCCGATGAGGACTATGATAATAAAATAAAAGATCTACTTGATGAAGGTCCCTACCTTAAAATTAAACGAGACCCAACCAGCACCTTGGAACATAAAACAACGGCAATCATTGCCAAGTCATCAATTCCCAAGGAATAGCAATACCTGATCAAACCAAGGGCATCAAAACCACCAAGACTTCATGCGCTACCAAAAATTCACAAACCTGATGTCCAATTAAGACCCATAGTTTGTACAATAGGCTCTGCCACGTACAAATTAGCACAATACGTAACGAAACAAATACAGCCCTACATCGGCAGGACCTCTTCATTCAACAAAAACTCTGAACATCTCTTAAATATAATTAAAGATATTAAGCTTAACCCCAATGATATTCTCGTAACTTTTCATGTGACTTCTTTGTTCACGAGGGATCCAGTCAACGAGTCAATTCAATTACTTGACACTGGTAACAAACAAAGGTTTAGCCAAAGATATCCCAAGACTAGCTGAACACTATCTAAAGAACACCTTCTTCTTGTGGCAAGGTGACATCTACAAACAAAAAGAAGGAGCAGCAATTGGTTCTCCTTTGTCTCCTGTGATAGTGAATTTGTACATGGAAGATTTTGAAACAAAAGGAATAGATTCAAGCACACTAAAACCCTCTGCTTTGTTTAGATATGTGGATGACACATTGGTGGTCTGGCCACATGGAAAAGATACACTGAACGCATTTCTAAATCACCTCAACTCGCAAAACCCATCCATCCAATTCACCATGGAAGTGGAAGCTGACAGAACTCTACCATTTCTGGATATTTTGCTCAGACGGGGTCGAAATGGTAAAATAACACAGTGTTTACCCAAAAAAAACGCATATTGACGCCTATCTGAATGCAGTCACACCATCACCCCACACAGAAATTTGCTCTTATCAAGACGCTCATTCATCGAGATAAAAAAAGTCTCAGATGGTGACAGTCTGAGAAGTGAAATTCAACATGTTAAAGAAGTGCTTCAAATGAACGGCTACAATGATGCACAAATCAGCAGGGCATTGAATTCCAAAACCAAATAAAATAACACGAGCATTGGATAATCAACGTTTTTGGGTTAGATCGCGTTATTTATAAATGTGTCGTAACCCTCCACCACCCGACACGGCCAATCAGCAAAAAAGTGTCACGTTGACAAAAGACAAATAGTTCACTACTTTAGCCCACCGGTGTGTTGAAGCGTGAAATCACAACATTTACAATTTTTTGATTTCGACGTTTCGCTGGTAATTGCATCCAACATCATCGGGCAACTCGCCAGACACTTGTTTGCTGATTGGCCGTGTCGGGTGGTGGAGGGTTACGACACATTTATAAATAACGCGATCTAACCCACAAACGTTGATTATGAATAATATTGGTCGCGAAAGCCTACGTGTTAAACGAGCATTGGAACTGCCCAAGTAATTAAAAGATAAAAAAAATACCGTACATTGCGGGAGTAACTGGTAAGCTAGCCAGATGTTTGGAAAAAGAAAACATCCGAGTCAGATTTGGCATGGTACATAAAATACAGAAATTAATATCTGGTACAAAAGATGTATTACCGAAGATATCAACAGAAGGTGTGTACAGGATTAACTGCACGTGTGGAAAATGTTATGTTGAGCAAACAGGACGAATGGTAAGCACGAGACTAAAAGAACATCAGTGAAATAGTAAACACTCCCGAATACAACTGTCAGCAGTAGCAGAACACGTGTGGCAACAAGGACACTCAACTGATCTTGATCATGTTGAAGTTCTGTGCAAAACTAGCTACTACTGGCGAAGACTCGAACAATACATTATTTAAATGCATGCATATAAAGGAGCATACTTCAATAGGGATTACCGTTGGTACGGCTATTTTAATACACAATACAGGAAGGATAAGATCAAAGGGCTAGCATAATGCACATGCATAATGTACGTTGCCTCAGTAATCTCCCCCCCCCCCCCCACTTTTCGCAAGAGCGCAGAAGCGTGGTCCGCACATCTACGCCTCTGTATAAGGAACGAAACAGACTTCTCCACAACTCTGGCTATCGCCTGATGAAGCTAGTCGTAATTACTGGCGAAACCTCACAGTACTCAGATCGTAAATGTTGTGGCTTGGCTCTCCAACACACCGGTTAGTGCTGTACTAGTATACTACACTATACACTACACTACTATACACTACACTATACACTACACTACTATACACTACACTTACACACTACACTACTATACACTACACTATACACTCCACTACTATACACTACACTTATACACTGCACTATACACTACACTATACACTACACTATACACTAGTGCTGTACTAGTGACGAATTGGCCACGTTTTGTTAACGTGACAACCCTTACTAGTTGGCTGTGTCGAGTGGTGGCGGGTTTTAACGACACATTTATATATTTACGGGATCTAACCCAAAAACACTCTTATGTAATTAAAATACGCACTTTTATTCCATTGTTGAATTGTCGCTGGGTATCTACATTTTGCAGCTCAAACTCTTTGCATCATTTTTTAATCGAAAATTACACGGGACAAGGTTAATTGATCGCATTATATCGAATTTGTATTTCATCCCATTTCTGCAAGTGATATAGATATGGAAACACGTATGGTACAGGTTCATATAGAACACATAGACAATGCCATCCAAGTTAATTTGAGAACTTTAAAGTGAGGACGCTATCCCCTGAATGAATATTCTTCCAAGACCCCTTACCTACTCGACACGTTCCCGTGACTTCTGATCCCCACCAAACTTCAAATGTTTCCCCCCACACGTGCATGCACACATGCATGTACAAAGACAAAGATCCCCCTGGAAGCCTGTACAGACTGTTGGGGCAAGTGCTGTTAGCGAGCACCTACGAAAGCCAGCATGGCACACGAGGGGGTGGGTGGCCAGCACCACGCCCGGCCGCCTTTGTCTCCCAAGTGGCGATGTTTACGCACTGCAATGGATACTGTACAAATTTGAGGCTGAGCCGACCTAGGGGAGGCCCAGAACCGGATCAGATAATCGTCACTGGTAATTGCCATGAGCGCGAATTGCCGTGTTCGTAGCGTGCTAACCGCTGAGTCACCGCTCCCCCACATGTGTACACATGTGTGCACACACATGTGTGCACACACATGTGTGTGCACACACACATGTGTGTACACACACATGCATACACACACATGTGCACACACACACACGTGCACACACACATGCATACACACACATGTGCACACACACACATGTGCACACACACACGTGCACACAAACACATGTGCACACACACACATGTGCACGCACACACACACATGCATACACACACATGTACACACACATGTGCGCACACACACACACATGTGCACACACACACACATCCATACACATACATACACACACATGCATACACATGCACACACAAGCATACACATGCACACACATGCATACACATACACACACATGCATGTGCACACTTACCAACCAACGCGAACACGTAAAACTGGCTAAGCCCCAGAAGGGCCAGCATCGAGTGACGTGCCATGCTTCGCCAGCGATGTTGAACACCGAAGAGGCGAATAGATCCTGTGCCAGGCGTGCCCTATTTATACCCACGCACCTTCGTTCAAACGCAGTCTTGGCGCAGCAGGTAAAAAGGTGCGCTGGTTTGGGTAAGGAGAGGGGGTGGGTGGGGTGGGTGGAGATGGTTGTAAGAGGGTGGCAATGATCGCGTGGGAGGTGGTGGATGCTTGGGTGGATGGGGGGTTGGAAATGTGACATTTTTTTCTCAATACACGATCCTCGCGGAATGCACAATCGCGATAATTGAGAAAGGGGGAAGCGAATTTGGACGTCGCTGGTTGGAGTGAGGACAGCGACCCGTCAACTAAGCACAGAACAAACGCGCTCGTTACGTCAGTCATGAGCACACCGACAGCAAAGTCAACGTTGTTGTTGTTGTTTTTGTTGCGGTAACTTTTTGGTTGTTGGTGTTCTTTTGTTTGGGGGTCATTTCTTAATTTGTTTATTCGGTTTTTTTATTTTGCTTGGTAGCGGCAGGGGTTTCATTTGCTTGGCAGTGGCTGTAAATGTGTGCGTACCTTGAACTTCGGTCGCACCGTACGTAACCAACCGCGCGGGGGAAGTCCACGAAACTAAACCCGACAAAAATCAGTTCTAAAAAAATTAGTTTTCAATCTCGATTTAAAATTGCATGGTTCCAGTGACTTTCTAATATCGGAAGTATTTGCTCCTCATATATAGTCAACGTTACAGCGTATGGGATGCTATTAACATGAATGACGCCATATAAAATGAAAATATTATTATAACTGGCTGATGTTTTCTAGAAATGGCTCAAATGAGCCGAAGGGCCATTATCCAACACGTTACCCTTTTAATATTTCTGTGATGAGACAGTGCTGATATCGACATTATTTTGTATTCTTGGATTGTTCGGTAAAGTCACGTAGAAGGGAAATAATAAAATAATAAAAATAAAACATAATAAAATGATCACGACGTTTCGGCCACAACGCAAGCAGCCGTCCTCAGGTGAAGAGCAGGTCTGTCGGAAAGACAGCGTCCTAATGGCAACTGTGCTCTTCACCTGAGGACGGCTGGGCTGCTTGTGTTGTGGTCGAAATGTCGTGAGAATTTTATTATGTTTTATTTTTATTGTTTCCCTTCTACGTGACTTTCCCGATAGATCCAAGAATATGATAATTTTATTATGTTTTATTTTTATTATTTTATTATTTCCCTTCTATGTGACTTTACCGAAAGATTCAAGAATATGAATCCCTGCAGTCACGATATTATTTGTGTTTGTCCGCCACTAGGTTCTCAGGGGCAAGTGAGTTTGATGACCTCAGCCCTGTCACCAATGATCACGCACACGCCATGAAAAAAAAGATATACTCTTTGGCTCTTTCGGTAAAGTCACGTAGGTATAAAATAAAATAAAAAAAATCACGACGTTTCGGGCACAACATAAGCGTCCGTCATCAGGTGGGAAAGCCAGCTTTTCCGAAAGAAACAAAGAGCATGGTTTCCTGCAGTCACGAAAGCTTCAAATCAAGAAATATATATATATTCACGTAATTAATTCCGTTAACAAATAGGCTTTGGCGACCAGTATCGCGATTAAAAATTTATTATTTAGTTTGATCAGATTACTTAAATAAAATGTCGTGTGTCGTACACCCTCCTCCACCCCACACAGCCAATTAATACATTTGTCAGGCGATGAACAAACGTGCATCATTTATTACTGCTTCAGCACACCAGCAAAGTTGTACGATGTATACTTGATTTGATGTATACTTGTAGAGCAAATCCACAACATTTGCGCCCAATTGTTAAATGGGGAGCGGTAGTGTAGTGGTTAGCGCGCTCCCTTATGCATCTGGCGACCCGAGTTCGATTCCCGCTCACGGCCAACACCAATGACGATTATCTGAACCGGTCCTGGGCCTCCCCTAGGTCGACTCAGCCTTAAATGAGTACCCGGTGCAGTGTGTAGTTAACATCGCCACTGGGGAGACAAAGGCGGCCGGGCGTGGTGCTGGCTACCCATCCCCCTCTCGTGTGCCATTCTGGCCTTCATAGGTGCTCACTAACAGCACTTGCTCCAACAGTCTGTTAAGGCTATACGGGGGATCCATACTCTTTGGTTCTTTCGGTAAAGTCACGTAGGTATCAAATAAAATAAATTAAATCACGACGTTTCGATTGCAACACAAGGAATCGTCATCAGGTGGGAAAACCACAGCAAGAACATTTTTTGCTGAAGTGGGAGAGAGAGTTGCCGTGGTAAGAGATAGCTTCTTATCGGCAACTCTCTCTCCCACTTGCTGTGGTTTTCCCACCTGATGACGATTGCTTGTGTTGCAATCGAAACGTCGCGATTTAATTTAATTTATTTTATACCTACGTGATTTTACCGAAAGAACCAAAGAGTATAGATCTCTGCAGTCACGAAAACTTCACATCTAGATTATACGGGGGATATTTGTCTTTTGGAGTGTGTGCTCTTTCTCTCTCTCCCCCGTGTTCTGCAGAGTGTGAGTGAGTGATTATGTATGTTGAACTTCTTTCACGCCGTACATAGCCAACCGTGCTAATCGGAGGTGCGGGGGAAGGACAACAAACTGAACACTGCTGACTTCGTAATGTAAATGTGGAGTGGCCCTTTCAGCTTGTGAGTGGTGTCTGAGATGCAGTTTGCATGAATGAGACTTCATAAAACGAAACATTGGTGGGTGAGTGAGTGAGTGGTTGGATGAGTGTGTTGTTGAGACCTTGCAGTATGGTAACGAATTGGTGTGTGGATGAGACGAAGCAGTCTGTCTGGGAGACCGATACCTCAAGACGGGTGAGTGAATCATCGTACTCCGAGTGAATCAATGTACTTCAAGTGAATCAGTGTACTGTGAGTGAATCATTGCAAGGCCGTAGCCATGGAGTCCACATTGGGGGTCACCAAATCTTCCAGGGTGTCTGAGGGTCCCAACCCAGAAAAAATATCTAAATTTGAAAACTAATTTCCTGCCTAAAATATTAAAAAATTCACTAACACATGGGATGGGCTTTTTATTAATTTTTTACACTAATTTCTAATAGTGTATTGTATTACATTGCTCTGTTTTTACTTTTTTACCATTTCTTGTTTCATTGTATGTAATGGCAGAGATTAAGGATTAATAAAGTACAACCATAACCACAATCATATGAACAGAAATCTATGCATTGTTATATGAAGACAAGTCCAGATAGTGTGGCCAAGGTTTAGAAAATTGTTGTTTTTATTTACATAGCATAGCAATTTTTTCATAGCAATATATTGGGGGGGGGACATTTTGAGCATATTTGAATATTGGAAGGGATGTGTCCCACCAAATATATATTATAATTACGGCCTTGAATCAATGTACTTCGAGTGAAGCAGTGTACTTTGAATCAGTGTTGCGTACTTAGACGCCCTGGAACGTCAAACAATTCAAGCTCTGCACTGCCCACATTTAGAAGAAGGAAACGGGAAGTGTTTACAAAGCACCTCGGACACATGATGGACGTCACCATTGTAAGCCCGTATTGTGACATCCATTCAGTTGAAAGGAATTACACCATAATATAATATATTGTGAAGCTGCCACTCAGGTCAGGTGCGTGTGAATGAGGATCGCGATGGTGGATGTTTCTCGGAAGTCAATAATAGTCTTCATGAATTCGGAAGACCGAGGGAGGCTGTACGTTATTGGAAGTCATTTGCATGCGTTGGTGATGGATGACACAACTCAGGGTTAGGCACCCGTGGTATAAACAAGCGGTCAACTGAGGTAGTACCCGTCTCGTAAACACAATCATGGGGTGCTACGGTGGCTAGGAGATGTTTACTACCTCGCCTGGTATACAGGAGGGCGTGGGTTCCATCCCGACACTGACGCTTCCTGTATATTTGGAGTTTGCGTGCCTCTCTCCCCGTGATTGTTTGGATTTTTCTCTGGAAATTTAAAATCGACATCACACATTTGGATTCTTTGGCTGCTATACATTTCCACGCGATAAGTCACTTCGTTGAGAGGGAGAGAGACACGCACACTCCAAATATACAGCAGCAGGCATCAGGGTTGGGATTGAACCCACGACCTCCTCTATACCAGGCGAGGTAGTTAACATATCCTAGCCACCGCGGTGATGATGATGAGAGAGAGAGAGAGACGAAAACTCCCAAGTATACAAAAGGCGCCAGCGTTGGGGATCGAACCCACGTACTCCTGCATACCAGGCGAGGTAGTTAACATCTCCTAGCCACCGCGGTGATGGTGGCTCTCAGACGTAATCCACTGCCGCGTAAAAGCATGGGAGACCTGCAGATTTAACAGAACGCAAAGGGGCCATCCATAAATGACGTCACGCGATTTTGGACGATTTTGACCCCCCCCCTTAGTCATAAGGCGTCACAAAAAGTCAGACCCCCCCTCAAATATGACGTCACAAAGCTCTGCCCCCCCCCCCCAAAAATAAAACATGCTTCAAATCGCTTTAAACTATTGTCATTGTAGTGCGTATTTACTGTGGCGCTGCACTCTGATGTTGTAGGAGAAAACATTTATTTAAAAAAATCTATTTAATTAAGTAGAACGTGTTGTCTATGTTTATTTAAAGTTGCGCATTTTGATGTGACGTCACATTTCTCAAACCCCCCCCCCCCCCTTCGTCACACATCGTCACAAATGTCTGACCCCCCCCCCACCCCCAGGTGCGTGACGTCATTTATGGACGACCCCAAAGGCAGCCGCTCGCAAACGTCTAACTTTCAACAGGCATCGCCTCCGGGTCAACTTCAATAACCGAGCACCACTTTGAGGGGGCCTCAGCAGCAGCGAGGAGAGGGGGCTGGGTGGGGGAGTCCATTGTCCCTACACCGCCACACGTGACACAATTCATTTGCCTTGTCCGAGTTAGGGATATTGGTTAGGGGCCGTCCATAAATGACGTCACGCACCAAGGGGGGGGGGGGAGTCAGACATCTGTGACGATGTGTGACGAGGGGGGGGGGGTTGAGAAATGTGACGTCACATCAAAATGCGCAACTTTAAATAAATATAAACAACTCTTTCTACTTAATTAAATAGACTTTTTAATAAATGTTTTCTCCTATAACATCAGAGTGCAGCGCCACATTAACAATAGTTTAAAGCGATTTAAAGCATGTTTTATTTTGGGGGGGGGCAGAGCTTTGTGACGTCATATTTGAGGGGGGGGGGTCTGACTTTTTGTGACGCCGTGTGACGAGTAGGGGGGGGGGTCAAAAATCGTCCAAAATTGCGTGACGTCATTTATGGACGGCCCCTTAGCACACTGTGTTGTGAACCCGGTAACGTGATGTTAGATTCCGGGCTACGGCAGACATCATTGGCACTCGTCTCGAACCTCCCCTAGGTGGACTCAGCTTTTTGTTTAAATCTGTCCCGGATACGGTGTGCATATCATCGCGAGTGCACGCATGCAATCCAGAGGTTTCCGAGGCAAGGGTTGGTGGTTCATTAAGAGATGGGGTTTGGTTGCGGTCGGCGGATCATCAGCCGCAGCAGTGGCATCAGCATCACTTAGGTTTTTTCGGTAAAGTCACGTAGGTAAAAAAAAAATTAATAAAAGTAAAATAAAAATAAAATAAAAATCACGACGTTTCGGAGGCAACAGAAGCTTCCGAAACGTCGTGATTTTTATTTTATTTTTATTTTACTTTTATTTTAATTTTTTACCTACATGGTGACTTTACCGAAAAAACCTAAGAATATGAATCCTTGCAGTCACGAAAACTTCAAATCTAGAATCAGCATCACTGTTGTCATCACCATTGTATTGCATCATCACTGTAACCGCCTCATAATCATCAGTCGTGTCATCTTCATCATCGCGATCATCGTTATGTCGACGCCACAAGATGATACAAGCTGGCACACTGATGATGATGATGATTCATCTCTAGATCATTTCGGTTCGCACTTCATGGGGGGGGCGGGTGGATTTCCCAGTGCATAAAATGCGCACGAATATTGCCTCTATTTATATTTTCAAAAAAATCCCTGCGCGTAAAACAAATAAACTCGCAGCATTTTTGCTGCTTTACGTTTTGCCTGTCGACGATGTTTGCGTGCCTATCAGCGCGCGCACATTCCAACGCAAAGCCGTTGTGCTTGGCTTTTTACATCTCTCAGCTTGACCACGAGTTCAGCCAGAGCCGAGGGTTTTATCGCTCCAGGGTAATCAAGTAGGTAAAAAAAAATGAATAAAAGTAAAATAAAAATAAAAATCACGACGTTTCGGAGGCAACACAAGCTTCCGTCTTCAGGTGGAACAGTCACAGCACGATAGCTGTATTAATTAATTTTAATTTTTTTACCTACGTGACTTTACCGAAAAAACCCAAGAATATAATCAAGTTCAAGTTCATTTATTAGGTATAGCCCCGTGAGCCATTCGGCTCTTGAATCCGGTGCGAGTCGCACAAACCGCGATGCATGGCGAGCGCACAAACCGCTCGCACGCACGAACGCACGGACGCACGCGTTGTGCCCGTGCTCCACAGCCACCGACACGTGCTCGTGCAAAGCGTGCCCCGATCATGCCACTTCGCGGTATGACGATCATACGTATACATATGTGCTTATAGAACTCTTCACGGGAAACGCTCGGTTTGCCTACCTCTTGGGAAGTCACTGGGAGCTCTGCACTTTTAAATCATCAAGATTGAAAACTCACTTCTTTAGAACTGCTTTGTATGTTTCATTTGTTGTCACCCCCCCCCCCCCCCCGCGTACGGCTGGGCTACGCACGGTGCGAAAGAAGTTCAACGTACATACATGCACCCTGGGCCGCACAGACGTTTGTTGTGATTGGCTTTCGTGAAAATACGCCTCTCCGTTCCTACTGAGCTCGAGGTTTTCCTTGCGGTGCTGCTGATGCTGCTGCTGCTGCGCGCCTCCTCCGACGTTGTCCCACGCGTTTGCTCCACGTCGCTGGGAAGGAGCTCCTGCAGGAACTGAAGTCTGCTGCTCCAAAAAGACGGTCATTAAGCTCCCGGCACGTGGGGCGAAACGTCAGACGCCACGCGGAAGAACACACGGCACAAGCCAAGGGGGGAAAAAAAAACATTACACGGCTATGCCTCCGATGTTGCCTGATCTACATTTCACAGATAAATTGTAACCATCGGCTGTCACACTCACTCACACACACTCACTCACACTCACTCACACACTCACTCACTCACACACCCACTCACTCACACTCACTCACACACTCACTCACACACTCACTCACTAACTCACACACTCACTCACACACTCACTCACACACTCACTCACACAGTCACTCACACTCATTCACTCACACACTCACTCACACACTCACTCATACACTCACTCACACACACACACTCCTCACACACTCACTCACACACTCACACTCTCACACACTCACACACTCACTCACTCACACACTCACTCACACACACACTCCTCACACACACACTCACTCACACACACACTCCTCACACACTCAAACTGCCGAGGGCGTTTGAATCCCTTCACTCGTTCGATGGTTTGACCGTCGAATTTGATGTCGCAGTGGTGCTCTTTCGTTGATTAGCCGCGGCCGTGGTTTTTGACGGGGGGAGATGTTCCGGCACAATGTGAACGTGAGCGCCTGGAGAAACAAATACTCATTTAGATTTGAAGCTTTCGTGACTGCAAGGATTCATATTCTTAGTTTTTTTCGGTAAAGTCACGTAGGTAAAAAATGTAAATTAAATTAATAAAAGCAAAATAAAAATAAAATAAAAAATCACGACGTTTCGGAGGCAACACAAGCTTCCGTCTTCAGGCAGAACCGTCACAGCACGACTGTGACGGTTCGTGCTGTGACGGTTCCACCTAAAGACGGAAGCTTGTGTTGCCTCCGAAACGTCGTGATTTTTATTTGATTTTTATTTTACTTTTATTATTATTTTTACCTACGTGACTTTACCGGAAAAAACCTAAGAATATAAAACAAATACTCAGTTCAATCTTGATTTGAAGTGTCCGTGACTGCAGGAATCTATACTCTTTGGTTCTTTCGGTAAAGTCACGTATTTAGAAATAAAATAAAATAAACTCAGTTGCTGCCTGGGTTCGCTGCTGTACCGTGGAGGCTGATGACTGGGATGGAAGCTTAACAACAGACGGAAGAAAAGCGTCAGTTTAATATTTTTCTCAGCCTCGATTGCAACTAAATATTCTCATAATTTATGCAGGTGTGATCTTGTGCGTTTGCGTGACTTCGGTGACCTTGGAGGCAGCCACCCTCCCAATAGCGGCGGCGGGCAGAGGAGCGACGTTCACAACAACGAGCGGAACGCCAGGCGGCTAAAGCTCAGCAAGCTGGCACAGTGGGGGGCACAGGTGGTGCATCAGCCAGTCATCTCAGTCATCTCAGTCAGTCGACCCGTGGCACCTGGGTCTGCCCCGTGACCTCCTGCCAGTGGGCGTTCGACACTTCACGTGGCCTCAAGGTGCACATAGCCTGGCACAAGCGTCGTGGTGACATCACCGCCACTTTGTGGCGAATGGCGGTTGTTGTTATTGTTGTTATTAAATGATTGTTGTTATTGTCGTTGCCGACTCGTGTAAATGGTGCAGAGGGGAGCGGTGTGAGATGGAACTTGGACGGAGGTTCAGCAAGGTTCTCGAAGATTCGGGAGGATAAGAAAACATCATCCAAAGATATATTTTTATATATATATTAACACGGATAAAAAAAAATCAAACTTTACCCAAAAATAATTTGCACTCATTGAGCGCCGTTCGCAATGTCTCGAGGCGACAGAAGACATCTTTACGAATCGGATGGATAGAAATTGTTATTCATTAAATTAATCGGACAAGATCACAAATAGTGAGATCCACATCTTACATTTAGTATTTGAAAATCGGAAGGGATGTATGTACTCGTGCAATTTGTACTTTATTTGTATGTATCTGTAGTTAGTGACTTTGTTACCTGTTGCTTTACTTCGCACTCCTATCGGTGTTGTGCTGTTTGTTATTGTAACTTGCTGACCCTCCCCACCTTTCTGGACATCTGTGAAAAAGAGCTTCATAGCTCATCGGATTTATCCAGGATAAGAAAATATTTTGGATTCCTAAGGCAGGGAGAGCATTGACGTGGCATCATAGTAGTACCGTACAACGATTGTTCTCTGTCCCCGCCGTCCTCACGCCGCTCAACACTCGCAGCCTATCTCGCAATAAAACATTGTTTTTTGTCCATGCAGGGTGAGTAGAGATTGTGATTCTCATCGCGTTTACAAGAAAGTCACTCGGAAGAATGCGCGCGCACAATCATGAATGAAGCCGGAGAAAAGCGACGAGCCCACAAAAATAATGAGCCGTGACTAGAAATGGAAATTTGTGTGAATACGGATTTTAAAAAAGAACAAAGGCCTAACGAGGACGAGACCACTGATAATAAATAAATTAAACACAGTGCCATGACGCGGTTCACGGGCCGGTGGGGAAGATAACATTCGTGGCGAGTGATATCTGAACCGGTTCTGGGTCGTCCCACTCAAACAACCAACTCACACAGAGACCCATAGACTCACACAGAGACCCATAGACTCACACAGAGTCCCATAGACTCACACAGAGACCCATAGACTCACACAGAGACCCACAGACTCACACAGAGACCCATAGACTCACACAGAAACCCACAGACTCACACAGAGACCCATAGACTCACACAGAGACCCATAGACTCACACAGAAACCCATAGACTCACACAGAGACCCATAGACTCACACAGAGACCCATAGACTCACACAGAGACCCATAGACTCACACAGAGACCC
The DNA here is from genome assembly GCF_965212315.1 of Lampetra planeri. Taxonomy (NCBI): domain Eukaryota; kingdom Metazoa; phylum Chordata; class Hyperoartia; order Petromyzontiformes; family Petromyzontidae; genus Lampetra; species Lampetra planeri. Next base: position 1,180,720 of record NC_136170.1, read on the forward strand.
ACAGACTCACACAGAGACCCATAGACTCACACAGAGACCCATAAACTCACACAGAGACACACAGACTCACACAGAGACCCACAGACTCACACAGAGATCCATAGACTCACACAGAGACCCACAGACTCACACAGAGACCCATAGACTCACACAGAAACCCACCGACTCATACAGAGACCCATAGACTCGCACAGAGACCCATAATTTCGCACAGAGACCCATAGTTTGTTGTCTTTCCCCCGCACCTCCGATTAGCATGGTTAGGCTATGTAGGGTGTGAACGAAGTTCAGCACACAGTACATACTTGCAGCCCCCACTGCCCACTGTTGTGATGCAGCATGGTCAAGAAAAACTAACCATGACCGACGCGGCCTGCCTTCTTCATCCGGGAAATGTGATGAGCTTTGAAGTTGCGCTGAACTACAATGACGGGAATAGGTTGCACCCTTAACCCGGGTTCGACTCTTCGCCACCAGTGACCTATTTATAATAATCGATTCAACCAGCGAAAACCGATTCTGACGTTAGCAATACAGGCGATGATAAATTGCGGCCCATTTTGTCAATCCACTGCTCAATGGAGGCCTCCCCCGTGCCGTGTCAGTGGCAGGTAGTTGTTTGACCATACTTCACCACGCTGGTCAGTGTGCGGGGGGTGGGCATGTCTGGGACCCGTTCATGTGTGACCGCACCAGCCGTTGCCGGGAATCGAGCACAGAAAACACAGCGAATGCGGTGCTGTTGTGACACTTTGACTGGACACCCGTGATCACCGCTTACGTGACAATAATCTACATAACCTGCGATACTCTTATACTCTTAGGTTTTTTCAGTAAAGTCGCGTAGGTAAAAAATTAAATAAAAATTAATAAAAGTAATAATAGAAATAAAATAATAAATCACGACGTTTCGGAGGCAACACAAGCTTCCGTCTTCAGGTGGAACAGTCACAGCACGACTGCTGCGATGACAAATCGATTCGTAGGCACAGGCGGTGACAAAAGAAAAATGCGAGCAGCAGTTTTAACGCGGACAAAGGAGCGTGGCGCGACGTGTGATTGATTGGAGTGACACCGAGAAACTGGAAGCAAACGAAGGGCTTTGAGACTCTGCATTGGTCCACGGAGAAAAGCGCGTGAGCTTCGGCAGAACTCGTCTCGGCTGAACGGAGATGGTGTTCAAAACTTTAAGTGACAGCTGAAGGACGAAATGCATCGGATAACCACATCGAATGATGAGACGGAGCGGTGGAATCGGCTTGCTAGGTGGAGTTATTCAATGATTTCAACTCTAATATTGATTTGAAGCTTTCGTGACTGCAGGAATCCATATTCTTTGGTTCTTTCGGTAAAGTCACGTAGGTAGAAAATAAAATAAAAAATCACGACGTTTCGGGCGCAACACAAGCGTCCGTCATCAGGTGGGAAAGCATTTATGATTTATTTTATTTTATACCTACGTGACTTTACCGAAAGAACCAAAGAGTATTTAAAATATTTTTATATTACCAGGTAAGGCCCACTCAAGCTGTAAAGCCCATTTTCACAAGCGACCTGCCTGCAAATGATAGTCCGACGAAGTGGCTTATCATCTTGATTTGAAGCTTTCGTCACTGCAGGAATCCATACTTTTTGGTTTTCCCACCTGATGACGGACGCTTGTGTTGTGCCTGAAACGTCGTGGTTTATTTTATTTTATACCTACGTGACTTTACCGAAAGATCCAAAGAACATGGCTTATCATCATCATCACGTGGAAATTCATCGCAGCCAAATACTCGAAACGCGTGACATTGATTCTAAAAGTGAATGGGAAAAACCAGAGGCCCCGGAGAAAGGTCCACAGCCTACCGCGCCGAAAACTTGCAGGGAGTAAGGTGATGAGGTGATTGAAAAGTGTGACATGTTCTACGTGAGAGTCACTGGTGAATAATATGATCATGCATGAATCTGAAAATATAAAATAACTACGACAACATTTTAATCCATAGGGCAACCTATATGGATTTAAATGTTGTCCGTTGATTTGCTTTTTATTCGCTTGCAGTTACGAGCTTAGGATTACCTCACAAAATTGACAACTGGTTAAAATGTTGATGTTTAATTAATACATTTACGTCTCAGAACCACGTAGGGGTCAGGCGAGGTGGGGCGGCGGGCGGAGGGTTACTCGTTTGAAACAAAATTCAACAAGGGGGGGGGGGGGCGTCAGAGTCACCTACTTTTTTTGAGATCCACTGCTCGAGATTACAGGGGACAGCAGAGTGGAAAACCCCCAGCTCCACTCTACCCACCTCCCCAGCGAAAGCGCCTCGACAGGTTAGCCCTGAATCTACCCACTGCTGCTGTACGAAAGCCTTCCCCCACGTGGTACCACCATTATCCACGATCCTGCGATGGCAGAATCACAGTCCTGGTCACGTGCTGATCTCATGGGGGCCCGGGTAGCGAGATGTTAACTCCCTCGCCTGGTATACTGGAGGTCGTGGGCTCGATCCTGACCTGACGTCTGCTATGTATTTGGAGTTTGCGTGTCTCTCATCATCACCACGGTGGCTATGATTTGTTAATTTCCCTCGCCTAGTCTACAGGAGGTCGTGCGTTCGATCCCGACCCTGACGCCTGCTGCTGTATATTTGGAGTTTGCGGTGTCTTTCTTTCTCATCATCACCACGGTGGCTAGGAGATGTTAACTACCTCGTCTGGTATGAAGGAGGTCGTGGGCTCGATTCGGACCCTGACGCCTGCTGCTGTTGCTGTATATTTGGAGTTTGCATGTTTTCCCCGTGGACACGAGGATTTTTCTTCGTACCCTCCTTCGTACCCTCCGGGTTCTCCCTCCACATTTAGAATCATGCATTTGAAGTATTTGGGAAATGCAGGTATGTGATATGGGAAATGCAGGTAGTGAAGTGTTATTTATGCCCGTGCATTATGCAGGATTAGCAGCATCAAAGGGAGGGGATAGGGGTAGCATTAATGAAGGGAAGGAGTGTTAATAGTATGTAGCTGCAGTAACTAAAACCACCACGTAAACAACTAAAGTATAAACTACATATCATCATCAGTATACTAAATATACTCTACAATAAGCTGAGTTACTAACAGTAAGTAATACATATCACATACCTGCATTTCCCTTATCCCCCTCCCTTTGATGCTGCTAATCCTGCATAACGCACGGGCATATGCAGTACTAATCACATACCTGCATTTCCCATAAATATGCTAAATTCCTCTTGATATGCATATTCTTTTTTCAAGGCTCCCCCTTTCTTCCCCCCTTCCAACCCAGCTTATATACATGCTCCAAGTGCGTGTGCTGTTTTATTCAGACGCTGTCGCCTCGACAGACCTGGTTTTCACCTGAGGACGGCTACTTGCGTTGTGGCCGAAACGTCGTGAGAATAATTTTATTATGTTTTATTTTTATTATTTTATTACTTCCCTTCTACGTGACTTTACCGAAAGAACCAAGAAGATGAATCCTTGCTAAAGGTTTATTTTTTGGTGTTTGAACATCTGAACAAATCTGTTGCATTGCCAGCAAAGGTAAAACCTATTCTTATACTTCCCATCTGTTTGAGGTGGTGATTAGGTCCAGGAACCGATTGGCAGTGTCTTGTTCTCACAGGAACAAATCATCCCACAATGCAACGTCTTATAATCTTAACTTTAATATAATATATTTTATTTTAGAAGTAATACGTTTTTATTATTATAACTGAAGTGTTAAACTCCTACTCAATAGCTACTATTAGGTATCTATTCATATGCCTATTTAAAAACTGGTTATCAGAACAAAGTATTAAAAGTAAATTATCAATCGGCCCCATGGTGTTAAGTGTCGTCTCCATCCCATATCTGTCCAGCCTCTCCTTGTGGATTTTGAGGATTATTTATGGCCCGAGAATGTTACCGATTATACCATTTATTTCTAGATTTGAAGCTTTCGTGACTGCAAGGATTCATACTCTTAGGTTTTTTTTTGTAAAGTCACGTAGGTAAAAAATAAAAATAATAATAGAAATAAAAAAAATTAATCAATTAAATCACGACGTTTCGGAGACAACACAAGTCTCCGTCTTCAGGTGGGGCCGTCACAGCTAAATTTACTGTATCAAGTGAGGACAAATCCAAGAGACAAGCTCTTAAATACAAGTTAAGGGGGAGGGGCTTATCTAAATGTGGTAGCCAGGGAATGGAACGGTGGGGGGGGGGGGCTAAAAGGGAACCATTGGTGCACTTCAGCCCGGGGTTAAGGCCGATGTTGGCTGACAAAACCAAAATACAAAATAGCAGTACTGTTAAACGCTGGGGATGTCAACACTCGGTAAAGTAGACTAGTACCTGTCAAATAAGATGGTACTTTTTACATTGTTAATAACATATTTCCAATGATTGCCCCATCATCACGGTTGAAGTTATGTCTGTGTTTGTATATCTGGATGGCCTTGTGTACAAACCTTTGATGGTAGCCAGAAGGTTTGCAGAGCACCTTGGTCTCGGAAAAGACAATACTAATATTTTTTTTGCTGAAGTGTGCTGATTTATTTTTAATTTATACCTACGTGACTTTACCGAAAGAACCAAAGAGTATGGATTCCTGCAGTCACGAAAGCCTCAAATCAAGATTGAATGTGTTGAGGTTTAAAAAAAAATACTTTATTAGAGGCCACTTTGACAAATGACTATTTAGTGTGATCGTGATGTATAAGGCAGAATGGGTGCCCTCAAAGCCTGTTGTGTAATGTCAGGTGATAGATCGTGTACTGTAGGTAGTTTAAGGTTAACCCACGGGCACGTAAGATGGAATTCGTGGTCCTAAAATGTGTGCATGGCTGCGCCACGCTTGATTGATCACGCACACACTATTTATGTAAAGTTCCTGGCATGGTATGTGGTAACTACAAAGCGATTACGTAAGTCTTTGCATGATATCAATTTACTGAAAATTGTTATCTTCATTCTTGAGGGCAGCCAAGCAAGATGAGAGGTTTGCTTCTTCATGCACTGCTTGTTTCCCCCCACACGATACAAATACTTGACGCTCGTCGTTACATCTCTCATCTTGGCCTTGCCCCACCTGATCTCACCTCTCTCATCTCCTTACATGATCCTTCCTCTTCGTCCCCAATCTTCTCTCTCTCTCTCTCTGTGCGCCTCCTCCTCCCTATGCTCAATCCACTTTCCAGTCCTTTTCCCTCCTTGCACCCTTTCACTGGAATCAACTTCCCCTTACATTGAGCAGCACTGCTACCCATAGACTCAACGCTGTCCATAGACGCAAAGCTGCCCAGACTCAAAGCTACCCATAGGGGCCGTCCATAAATGGCGTCACGCACCTGGGGGGAGTCAGACATTTGTGACAATGTGTGACGAGGGGGGGGGGTTTGAGAAATGTGACGTCACATGAAAATGCGCAACTTTAAATAAATATAGACAACACGCTCTACTTAATTAAATAGACTTTATTTTTCTAAATGCTTTCTCCTACAACATCAGAGTGCAGCGCCACATTAAATACGCACTACAATGACAATAGTTTCAAGCGATTTGAAGAATGTTTTATTTGGGGGGGCAGAGCTCTGTGACGTCATATTTGAGGGGGGGGTCTGATTTGTTTGTGACGCCGTGTGACGATGGGGGGGGGGGGGGGGGTCAAAAATCGTCCAAAATCGCGTGACGTCATTTATGGACGGCCCCATAGACTCAACACTGCCCCTGTACATGAATCAGTCCACCTTCTTAAGCTCCTTCCGTTCCTCTCTTAAAGCCTCACCACCTCTTTTCCATCGCCCACTCCCTTCCCCTTTTTCCTCCCCTCGCCCCCCCACTCCTTCTCGTCCCTCCCCTATAGCCCTTTCGTGATCCCAAAGTTCTCCTCTATTGTTGCTGTTACTCATCTCATTAATTCTTATTCTTTTTATTGTTTGTTCTATCTACGTGGCTTTATCGAAAGACCCGGAGAATATGAATTCTTACTTTGTCACCGTTTTCTTTTTTAAACTACGTCAAGCGACTTGAGTGAAGGCGTTCTATAAATATAAAGTGAGATTAGATATTCACCCCACATGACCACTAGAGACAGGGAAAACTCCAAGCATGGCCCAAAATCCCCTGTGACAGACGGGATTGGGAGAGGCCTTCAACCAATGATAGATTCAGAACAGATGCATATTTATTTTTTACTCAACACATTCGTCAATAACACCGCAGCCTCAAATGAACAAATGTATGTAATAGGTTACGTTTTGGGTATTGGCCCTTCTGCTTAGGACATAAGTATAGAGGCCAGAGAGATGGAGTGGCTGATAAGAGTTTGAAGACTGCAATTTCCACCATGGGGTCTGATGAGATTTTTTTTGTTTAAAATGTTTGCCAAATTTAAAACGCTTATTTAAAATACGCAGGTTAATTCCACCATTGTAACTGAAGAGAAGTGAGTGGGGTTAGGGCAGGACACGTCACGGCGAGAAGGGGCGATGACCGACGGTCAAGAATAGGAACAGAGTGGCAGCCTAGAGAGTTTGTCCGCCGCGGAGATGGAGCGAGGACAATGAGCTCTTGTGTGGGTGCTCGGTGGATTCTTAACATCGCAGGAGTGTGAGAGATGGTGGTGGCACGGGAAGTGCTTCATCTAACAGTGGATAGATCATGACTGATGATGACAATTTAAAACAATAATGGAGCGCTGAGATGGTGGAACCATCAACTGAATCAGAGCATCACCAGGCTGAAATGGAAAATTAAAGGCAAACCACGGTAGAGTGTGATTGTGGCCATGCAAAAGCAAAGCTGTGGATCGTACAGTAAACCACGGTCGTGTTGCACTCTTTCAACAGAGGATAGCAAAACTACACGAACTCTGACTCCTAAAGCCCTCTTGTCACAGCTCGCAAAACACAACATTGGCATCTAGCGCCTGAACAGATTGCCATCATCCTTAAGATTAGAACCACTCAGATCCTCGGTTGAAACCTGGGTTATAGCTGCCAATAAATAATCTGGCAAGCGAGGTTGATGACTTGAATGATTGAATAGAAAATACCTTCATGAAAATTATTTTTTGTAATTCAAAGCACATTCCAGGATTGAGAATTAAAAAAAAATCTGTTTATTTGAACATGGAACGCGCACACTTCGCAAAGTATATGATAGGGTGCACCATCTAGCATAGCTGGAGGTCAATTGAAGTGACTTCAGAACTGCATCTGTGACGTCTGCTTCTGGGGCTGCTCTCCGACACAATTAGTCCATGGGCCAGAGCAGAAATTGGTACCACGAGTGATAATCACACACTTCACTGTGATTGAACTGCTTGTTGTGTTTAGTTTGTTGTACTTACCCAGCACCTCTGATTAGCACGGTTGGGATATGTACGGTTCGAAAGAATTTCGATTTAAAGCTTTCGTGACTGCAGGGATTCATATTCTTGGTTCTTTCGGTAAAGTCACGTAGAAGGGAAATAATAAAATTATAAATATTAAACAATAAAATTCTCACGACGTTTCGAACTTTTTTCAACATTTCTTGCTGTGGTTTTCACACCTGATGATGATTGCTTGTGTTGCAATCGAAACGTCGTGAGGATTTAATTTTTTATTTGTATTATTTTATTATTTCCCTTCTACGTGACTTTACCGAAAGAACCAAGAATATGGTTCGAAAGAAGTTAAACATACACAGTCTGTTCTCCTATAACGCGTGTTTTCATAACGCGAATTTTACTGTAATGCTATGATGTATTAGGGAACACTTTATTTTTAGAACGCAGAGGCGAATTGGATATAATGCGATTGGGTGAACAGAACGAGGTGACGCTATTAGAAATAAGCGGTTGTGCGGCTGCCTCGGCGTAGCATCATGCAAGCTGGGATGCTGCTGGATGCTTCTGGATGCTACCCACGCACCTCAGTCTTTGTTCAACTTGCGCATGTATATCACGTGTTATCGTGGACTGTGCTTGACCCCATATTATATATTATACTGGTGGGAACCTCCTGGTTACACCAGCCCACAGGGGATTATTGTGTCCGTCCGTCGTGCAGGGAAGGGCTGGGTGGGGAGGGGAGGGGCTGGGTGGGGAGGGTGGGGCTGGGTGGGGAGGGGCTGGGTGGGGAGGAGCTGGGTGGGGCGTGGGAGGGGTGGGGCTGGGTGGGGAGGGGCTGGTCACCCCGTGGTGCCCTTATAAAACTCAACGTTTAACCTACTCACGCCGGCTTGTGCCCGTCGGGCATATAACTTATTCATTTCAGTGTATTGACTAGAGTTTTAGCTTTGTGTGTAACATATTTGTAAAACATCCCATGTTTGTTGAACCATAACTTAGCATCTGTGTAAAATAATGGTAATAAATCCAAAGTTCGTTATACCGAAACATCGTTTAACAAATACTGAATATACATATCGAGGTATTACTGTGCTTGTGCGGCGTGCATTCTCCTCACCAACACGTGGGAACAGGTGTAATGTGAGCGTGAATGGGGTCACTGCTGGACTGGCCCAATCACACGACCCGGGGTATTGGGGGCGGAGCCCGGTATGGGGGGCGTGTCAGAGGGGCCGCCGTTCACCCCCGGCTCCAATGGGAAGCGAGGTGAATGGAGATGGAGCCAGCAGGGCAGTATGGGAAGGCCGGATCTGACGATCCGGAAGGGAGGAGTCAGGGTCACGTGGGAGAGAGGATATAGAGGGGAGCTCGGGGACGAACGGCGGGAAGCCGCCATTTTGTCGCCTCCACCGCAGGAGCCGCCATTTTATCGCCTCCACCGCAGGAGCCGCCATTTTGTCGCCTCCACCGCGGGAAGCCGCCATCTTGTCGCCTCCACCGCAGGAAGCCGCCATCTTGTCGCCTCCACCGCGGGAAGCCGCCATCTTGTCGCCCCCACCGCGGGAAGCCGCCATCTTGTCGCCTCCACCGCGGGAAGCCGCCATCTTGTCGCCTCCACCGCGGGAAGCCGCCATCTTGTCGCCTCCACCGCGGGAAGCCGCCATCTTGTCGCCTCCACAGCGGGAAGCCGCCATCTTGATCATCCCGGCGAGGAGGCGGCCTGCGCTGCCATCTCGGAGGCGCCACGTGGTGTGCATCCTGCTGCTGAGCAGCTGTTTTGCTGCAAGGTGCGGCAGGGTAAACAGTGTGTTGTCTGCCTGCAGATCTGCTTGCGATTGTGCATAATGTACGCTTGTAATCGCGATATGCTGACTGCATGTACTGTATAGACTGGTTTTCTGTACGAATACGGAGTGCGGTGCATTGTTTGACCATTGTGTTCGGGATTGTTATTAGTTGTGCGTACCTGTTCGGAAATTGGTCAATTCGTGGGGGACCCAAACATTTTGGTTGTATGGGTGTTCATGCACACGAGATTGCGTGTGTTCAAAGCAAATTGCGAGTGTTGTGAGATGGGGCCATAAATTGCCGCCAAGTGGCGTCGCTCTTTCTGTTGATTGCATGCGGCCAGGGGTTGCATTGCGAGTTGGTGTGTGTGAGCAATGTGTCTTGGTCAACTATGGGTAAAAATTCCCCCGATACGACTGCTGTGCGCAGCGAGCTGCGGCTATGCGTCCTATCGTTGGGGGTTGTTAAAACGTGACGGGGGATGTGTGTTGTGACCCCCAGCAAGGGGCAGCTGGGGTGCACGCACGGGGAAAACTGCCGACGTGGTCGCACGTTGGGCCGCCATTTTGTGCACGCGCGGGAAATCGCGGGGGTGCGCTTGGCGCAGGGGGCCACCATTTTGAGCGCGCGGGGGGGGGGAACCTCGGTGGGGCGCGTCGCGCGTGCCGCCACCATTTTGATTATACACGTCGAGCCGCGGGGATGTGGTTATGGATATCATCCCTTGACTCTCGTGTTGCGCTCTAACTTGTGTGCGTGCATTGCGTGTTGTGCGCAATGCTGGCGTGTTGGCGCCCATCGGGGTAACAGGAGCATAGTGGCCCATGTCTGACTAAGGGGGGGGCGTGTCATTACACCAGCATTTTGGGACAGAGATGCTGGCTGGGTTCTATTCTGGGGCAAATATTTCACCAGTATACGCCTGCCATTGTTGGGTGGGTGATGCTCGAGTTGTGGTCACATCGGCCTATGGCCGATGGCTGACCTGACAGCCTGGAGGCGAGACATTCCATGGTTTGTCTCAAACTAATGGGCCGTGTGCTCATATGGCTCGGGGAGTCGTGGTTCAGTTGTGCAGTGGCAAACTGAACCTGGTGTGCCGGGGGCTCACGGGATTCAGAAGTAGAGGTTCCGTTACGTGGCAGCGAACGGGGTGACCTGGCTAGCATGGGGCGGGGATTCCCCTTGCGGGTCCTCCAGCGGGAAGGGCCGCGGACTTGTTCCGCTCTGGGTTATGACGTTATCGAATCTATAAGGGAACATTGCCCCGTGGGGGGGTCGATGGGGACTGGCCTTGCCAAGGGATGAACCTTCCCTTGTCTGTAAAGCGTCAGACTATAACATGCTGGGGTGTGTCCATTGCTAATGGGATAGTACGGGATGGATCGTGGCTGAGTTGTTGCGATGTGCCATTGTCTCGTCCCCGAAATTGCACTGGCCGAGTGTATGGCCAGTGGACGTTGCTGTGGTTGGACGACCACGGTGAGGGCGAAGGCGAGTTAAATGTTGCCGCTGGGGAACGTGGCTCTCTCCACGCGAGGGTGTGCGGCTGGGGGCTGTGTTGAGTGTGACAGTGGGTAGATGCTGTGTACGTGAGATGTCTGTGCTGGTCTTCAAGGGAGGACTGCTGATGGGCAAGAGCAGGAGAATTTTTGTTGTCACGTGTAAATAATACTTTTTTTAGTTAAAATGTAAATACTGGGGCATTTGGGTAATTATTGGGGTTCTCCTTATGCGGGGCGGATTTTGATCATCTCCACTACCCTGGGGCCGGGTGGCTGTCGTGTACGACATGCGGATGTGCGTTTCATTGTGCTGTGCCTCAGGGGATTGGGTTCTCCTTCTCGTCACAGATCTTCGGCGCCTGCCACACTGGGTGCTACCGGTTGTGCTAACCGGATGTGGACTTGAAGGGGGAGTGAAGCACCTGTTCGTTACTCCTGCTCTACCAGTTGTTCTCGGAAGTTGGACTTGAGCCAGGCGGATGGACCAGAAACACGGACACGCTCTAAGACACCGCATTCCTAGGTTATGCGAGTCGGCCGTTCTTGCGTGTCGGTTACCGTTGTTGTGCATTGTTTCCATTCTTAATTCTTGTTGCTTGTTGCGTGGAGGACGGGCCGGTGTTCTGTACCGGATCCTGATCCCTCCCCTTTCGTTACTTGTGTTGTTGTTATAATCTCCGTTGCGTCTGGGGTGATTCCTGATGGTCATGTTGTCGCTCGCATTATTTTGTCCTGTTGCAGCCGAGGACGGCTGGCTTTTCTTTAGGGGGGGGGTCATGTAATGCGAGCGTGAATGGGGTCGCTGCTGGACTCTGGCCCAATCACACGACCCGGGGTATTGGGGGCGGAGCCCGGTATGGGGGGCGTGTGAGGGGCCGCCGTTCACCCCCGGCTCCAATGGGAAGCGAGGGGAATGGAGGTGGAGCCAGCAGGGCAGTATGGGAAGGCCGGATCTGACGATCCGGGAGGAGTTAGGGTCACGTGGCAGAGAGGTTATAGAGGGGAGCCCGGAAGAGATCGGGGCCAGTCGATGGAGTGAAGGGGCGGGACCACGTTGGGTGGCCGCCGCGCCATCAGCCACGTGGCTGATGGGGCTTGGCACACCATCGGCCAGGGTGTGCGGAGCGAGAGCAGAGTGTGTGGGGCACACGTAGCTAGTGAGTGACTAGCAGAGTGTGCGGGGCACACGGGGCTAGCGGAGTGGCTAGCAGAGTGTGCGTGGCACGCGAGAGGAGCGTGCGTGGCACGAGGAGACGCTGGTCCGTGGAGGAGACCGGGGGGGGGTGCGGAGAAGAACCCAAATAAAGGACGAACGGAGACCAACATCACCTGACAGAGTCCTTTATTACACAGGTAAGGCTTCCAGTCATTTTATTCTTTCTCTACAAAGCTCCCTCCTTCACCAACAGCTCTGCACTTCAGTCACAGCTCTCTCCCCATCTCCCATCACTCCTGCTGACGTCCACTCTTATCCCCACGGCCTCTTCTTCATTCCATTCCCCCCCTCCCCACATCCCTTGTCTCAATCCCAGCCACCAAAAACCCCTTTATTGAATACCTTGGACCATGTCACCTCATCTCCAGACACCAATCCCCTTTGTTCATACCTCGGGGTTAATCCCGGTCAACTAGGCGCAGAGATTCACATCAGCGTGTAGGGGATAGGGAATACCGATGTTGTGGCCACTGGTATGGGGGACTGTTACACTTGAATAACCTGATGTCCGCACTAGCTGCATGGACAATAGAGGCCTCATGCAGACCTGCTCGATGTGAACATATTGTTGCATTGTACAGATATTCAAAATGAATGTCTTGCCATCGATCTGCAGCCCCTCATATCTTCATTTCGAACGTGCAACAAAGAGTTATTGGGGGCATACGATTGCATTGCCGGCCAATCGGGGTGAGCTTGCATCTGCAACCCGGAACGTTGGTCCAACAGCTTCAATCATTTGCCGACCTTGTGTTTCACACTTTTTTTCAAAGTAGTATTCTTTGAATAAAAACGAATAAATGCAGATGCCGAGATTGCAGTTATTTATTTTTGGTGAGATACAGAACACGCGCAAGTCGGTAGGTGTTCACATAATGAACAGAAGAACCCTCTTACATGCACTACCATTTTGCAACGTATTTATTTTTATGAGTTTCAATCACAGTGTGTCGAATACAAAGAAAAGCGAATCAATCATAAGAAGAAACATTAAATCCAGGAAATGTTTCACATTTACAAAAGTCATGTTATACCAGAAAACATATCTGCTGTTAAGTTCATACCTCTCATACCTGCGCGCTCTATGCAATCCAATAGATCACTTTGGATTTGACATAGAGCACTTATACAACACACGTGTAACCCACCAACCCGTCTGGCATCTCAGGCATTGAACGATGCACCCCCAGAGTTTCAAAATTGTCAAGGATTCTGGGTGGAGTTATGATTTGATAATTTATACTTTGTCCCGTCCATTCTAGTCTTGTTTGGTGTCGTCTTTGTCCAAGTTTGTCTGCTCCAACAGTTTACATGCAAAATTAAGATACTAATTGCATATCATTTTCATAAGTTACAAGGATGCTCACATAGCATTCATTTCAAGTATCATAAGGGTAAGAAAAGATGAAAGGCTGCATCGTTAAATGCTTACTAGTAGGAGAACAAAGAATCCCAAAATCCCACGTGTATGCGTAAATCTTTTTGAAGTCAATCTTGTGCTTGAAAAATTATGGCTTAGCTCAAAAGAGTGTTCGTGCAGTTGTATAATTACTTCACAGCAGGTGGCAATTCTGGCCTTACCTGGTAAAATAAAAATGTAGTTTAGTTTAAACATTTGCAAAGCCCAAAGGTTTCTTCCCAATCCCCTCCAATAAAGAAGCCTCTCAATTATCTGCCATTCAGTCAATCCCCCTTATGCAGCAGTTATTTGGTCATTATAAGCACAATAAACTTTTCCCTGCCTGGCATATGACTCTTGCTCTGTCCCGTGCCCAATCTTATCTAATAATGTTTCACACTAGGTTTGCCTGATCTACCTAAACGGTTACATCTAACGTGAGAGGACATCCCTGGTTATAGCTGCCCCAGGATAATATTCAACCGTGAAACTTCAATGGCATCAATGTGTCCTGCCCTTTGAAGATGGTAAAGCAAATTACGTGTTGGTGATGTGCCCTGCGAACACGTGGAGATGGTGGCGATGGTGAGGGTGTTCAGAGGTTGCGTTTTTAGTCAATTCACAGTTTTAAACAATTGTTAAATCCCTTTTTAACTTCAAAGTTTCTTAACCGTTGTAGTGTTATTTTTTGGTTGTTTTGATTGCAAAGCACCTTGGGTTGGTTTGTTGTGACAGGTGCTATATGAGTTTGTTAATTCTGCCTTTGACAAAATCACCCAGAATGCCCGCGATCCAGTCGGATCTCGGAAGCTAAGCAATGTTGAACCTGGATAGCGCTTCATGATCACCATGCACAGCAGGTTGTTGTACTGCACTTCTACATCCCCACGTCTACACTCCCCACCTTCAAATATAGTAACTGCCAACAACCGCACACAATTGGAAGGCCATCATCCAGCAGTGGATTGACAAAAGGGCTGTTCATGTACACACATTAGGATTGGTAGTGCTTGGGTGATGATATGGTCAGGATGGTCTCAAAAAAAAAAAAACCTTCATTAAACAGGATGCTGCTAGTTCATTTTAAGTAACATTTGATAATTCCTCACTTGTGTTTATCTGAACATAGGCTTCCCCACCAGTTTATCGCGGTTAATTGAGAATCCCCCGGTCACTACTGCACCCGCGCTCACGACCGCCCTCACGTCTCCCTAGCCTCGACTCACGGATTCGCCTGCGCCCTCAGCGCTCTCTTGCGCACCAGGTGGTTCCTGTGAGGGTAATCGAGGCCCAAGTCGTCAGCGATGCTGCGCACGCTGCGATCGCAGGCGAACTCCTTACAGCCGCACTCCTCGATGAAGGTGTACGTGGCATCGAACCGCGTTCCGTTGGAGCAGAGGAAGCTTGTGCTCCGTGGGCGAGTCTTCATGTCTCTGCAGCACTTGCATGTATGGTTGACGCTGTTTCCTTGCTCCGAGTACCTGGACACACCAGGGTCACCAAGCTCACCGTTATTTCACGGTTCGCTACGTATCGCTTTTTACTTTAAAGATACCGGACGGGGGCTTGTGTTGCCTCCGAAACGTCGTGATTTAATTTATTTTAATTTTTTACCTACGTGACTTTACTGAAAAAACCAAAGAGTATGAATCATTGCAGTCACGAAAACTGAAAATCTAGAATATCGGACTCCGTTAAGCTGTGTTCTAACTACGGATGGGAGGTGCAGCTGCCTCCTCCTCGAGTGGTTAATAAGCATAACTGTGACTGCAGTAAGGTGCGGTCCATGACTAACTTTAATTTGTAAAGAATAGGTCTCTATAGTAGTCTATGGGCCTCTTATGGGAGTCTATAGGTCTCTGTGGGTCTATGGGTCTCTATGGGATTGTAACTGTAGCGTAGTGCGATCCATCATTCAAATCACCAATTTTTTCTCCCACACACGCTTTTGTAGGAGATACAAATGTAATCCATCTGGCGATCCTAGATGCCATCAAAAGGCTTTCTAAACTCAACACGCACAGTTTTCAACTCGGTCCATTGCATTTCAAATCCCTTTACAAAATAAATATTCAACAGAATTTGCTCAGAGACTCCGAACGTACATGGAGTAGGTGGGGCAGGAGCCTTCGCAAGACACCACCTCCACGGGTTCCACACTGCTGCATGCGTCGTAGAAGATGTACTTAGACGAGTTGAACAGTCGGCAATTGCCTGGTGGCGGATAACCTGAGGACAGAAAAAATATTAACACAAATCAAACTATTGAAATAAGGCACAATAAAATATCATATGGACATCACTGTGATTTTTGTTGATAATACAGTGAAACATTAGCAATTTGCATTGTTTGCTATGTGTGGGTCAAAGCCCTTTTACATTCCTGAGGCAAGAGCCAGGTCCTTAACAGGACAGTCACTGTTGAGGTGCAGGAGAATATGAGGTGTGGAGTTGAGGCTCTGACACTGGCAGAGAATTACTACGTGGCAGGGTCTCCGAGGTTGCTTCACAACTCACAGCCTCCGTGAGTAATAGCTCAACTCAGGGGTGGCAACTAATCACGTTGCACTGCCCGCAACATAGCCTTGCCGTGCATCTATAACGCCTGTTATGCACGCTGGTCACTTATCCAAGTACTACCAAGGCTCAACCCTGCTTAGCTTCCGAAATCTGATGAGACCGGGTGCTTTCTCGGTGATTTGATCAGGGATAACGCATGTGCGTATGTTGAACTTCTTTCGCACCGTACGTAGCCAACCGTGATAAACGGAGGTATTACAATTACCTCAAACGGAATTCTGATATGACAAATGCACTATGTTGTGTGTTTAAGAATTGATTTCCAATTCATCCAAATGATATACTCATAAAAACATGTAAATTGAAATGACTCACAATAATGACAATTTTTGTATAAACTTCGTAGGGGGGTGAGATCGTGAAATGCCCATTCAATTGGCTCAATGAGGAGCAAAAGTAAAAATGATTTCCTGCTCAAAAGAGAATGGGGGTGGTGCTCATCTCGTGTGTACAGCCCGGAGGCAGTGGTGGAGATTCCACATTCCTGTTACAGGGGCAAGTATCCATAGAGCGATCGGACAGTCATTGTTGATTAGAACTCGCAACCATCGCAATTGTGAGCCACTTGCTCTACTGTTGGGTTCATTAAGAACACGCATTATAAAATCATCTCTCGTTGATTTTTAAAAGACGCATTTACTTCTGATCACTTACAGGTTTTACAGCATTTTGCTTCATCCAGCTTGATCGTTCCCTAAACAAGAAAAAAATCACATTGCATATATTGTCAGCACACTTTATTAACAGCACTTGACAGTCGTACATATGTATTCTATTGATGCGTTATAATAGGCATAAACCAAATGCACAAATATCCCACCAGACACCATTAGCAACATCGCCCCCTACTGACCAACTAATGTCCATTTGCAGGCCAGTGCTGCGTCTTCTGGAGATTGGAATCATTGTGATGTAAAGTACTTTGATATGTTGGTGCATTTAAGCGCCATACATATATACAAATCTTTATCCTCGTTTACAGACCCCATCAGATTCTGGTGTGTCAGTCTATTAATGTTTAAGGAACCCATTCGGGACAAGTATCAGGAGGAACCCTAAGGCTTAGTTTCCATATTCTGCTTATCCTGGCCTACATGTGGAGGGAACGTGATTTAATTAAACTACACAGATACATTGTGGGACTAAGTATGCACTCTGATCTCTAAGTGTTTGAGAATGGCCCACAATAGTGGATATCACAGAGCAAACTCGGAGATCACTTAACAGTGACCTCGGTTTCACACAGCAGGAGGCAGCACTTTCCCGGCCACCTTGCTGTTATGTTCGTCACATGCCAGCCCAAGCTACAGTTTTCATTCTCAGAGCTGGATTTTGCTGAACGTTAACGCGTTGCTATTTTTGCGTGGTGATCGACGACTGGGCTGAGCCCATCAATTCACTGCACTTGAGATGCCGGTTTAATCACAAAGTCAGGTTCTCGGCAGTGCCAGCTCATCGCTCTGACGTCTTGAGCCACTAGGTCACCTCCCCACAACACGGTTCTTAACACGGTGTCCTTAACGTGCTGCTGTGTGCTGTTACCGGTAGGCAGTTGTCAGGGTTGAAATTCGGGGAGCACTGAATGGTTTGTGTCTTCTCAATTGGCTCTCCAGTGGTAGGTTTACAATGATGAGTCGTGCAGTTGTTTTGAGGGTCTTGCACAGTCTCTCCAGGCTACATCAACACAAAACATGTCATGATTAATAACAGTAACTACGCCCATGTTTGCTCATTTAGAAAACTACAAGACTTGTGTACAAATATGATCTAGAAATGCAGACGGGTAGAATTTGCAGTTAAAAAGGAAACAGGTGAACAGATGACTCCTGGCAGGTGTTTAAAACTGAATTTCATGAACACTAAATCGATTAAATTTCGATTTAAAGCTTTCATGACTGCAGGGATTCATCTTCTTGGTTCTTTCGGTAAAGTCACGTAGAAGGGAAGTAATAAAATAATGAAAATAAAACATAATAAAATAAAATAATTCTCACGACGTTTCGGCTACAACGCAAGCAGCCGTCTTCAGCTGAAGAGACCTCACGTGGAAACCCAAGCCCAAAAATGGTTTAGTCACAGTTGGAAATGAGCTGAATTGAAGCGGAACACAGATATTATCTTGTCGTCTTATCAGCAATTTCTAGAGCACCTTAACCGCGGCGCTGTACAGTGAACTGTGGTACAAGATGGTTGGCGAGATGAAACGAGATGAGTGGATGGAATACATGTGTAAAATAAGGTGGTGGTGACGACGCGTGGAATACACGGAGATGGATATGAGATTAGCGGATTGATGACGGGTGATCATGGTTAGTTGGGGACAGGGGATGTAATGTGACGTGTTTTCAAATCGTTGTTCCTGAACTTGTTGACACCATCTACTTGCTACACTTTGGAAACCTGGTTTAAACGAGGGGGGTTGAAATCCGGACAATACCAGGCTCAGTGTGTCTGATGCTCAACACATTTGTGTTAGTTCACCGAGCCACTCAGCCAACTCTACTACGCGTGTAAATATTTTTCATATAGACACTGGTAATTACAGTTTAAATGCCAAGTTTGCCCGAATGCTGTATACACACATTACCTTCAGTACGGTGACTATTCCAGACATGTTAAAGACACACCTTGTCTTCACACATTCTCCACAGCACTCCCCCTCTCTGTGAATGTACTCATAACCCTGCAGGTTTTGGAATACAGAAACAAGTGTCAGGGCTTGGAGATCACTCGTAGTTGTGAATTTTGTATCAACTGAATGGTTACATTATATGATAACGAGTTATGCAATCTGCTATGACTATATTGATCAGAAACATGGATATTGACAAACAATATCCAATCTTAAATGAGGTGCATTGCCAAATTAAATACGACATTTTTTTTGCAGTCACTGGCAACTGGGCTCTGACCATCAACTCGGTTTAATGACAGGCACCTGAAACACGGATTTGGAACCAAGGTTTCCAGCAGTGCCAGAGCTCATCAGTCTGACCTCTGAGTCACCCAGCCACCTCCCCACAACACAGTTTTTAACACGGTGTCCTTAAAGCGCTGCTGTGTGTTGTTACCAGTTGGCAATCTTCAGGATTGTTGTACTGGCACTGAACGGTTTGTGTCCTCTCAATTGGCTCTCCAGTAGTAGATTCACAACGTAGAGTGGTACAGTTATTTTGAGGGTCTTGCACAATCTCTCCCGGCTATATCAACACAAAAACATGTCACGATTAATAACAGTAACTACGCCCATGTTTTCTCACTTGAAAAATAACGAGACTTATGTATAAAATAACATGTTCTAGAAATTATGACCTTGGCATTTTAAATCAAAGTGACTGGTGATCAGGGTGAACAAAAGACTCCCATAAAGTGTTTAGTGCCATGTTTCATAAATAGCTAAGTGATTATTTGCCACGGAGAGTAATGTTCGTCGCATCACAGTCAAACAGATATTTTTACATCTCAAGAGCTGCAATTAATTAAAATGAAGTGAAAACCGAACTTAATGTCGTGCTCTTTTTGTGCAGCCGTTGGTTACTGGGCTGAAAACTTCAACTCGATTACTCAGAACCTGGTTTAATCACAGGCGGCTGCATGGATTCATATCCAGGCTTTCAGACAGTGGTGGCTCAGTGTCTCGTACACTCACCGTTATATTTACCCAATGAGCCACACAGCCATCTCTACTTTGTGCATATATGTACTTCATATAGACACTGGGAATTAAAGTTTAAATATCAAATCTGTCCCAAGTGCCTAGAAGACACATTACCTCCAGCATGGTGACTGCTCCAGACATGTTAAAGACACACTTTGTCTTCTCACACACTCCACAGCACACCCCCTCTCTGTGGATGAACTCATAACCCTGCAGGATTTGGGAGAGAGAAACAAGTGTCAAGGCATGGATATCACTAGTAGTGATTATTTTTGTATAAATGGAATGGTTACATTATAATATGAGAACGAATTGTGCAACCTGCTATGATATATTGATCAGAGACATAGATATTGACAAACAAAATACTACAAAAGCTTAAATGAGGTGCATTGTCAAATTCAATGCGATGGTTTTATTTTGCAGTCACTGGGCGACTGGGCTCAGACCATCAACTCGGTTTAATGACAGGCATCTGAAACACGGATTTGGAACCCAGGTTTCACCAGTGCCAGAGCTCATCACTCTGACCTCTGAGTCACCCAGCCACCTCCCCACAACACAGTTTTTAACACGGTGTCCTTGAAGTGCTGCTGTGTGTTGTTACCAGTTGGCAATCTTCAGGATTCTTGTACTGGCACCGATCACTTTGTGTCCTCTCAATTGGCCCTCTAATGCTAGCGTCACAATATAGAGTCGTGCAGTTGTTTCGAGGGTCTTGCACAGTCTTTCCAGGCTGCATAAACACAACACATGTGAAGATCAATAACAGTAACTACGCCCATGTTTTCTCACTTGAAAAATAACAAGACTTGTGTAAAAAACATGTTCAAGAAATTATTTTAAGTTATTTATTCTTGGCATTTTCAATTAGGGCAGCCGGTGAACAGGGGGAACAAAAGACTCCCATAAAGTGTTTAGTGCCACGTTTCATGAATATCTAAGTGGTTATTTACCACTGAGTGTAATGTTCATCGCATGACAGTCAAACAGATATTTGTACATCTCAGAGCCGTGATTAATCCAAATAAAGTGAAAACCCGAATTTAATGTCGTGGTCTTTTTGTGCAGCTGTTGGTTACTGGGCTGAAAACATTAAGTCTATAATTCTGGTTTAATCAAAGGTGGCTACCTGAATTCAAATCCAGCCTTTCAGTTGGTGGTGGCTCAGTGTCTCGTACACTCACACAGTTATATTTACCCAATGAGCCACACAGCCATCTCTACTTTGTGCATATACAATAGACTCGGTTATCTGCGTGCGGTTTATCCGATTGGCGGATTGGCTGCGCACCTGAAATTGTGAAGTGAATTAATAACTCGTGGATTTTCCCTTCAGCCGAAATAATTATCTAAAAATAGTTATACACATTATTCTTGGAAATGTGTATTACAAGTAACGTGTTTAAATCGAACAAATATGTGCTCTGGTTAATCAGAAATCCATGTGATCACCTCTCCAGTACAGTAGTTGCATATCTTTACAACAGTGGCAGAGTTTGATTGATTTTGATTGGTGTGGCTCTGGGACCCACTTAGTGGGCGGAGTCTTTTGCGCGGGAGCAGGAATGTTTTTCATTGAGCACGTGCAGAGATCGGTCGATCGTATATTCATTTTTTTGGCATGGAAATCCGCGGGAAAGTTTTATTTTTGGATTATCCTTGATTTTTTATTATCCTAGGCTGTCATCCCCGTCATTAGCGTGCATAATCGTCAGTCTATTGTATATATACCTCATATATACACTGGGAATAACAGTATAAATACCAAGTCTGCACCAAGTGTTGTGAAAACACATTACCTCCAGTACGGTGACTGTTCCAGACATGTTAAAGACACACCTTCTCTTCTCACATACTCCACAGCACTCCCCCTCTCTGTGGATAAACTCATAACCCTGCAGGATTTGGAACACAGAAACAAGTGTCAGGGCTTGGAGATCACTCGTAGTTATGAATTTTGTATCAACTGAATGGTAATATTATATGATAACGAGTTATGTAACCTGCTATGATATATTGCTCAGAAACATGGATATTGACAAAGAAAATACAACAAACGCTTAATTGAGGTGCATTGCCAAATTAAATACGACATTTTTTTTGCAGTCACTGGCGACTGGGCTCTGACCATCAACTCGGTTTAATGACAGGCACCTGAAACACGGATTTGGAACCCAGGTTTCACCAGTGCCAGAGCTCATCGCTCTGACCTCTGAGTCACCCAGCCACCTCCCCACAACACAGTTTTTAACACGGTGTCCTTAAAGCGCTGCTGTGTGTTGTTACCGGTTGGCAATCTTCAGGATTGTTGTACTGGCACTGAACACTTTGCGTCCTCTCAATTGGCTCTCCAGTAGTAGTTTCACAATGTAGAGTGGTGCAGTTATTTTGAGGGTCTTGCACAACTTTTCCGGGCTATATCAACACAAAAACATGTCACGATTAACAACAGTAACTACGCCCATGTTTTCTCATTTGAAAACTAACAAGACGTATAAAAAAAATATGTTCTAGAAATGATCGTGGAATTTTCAATGAATGCAAGCAGTGAACAGGGTGAACTAAAGACTCCCAGTGTTACGTGCCACGTTTCATGAATACCTAAATCAGGGGTCCTCAAACTACGGCCCGCGGGCCACATGCGGCCCGCCGAGGACATTTATCCGGCCCGCCAGGTGTTTTTGCCGCCGCTGCCTGTCTGTTACTTTTTTCTACATGAGAAGGACGGTCATTGGTGGAAGAGGGAGAGGGGGCGGCCGCCGCCGATTGGCTGGCCGGCTGAAGCGCTGGATCATGGGAATTGTAGTCCGGCCGCAATCAAGCTTCAGGCGATAGGAGGAACTGAACTGCGCAGCCGGACTACTACTCCCACCTCCCAGGACTCAGAGGAAGCCAGGGCATGTGGGAGGGGCCGGCTGCGCTGTGAACAAAACTGCAGGTGTAATTAACTTTTTAATGGCACCCGCACCAGTGTGAGCCTGGGGTAAAAGCGGAGTTCCTCAAATCAGACTGCATTGATGGGCAGTGCAGTCTGTATGTCTCTGTGTGGGCAAAGTTATTGCTGGTATATTGTTTTTATAGCGCTGTATATATATTGGTATTTTACTAATAGCAATTTTGACTCCCTAGGAAACAATGATGTCAAGAAAGAGAAAAATTGACTCGGAGTGTAGGATATTCAAAGAACAGTGGACTTATGATTACCTTTTCATGCAGTACAAGGAAAGAGCTGTGTGTCTGATATGCCAGAATATAGTGTCTGTGTTCAAAGAATACAATTTACGTCCACACTATGAAACTCAACATTAAGATAAATATGATTGTTTGGTCGGAGAAGTGAGAAAAGATAAACTAATAAAACTGAAAAATACATTAACAACTCCGCAAAATACTTTTGTGAAGCAGAAGCAGCTTAATATTTCATCACTGCGAGCAAGTTTTCAAGTTGCCAAGCTAATAACGTGCACTGGCAGACCATTCGTGGAGGGAGAATTTGTTAAAGAATGCCTTCTTTCTGTTGCCAAAGAGATGTGTCCAGAGAAGGCCGATTTATTTAGTACAGTGAGTCTTTCAGGACCTACAATTACACGGAGAATTGAAGAAATGGGAGACAATTTGCATCAGCATTTGCAAAACTCCACAAAAATGTTTTCCTATTTTTCCTTGGCACTCGACGAAATCAATGATGTTCGTGATTCTGCACAACTTCTAATTTTTATTCGTGGGACGAATGACTATTTCAAAGTCACAGAAGAGCTTGCTGCACTGCAAAGCATCAAAAGAACAACTACAGGAGAGGATATCTATGAAAAGATTTGCCAAACTGTGAATGGTTTGGAGCTGAACTGGGCTAAACTAGCCAGTGTGACAACTGATGGTGCTCCTAGCATGGTGGGGTCTAAGAAAGGAGTAATTGCTCGCATTAACCAAGAGATGGACAAACATAACCATTCTCATCCAATAGCCATACACTGCCTCATCCACCAACAAGCGCTGTGTAGTAAATCACTGGAGTAGGACTCTGTTATGAAAATTGTGGTATCTTGTGTTAACTTCATTAGAGCTACGTAGAAGGGAAGTAGTCCTGCATAATGCACGGGCATATGTAGTACTAATCACATTCCTGCATTTCCCATAAATATGCTAAATTCCTCTTGATATGCAAATTATTTTGTCAAGGCGCCCTTTCCCCCCCTTCCAACCCAGCTTATATATATGCTCCAAGCTCGTGTGCTGTTTCATTCAGACGCTGTCGTCTCGACAGACCTGGTTTTCACCTGAGGACGGCTGCTTGCGTTGTGGCCGAAACGTCGTGAGAATTATTTTATTATGTTTTATTTTTATTATTTTATTACTTCCCTTCTACGTGACTTTACCGAAAGAACCAAGAAGATGAATCCCTGCAGTCACGAAAGCTTTAAATCGAAATTCATTAGAGCTCATGGACTAAACCAGACAATTTCAGGAATTTCTGTCTGAGCTAAATGTTGACTATGAAGATGTTCTGTACCACACAGAAGTCCGTTGGCTGAGTCGAGGGAGAGTTTTGAAACGTTTCTATGACTTACTTCCACAGATTACAGCTTTTCTGCTTTCAAAAAACAAAGAAGTACCAGAGCTCAATGATGCAGAATGGAAATGGCACTTTGCCTTTCTGACAGATGTAACAGAGCTACTCAACAGTTTCATTGTGCAACTTCAAGGAAAGGGAAAGCTCATCTGTGATATGCAATCACATGTCAAAGCATTTGAAGTAAAATTAGGCCTCCTCATCAAACAAGTGAAGGAGGAAAACTTCTGCCATCTCCCCACAACTCAAAATCTGTTAGCGGAAA
This sequence comes from Lampetra planeri, assembly GCF_965212315.1. Lineage (NCBI taxonomy): Eukaryota > Metazoa > Chordata > Hyperoartia > Petromyzontiformes > Petromyzontidae > Lampetra > Lampetra planeri. The sequence continues at coordinate 1,205,037 of NC_136170.1, forward strand.
AACCATTGGTTGCATTCCCAAACAAAACATGTGTGGATTCACTGTAAAAAATGCGAAAGGAGTTCCAATTTAGATTTAAAGAGCTTCATCTCCATGAACAGGACATACAGCTTTTCTGTAACCCATTTTCTATTGACATTGAAAATGTGGATACAATTTACCATATGGAACTGGCTGAACTGCAGAATTGTGACTCTCTGAAAGACGCATTCAAGTCAAGCAGCCTTCATAATTTCTATGCATCTCTCCCCTCTGAGACATATCCTCATCTCAGGAACCATGCACTCAAAATGGCAACCATCTTTGGCAGCACTTATGTCTGTGAACAGACTTTTTCCAGAATGAAACATTTGAAATCTCCAACCAGATCTAGACAAACGGATGCACACTTGCATCACTTGTTACGACTAGCAGTAACAAATATGGAACCGGACATTGACCATCTCATTAGCCAAAAGCAGGCTCATAGTTCCCATTGAAATACTGGCAAGTTTGTTGATTTAACTTTACTTGTTCTTCATTTTAAATATTGTATTTGTTTCCGTTTTGTTTCTTCACTTCAAAATAAGATATATGCAGTGTGCATAGGAATTTGTTCAAAGTTCTTTTTAACTATAGTCCGGCCCTCCAATGGTCTGCGGGACAGTGAACTGGCCCCCTGTTTAAAAAGTTTGAGGACCCCTGACCTAAATGATCATTTGCCACTGAGAGAAATTTCGATTTAAAGCTTTCGTGACTGCAGGAATTCATATTCTTGGATCTTTCGGTAAAGTCACGTAGAAGGGAAATAATAATAAAATAATAAAAATAAAACATCATTAAATTCTCACGACGTTTCGGCCACAACACAAACCGTCCTCAACTGAGAGTAATGTTTATCGCAATACAGTTAAACAGATATTTTTACACCTCAAGAGCTGCAATTAATTCAAATTAAGTGAAAACCGAATTTAACGTCGTGCTCTTTTTGTGCAGCCGTTCGTTACTGGGCTGAAAACATCAACTCGAAAACGCAGAACTTGGTTTACCCAATGAGCCACACAGCCACCTCTACTATGTGCATATAAATACTGCATATAGACACTGGAAATAACAGTTTAAATACCAAGTCCGCACCAAGTGCTGTGTACACACAATACCTCCAGTACGTCGACTGTTCCAGACATGTTAAAGACACACTTTGTCTTTACACAATCTCCACAGCACTCCCCCTCTCTGTGGATGAACTCATAAGCCTGCAGGATTTGAGACAGAGAATCAAGTGTCAGGGCTTGGAGGTGACTTTTTTTTATCAAATGAATGGTTACATTCTGATATGATAACCAATTATGAAACCTGATATGATATATTGATCAGAAACATGGATATTGACAAACAAAATACAACAAAAGCTTAAATGAGGTGCATTGCTAAATTCTACGTGATGTTTTTTTTTAGCAGTCACTGGTGACTTGGCTCAGACCATCAACTCGGTTGAATGACAGGCACCTGAAACCTGGATTTGAACCCGTGTTTCACCAGTGCCAGAGCTCATCACTCTGACCTCTGAGTCACCCAGTCACCTCCCCACAACACACTTCCTAACACGGTGTCCTTGAAGTGCTGCTGTGTGTTGTTACCGGTTGGCAATCTTCAGGATTGTTGTACTGGCACTGAACGGTTTGTGTCCTCTCAATTGGCTCTCTAATGGTAGATTCACAATGCAAAGTCGTGCAGTTGTTTTGAGGGTCTTGCACAGTCTTTCCAGGCTGCATAAACACAAAACATATGAAGATCAATAACAGTAACTACGCCCATGTTTTCTCACTTAAAAAATAACAAGACTTATGTAAAAAAAGACATGTTCGAGAAATTATGATCTTACCATTTTAAATCAAAGCGACTGGTGAACAGGGTGAACAAAAGACTCCCATAAAGTGTTTAGTGCCATGTTTCATAAATACCTAAGTGATTATTTGCCACGGAGAGTAAATGTTCGTCGCATCACAGTCAGATATTTTTACATCTCAAGAGCTGCAATTAACTAAAATGAAGTGAAAACCGAATATAATGTTGTGCTCTTTTTGTGCAGCCGTTGGTTACTGGGCTGAAAACTTCAACTCGATTACTCAGAACCTGGTTTAATCACAGGCGGCTGCATGGATTCATATCCAGGCTTTCAGACGGTGGTGGCTCAGTGTCTCGTACACTCACCGTTATATTTACCCAATGAGCCACACAGCCATCTCTACTTTGTGCATATATACTTCATATAGACACTGGGAATTAAAGTTTAATTATCAAATCTGTCCCAAGTGCTTTGAAGACACATTACCTCCAGCATGGTGACGTCTCCAGACATGTTAAAGACACACTTTGTCTTCTCACACACTCCACAGCACTCCCCCTCTCTGCGGATGAACTCATAACCCTGCAGAATTTGGGAGAGAGAAACAAGTGTCAAGGCATGGATATCACTAGTAGTGATTATTTTTGCATAAACGGAATGGTTACATTCTAATATGAGAACGAATTGTGCAACCTGCTATGATATATTGATCAGAAACATAGATATTGACAAACAAAATACTACAAAAGCTTAAATGAGGTGCATTGTCAAATTCAATGCGATGGTTTTATATTGCAGTCACTGGGCGACTGGGCTCAGACCATCAACTCGGTTTAATGACAGGCACCTGAAACACGGATTTGGAACCCGGGTTTCACCAGTGCCAGAGCTCATCACTCTGACCTCTGAGACACCTGGCCACCTCCCCACAACACACTTCCTAACACGGTGTCCTTGAAGTGCTGCTGTGTGTTGTTACCGGTTGGCAATCTTCAGGATTGTTGTACTGGCACTGAACGGTTTGTGTCCTCTCAATTGGCCCTCCAATGGTAGATTCACAATGCAAAGTCATGCAGTTGTTTCGAGGGTCTTGCACAGTCTTTCCAGGCTGCATAAACACAAAACATGTGAAGATCAATAACAGTAACTACGCCCATGTTTTCTCACTTGAAAAATAATAAGACTTATGTAAAAAAAGACATCTTCTAGAAATTATGATCTTGGCATTTTCAATTAGGGCAACCGGTGAACAGGGTGAACAAAAGACTCCCATAAAGTGTTTAGTGCCTTATTTGCCACGGAGAGTAATGCTCGTCGCATCAGTCAGATATTTTTACCTCTCAAGAGCTGCAATTAATTAAAATGAAGTGAAAACCGAATATAATGTTGTGCTCTTTTTGTGCAGCCGTTGGTTACTGGGCTGAACTTCAACTCGATTACTCAGAACCTGGTTTAATCACAGGCGGCTTCATGGATTCATATCCAGGCTTTCAGATGGTGGTGGCTCAGTGTCTCGTACACTCACCGTTATATTTACCCAATGAGCCACACAGCCATCTCTACTTTGTGCATATATATACTTCATATAGACACTGGGAATTAACGTTAGATATCAAATCTGTTCCAAGTGCTTTGAAGACACATTACCTGCAGCATGGTGACTGCTCCAGACATGTTAAAGACACACTTTGTCTTATCACACACTCCACAGCACTCCCCCTCTCTGTGGATGAACTCATAACCCTGCAGGATTTGGGAGAGAGAAACAAGTGTCAAGGCATGGATATCACTCGTAGTGATTATTTTTGTATAAATGGAATGGTTACATTATGATATGAGAACGAATTGTGCAACCTGCTATGATATATTGATCACAAACATAGATATTGACAAACAAAATACTACAAAAGCTTAAATGAGGTGCATTGCCAAATTCAATGCGATCGTTTAATTTTGCAGTCACTGGGCGACTGGGCTCAGACCATCAACTCGGTTTAATGACAGGCACCTGAAACCCGGATTTGAACCCAGGTTTACAGCAGTGCCCGGTCATTTGCTCTGACCTCTGAGTTACCCAGCCACCTCCCCACAACACACTTCTTAACACGGTGTCCTTAAAATGCTGCTGTGTGTTGTTACCGGTGGGCAATCTTCAGGATTCTTGTACTGGCACCAACCGGTTTGTATCCTCTCAATTGGCCCTCCAATGCTAGAGTCACAATGCAGAGTCGTGCAGTTGTTTTGAGGGTCTTGCACAGTCTCTCCAGGCTACATCAACACAAATCACGTCATGATTAACAACTTTAACTATGACCATGCTTGCTCACTTGGAAAATAACAAACCAAGTAAAACAATATTGTAGAACTGCAGATTGTGGCATTTTCCACCATCTTTATGAACAGAATACTTCAACTCGGTATGTAGCACTCCGTTACATACACACATACATGATATAACGTGGGTTACCGATCAGTAATTAGTAAACGTGTTGACTTCATTACTCTTCATAATTTGGTTTAATCAAAGATAGTCGAAATCTGAATTCCATCCCAGCTGAAAATTGTGCAAAGAAGCATACAGAAATGCGTGCTTGGAATGATCCTGACAGACAGAAAGGGTCAGAGAACCCACGGTTATATTACGTCACTCAGCCACCTCTAACGAGCGTGTGTGTGTATACATGGCATTTAGGCACTGCTATTACACGGTCAGTATCGAGTCTGCACTAAGTGTCGTATGGACACTTTACCTGTAGCAAGATTACTCTTCCAGACATGTTAAAGGTACAGTTTGTCTTCCTGCACTCGCAGCACGCCCCCTGTTGGTCCACGTACTCATATCCCTGCATGATTTGAGACAGAAACAATGAAAGGCATAAAGATTACTCCTCGTGGCGAATTCTGTTTAATTGGGGTTGTTACCTTCTATAACATGTTTCTTACAAACATGGATATTGAAAAATAAAATTAACTTTCGATTTAAAGCTTTTGTGACTGCAGGGATTCATCTTCTTGGTTCTTTCGGTAAAGTCACAAAGAAGGGAAATAATACAATAATAAAAATAAAACATAATAAAATCCAATTCTCACGACGTTTCGGCCACAACACAAGCAGCCGTCCTCAGGTGAAGAACAGCGCTGTCGGAAAGACAGCGTCCCAATGAACACGGTCAAGCTTGGCAGCGTATATTTAAGCTGGGTTAGAGGAGGAGAGCGCCTTGACAAAGGAGTTTACATATCAACAGAGAATTTAGCATATTAATGGGAAATGCAGATATGGGATTAGTCACTACTTGTGGAATGTGTAGGTGGTGGGGGGGTCTCAAAGTCATATTATGCTAGTGTATTATGTAGGATTAACAGTAATAAAGGGAGGAAGTAGGATTAGCAGTAATAAAGGGAGGGAAATTTTTATAGTAAGGAGCTGCAGCAGCCAAACCACCACGTAAAAAACTAAAATATAACCTACATCAATATCATCAATATACTCAATATACTCTCCAATAAGCTGAGCTACTAACAGTAAGTCAGGCTACAACAGGGTTGGTCCTTCATTAGGATATTTGGCTAAATCTTTACTCTATTTTATTCCAGTGTGGAGAAAATCCAGGAGGGTGCATGCAGACAGAGTGAAACAGGTGTGCGGTCGACCTCACCGTTTGACAAGTCTGATTACAGATTATCTTCTCGCACGTGATCTTGTTAAACTTTGTTGCATCATCGATCTCATTCGTGCACTCACAAGTGGAGCAATCCATCGAAGGCACTTGGGCGCTGACCTATGGAGAAACCGCAGACAATATTTGTAAGGTAGCCAGAAACCGCCACCAACAATTTCCCAAACTTTGTGGTCTGCCCATGGAGGGGGGGAGGTACTTGATATGTTTAACCCCCGTTGTGTAATTTGTGGATCATTTTTCAACTTTGGCAAATTTGGACCACGATGTTGACACACAATAGCCTACTCTTGCAAAATATATCATGGCATCTACAGCCATTGACAGCGCACTTTTTTTTTCGTTGAAACACAGGTATTAATCAGACTATTTTTCTGTACAAATATCTCCCATATAGCCTGTTAGGGCAAGTGCTGTTGGCAAGGATATATTAAGGTCAGGCACGGCCAAAGACAAAGACACACACTGTCACACACAGGCAGATCGTCAATGAAGGCAGTGACAACTCTTACCGGGTATCTTATTCCATTGTAAAGGCACACCCGCACTGAAACAAGCAAATAAAACACACATTTCAACAATGAGATGCAGATTTCCTTAAGGAAGTTAAAACAAATCACACACTTGCATAGGCAGGATCAATATTGCTCCCCACTTGGCATACTGGCAGGGTTAGAGAAGACTTCAGCCCCCCACGGAAAACCCACCCTGTTATCTATGGCATCTCTCCACTGAATTTATTTCATGCTTATGTGAACAGAAGTATCTGCAGCACATTGTACAAAGATAAGTACACACAAAATACAAGCATGCACGCACAAGTACGCAAGCTTGTGTGTGTGCACGCATATATGTATCGTCATTTAATATTTATCCTGTGCCTTCATGCGGTACATCTCAAGGCGCCTTGCGGCAGGGGACCCCCAATGGCAGTTGTCCCTGCTTGGCACAAGGTGAATGCAGAACTGGCCTGCAAGTGTGTGTTGGTCTGCCATTAAGTGGCAATGTTGCTATTTGTCTTCCCAATGAAATAATTTCCAATTACAGTAATTTATCACATTTGGACCAAGACATTGGCACACATGGCCTAATATTTTTCGAATAGTCATGAGATCTTTAATGTCCACTGTAACGCAAACAGTTTGTATTTTTTATGAATACACCCGCAGTATTAATCAGAACAGCCGCGGGGCTCGAACCACAAAGCTCTGCAACAAGCAGTAAACGCGCTTCCGCTCGGCCACGTCACCACACACAAGCACGCATGCACTTACTGCACTCGGGGCAGCAGGCGTCGCTGGGGTTTCTGATCGCCCAGCCGGGCTCAGTGCAATTATTGTACCCCAAGGCCGTGCACGCACGTGGTTTGCAAACCACAGAGCGCGTCCCGGCATTACACTCGCAAACGTTGCAGTCGCTGTCCCACACTTCGTTTAGCTGTGGGAGGAGAGAGGTGGAAGGGGCAGCGTGAGTTGCGCCTGTCCCAACCAATTTAACAGTCGTCTTTGTGAGAGGAGGATTGCCCCTTTTTCATGGCAATATGGAATTTCCACTACAGGCTGAGGGCCACCAATAGAGTCTAATGTCACCACAACACTGAACTGACCACGGTGGTGTAGCTTCAACTTTTATTTGTCAATTACATTTTATGTCAAGTGATCTTTATATAACAGCTCGTGAGAACCCATTGAGACCAAAAGTCTCTTTTTCAAGGGAGATCTTTGCTAATAGAGAACAGCGGAGCATAAAAGTGCAACGCAGGACCAAAGCAACATAAACTAAATCATAAGGGAGATTAAATACAATTTAACATTTAAACACAGTTATACATAAGTGAGGTATCGCTCAAATACACTATTGTCAGAGTAGTGAATACAATGTTAGATTTCACAGACGCTTTGTCAATCCACTGATGAATTAAGGCCTCTCCAATTGGTATGAGTCATGGGGGTTCTTTACCCATCATCACACTGGTCAGTGCAGGTGGTTAAAATATCATGCCCTGAACCAGTTCTGATATCATTCGCCACTGATGTTAGCCGTGGGTTCGTAGCACGGTACATAGATGACTGTGCCACTGCTCCCAGTGAATCTAACAGATCTTTACAAACTGAAAAGAAAGGTTTTTCAATTTTAAATCAGCTGCAGTGTTGTTCCACGTGTAAGCAGTGTCACGACTGACGGAAGCTTTCCAAATTTGCTGTTTCTTTTTGGAACATGACACGATAATTTTGAAGTAGTCTTAATTCATGGGGGTTTGTTGGAGAGAATCAAAATAAGATAGTTCAGAGGCCACTCCTGGACAGGAACAAACAAGGAAAGCAAGGAAGAGAAGAATATGGGGGAGGCCTTTGCCTAGATATTATTGGTGGTGATTTGTAAAAGCCTTAAACACAAACTTAGGCCACTGCATGCTTCTCCTTATTGACAGCAGTAAGCAACCCATCAGAGAGATCACTGTGAAGGGCAGAGTAGATATCAGCAGAATAAAAGAATAAAAGAAACAAGATCTGGTTTAGATAGGACCTGGTGACCTAGCATTGCATTTTTTTTGCGTGTTACCGATTTCAAAATTAGATTGTATTCAGCACTCTTAAAAACCTCCAGATGAAATCAAGCATAGCCTAGGGTAAAAATTACATTAAAAAATGTTGCCCTGTTTCAATAGGAAATTTTGGAATGTTTTTGTTTTCAGCAAAGAGAAAGATTTCGCCTTTTTAGCCCCTTTTGAAAAGGTCAAATTTGACACCACTCACTCCCTCACTCAATTACTCTCGACTGGCAACTGTGTATACAAATATTCGATTCAGTGACACGTGTAGCATCGAGTGACCCAAGTTTTACCTTTTTACGTTCACCATTGGATCCAGCACAGCCTGAAACACAAATTCAGCAGTTGATTAAACATGTTTAAACAATTATCATGGCACTGCCATTTGCATCACCCTTATCACCATAATAATCATAATAACACACCAATTCCTCACATATATTAAGCATTAAAAACTGGAAATTCAGCGGCCTGCGTATGTCACGTTGAGGTAGAGGCACTGTCTACGTACCACAGTCTGATACGCATGAAGACTCCTTCATTGAGGGGTCTGTAGAGGTGAAGAGAAACTCTCCTTCTGGGCAGAAGCATCCCTCATATGTTCTGTTGCTGATGTTGATGTCTGGGATGTCTCTGCGAATAGTTCATTGAAAAATACAGTAGTTAGGAAACTACCCTATCTTCTATATGATACTACAAGTAGTAGTTCATACAGTATTGTCTGCATCATGGTCATGATGATAAGAGCAGAACACGTGGTCGCATTTGGTGAACTGGTGTCCTTGCGTGTCAGTCTTCTAGTGCTCTGTTAATAATCTAAAAGACATTTTTACTTGAAACGTGCACAGTTGTTGCTCACTCCACAAAGAGAGAGACAACAACTCGGAGGGACGAACCACAGACAAGTGGGAAGGCAGCCAAGCGGTGGGGCCGGCACCAACAATTTCCCAAGCTCTGCAGTCGCCTAAATATGAAGATTTTATTGAGTAATTATGTGATTCTTTACATGTCGGAGGAAACTGTAGCGCTCACAGAAAACACACGGTAGCGAGGGGGCCGACGCTCTATCCTATACAAATGGAACAGATGGGAGTTCCACATTATGCTGTCGCCTTCTCCGGGTGAGCCAGGCTATAAGCGCCTCAACGCCCACGGGAAGGATTACAGGCCACTTATATAGCCACAGCCCCGGGTTGCCCAGCTGACAAAATTGTGCTCTCTTGTTTTTTAACAGAAACTTTGAAAACACATTTAATTCATTAAAACATTTCATGAAAAATATATTTCAGCCCCCCCACCCCATAAGGAATATTTTCACCTGCCGTGATTAGGTAGGGGGCAGTTGCGTGGCTGAGCCCACAAACACGAGTGGCTCACAGAGTGATAGGAACCAGAGGCAGGGCCCTGACTCAGTTCCTTAAGTTTTTCTTGGGCCCAAGAAAACCGGTTGGTAGTAGCCATGAAAACAGCACACCATTTATGTAGAGACCCCATGAGACTGATGTGTCGATCTCCCTGTTTTCTTTTGACTTCATAGACAGACAAGAATACGGTACTTAAATCCCGATATCAATAAAATTCACACATTACAATTTTAATACATCTTACTTCAAATTGCAGCTTTTATCAAAGGTTGTACTGCACTGATGGTAAACTCTTCCTTCTGGACAAGTGATATCTGTAAACAAAAACATACAGAATATTACAGTACACTGTAACAACACACAATCGTGACGTACTAAAGATATGTAGATATTTATAGCTGATATAGCTTCACCACACCCATTATACTTCACCACACGAGTGAGTGCGAGTTGGTGAACTGTATTTACCACCCAGTATATGTTCTTCCTTCGGTGTGCAGAGGTAGCAAAGGATACTGCATTATTAACACGGCGAGCCGAGTTTGATTCCCAGCCATGGCGAGTGATGTCAGAACCAGTCCTACCCTCTCTTCACCAACCCTGACAAACTAGGGTGGTGAAGTACAGTCACATAATCCTTATGCATGACATCCATTTGTTGGATGGAGAATGGCTGGATCTTTTTACTTTTAAATGTACGGAAAAAAACACTTCACTGCAAGGGTACTTACTGCATATTCCATTTGTGTTTTCCCTCCATGGAATGCAGAAGCCAAATTTTTCACATTCCTTGGAGTAGGCCTTGATACTGGCACATGCAGCATTGCTCGTCTTTTGTGCGCACTTGTCAAAGACGCAAGAATCATAATAGATGTCCGGGGACAATATTTTGTTGCATTGGGCGAACAAACTGCACACGCAAAGGCATAAATCCATAAGTTTATCCTCGGGTAGGCTGCTGGGGTAAGTGTTGTGGTGAGTGCTGTCAGCAAGCACCTATTAAGGCACTTGAAATAAGAGTGAAGCAAGAACTATGTAGAACTATGGGCAGCATGGTCAGACTAATTATGGTGATGACTGTGACCCCTATGAAAGGTGAAACTGGTACACAGGTGCCGATGTACTATTTATGTATATTGTCAAAAACACTGAATAAACTAAATCAAGTGTACAGGCTGGCAACAAGAGTCAGAATATTTAATATACACAAAATATATATTTTACATTTTTGAGATGGAGATCTAAAACAAAACTGGAGGGATTGTGCACCTAGTATGTTGATGTCACGTGACATTCCAGGCATGATGGGAGGACCTATATTTTGGTCACACTCGTGCTTCTTGCTGTCTAGAAAGCACGCGTTGCATGTATCATTACTAAACCTGTTTTAGTAAAACTAAAAACTTGATCCTCATTTGGTGGAAAATACTCTCTTACATCCATAATACAGGTTTTTGGGTTAGATCGTGTAAATATATAAATGTGTCGTTAAACCCGTAATTACAACTTGCTGGCGAAACGTCGTACTCATAGTGTAAATGTTGTGGCTTTGCTCTCCAACACACCAGTGTGCTGTACTAGTAACGAGTTGGAATGTTGTTTACGAGATAAAACTTACTAATTGGCTGTGTCGGGTAGTGGCGGCTTTAACGACACATTTATATATTTACGCGATCTAACCCAAAAAAAACTGTATTATGGATGACATTAGTCGCGAAAGCCTACGTGTTAAAATGACTCTCTTACATTTAAAGCAATCAGGTTTCAGATGAAGACACTGTACCAAAACAGCTATTAGGAGAGTCTAAAACAATAACTATCCTTTTATCGATAAGAATAAAATATGTTCACGTGTTTCAAAATGCTGAATCATTGGACCATCATACTTTTCCCCCATATTGAAAGACTGTGACATCAGCAATTAAGCAGCAGGCTGGTTCGCAAATAAAGCTCAAACAAAGAACCCATTGCGTAAAATTGGAAAATGTGTCAGTCTTCTCCCTAATTTACAAAGGCGTTATCGAAGGCTCAGTACTTGTTTCATTTTTGTTTTCATTACGCAAAAAATTTTGCCACAGTTAATACATGAAAATTGTTTATGCCAATATGGCCTTATATATGCAAGGAGTTGACCTATATTATCATCATTATCACATTAATAATCATAATCTAATTTATCATCGTAGCAAATTGCCCCACCATTCATACGTAACTGGTAAAAACAGAGGGCTTGTGCCCCACCCACTCTGGATTATGTAACCGATCTCAATGGGTTCTGACCTGTTGTAGAGCACCCTCACAATGCATTATATATTACTGAAATCATAATCGTGTGTGCTTTGACTCAACAATTAAGACTATATATATGTACACACACCTGCTCTTGAGGATGTCGCAGGGCTGGGATGGGCAAGGTGTTGTTGTGATTGGTGTTTTTGTTGGTGGTGCGGGGTTTCGACACGTGGTCGTATTCCAGGCACCTGCCATGGCTGCACAGGAAACTGGGACACCGCTTGGCAAGCGACAATCGTTCGACGGGACGTTGCTGCACTTCCCTGAAACGTCAAACAACCCATTCGTGTCAGGAATCTTCAATTCACGTACAATTTAAAGTATTTAACAAACGGTTAACCCAAATGGTCTATTACCCCAAATTATAACAGATGTTGACATTTTTTTAAATCATATAATTGTAATATACGTAATATACTTCCTATTTAATGCCCTGAATCCAGCAGGCAATGAACGTTTATAAACTAAAAATATACTATTTTTTTTTTACCAGGAAAGGCCCACTGAGGTATAAGCTCTTTTCTCAGAAACAACCTGGCCGCAAATGACAGCTCAACGAAGTGGCTTATCATGTGAAAATGTATAGCAGTCAAATACTCTGCATATCTATATCCCTGCAATGAAGCCTTCTTCCTGAAGTGTCTTCCAAGAAATGGACATCGCTGCGTTGACCTCTTTAGCCGATGCAAAAATCTAGATTGAAATCTCATTTCTTTAGAACTGCTTTTTGTGTCTAGTTTGTTGTCCTTCCCCGCACCTCGGATAAACACAATTGAATATGAACGGTGCGAAAGAAGTTCAACATACATACAAGTGTCGGAGCATACGCAAATGAACTCCCTTCCCAGGGGTCCTACCTGGCAAAGCCCCCAAGCGAGCTCCCTTCATATCCCCAAGTCTCAACATTAACGGTCCATTTAATGCAGCTATGAAGCCTGTGGCCAACCACTCGGCCTCCTCCTCCATTCACAACTAGGTTCCTTCGATAACAAAATCTAGGGGAAGAAGCTTTAGGGCTCCTCCATTCACAAGGGGAACCCTGGTTGGCAGGGTCAACCAATGGAAAAGTGAGACGCATGCCCTAAAGCATCTTTCCCTAGATTTTGTTATGGAGGCCCCCCAATTAAGTTGATTAGTCCCCGTGCCCCGCTGCCCACATACGTTACCAAACACAACTAAGGTTACTCAGGCTACAATACAGACCAATCACACGTACACGCCAATGCAGTGTTATAAAGGCATTTGTTTCATGCTGTGTACACGTATTTTTTGTGCTACTCAGGAATTAGTTTTATGTTGTGTATCAGTGTTTTGTGTTCGTAAGGCACTTGTTTTCTGTTGTGTAGGAGTGTGTTTTGTTGCCGCAGTGTGCGCCGACAGTCCCCACACACATCCAAAAAATGGTCCTGCACGGTATCCTTTGCACAGCCTGCGCCCTCCCCCAGGGCCACGTGACCCCACCAGTTTGGAACCAACTACTTAAGCTCATGCTTCATTTTGGGAAGTGAATGGAGTTGCCTTACGCCTAGGACTTTTGAACAGTTAATGGCTATTGCGTTTCACTTTTTGGTCTGGTGAGTGTGAGTGTTTGGTCAATCTCTAAATCCAAGATGTATAATGTGCTACATTCAGCAAAAACCTGAAGTGCGGATGGCACTGAGAAAATGGTAACTAAATTAAACTAAACAGAAGAGAGAAAAAAATGTATTTAGTCTGGTTGTTGGAAAGGGGTGAGTGGAATCAGTGTTCATCAAAATGTGACTGAAATTGTTGAAAGGCAGGGCCAACAGGTGAAGGGTGGGTTTTATATATATAACTCTAATCCACCAAAGAATCAAATTGCACGATGAATCTGCTATGTATGAACTATGCACATTATGTGATGGTGGAAAAAACTTAGACAAAACATATATCACGAAGATAATATGAACGAGACAGTATAAATAAATATGAATACATCAAAATGGGACCCCAAACTATGAAAATGACTGCCTCCCTATCCTTATTATGCCAACTGATTTCTGTACAGCGTCCAGAGATGTGGTAGCATTTAAATGCTATATAAATTAACGAGGGTGTGGTTGACAGCACCACGCCCGCCCGCCTTTGTCTCCCCAGTGGCGATGTTCACACACCACACCAGTTACTCTTTTGAGGCTGAGTCGACCTAGGGGAGACCCAGGACTGGTTAAAATAATCGTCACCGGTGGTGGCCGTGAGTGGGTATCGAACTCGGGTCGCCGGGTTCGTAGCGCAGCGCGTTAACCACTACACTACAATGTTTTATGCTTCCACATGCGCGGGTCACATGACAAATTTGACGTCACAGCTCACTTGCCGTGCAAAAAATATATGCATTATTGAGCTCCCCCCCCCCCCAAAAAAGTGTATTTTTACAATTTTTGCATGGTGTACAGTCTGGAAGGTACCCACAAGGCAATTTTCCAGTTTGTTGCATGTCGGGAAGTACGCTAAACATTTTGAACAGACACACATATTCACAACTTTGCCTTTTATATATATAAAGATTGCATTGTATGCTAAGTGGAATGTGTTGTAGAAAGCACTCTTCGCGTTTGCAGCAACGTGAAATGGACACTCACCACATTGCCCCTCCGTCTTGTTCCCAAAGATTGCGTGTGACAGCACAATGACGAACAATTGGCCATCAAAGGTTATCCTAGAGTTAATCTTCTCGAAGTACACAGTCAAGGTGATTTGAGTGTAATCGATGGAGAAATCACCTTCACAAATGGTACAGGTTCGTCACGAAACAATCTGCATACATTTTTGTCTCAAATGCATTTTGCTGTCTATGGAAGAATACATTGTTGTAACATATATTAATGGTACTAATTATAATTAATTAGACTTCTTAGAGCAAGCCTGCTTGTTTAGGAAGGTTATCAGCAAGCGCAGTATTGGGTATACAATATTGGAAAATGCAGAACATTACTTTTCTTTCCAATCCACCTTGAAAGTCGATATAAGCATTCCAGATAAGATTTGGGTCATCGAGTAATTTCCCCTATAATTACGGTACTCCGTGAGTAAAACATTTTCAGTAGATACAGTGCACAATATTAGCCTATAACCAAATCACCTGGAATGAGCCCGACCCTATCAGACCTCAGAACCTATGAAGGATTGAGCCTGGATAGTGCTTGGATGGGCGACCACCATGCACCGGATCACTGCGATCTTGGGTCGGAGTACAGAAAATGCTCCAACTATCCAGCAGGCTGCGATTCAATTAATGGATTAATGAAAGTCTCATTTAGCCAGTTACCCAGATAGTTTGCAAAGAAGATCCGTTCTGTATCAGCACAGCGATTGTAATTGACTCCAAGATGATTTAGGTTGAAAAGTAACTTTAAAAAAATATGCGGTTCCGAGTGAAATTGCAAGCCTAAGGACGCGGCAGCGGTTGTTGAGGATTATATCATTACTCCCAATGGACCCAGCCAATCAGCTGACAGTGTGATTGCAGCTTGCACCGTGGGAATTGAGGAGCCATGGAGGCTGCTGCTGTAATATTGAACTCGAACAGTGTTGCCATCCCTAAATGATGTCCCAAATTTACGAGGTGTATTTGTCCAAACCTATCTTATTGAATCACAGTTATTTCAAGTCACAACTTATCAAACTAAGTCGTTCGGTATTCAGGCCTAAATACTTCCCCCAGCAGTCGTTCATATTCAAGGACAAGTTTATTTGTTTAATCAGATGGTAACTCGCATTTGCAAGAGTGACTTGGGTCACCATTCTAACAAAAAGAAAACACGTAAAATAAAGTACAGCATTGAATCAAATATAAATCAGAGCAACTCACCTGGAATTATGTAGGGAGTTTGTGTAATTATCCCATTCAATAATACCTGGAAAACAAAGCAATCCCAAACCATCATTTCCTGGAGGTCTAACTCACATATTTATTGTATAAATTGTCAATTTAAGTTTACCCCATACCTTTACGTTGGTTGTGTTGTTTGTCCGCTCCAGTCGAATTTCGTACTGCTCGTAGGAAATGATCAAGTTCTGGGGACACGAAACTCCATCTTTGGCCCCACAATCATACGTGTCGATAAGCACTTTGAAGTGAAAATTCCAGTCTATCCCAGAACCATTGATCTGCTGCACCAGAACATACTGGCACACCCCCTGGAAGTCATATTTATTGCCGCCAAACGTCAAAAAGTGAGGATCTCCCCATCCTTTACAAAAACCTGCATTAAGAGTGGGGGTAGGGTGGGAGGGAGGTGAAAGTGGACACACACACAGAAAATAGAGCATTATAATCAAGCAGCCCTACCTACATCCTGCTATACACAAAGATGCATTATTTATGTATTAACCCTCAGCATCCCACTACACGAAAAAGGACCCCCACACCCCCACCACTGTCTTCCACTCTTCACACTCTCTTACCACCTCCATCCTGCGTGCTCAAAATTGTCCGATCTCATCCCACCATGACATTTTTTGCCTTCCTCTGTTTCTTTTTCCCTCAATTGGCCATTTGTTTCATATCAGTCATTTGATAATCCAGTTCAGTGTCCTGCCCAGCTCAGTTTCAATGTTTTCACTTCATAAATTACAACTGTTATCCGATGGTTTAATGATCAAACCTTATATCTTCAATTGAGTCTAACCTGTTGGCAAACTTGTAACCTTGTTGTAGTTTAACTAGAGTCCAGGTGTATGTCCTGTAGATCTCAACTGGTAAAATAAAAGAACCCATTAGCTTAAAAAAACACTTGTCATTTTCCTTTCATAAAGCTTCTCAATGACCAACATTTGTGTCAAAATGAGGGGGCTACTAAAATGCCATTATTGGTGCCTAATGTGCTGGCTCTGATTGGCTGTTTGTGCACATGGCAGCCGAATAAAAGCAAGCCTACTCGAGGGTGATACATAATATGGTGGCTAGGAGCGCAGAGCATGCTGGGAACTGACACAAGTTGCCTTATACTGTTAATCGGATGCCAAAAGCCTTAGACTTTTGTGAACACTTCACAGAAGTAGTAGTGGGTTTTACACTAACTTTAATATCATACGTATGAAACTACCTGGAACACTGAACGGTCAAATATATGCCATATTTGGCTTTAGTCCTCTAAAACCTCTACTTTAATTGTCTCAAGAGTCGTAACGCTTATTTTTAGAAGCGTTCTGCATTTACATGTTTTAGTGGGAGGAACCTGGAGTACCCAGAGAAAATCCCCACGCATACAAGGGGATAACACTGAAAGCTCCGCACAGATGGATTCAATCCACAGACACTATCCAGAGAGTGGACAAAATCTATAGGTAGACTGCAACTAGTGCTGTGTTGTCATTTCCTGGCAGGTTGACTGCTCTCACAGCCATCATGCACACCTACAATAGAACAAGAGCATGTAGTAAAACAATAATTGGCAAAGCTCAGTGGGGTGTTGAAAAACCCAGCTTAAAATGTGAAGGCCATCTGAATGTGCTCTACAAACTCACATGGGCACTCGTATTCTTCACAGCATCCTTTCTTGACAAGTTGTGGTAGAGCCTTGTTTTCACATACTGGCTTGACTGGGGTTTTGCACTGTTAGAAAATACAAGATGACATGCCAAAGTAAGAACAATATGTACATACAATTACATGCATTTACGTTTACAAAACATCGAAATGCAACCGCATCTTAATGGTATAATGGACAGCGCAATACACTATAAACATGTGGAATTTGCCACGGCTAACACTAGTGGCAAATCATATCTGAAATGGTTTTGTAAACGGTTATGCGAGTGAAATGAAAATACGATATTTAAAAAACATGCTACTTGGTAGTGGCTGGGTAGCTCAAGGGTTATAACCAATGAGATGGCACCCCTGAAATTCTGGGCCAGAATCCTGTTTTCAGCCATAAGTGATTTAACTGAATTCTAAAGTAAAAGCGGGTTGACAGTCTCAGCCCAGTCACCAAATTGCTGCTCAAAAAACCATCACATTACATGTTTTTTTATTCAGTTAATTTGCCCTTAACTCTCCCCCAGTCGGTGAATTAACAAACAACACCTTGGGTTTACTTCCATATGGCAGCGCACACATGGAATGCAGAGCCCCTTGTTTGGATAAGAGTTCACTTGAAGGGATCTCATTCAATTGCAGAATATTTTTTTTAATGGGACTGAAAACTTTATTTCATATTTATATATCTGGAAACACACGAGATAGAGTGACATATACATTTAATGGAGTCTGTGGATGAAGGAAGACTATAATCAGGGGCACGACCTATTTCAATGACGGGGCTATGCAAGATACGAATACGGATGTTTTTAACCCATATACAATAATATGTAGGCTATAACTATATATAAATTCAGTTGCACCGTGAATTATGTTTAGAAGAAGGCAGTTTCACAGTATCGCTAAATAAATAAAAGATGTAAGGGTACAATAAAATAAGTTATTATGCGTCTTGCTTTCATGCTGGCCCATCGGTCTAGGATTTCCTTAAAGGGGGTGGGTCGCACAACTTTATCATCGATTAATCATAGCCAGATGAGTTAAGTGGGCTTGGTCCATGGTAGAGTGCAGGTAACTTTTAATGCATTAAAAACATATTCTTAACATTTTTTCTTATCTATTGATTCGAGACTCCCTTGTGGTCAACTGGGACCCTATGCATCGCATACGCTGCATACCCCCCATAGTTGCGCCCCTATCATATAACCATGAGACAAAATTTGCTTACCCATGGGATCTAAGAATGAAATGCGCCTTAGAAACGTAAATTATGGATTGATTACATTAACAACTGTTAATACATTTCTAAAAACAATTTAGAATACCTCTTATCTGAATAGCCAAAAACGTTTAACTGTTAAAATAGCGGTGATAGTATCTGTTCAGAATAAAAACATGATTTGGTTCAGTACTTACTGGAGGGCAGGTGGGAGTTTGTGGAGACGTGTTGATTGTAGATTTCGATGGCGTTGTGCTTGACGATTTTGTTGGCGTTTTTGTTGAAACGGATGTTACTGTTGTGGTTGGCAGTGTCACGGTTGTTGTCACAGTTGTTGGTTTGTAAGTTATTGAAGTGGTTGCTGAAGATTTGCTTGAAGGCTGGAATGTTACAGTTGTTGATGGAGATTCAGTCGATTGTATGGTTGTTGATGACACTGTGAGGGGCGTAGTGGTTATCGGATTACAGCATACTCGAATGTGGTAGTCTTTGCACAATGGGGCATTATCCTTATTGAGGCAGAGAAGTCCAGTGGAGACATCACAAGTGACATTTTGCACAAAATTTGGGAAGGTTAAATCTGGAGAACCCACCACTTGGCACGCGATATCCACAGGATAGCTCATAGGGCATATGTCGGTACCACTCTCCCTGATGTGTGCAAATGTCTCATCATCACCTTCATTTTTTAAGTTGGGGATATCAGAATTGAACCATTCGGACCACACACATGGTATAGGTGACTCGGTGGTTATTGAAGCGGTTGATGGAGGTGCTGTTGTGGGTGGGGGTGTAGTTGTTGATTCGGTGGTAATTGAGGTGGTAGATGGAGGTCTTGTTGTGGGTGGGGGTGTAGTTGTTGATTCGGTGGTTATTGAGGTGGTAGATGGAGGTGCTGTTGTGGGTGGGGGTGTAGTTGTTGATTCGGTTATTGAGGTGGTTGATGGAGGTGCTGTTGTGGGTGGGGGTGTAGTTGTTAATTCGTTTATTGAGGTGGTTGATGGAGGTGTTGTTGTGGGTGGGGGTGTAGTTGTTGATTCGATTATTGAGTTGGTAGATGGAGGTGTTGTTGTGGGTGGGAGTGTAGTTGTTGATTCGGTTATTGAGGTGGTTGATGGAGGTGCTGTTGTGGGTGGGGGTGTAGTTGTTGATTCGGTTATTGAGGTGGTTGATAGAGGTGTTGTTGTGGGTGGGGGTGTAGTTGTTGATTCGGTTATTGAGGTGGTTGATGGAGGTGCTGTTGTGGGTGGGGGTGTAGTTGTTGATTCGGTTATTGAGGTGGTTGATGGAGGTGCTGTTGATGGAGGTGCTGTTGTGGGTGGGGGTGTAGTTGATTCGATTATTGAGTTGGTAGATGGAGGTGTTGTTGTGGGTGGAGGCGTAGTTGTTGATTCGGTGGTTATTGAGGTGGTAGATGGAGGTCCTGTTGTGGGTGGAGGTGTAGTTGTTGATTCGGTTATTGAGGTGGTAGATGGAGGTGCTGTTGTGCGTGGGGGTGTAGTTCTTGATTCGGTGGTTATTGAGGTGTTAGATGGAGGTGTTGTTGTGGGTGGTGGTGTAGTTGTTGATTCGGTTATTGAGGTGGTAGATGGAGGTGCTGTTGTGGGTGGGGGTGTAGTTGTTGATTTGGTGGTTATTGAGGTGGTTGATGGAGGTGCTGTTGTGGGTGGGGGTGTAGTTGTTGATTCGGTGGTTATTGAGGTGGTAGATGGAGGTGCTGTTGTGGGTGGGGGTGTAGTTGTTGATTTGGTTATTGAGGTGGTAGATGGAGGTGCTGTTGTGGGTGGGGGTGTAGTTGTTGATTCGGTTATTGAGGTGGTTGATGGAGGTGCTGTTGTGGGTGGGGGTGTAGTTGATTCGGTTATTGAGGTGGTTGATGGAGGTGCTGTTGTGGGTGGGGGTATAGTTGTTGATTCGGTTATTGTGGTTGATGGAGGTGTTGTTGTGGGTGGGGGTGTAGTTGTTGATTCGATTATTGAGTTGGTAGATGGAGGTGTTGTTGTGGGTGGGGGTGCAGTTGTTGATTCGGTGGTTGAGGTGGTTGATGAAGGTGCTGTTGTGGGTGAGGGTGTAGTTGGTCGACAGCACACTCGGATTTCATAGTTTTTACATCCTCCACTGTACGGATCCTGCAATTCTTCCAAGCACAGGAGCCCTTCGTTGACATCACACGTGATGCCAGTCCCCGTGTCTGACAAATTCGCTTCTTCATAACCTATGGCCCGACAATCTATTAACATGGGAACACCGGTCCCACAGATGGCATGTCCTGTCTTCTCCTGGTAGTGAGCATACGTCTCATTGTCATTCGATGGAGTATTATCATTGGGGTAGTCAATACTGCCCCATGATGCCCACATGCATCCAATTGTTGTTGATTCGGTGGTAATTGAGGTGCTAGATGGAGGTGCTGTTGTGGTTGGGGGTGTAGTTGTTGATTCTGTGGTTATTGAGGTGGTAGACGGAGGTGCTGTTGTGGGTGGGGGTGTAGTTGTTGATTCGGTGATTATTGAGGTGGTAGATGGAGGTGTTGTTGTGGGTGGTGGCGTAGTTGTTGATTCGGTGATTATTGAGGTGGTTGATGGAGGTGCTGTTGTGGGTGGGGGTGTAGTTGTTGATTCGGTTATTGAGGTGATTGATGGAGGTGTTGTTGTGGGTTGGGGTGTAGTTGTTGATTCGGTGATTATTGAGGTGGTTGATGGAGGTGCTGTTGTGGGTGGGGGTGTAGTTGTTGATTCGGTTATTGAGGTCGTTGATGGAGGTGCTGTTGTGGGTGGGGGTGTAGTTGTTGATTCGGTTATTGAGGTGGTTGATGGAGGTGCTGTTGTGGGTGGTGGTGTAGTTGTTGATTCGGTTATTGAGGTGGTAGATGGAGGTGCTGTTGTGGGTGGGGGTGTAGTTATTGATTCGGTGGTTATTGAGGTGGTTGATGGAGGTGTTGTTGTGGGTGGTGTCGTAGTTGGTAGACAGCACACTCGGATCTCATAGTTTTTACATCCTCCACTGTACGGATCCTGCAATTCATCTAAGCACAGGAGCCCTTCGTTGACATCACACGTGATACCAGTCCCCGTGTCTGACAAATTCGCTTCTTCATAACCTATTGCCCGACAATCTATGCGGGTGGGAACACCAATCTCACAGATGGCATGTCCTGTCTTCTCCTGGTAGTGAGCATACGTCTCATTGTCATTGGATGGAGTATTATCATTGGGGTAGTCAATGCTGTGCCATGATGCCCACATGCATTCAATTGTTGTTGATTCGGTGGTAATTGAGGTGCTAGATGGAGGTGCTGTTGTGGTTGGGGGTGTAGTTGTTGATTCTGTGGTTATTGAGGTGGTAAATGGAGGTGTTGTTGTGGGTGGGGGTGTTGATTCGGTGATTACTGAGGTGGTAGACAGAGGTGCTGTTGTGGGTGGGGGTGTAGTTGTTGATTCGGTGATCATTGAGGTGGTAGATGGAGGTGATGTTGTGGGTGGTGGCGTAGTTGTTGATTCGATTAATGAAGCGGTTGATGGAGGTGCTGTTGTGGGTGGTGGCGTAGTTGTTGATTCGGTTATTATTGAGGTGGTTGATGGAGGTGTTGTTGTGGGTGGTGGTGTAGTTGTTGATTCGGTGATTATCGAGGTGGTTGATGGAGGTGTTGTTGTGGGTGAGGGTGTAGTTGTTGATTCGGTTATTGAGGTGGTAGATGGAGGTGCTGTTGTGGGTGGGGGTGTAGTTGTTGATTCGGTTATTGAGGTGGTTGATGGAGGTGCTGTTGTGGGTGGGGGTGTAGTTGTTGATTCTGTTATTGAGGTGGTTGATGGAGGTGTTGTTGTGGGTGGTGGCGTAGTTGTTGATTCGCTGGTAGTTGAGATAGTTGTTGGAGGAACTGTTGAGGATGAGGTTGTAGTTGTTGATTCTGTGGTTGTTGCAGTAATAGTAGACGTGGTTTGTGGACACCCTATATAACAAAAGTAAAACAACTCCATTATTAGATTAAACACTTTTCTTCAACACTGCATTGAAACTCATGCTGCTAACCATATGGGCAACATTTCACGTCATTTACAAGCAACCCCTTTCCTAATGTGTTTGCGAGAGAACACAACTCTCAACTGCTCATACTTGAAGCTCAAGAGTTTATCTTGCCCAATGATGTTGTACTGCTGCACCCTAATCCCAGAATGGCTCTTACATTGTCTGACCACCTGGTTTCAGAAATTATTATTGTTACAGAGTGGACATGACCTTCAAGGACCACTCTAATAGTCTCACGATCACCATCATGTGGCTTTAGCTCTTCCCCTTGGTCGCCAACCTATGGGTATCACTCCTACACTCGTTTAGGTAACCTGCCCAGTTCCACCCTGCAAGTGTTCTCCCTGTCACAGACTTTTCTTGATTACATCTGAAATACTCTACCATGATTTTATTCGAACCAAATTGCTTCACTTATCATGCAAAAAAAAACTCTGAGCACTTAAATGATACCCCTCAGCAACATCATCCGCAAGCATGGCGTCGACTTTCACACGTAGGTTCATGACACTAAACTTCACCATTATGCCTCCAGCATTGATTTCAGAGCTATAGAAGTGCTGTTCGACTGTTTATAAAATTTATATTATTTCATGAGCTCGAAATTTCTTTAGTTAAATGTCAGAAAAACAGGAGCTATAATTTTTGATTCTCGTCAGCATTTGATGGATCCTCATCCCCATTGTCTGCAAACTTGGCATCCTTCTGGTACCTGTGCTGAGCTTCCTTCCCCACAACTCCTCAGTTACTAAGACTACATTTTTCCACCTCCACAAGATTGCCTGTCCATACCTCACCCCTGCTGCTGCTGAAACCCTGATCCATGCTTTCGTCACATCAAGGCTAGATTTCTTGCAGCATTTCTCAATAAACTACAGATAAATTTTGCTTTAAAGCTTTCGTGACTGCAGGGATTCATATTCTTGGTTCTTTCGGTAAAGTAACGTAGAAGGGAAATAATAAAATAAGAATTTATTGTTTTATATTGTTATTATTTTATTATTTCCCTTCTACGTGACTTTACCACAGACCGGGTGCTTTACCCAACCAATATTCACCGGCTTTCTATTAACAATCGTGTGGACAACAAGATCCTTGCCCTCACATTTAAATCCATCAATGGCCTTGCCCCTCCCTAAGTCTGGAACCTTCACTTTGACCTTTATGGACCTAAAATAAACTTTGATAAGCCTAATAAAATCAGAATCCACAACAGTCTGGCTGGCTGCGCAAATTCAACAACTGAGCTAAACTTCCGTGCTACAATTCGTTTAAAAAACAATAATGAATAGGGCTTCCAGCTGACTTTCGAACTTAACACATGGATTAACACATGGTGTCATATGAATTCCATCTCTACATCTCAACAAATGTCTAACAAGAAAGTTGAGACGTTTGAAATCTCAAACAGGGTACTGTAAAAACCAGACAAATAAAAAGCAAGCAAAAATTAAATAGGTGATATGTTATAAAGAAAACAGGCAAGTAGTTTACGGGCAGAGAACACGAGCCAACCAAATGCTAGCCCTACATCTAACCCCAAACAACTATCCCACCAGGCACTAGTACAGTACTAACCATCCTACTAACCCTAACAAGAAAACCAACGACCAAGCCGAACCATAACCAACTATTCAAACATTCCACGAGAAAAAGCCTTCCTAATGATCCTGACCCTAACCATAAACCTACCTCCAGCACTTCACCAGGGTGAATTTCATGTTTTTGTTTGTTTTTCAATTTGCACAATTATAGTGCACATATGTGCCTTTAATAAAACAGGAAATACTCTGATTTGCTGGAAAAAAATTGCTAAATAAAAAAATGTATTCGGGATTTTGTTATAGAGGAAAGCAAGGGATGAAATGCACTGGATGGAATCAGCTCTGGATCTTGATCTTGCTGCTACATCTATGCTCCCCACCTTCACTAACCTGTGCTGACCAGTGTGATAAAGTATGGTCACACAATAACCACAATCTGCATGCTGTGGGGAGTGGCTTGAAAAATTTACATGTATATTTACCACCATGGGGATCATTCTATGGTGGAATGTACGGTTGTGCTTACCTGGGATAATTGTGCAGGAAATGCCGTCGATTGTACAGGAACTGATGGGAAAACACAGACCCATGTTAATAGCGTACAAGCGACAAACGGGACTGAGAGCAAATGCAAGCACAACTCTGCCACCTCGCTCAGGCTCATTTTGAGGGGTATAAATGTGTTATCAAGTCAAATTCTCTGTGACATGCTGCTTGATTGATCACATATTGATTGATCACAGGAGGTCATGGGTTAGATCCCGACCCTGACGCCTGTTTCTTTGGAGTTTTCATATTCCCCTCATGATCGCGTGGATTTTCTCTGGGTCCTCCAGTTTTTCTCTCCATATTCAGAAACGTGCGTTTAGAGTATTTGGCTGCTAAAATTTTCCAAATAATGAAAGCCACTCAGTTGAGCTATATGTGGCCAGGACGCTCCTGGAAAAGAGCTATGTAGCTCAGTGGGCCTTACCTGGTAAAATAAAAAAAAAGTTATAGTAGTACATCATAATCATCTAAGCTGTATTCGTTGTGAGTGTGGAAAGGGGCCTTGCCTATAAAATCGGGCAGTAAACTCTTATTGGTTCAAGCAAGGCTGACTGCCGATGAGACAATGAATATCAAAACCAGACCAGTTTGTTTGCATTGAACCAATGCTGCTGATAAGATGCACTACCAGAAGGCCGTGCGGCTGATTGGATGTGCAAAAATTACATACTTTTTTTTACGTGGGAAGGCCTTATTTATTTTGTATGTTTTAGGGATGAATTTCAGATAAAAAAAATTCAATGTCGGATTTTTTGCCGCAATTTCAGATTTTATCTTTACGACACTTTTTACTGGAAAAGTACGAAAGCAATGATATGGAAGTGCTTTATTCTCCTTTGATGTCACGTTTTTAGGTCAATCCAAAAGAAAATATTTGCATCATGAGATATTTCATATCTAGGCCTAATTTTCAGTTATATCAGATTCATAAAAAATTGTTAAAAGATCTGTCGTATGAATGTATCTTTGAAATAATTATCTGATTTCCTCCCAGAAGCAAAAATGTTCACAATCTATAAAAATTAAAGTCAAAAATTGTCTGTTTGTGGGTTTGTTTGTGGGTTTGTGTCTGTTCGCGCGCTTGCGAACGATTCGCCTCTCCAACGGTGGGGTTTACGGAAAAAAGAAAATAGCCAGGTACCAAGCCGTAAGCCCCGCGGTGAGCAAGCACTATTCCTTTTTCACATCCGTCAACTTTAAAAATGTATAATTATCGATTTAGTGCGTTTTTTCGCGCTTATTTATTTATTTATGACGCGCGCACGACCATACCAACTCACGCACCTTTGGTGGGGGGGGACGGCCCATGCCAAGTCGCACGCCTTCAGTGGGAGTGAGGGGGACATTTTCTTTCGCGTTAAAAATGCTATAAAGATACACTAAACGCTGACGTTAATTCTTCACTGTGTGATGTCCCCCGCCACCCCGATGCGTGCAGTTATTACTACTATACAGTCGCTAGATGCTACCGCTATATGCCGTAGATATTACTGCAGAGCGGCCGGGGAGATCGTGTCTGGGGGGGGGCGTCAGGGGGTAGCAGCCCAGCCCCAGCCTGCCAAGGTGCCACCTCAGCCGGCTGGACAATCTAGGCGAGGCTGGAGGCTCTGCACGGGACTATGCCTCACCACGCCACTCTGTCAGGTGAGTACTTTGTGCTATAGAGTCAATAAATACTGCTAAAGAGTCAGCATGTACTACTGTAGTGATAGCAGGTACCACCACAGTCGGTATGCACTGCTGTAATCATAGCAGGTACCACCACAGTCAGTATGCACTGCTGAAATCATAGCAGGTACCACCACAGTCAGTATGCACTGCTTTTAGATTTTTAAGAGTAGTTTTGAAATATTTTTGAAAACCCGGCAATGCCGGGTACTTCCCGCTAGTTTGTACATATCTGTATGTATGCATTTTCCATGTATGTATGTATGTCAAGATAATGCCTCCTTTTATCAATGAATGCAATTCCTTTTGAAAGTTTATGATATGCAGTTCATGTGAATGAGTTCCAAATTATGAAAATAAATTCCTTTGACCAGTTAATTGGCTTATCGGCCCCGGCACTGCTCATCTGCTCTACCATTTACAACAGTTGAACCCAATAGCTGTATCGCCATCTCTTGGCAACCTCACAGACCAGTGGGTTTGGAATTTCACAAATCTCTCTGTGATCCACTAAGTTTTGTCTCCGAAGCGTTGGATCACACAGGCGTACGCCACCACACTGAACAAGGCCGGCTGCAAGCGCTGTGCGTGAACTGCGGGCTCACCAGATTTCGCACGAGTTATTGCTTGGAATCCTGTCGTTAGCCTTGTAGGTGGTTCCGTTAGAGACGCAGTCGCACTGCTCCACGCAGGTCATGCTACTCTCGTTCAGGAACGGCCGATCACTCGGGCAGGTCGGGTAGCAGCCTGCAGAGGTGGGGAGGTCACGGTGCACATTAGAATCGGTTATTAAGATCGCTCACGATACATTGAATCGCGTGAATGAGTTTCAATCGTTCGAACACTTTATGGATTTCTCATGAAAAATAAATGCTGCTGTGGGGTTACGGTTAGCACACTAAATGAAACAGACGACACAAATCAGATGATAAAAATTACAGGAACCAGAATGCACTTTTAAATCAAATATTTACACATATGGTGTCATCACAGGGTCACATGGGAGCCAACATGCTGCATGATTAGAACCCGATTCAAAATTCTATTTACTGTGTGGTTGACGATGGAGACATTGGCTCAATTTGATCAAGAACCAGACCAGAGAGAAGATTCTCTGATATCGAGTCAATGGTGAAAACACAGTTTAAATGGCTGAATTTCTGGAGTAGTGCCTGGTCTGAGGGTTGGTTGAAAATTGATTTCCACCGATTTTTGGATTTTATATTCTTTAAATAGTAGATTTACTATATTTCTGACATATAAAAAAACGCCTTTCTGCCCCACATATTAATTATGCTCACAATGTCAGAGGAACGCGAATATGCATTTCCATGGGACAGCCAACTCAATGATTTTTTTATTTTATTTCTGTGCAGGCTACAATATGAAAGATAACTAAAGTTTCACTTTAAAAAAAAAAATTTCCATGACTTTCCAAGTTACTTGAGTTACCACGTGAGCTGAGCAGGTCTTTCCTAGACATGTTTCTGAGTAAGACTTTCCCAGATATAATTGCGAGTCAGAGGTCAAGACCACGTTGATGACAAATAAATTATTAAATTGAAAACAAAATTCTATGTTTCTGCTAATGTAACATACTTGGTTATGTATTTCTTCTCTATCTGAATTCTAACATAGGGAATGCAAGCTAGCCTGTGAAGCAAGACCCACCCGGAATATTTGGGTGGCAGCCCTAATTGGAGGCAAATTTGAATTGACCAAAAAAAATCCAGAAACGCGCCACCGGGACAGCAACTCGAATTCACGCTTGAGCTATGTGGCTCGTGGAGACGCGGAAGTACTGAAGGGTTTTATCTAAAATCATGGCACATGCCAAACCGTCCACATGAAGAGAGGCATCTGCGATCAATAAATGTGGTTTCACGGGAACCCAAGAAGTGGCTTCACCTTCCAGCGGGGGCAGGTTAGCGGTACAGATGGCATTCCTGTTGGTGCAGGAGCGCTGGCAGCCCCGGCCACACTCCCGGTAATGCCACTCGCACTGATCCTCATCCTTGTTGTACAAGTCACAGCCAAGCGCTGTGGAAGATAAATTGCACACGTACAAACACACAAGTGATTAAACACATACACATAAATGGAGAAACACCAAGAAATGAGAACACAAATACGTAAGTGAATGAACACACCTACATATGAACACAAACGTACGTCAATGAACACACATAAACGTGAAGACATATACGTATAAAGACAAAAAAATACCCATATACCTATTCAAGCCAACATGGTACTCAAGGGTGGTGTGATAAGGACTACGCCAGATCGCCTGTGCCTCCCCAATGCCAATGTTACACACCTTACCATGTAATCATTTCAGACCGAGTCGATTTAAAGGAGGCTCATGACCAGTTCAGATAATCATCACTGATATTGGCCATGAGTCGGAATTTAACTTGGGTTTCCAATTATCGTAATGCAGTGCATTGACCACTGCAGTACCACTCGCTGCACACAGACACATATGTATGACAATGCATTCACATACACCTTCATACACATGTAGGTAAATACGTGCAAGTACACTCATACATGTACATGAATAAACACCAGACAGCACACGGGTGTATATAAACACACACCAATGTAGAAACATGGACTCACATATGTAAACATAGCAATACGTTTGTAGTTGCAGATACATACAGATGCACAAAAATACAAGGAACCCCTATTTAACCATATAGACTGAAGGAGAAAGTGCCAGGAGCGAGCAACTGGGAAAGCCCAATTTATGCCCTATAGTTGCAGTCAGGCACGCCTTATAATGCATCCCCGTGCATTTAATGTATTCAACATTTCACAATAAATTTTCTTGAAAGCTTTGCTTTAAATGGGCAGCATAGTTGTACTGACTAAGCCAATCGTATACATATATTTTGTAGGAAAGACACTCCAGTGCCTTCCCCCATTTGTCCGTTTTTCCCATCATGGTCCATTTACAAGAAAAGGTTAAAACCCCCTGCATTAGAATCTTATAATGACGTGCCTAACAGTGATTTTGAAGGTTGTTTCTCAATCCTTAACATAAGCTACGACTATCCAATGCTGGAAGAAGGCCTCCCCTCGCCGTTGCCATCTGTCACGGTCTTCAAATCAATCTAGTTCTTGCACACGAGCTGATTGTATCGCTCCATCTCCGCAGTAGATGTGCTCTCAGTCACATTCCTTCCTTTGGCTGCCACTGCATCATTATTCTCAACTACTGGTCATCATCCCTTCAGCAACATGTTCTGCCCAAGCCCACTTACATTTCTTGGCAGACAATATTGTCCCTAACTTGCGTTTGGTTCTCCAATCCATGTGTTCTTCTTTCTGTCTCAGTTTAATTCCAAGCATGCACCTCTCCATACGTGCCAACAATGTATTGATGAAATTCTGATAATGCTCCTCCCCGGTGGCTTAAGACTTTTTATGACTGAATGTAACATCAACATACCTCATTTCGCTCAAAACTGCTTTGAGCTTTATCAGGTAGTGAACTCGTAATTAAGTAATGAATTTTTAAAAAAATGTACGTGATGGTTGTTTTTGCATAGTTCTAAGTGAACATCCTGATACCACCAACTGGGTACACGTGGGAATCTGATTCAACTACAGTTGGTCGGCTGAAACCTGGCGTTGGATTGGTACTCTGAACTCTGACTTTCTATCAGCTCCGCAGAGCCACCCGGACACCTCTATTTGTACTATTCTGTGTCATAGCCGCTGGGTGTGTTGGCTACTCACGGCACAGGTCCGGTGTCCTCCAGCGTAGGCACACGCCCGCCGAGCCGCACGCTTGTGCGTACGACGCTAGCGACGTGCACAGGCAGTGGCAGTCTCCGCCAGTGTCACAACCGCAAGAGTCGCGCACGCACGCAGTGTAGTAGGGCAGGTACTCGACCTGAAAATAAACACACACAATAACACATTAATACGAATGTGAGCATGCACAAAGGCAAACACACACACACCAACGTGTGACCACACACACAAATGCACACGCGCACGCAGAAGTAAATGAACATGCACACACAAATGCATCACACGCGCAACAAATGCGATTGTGCACACAAACGCATGTGCACAAATGTGTGCGCACACGCAGACACACACACGTACCATGTTGTGACACTGCTTGAACACCCCATCCTTGAGTACGGAGCACTGCTTGTGTGCCCAGCTCTCACGATGGTGGTTTATGGTGCACGGGTCGGACACTCGCGAAAGGTCAGGGCACCCAGAGCCGGACTCCTTCCAGCCAGCGGCGAACTCGGGAGCACTCGCTGCCACCGAGCCCGTGCGCGTCACAAAATCGTTGGCCACCTTGCCATCGTAGTCTCCGCAAAGGCCACACACGCGACCCTGTGGGGAAATTCACAGGGGTCACGCTCGCACAGTGCTCACCTCCAATCCTCCCGATCCCTCCACTGGCTCCAAATCCCAGATCTTTAATATCCTCCATGGACTAAACCCTGCCTGTCTCTTGGCTCTCGTCTCACTTTACTGCCCTCCATGCACTCTCCTACCAAGCTCTACTCATTTTACTTTACTTCCCTCCATGCACTATGCTGCTCCAGCAACCTAGTCTTTCTGTCGAAACTCCCAGCCAACTTTCGTTCAGTGGGAAGTCACTCATTCTTCTATGCTGCCCTAGCGGTTAGAACTCCCTTTCTTCAGCCATCCGTGCTGTCAACTCCCTGATCCTGTTCAAGTCCAGCTTAAAACCTCCGTGATATTTGCTTAGTGTGTCTGACTTTAAGTAAGAGACACTCAGAACCCAGGATCTTAGTGGTACCGGCCCAACTTCTGGGATGTGGAGTTAGCTCCCTGAGTGACACACGGTCGTCTCTGTGGCCAGTGACTCCCCAACTACCGGCTAAAGCCATTCCAAGTGACTGATCTCTCCTGTACCTTGAGCTGTGGGTCCACGTGGACGGACACGGCCGTGTGACCATCCCAGATGACCGTGACCCCGAGCGACGTCTCCACCACAGTGTAGATGCCCATGCGGCGCACGTGGAACGGCGACCCCGGCAAATCCAGCGAACTCCCCATTACGGTTCCGTCCGTCAACACCAGCTCGTCAGCCTTTGAGGACACAGCATGAGCAGTGCGGTTGAGTTTCTGAGGTTATACGGCCAGTTAGGCCATTGCGGCTTTGTGCCATGAGATTAATAATTAATTTGGAACTTTGAAGACCAGTCGGACCCACCATGTTAAAGAACAGCCGTAGGAAGAATATAGCAGAGTTACCTCTGAGAGCCATTCAGGTGAGCTCTATTCCACATGGCAGGGGGCAGAAATTCCCACCTGCTCTGTCACTGGGAGTAATGTTTGTTGCATGGCAATCAAACTGATATTTTTTAAATTCTCAGATCTGTAATGTAGGCAATTGAAGTGCAACATCTAATTTTATGTGATGAGGTTATTTTGTGCAGTTATATCTTGAATGGGCAGAAAAAATCAACTCGTGAATCTTCAAAACCCAGTTTTATCAGAGGCGACTGCCCATTTTCAAAAGCAGGATTTCAGCAGTGCCAGCACAGTGCTCTGACCTTTAAGCAACCAGACCCCATCAGTTTTGTTGGGCATACAAATTTATATATTAAGCTCCCGGGCAGTTCCAATATTTTTTACGTAAATTGATGATACTTTAAAGATGTGGGTAATAATTGGCATAATAAATGCAATTTTATTTGAGCATAGCATGTCCACCAATTAGCACATGCTATTCGGATATAGATAATTTGTCTGCTTTTTTTGGCAAGGGAAGAATTCTCAAAAAAAGACCACATGTATCACTCTACCTTAGAGGTCTGCCCATGCTACGGATCAACTCACATGACCCTCACCCCTTCACAAAGGCTTATGAATTAGGGCTGCAAACTTGTTTCATGCATTGCGATATTGTAAATAGTAAGTCAGATATGCATTACTGGCGCAGATAAATAAAATGATCGGATCAAAAGTAAAGCTGTTTGTGTAAGTTTGACCTCATTCACGTAAACCACGTGAGCTTTCAAAGGACAGCTCCTTCACTCAAGTTGGTGGAACAATCTAGATCCCCAAACATACATACACGCAGATTAACCACTTAGTTGTTGTTACCTTGAGGTTAATGGAATGAATGCTATAGAACAAACGTGACTTTGTTACATTCCTGAAGATGACACCTTTAAGATGCACCAAAATGGAATAAAATTTTGAATCATATTGCGACCCCAAATCATGACAATATATTGAATACAGAATTTTTTTTTCTTTAAATTCTACCCTTACCCCGACGAAAAAGTGAACTTTCTTGGAGCAGGTGGTGCCTGTGGTTCCACACGGCTCATTCTCAGTGGTGATTCGGAATGAGCCACTGCTGTTTCCACAGGAATCCTGCAAGAAAAACAACAAAGTGGTTGCAGAGCGTAGGGTTAAGCAACAAATATACCATTGATGAAAAAAGGAAGCCACGCAGATATACGCACGAAATACACACACAGGTGGTATATTAATAAGAGGCCGTGATGAGCCTCTATGTGAGTGTTTCTCAACTCCAGTCCTCACGACCCACCACGGAAAACTTCCCAACCATAAGATGCACGCAGGGTGCAGTGGATTAATTTGCATATGACTAAAACATATTGACAGCGCA
This sequence comes from Lampetra planeri, assembly GCF_965212315.1. NCBI lineage: Eukaryota > Metazoa > Chordata > Hyperoartia > Petromyzontiformes > Petromyzontidae > Lampetra > Lampetra planeri. Next base: position 1,237,910 of record NC_136170.1, read on the forward strand.
CCTGGCTCAGGATGTACTGGCAGGACCCGTCGAAGACATACTGCTTCCCGTCGAAGGTCGTGTGGTGGCCCTCTCCGTACACGAAACACAGGCCCTGGCAGACTTTGGACGTACAGCTCCATCGTGCGTTCATGCACGTGCTGCACGAGACAACCCACACGCGATCGTAGCATGGTGAGAGGTCACTACCACCTTTTGTGTTAGGCCAAGATGATTGCGGCCATAGATGAGGAGCAAGGAAAGCAGTCTAAAGCACTACTGTCTCTAACCATAATGGTCTCTAGCAATAACCTCTAAACCCTAAACCCAAATCCTAAAACCCTAACCAATAACAATATAACATACCCCTCACCCCTAAATCATCAATCCTAACCCCGGGCCTGTTGCTAATTTTGCTGTGCCCTCATACTATGGACCTTTGTACCTCAACTGTCCGTGCTGTCGGCTCCACACCCCTGTACAAATGCAGGCTCAAGACCAATTATGTTCCTCTGAGTTACTGCCGCTCTCTATAATATATATTCCCGGTTTCACTACTCCATAATTGAGATGTGACACTAATGACCTACACCGACGCCGACCACTGCTGTGTGACAGTGCGGTCCTGGCGTCGGTCGAGTGGGTGGTCAAGGTCGGCATCGTTTGAACGTCGAGGTCGTGCAAGGTAACATCGACCTTGACCAATGTTTTCCCCCTTTCTACTGCCCACACAACTACCAGTCCAAGATATTGCTGCTGTGGGGGTGGGGGGGGAGCACAAAGATGCACATTGGAGAAGGGCGACTGCGGACCGCTCACCATTTGTTGCACAGCTGGGTAATGGTGTCTCCGGGGTTGTAGTGCCGCCCATTGTGCTCGCAGGTGCATTGCTCCTCACTCACGCAGTTGCCGTTGTGATCCACAAGCAACCCGCCGGGGCACACGCAGCCCGACACGCAGCCCGGGCTATACTGCACGCACGGGAGGGTGCCACACAGGTGTCGGTCGAGCCTTCTCCAGCACAACGCACTGTTGTCATCGTGATCATTGTTATCATCATGATGATCATCCGTTTCAATGAAGACGCAACCCAAAAACAGCTATTATATTTACACTCGCTTTTCCCGACTAGTTTTGGTAGCGGGGTTTGACTCATACTTCCTTTATCATGAGACAATGCCCTTCTCTGGGACAATGCCCTTCTCTGTCCCACTGCTCTTGATAGATATGGTGATCAAGGACTACGAACCAAGAGTATCATGATGGCCTAAACCATCGTAAGACAAAGTTCTGCTGTATTTAGCCTGAGGTCAGTAGTTCTGCTTCAATAATTATTCATATATTGTCGCTATACACCCAGGCCATGTTCTGGGTAAACTAGCACCAGCTTAAAGCTTAATTTGTGCGGTACTATGTTTCACCACAGCATTGTTACGTATTTCCTTCCAGATGTATTGTTACTACTGATGGCTATAAGAGGCCTTTATTTGACTGTCGGGTTGGTTGCACTTTCAACAGACACTTACGCATATTGAATGTGGATTAGCACAGGTTCTTTGACAGGCAGCACTGCCTTCACTCGATCCGTCACTGCAGTTGTGGTAAGTCATCGGGTCTTCACATGTGTTCCCTGAACGCACACGCACAAACGCACAACACAGGTTCTTTAAATATCCAGATTTGCAGATAATAAGGTCGTGACATATTATGAAGTTAACTCAAAACATAGCTTTGTGTAGTCAATACAATGATCCATATTTGTTTTTGGGTACAGCCACAATCTTGTCATAAATCAACTGCTTGGCCAAACCCAAGAACAAATATTGATTGAAATATTGATTATTGTGAAATTAACTACCATTGGCAGGACAGATCCAAATGTGGCAAGTGCCCAAAATGTCAGCGTACTATACATTTTCTATATATTGTATATTTGTTATAATGCTGTGCTCATGAATGTCATCAAAAGTGCTGCTTCCTACCCCTCTTCAAGTCCAGGCTCAAGATCTTACTTTTAACTTTTGCCTACAGTTGACTGCCTCTCTCTATAAAATAAATGTTGTTTCTGCAGTGTCTTACGAAGGACAATAATAGCAACAAGAGTAGCTCACCAGATATGGGGGAAAGTCCAAAGCAGTGAAGTTCCCCACCCGTGCACAGACTAGGGGGCAAACAATGAAGCAAAGATGCATGGCGTGAGTAGACATCCTTGGTCTTATCAAATATAACATTAATCATCATTATCAACATTATCACTATATAAATACACGACAGCTTTTGTGCAAATAACCTGACATTTCTCCTGAATTCTTAATAAAAATCCAGCAATGACTAACTCCTTCTGCTGGGGGGTGTGAATTGGTGCTGGCGGACAAAAGAGACCAAATGGCGTGGATACAGGCGTCGTGTATATAGCACGACCATGAAAGACATGTCTGAAGTCGTGTTCAAATAAACCATTTTATTTAGTAACGTGCCCATGACACTTGACTTGGCTAAAAAGTCAAATTATTCCTTTGCAACTAATAAAGTGCGTGTGTGTGGAGTAGCGAACGTTTCACCCGTGAGGCACTTAATACGCCAAATAAATTAACCAGACCCAGACCGCTGCTCTGGGATAAGAGTGGTCGAGATCGCGCAAGACAACGTTGATGTCAAAAACGACCGCGGCCAATGTCGCCCAGCACGAGTGTGGAATGCACACGCTGGCACAACGCTGGTTCATACCACTGCGTGTCGTGCAGATCAACGGTCACCCCTGCCCGAATCACGTCCCCGCTCATCTCCGAGTAGCAGGGGCAATCGCTCTTGAGCACACACACGCCATGCTCGTCGTCGTACAACCCCGCGCCGCACACGCAGCCCTCCACGGGGGAAGGGGATGGCAGCTCGAACGGCGGGGGGCGCACCCCCCGACACACTTCGCGGGATGCGCGGCACGACGCAGAGCCGCACTCGGGCGCCGCGTAGCTGAACTCGTGGCTGATTGGGCAGTTCTCGGCGTCGAGGCCTGTGGTCGGTTCACGGTGATGACAGAGAGACAGGTGAGGCGAGAGTGAGTAGCAAAGGAGGTTTGTGAATTGAAGGGTGCGTGAATTGAGGTAGGTGTGTATATTGAGTTGGGTGACGGTATGGAAGATAGAGCCCTCCTAATAGTACTTATGGTGTCGATACATACATTGGTTACGTGTTCTGGGTCGTCCGACACAAGTTTTCATTTATGAGAAAAAAGGACTTTAAAGTTACAGAATCAGACATGGAAACATAGCACTCTAGTGACATCACTGTGATTCCATCACTAATATCACTAACTCACTTTGGTGGCACACTTGACGATATCTGGCATGCAATTTCGATACGATGATTGCTTGGTAATCGGAAAAATACATTCAAATTACAAATTACTCGAGGAAATATAATTTAGATATAAATTACCAATAACTGGTTCTTGTATAACTTACATATAAATTGACAAACGTTATGAGCTGTGTAATTTAGGTACCCAATGACAAACTAAAAATGTAATTACATTACATATTTAAATTAAATGTCATTTACATTTCGCCCATCTCTGAACTCACTGCCCTGGCGTCACCCGTGCGGCTGTGCTTACTGCAGATGTCGCTCCTCCAGCCGACGAGGACGACGCCATTAGCGGCGCACGCGTACGCGTATGCCGAGAGTGCAGCGCACAGGCACGGCTCCGGATACGAGCAGCTGCACGTATCGTACTTGCAGCGCTGCACAGGTGGTGGGGGGTGGTGTGCAGGCAGACAGACAGATGGACAAACGGGTGTTGAGATAGAGAGATGGATGGATGGACAGACGGAATTATAAATGGACGAATGGGCAAAGAGAGAAGGAGGGACAGAAGGATAGATGATTGAATAGTCAGATCAAGACAGATGAAGAAATGGACAGATACACAAATGGATACACAGACGGTGAGACAAACAAAAACAGATAAATGGACAGTCAATTAGATAGATAGACAAATGGACGTACAAAAATATGGATATTTGATCTCATCATAAGTACCATTTTAATCTAATGAGAGGGTGTCAAGTATGTGGCCATCACGAGCAGTAGCCCATCATTCTTCTCCAGACAATAAACCCACATTGTGGAAAGTAAGAGATCCGCTTTTGACTTGGCTGGAAAGAAGGAGCCAATTGGGTGTATGTGGTACAGGAGGACATGGAAATGAGGGGACTTACCAGTGGCTGATACCAGTAGTGTCAATATCTACCTAATATCTAAAAAGCTAAGCAGGTTTGAGCCTGAATAGTACTTTAATAGGTGACTGGCATGCACAAACAGGTTTTCACATTGGATCTGGGGCTACGCGGTGAACAGCAGAAGGCTTTGCATGAAAACCCATTGTACTGTACTTCTATGCTTTCCTGTCCATACTCTCTGCTTTCACCAACCCACACTGACCCATGTGGTGACATATGTCTAAATAACCCCCATGACCCATACGGCATGGTGAGGCCCTGATCTAGCACAGTTGGCTACGTAATGTGCGAAATAAGTTCATCATACGTACGTACATACATGCATGATGAACCCCATAGGAAACAGTGCGCTCTGTTTGCTGGAGTTTGGTTGGGGCAAGTGGAAAAGTGATGCTCCTACTTTGTGGACCAGAGGTCACTTGAAGGGATCTCAGAGGTACTTCTGTGATGTCTAATTCCACGAACCGTTTTCTAACACTGAACGAGTCACAGCTCTGTGAGAATTCCAAATGGATTATTCATCTTACGACAAGACACTGCTCATACAATCAGGATATCATTGAGTAAAAAGACGAAAATACAGGCAGTCCCCGGGTGACTTACGGAAATTAAACTTTACGGAAATGCTCCCAAAAAGCGTGTAAAAAAAATAGAGTATGTACTGTGTATCTGTGTGTGTTTGTGTGTGTATGTGTGCGTGTGTAGAGAGCCTACTCCACCTTTGCGTGCGTGTATGTGTGTGTGTATGTGAAGTCCAGACCTAGCCGAATGCACGGTAAACATTCGGAAGTGTTGCTTTCTGTTAACAATTAATATTAAAATCAACAATTGGATACAGTATATGTTCCATTAGTTTAATAATGGGTAGTGGTAGGGTAGATATTCGATGCAATGAAAGAATCATAGGAAGTGCAGAGTGTATGTACAGCGATAGGATACAGGGAGCGATAGAAAACGGACGACAGCGAGATATGGTACTGAGAGAAAATGGTAGGGGAGGCACAATTATTTCCAGCTATGGGATTTTATCTTGATTTTTGGGGAAAATTGTTCAGTTTCCGACATATGAAAAATTCCGGTTACGGATATTTCTCAGGAACCTAACCCTTCCGTAACCTGGGGACTGCCTGTAAATATATTGTTAATCATCACGCAAAGGGTAACGTACCATGTAATATTCATCTGCAGAAACCACACTGTGGCAGGTAGAGAATGGACCGTCATTATCCATCAGAAGGCCACAATGTGTTTTGGCGTATTCATCTGAAAGATAAGAAATACACAGATAAGACACACACAAGCCTTTGAGCTGTCGGGCCACTGCCCGAAACGTTAGCTGGGCATGGTGGTCCACATGTGCAATCCATAGCTATGGAGGCAAGGGCTGGTAAAATCACATATTGAAGTTCAAACACTTGCTCAGTTGCAAGGTGGTCAGGAGATGGCAAGTGCAAGGATATGCGCTGCCCTCTAAAAATTGCTAAGTGTGTGAGGGAACCAGGTGGTTTAGGGAGAGGGCCATTACCGTCAGAGTACTGAATCAGCGCCACTGAGTTCCTGAGTTCAAATCAAGGTTTCAGTCAGCCGTCCATATGCCAGGTTCTTAAATGCAGCAGGTTAATGAACTCAACTATATGGAAAAACCATAAAAAAAATTCCAATAATTTTCATGTTTACAGTTATGGGAACACTTCTACATTTGTTTAATTTGCATGCATATGTGAATAAAAGGAATTGAAGTAATGTTCGAAATAATTCTGCGTCACATTCAATACGCTTTTTTCTTTGATGGGTGATGGACTCCTTTCTATGAGAGCTCCATGTTGAAATCCATTCTTATTTTGCGAACAGCCAATGATCAAATCACCAAGAATGCACTTGATTTCGACAGATCTCGAAAGTTGATCAGAGTTTAGTCTGGGTAGTGCTTGGATAGACAACCACGATGCATAAAACGTGCAATAAGCTGTGGGGCTATGCAGTGGGCAGCAGAGGGCAGTACAACAAAATACATTGTCATAATATCTATCTATATCCCTCCAACTTCCACTAACCAGTGTGGTCAAAAAGAGTCAAATACCTCCCACAATGATATAAACAGCGTGAGGAGGCCCTCATCCAGCAATAAAGTGAATATGACAGCGTGGCATTGGTTGGTCACACATGTGCTGTGAGCTGTGTCGCCATGAAGCGTCTCACTGTTGGTGATGTACACCGAGCACGGGTCCATGGTGACCTCTTCGCGGTCCGGGCACGTCGCCTGAGCCTTCCACACGTTACAGAAGGTCGCCGCTGTCGCGTCCACGATGCCGGAATGCGTGAAGTCGTCACCGGTTACTTCGTTGAAATTTCCGCACAGCCCTGTTAAATTGTCACAAGATGTAATATAAGAGGTGGTTTGGGTGGTTTCATAATGATCGTGTATCGGAGCAAGAAGCCAACACTGCAAAATCTTAAGCTCAAATGCGGGTACCAACTGTGATGGAACCGTTTTCATGAACACAGGGCCATGCTCATCTCTGTTGTTGGCCCTGACCCTGTGGTTAATAATTCCACATTTCTATGACATGGGCCATTCCATTCATATGACAACAGTTGCATTCCCGTGCAGTGCTGCTGTTAGTTTCATCATCCCCATATGGATAATGTTGAGCTGATTAAACCCTGACCCGGGATGTGAACTTACATTTGTCCAACGGTTAAGGTGGGTTCACACTGGATCACTCAACTCAAAGTAACGGGATGAAACAGCTACTTAGGCCTCACTTTAGTGATGTCACGGAATTGTAATGTTAGTGCACAGCTTAATTCGCTAGGTTGAACGTGTTGGAACAATAAGTGAACCGACAACCAATCAGAGTTGGGGTGGCACAAAGGAGGGCAGCCAAGGGCAGCACGTGGCCATCATGTGATGAATGAGCAATCATCACAAACAATGTTGTCATCATTATTTATAGAGTGGCGCTAAAAAGTATTTTGACATTAAAACTCGACACACGTATAATATCAAAAAAATCCCCGAAATACTGATAACATGTTTTTTTTTACTGAAGAAAACATCAATGCAGCATACGGAAGAACAGAGCTTGAGACATACATACCACACGTTTTGTTGTGATACGCGGTGGCCGCGGTAATGTACAGCTGCATCAGGGGCTTTAGCTGAACTCGCAGGCGCAAGCCAAAGTTGGTTTCTGCACGGAGGTAGAAGGACGACTCTTGCACGACGGTCACGGATGCTGAAAGAAATAGACATGAGACCAACAGTGCATGCCAAGCTGTCATCAAATGCACAAAAACTTTCACATCATAAGCTGGACCATCTGCAAAACAAGCAGTGAAGATCAGAAGTCTGAATCAGTGTTTAGTTATGAAGCTTAGGCATTTAACACATATTTAAAGACAAATTCATGCTGCCTGAGTAAATGATCTAAACAATGATTGTAGATTAACCATCATGGAATAGTTTATTTGTGTAATTGCAGACAGACTTAATATGTCATCATTTCTATACATTCACAAAGCAGCGACTTATATTTGTCCAAACACTTTTATATAATTGTTTTTAATATCTGTAATGTGTTGAGTTCTGTGGCTTGAAATGGTTGATTTAAGAGGGCAGGTGTAAAATGGATTGCAAAAACTGTCAATCACAAGGCTTACCCGACACAAATGGAAGAGGCACCTTATTCTCATGCACGAGCACATCCCCTGATGCCTTGAACACAACCTGAAACAATAATAATCACTTGTAGTTATTGAAAAGCAATATGGTTATATCAGGGTTGTCACTAACAATATAGTAATCAATCAACAGTATTTTATTACGTATTCGTTGCTTTTAAAACTGATTAGAAATATACTAAGTTCAACCCAGTGATTTCTTTATTTCACTTTTTGGGTCTTTATTTTTCTTTTGAGTTATATTGTTTGTGTCAGAGAACAGCCATGGAAGATTACAACTACGTTTGAACACCCTTTAAAAGCCTCTTCATCCAGACTATGAGCATCATTTTTACATGCTCTGAAAAGTGTTTGTTCAAATTGAAAACACAAGTTTCACTTGATATTTATGTGTGTGCAGTCATTGTTCTTCAGTGAGACCAGAGATTTGCTCATTAGCTCAATATATCTATGCCTCAAACTGTCTCTCTGTGCTCATGCCCTCCCCTTGGATTAAGGCAGCTTGTACTCTTAGAATGCATGCAAACGCACACACACTCAATCACGCGCATCTGGGTGTACATGCCCACACACACTCACCGTTCTTATGCCATCGATGTAGAGGATAACACTATTGAGACACGTCTTAGAATCTCGCCCCTCGCACTTGGTTAACTCTCCCAGTACGGAGAACTTGTTGCCAGTGCAGTCCTAAAAATATTGAGGTCACAGAGCAGAAGGTTAGAGGTCACTGAATTGGAAAAAGCTGTACATATATAACGAATGTCCATTATGTTATGCCTCCTATTTTCTTTCTCAATAACTATCTTTAGAAAAAAATACATTACAATTATACAACATTGCATTTACTCATGGGAATGTAATGAACATGTCTATGCATATGCACCAATGTGGAACCATGAATACCTACCCAAGCTGTCGCCATCCCTAATATTGCTACATTGCAATAATCCATCTAACTGCTGAACACGAGCAGATTGTATTGATCCATCTCTCCGCAGTTGATATCCTGTTGGGAGTGCTCTCTCCTTTGTAGAAAAAGTCACATTCCTGGCAATGCCCGTTCTTCATAGCACCTCTCCTTTTGTTTTTATGCCACAGTGTTGAGTTTTATTTTGTTAATTGTGCTTTTGCACCACTTCCAATGCATCATCACCAAATAATTGATGCCCTTTGTTTGTCTTGACCACACTAGCCATCGTTCCATTCTAGTGACGTATCCTGCCCACTTACCTTTCTTCAGTCAACATTATGTCTCTAACTTGTGTACGTTCTCTAACCCTCGTGGTTAATATTTCTATCTCTAAATGTAATTCCATAAATGCACCCTCTCCATGCATCTTTGTGTAGTTTTTAGCTTTAGTCTATTTTCTTCATCAATTATCATGTTTCTGAGCCATGTCACAGCAGGTAATATACAATGACCTCAATGGAATATGGGATATTGGATTTGCATATAGAGTTGTGACACTGGCTCAAAATGATTCATAAGATCGTGGAGGGTGAAATTCGTTACATCTCAAGCTCACGCTGCCACATGCGCCAATGCATTACAAATGCAGTTTCGGTACCGTTGTGAGGGTGTAGAAGCAGTCCCCGTGGAATCTGTACGTCTTGCTGTCGAAGGTCGAGAAATAGGAGCCGCCCAGGATCTTGCACGTCCCATAGCAGGGGCGGCTGTCGCAGTTCCACTGACCCTGCTCGCAAGTGCTGAGTCGGCAAAGACGGTGGCACAATGATTAGAATGATAAACCCACAAGTGGCAGGTGGTGAGAGATAATGGGGGCTTCGCCCCTCAAACCTATTTAGCAGCTTGCATTTAAACACAGCCTGTACAATAAAACCTCGAGAAGCCACTCCATGAAAGAGCACAAGATCACCACAAGCAATGCATGTCGTAAACCACAGTGCGGTGCCCTATGTGCTGTTTCAACACTCTACACTTTTGCAAGTGATATCTTTATCTGGTAAAATAGCACCAGCAGCCACCTTTGTGCCACATGGTTAGAGAAAGTGTAATTTTATAATCCAGTGGTTCCAAAGCTATTTTAAGAAATGTATCATCTGATCGATCACAAATACATTTTTAATATAAGCCCCCAAAATTACTTATGTTGAATGGCATTAAAAAGTTCATACGTTAAAAATGCACACGGAAACACGAAACTAATTCTTTGGTGAGATTGCGTTGCCAGTCATGCGTGGTGGTCATAAGTGGTGGGAATCAGGTTTCAAGTAGGAATCTGTGTGGGTGGCCTTCCTGTAGACAGAATGTCCCAAGGATCCATCAGGTCTCCTCTCAAACAGCACATCCAAGAATGGTAGTTTGCCATCTTTCTCCACTTCCATGGTGAATCTGATGGATGGGTGTCTGGTATTGATGTGGTCCAGGAAATGGTTCAATGCTGGGAGGCCATGTGGCCAAATGACGAAAGTGTCATCCACATATCTCTTCCACAGGGAAGGACGCAGGGTGGACGTCTGGATGGCGTCTAATTTCCAGAGACTAGTTTTGGCTTGCATCCTACGCAGATTGAATAGCCCACCGTCAAAACGGTAGATGAAGCTAATCCCAGTGTTGTGGTTCTGGAATGAGTCTTGTAACATGGCAGAAAACACCATGCTGAAAAAGGCGCTAAAACGCAGCCTTGCTTCACCCCGTTTGTGATTGGGAACGGATCAGAGAGTTCTTGTTGGTCTCTGACGCTAGCCATCATGCCATCCTGGAGTTTGCGCACGATGCCAATGAACTTGTCTGGACACCCATACTTGGCCATGATCTTCCATAGGCCCTCCCGGCTGACTGTGTCGAATGCTTTTGTTAGATCAACGAAAGCCATATCTAGATCAACATTTTGTTCTTGGCATTTCTCCTGTAACTGCCGGGCAGTAAATACCATGTCAGTGGTTCCGCGGTCTTTTCTGAAACCACACTGACTCTCAGGTAGCAGACCGTGGTCTAGGTGGACAATTAGGCGGTTCAGAAGGATTCTCGCCAAGATTTTGCCAGTGATTGATAGTATGGAGATGCCTCTATGGTTGTCGCAGGCCTGCCGATTGCCTTTCATCTTATAGAGATGGATTATAGAGGCATCCTTGAACTCCTGGGGAACGACTTCTAATTTCCACTAGAAGAGGTCGGTCAGTTTCTCGACTAAGCGATGCCCTCCAGCCTTGTAGATTTCCACTGGAATGGCATCGGACCCTGGAGCTTTGCCTGATGAGAGGAGGCTTATGGCTTTGCTGGTTTCCTCAATGGATGGTAGAACAGCAAGGGACTGGTTTATTTCAACTTAGGGCAGTCTCGCAATTGCCTCCTCATTTATACATGATGGCTAGTTGAGGACTGCGCTGAAGTGTTCAGCTCACTTTGCAAGTATTTTGTCCTTCTGTGTGAGGAGTGTTGTTCTATCTGCATTCAGGAGAGGTGAAGTTCCTGAGTGTTGTAGACGACCATAGACCTGCTTGAGGGCACTATAGATGCACTTGGTGTTGTTACTGTCAGCGTAGGACTAAATCTCCTCAGCTTTTGTGCACAGCCAGGTGTCTTGCATGACTCTGAGTCTCCGTTGGACAACCCTGCGAATGTTGAGGAAGGCAGTTTTCTTTAAGCTTGAGCTGCTGTCATTCAGATAGGCTTAATGCAGGCGATGTTTTTCGTCAAGGAGTGCTTGGACTTCTGCATCGTTCTCATCAAACCAATCTTGATGTGTACGTATGGGCACACCAAGTGATTTAAGGGCTGTAGAATGCAACACGGTCTTGAGAGCAGTCCAGTCTGCCTCAGCGTCTGTATGCTCGAAGCTTAGAGACTCCAGGTGATGGTATAGAGCCTCAACAAAGGCCAGTCTGGTGTGTTCCTGTTGAAGGCGAGTGATGTTAAGACGCTTTACACGTCTTTTTCCTTGTGGGCGTCTGGGAGGCTTAATCCGGATGTTAAGTTTGGAGATGATGAGACAATGGTCAGTCCAACATTCAGCACCACACATTGCTTGGTCACCCTGACATCGTGCCGGTCGCTCCTCCTCATGATGACATAGTCAATCAAGTGCCAGTGGTGTGAACGAGGATGCATCCATGAAGTTTTCTTGCGCTTTAGTAGTTGGAATATCGTGTTGGTGATGACGTCAAATTCAGAGCATGTTTTCAGCAGCAGAAGGCCGTTGCTGTTACATTTTCCAATGCCATGTGCACCTATAACTCCATTCCATGATTGATGGTCACTTCCAACTCTGGCATTGAAGTCACCAAGTATCAGGAGTTTGTTAGAGCTGGCTGTGGCAGCAATAATGACTTCCAGGTAATTATAAAACTTGGTTTTGATCTCGTCAGAGTTGGTCATGTTAGGGGCATAGGCACTGATGATGGTGGCCTCCTTTTTACCCATTAGGTGGAGCTTTAGGGTCATTAAACGGTCGTTTATACCCTTGGGTAGGCTTGCCAGTTGGTTGACCAGGTGTTTTTTTACTGCAAAACCAGCACCAGCATCACGTCTCTCCTGGCCTCGTCCGCTCCAGAATAATGTGTAACCTGCACCCACTTCAGTCAACTATCCAGTATTGGCCAGTCGGGTCTCACTCAGGGCAGCAACATCCACATTATATCTGGCTAGCTCTCTGCCCACGAGGGCGGTGCGTCTCTCAGGTCTTTTTGATCCGGATGTGTCCATCAAAGTGCGCACATTCCAGGCGCCAACAGCGAATGGTATCACTTTGATCTTTTTCACATTTTTCGAGCGCAGGTATGGGATCCCGCCAGCTTCGGTAGGCTGGCCAGGATGTTTTGAAGCAGGCAATGTTTAGGGTACCTTTGCTAACCCTTTCCTCACTATGGAGGTGAGCAGTGTGATCCTGAATAGGGCTGCTCAGTGACTCAGGGTGCTGCCAGACTTCACTGCTGCTTCGGTCCAGTGAGGGAACGACCAATATCCTGAGCCGCCTGCGTGCAGGTTTGCGGCTACAGCTTCCAGCATATCTGTGCCTGCTGCTTCGTCGCTCGCCCATCGCCACAGGACTTGGATAATAACGATGGTAAAAAAGTGCCATGACTTGCGCATAGAACTTGGATTTAAGTTACGGTGATTTGCGCAGCGTCAACCTCACTCTCGACCAACCCCATCTGTACCCAGTGGCAAGACGTAGTCAAGATGACTGGAAATAGTCCTGGTTGCAGTGAAAGGTCCAAAGACCCTTTTGGTGGAATTTCCTCCACCGGGGGTTCCACATGCCCAGGCTCAGACAAGCTGAGTTTTCCGGGTTAGTTAACCGCCGCCCGGGGTTCGGCGTTGGCAGCTGCTGACTGTACCGACTCACCAGGGATGTTGAGCCTGGTGTGTTGTCAGCTGCTGACTGTACCGACTCACCAGGGATGTTGAGCCTGGTGTGTTGTCAGCTGCTGACTGTACCGACTCACCAGGGATGTTGAGCCTGGTGTGTTGTCAGCTGCTGACTGTACCGACTCACCAGGGATGTTGAGCCTGGTGTGTTGTCAGCTGCTGACTGTATCGACTCACCAGGGATGTTGAGCCTGGTGTGCGCCTACGGTAGCAGCTAGAGGGTTGGCCCAGATGGAACAAGCCTGAGGCACAACTAGCTGGTCAGATATAAACTTGAATAGTCATCATACAAAATTCTGTAGATACATTGGTACATGGATACATGCACATACGCATCTACGGCCAGCCCGACTCCAAAGGGATGCATAATACCTGGGTACAAACAATGATATATAGTAAATAATCTTGATTTGAAGCTTTCCTGACTGCAGTGTTCTTCCTGGTTCAGCAGTTCCACTGCTGTATTATTTTTTCTGCCTGAGGACGACCGCTTGTGTTGCGATCTAAACGTCGTGATATATAATTTTTTATTATATTTTATTTTTCTACCTACGTGACTTTACTGAAAGAACCAAAGAGTATATAGTACACACTAAGACTTATGTATGTGGTGATAGAGTACACACAAGTATTATGAATATTTGGTATGTGACTTGCAAACTACTATTTGCGTACCACATTTTGTGAACTGCTGTACCAATAGGTAGGGTTGCTGCAATATGGGAATATGATGATAAATCGTCAAATCATTAACAATGACATAAAATCATATCATGAAAAATAACATTTCAGCATCCCTAATAATAAGCTATTGCGTCTCACCAGTTTTTGCAGCCTGTGATGAGCGATTCTCCACTGGCATAGGAGTGGCCGAGTTGGTTGCACCCACAATTGCTTTGAGGGATGCAGCCCGACCCACTCACATCGTCCCACACCATACCTGCAGTTCCCAAACACCACAAGAGAGATGGTAAGGAGAGAAATCTAGTTTATCCATATGTAAAGGTTGGATAGCGAGAGATAGATCAATATATTAAAGTGAATTTTACTTGGACCAAGGTAGTCTTATTTGCAAGAGTGACCTGGGGCACTAGTCTACCAGTAGTACGATGATTGCTTTGTATAAACTCAATTGAGTTATATGCGGGGATTTTTCAATTTTGGATCCTCAGAAGAGATATGAAGTGGCACTGGTCGTTATGACTTCTTTGACATGAACGTGAATGCTCTCTTCAGTCATCTCAAGCAGCTGCTTCTGAATAGAGGGGGACACAATATAGGATGCATTGCTGTACCCTCGGGGGCATGTTTCCCGCAGGCCCCCCACCATAGAACCCTTAATGCTCGGTAAAAATAGAAAATGACATCTATTTACCACTGGAACCTCATTTGCCAGTAAAAAATATGATAATTGTTTTTTTTTGTAAAAAAAAGTGTCAGTTTTGTTGCCAGATAGAAGGGTAAAAAACCTATTATGACATCTATTGATTCACTGTTTATACCTTCAGGGCAGAAGCAGCCATCCACACAGGTGCTTGGGCAGTTGACGGAGGCGGAGGGGTTTGAGCAGGTGTCTTTGCACACCGATCCACACTCCCTGTGCACCTGACCTCTCGGGCACGTCACACCTGAGTAAGAAGGAGTCAGTTACACGCACAAAAGGTAAAGATTCTCCGGGTGGCCCTGTAGACCATAATGGCAAGAGCTGTTAGCGAGCACCTTTCTCTCCCATCTCACCAACACATTCCACACCACCGGTCTCTCCCGACCCGATCTCACCGCACACTGCACCATTGCTCTCTCCTGATCTTACTCTGTACTGCACCACTGCTCTCTGCCATCTTACTGGTACACCACAACACCATTTAACCCCACAGCACCATTCTCCCCATCTCACCGCAGAATTCTGGAGAACGCCACATGCCCGGCGATCCATTAGCCTGCGTGCACCGTCGAGAGAACTCGGCGATCGTCGCACAACCATCACAAGGGTAGAGCCCAGCAGTGCCGTTGCAGTCCAAACGGCAAATGTCCGACAACAAAATATTAATCAGCAAGAACTTCAGTTGATGGTCCATGACGCTCAAGCAGGAAAGAAGCTCGTCTTGCAACAGGTGCTCAATGTGTTGTGTCTGGAACAGGAGAAAGAGAGGCATCTCATTTGCTTAAATGTTTACATTAGCAATCTTATTTCTATTATTAACAATTTCCAACTGAGGCTTAAAGGGTTCGTGATTTAGCTCTGTCCATCTCTCAATCTGGAAAATTCACAATAACATGGCAACTAAAACCAGTGCTAAATAGATAAGCCTTGTCGGCCAAGGTGATGTCACACACTATGCACGCGTATCGCTTCCCCACGACTCATTACGTGACATCATCTTATGACATTACACATCATGTTATCTCGTTGTGTGGATTTAAATTATACTATGATCACTGATTAAAACATTCCAAGGACAAACGCAACTTGGAAAGGGTTAGAGAATCCATGACTGCACATTCGTTTTCTTACTTGTTTATGGGTGGAGCGATAGAACAGTGTATCATCTATTCCGCTATAAACTAAGCTGAGTTTGATTTCCAGGCATGGCCAACATAACTGCCAAATGTTATTTTAAACGGTCCTCGGGCCCTCACCACGTTACCAGCATGTACTGATCAGCGTGGTAAAGCAATGTTAAACATGCTCCATGATAGACATGGCCTTCTTCCAGTAGTAGACTGACAGAGGGCTGTAAATTAATTACTTAATATCCAAATTATTAGATGATGTGCTGTGGCAGAGCTCCCTCTCGGAATGTTACAAATTAAAGTCTGATACCATAAAACGCACTTCGCACAAAACTCTAGATTAATCTTGGATTTGAAGGCAAGATCTCATTACTTATTTCGCTGCGAGTCAATCGCTAGAGCCTGGGTAAAGAGAGTTCATCATATACCTTGTTCAGACAGTATTCTCTTGACAAATATGAGTTAGTTTGCTGTGGCTCTTGGGAACACAATTCCAAGCTGTTTAGCTTATTCATCAGCGTGTAATCACTCTCTGAACGCAGATCACCTGCAGCACATCACAAACAGTAAAAGATCAAAGTTAGCACCTGACACTGGAGGCCAGGGGTAGAATTCCCCATCAGAAACACTTGCGATCACAGATTTCCTCCTCACTCCGATAAAAGACTTAACAAAGAAGAGCACGAAATAAAAAAGTTTATTCTGCCTTAAACTGATGAATTACAAACATGAACATTGACAAAGAAAATTAAAAAATGAAGACTGTGCAAAGAAGATTTATGCATTGTATCCTTGGAATTACACTGAAACACAGGAAAAGGTCATGGATTTGATAAGTTACAAGGTAATGTCTGTTAACAAATGTAACTGCCGTGGACAGGACATCTCGTTAGAAATTATGTCCAGTGGTGAAGAATAACAGATGTGTAGCAGCCAAGGGAGGGAAGGTGTCTAAGAGTAGGCTAGTCGCATGTCAATAGAACTCAGATGTTTAATTGTTAAAGTTGGAATGATCCAACATAGATTGAAAAAAACGAATTCAACCATTACAATTTATTGTTCAATGTATACTGGGCTCACACTATCAACTCACTGCAGAACCTCGTTTAATCATGGCTGGATGAAACCTAATTTTGAACCCAGGATGACACTGGTGCCAGCTTCTCGGAACTCTGAGCTCACTTAGCAACACGACGACATCATTACGGTTCAAATGTAATTATCTTGTGAAATTCTTTACCAGTGTGAATGTGTCCCAAATACAGATCAAAGAAAGCAAATACAACTGGGGTGGTGACATTACTAACGCGGTAAGGTGTTCACCACTTTATGCAGATGTACACGGTTATAATCCAGCAGCTGCCCTGATTAAGACTGCGGGTGCATTAATCATAGACATACAATGCGACATCGGATTCACAATGGACGTTAAGCATCCCGTGTCGTCATTCACAAGAATAGGCCGTTGTGTAACGGCATCATGGTTCAAATTTGCTAAGTTCAAGAATTACCCAAAAATTGAACCATTTGAATTTACTGGGAGGCAAATCTGGCAGTGGGGTTCCCCTTTCAAATTATTGACATGAGATGTGATGTACAGCATTATGACATGTCCAGAATATAGGACACTATATATAAAAATTATAAATTTTCATTTACTTGACACCGGTTCTCACCATTAAAATAGAAATCATCTGCAATGCCGTTAAAATCTCCACACAGCCCGGTAGTTTTGGTGTGGAATTTGGGGTCAAGTTTAACCTACAGAGAAAGAAAAACACAGTTTAATACAGTAATCGTACATTATTCATGCAAGGTACATTTTAATTACCAAGAAAATCACAATCCTAGCACTGGCGTCACACCCTTTTGAAACTCTTCCGATCAACAGAGGCATCATGCCATCAAATCAAAGACGGATACCCTGGATACCCTCGCCCCCACACGATTCAGTCTCAACACTGCTCACCGTGATGGCATTGTTCTGGTCCCACAGCAGAGAGAAGCCCATGATGGAGGAGCACTTGATGTAGGATCCCACCATCTCAATCTGGATGCTGTGGTCTTTGTACGGCAGCTGCACCCTGGAAGAAACAAGTGATACGGCCATGTGTCTTAGATTGGCGGTCAGTGTTACAATGCAATATATACATGACGATACAATTTGGATTTATATAGCGTCGATATGCGACTGGATCTCAAAACGTTGGACAGAAACAGTGGGCATATTTATTGAGTCGATGGTCTCTGAGAATCTGCGGGTCTCTTTGTGAGTCTGTGGGTCACTATAAAATATCATTTGGATTTATATAGCATCTAAATGTGACTGTATTGCAACACCAATAAAACAGTGAATGAAAGCAGGAGGGTTTGGGAAATATACTGTGATCCATCACCCTCTTCCTCTAAATCACTGGAATAGCTGTGCACTTTTTACTGCGGCAGGCAGAATCACCGTGGGGAAGAACTCAAAACAATGAAGAACAAAATAACTTACCTCTGGCCGCTAATGCTTTGGCCCTCTCTTGTCAGGGACAAGGATATGCCCTCCATGGTCACGACCACATTCTCCACACTCATTCTGTCCAAAGCACGTCTCTGGAAGCTCACGGACAATGACGGGGAACCGGTGATGGACACCAGGCTCAGAGAACATGAGGACAGCGGCAGGTCCATGGAAGCATGGTCGAATGTGAGAAGGTGGCCGGTTCCCCACACGCTGCATATAGTGTCATCTGTGGGCGAAACGGCCAAACCCAGAACTGTCGGCAACGGGGTATCACAGACATTAAGTCGGCACTGCTAAGTGCCGGGATTTGAATATGGGTATCAGTCGCACCGTATTAAAGTGGAATCTCAAGTACCATAATTAAATTGGGATTTTGACCTCATTCTACTTATTTCTGATCCTGAATGTCAGGAATTTGGTGCAATAAGCAAAAATACTCTCTGCGGAAAAATATATAAAAATACATCTAGAAGCTGGACTCAGTGAGAGGGCAAAAGGGTCAGCACTAGCAGCGCACCTGGTATACTGATGTGATCGGTGAACCCGTGCCCTTGGACGCATCAGTCCACCATATGCTAAGCATGTGGTAACATTACACTCTCTCATTAAGGAAAAATATTATAAATACATGTTTACAATGTATTTATGCTCATCTCCTGTTTACAGCACAGATCCGGTTGTGGAAATAACACATTCCTATGGCAAGGGAAAGTCCATCCATAGGATAACCACTGATGACTTCCCCACAAAGAAGTACTTCATTTTATTTATCGATTTGAGTTTGGATGATGGGCTGAATCAACCCACAACCTTCCGATTGCAAGTCACTCTACTCTACCGCTGAGCCACCAATAAAGTCAATTATTTCACTGTTGCTCAGCAATAATTTTAAACATGTATCCTGCAGTTTTACACAATTATTTGCATTGCGAAATTTCATGAAAGCTCTGAAAACTATTATGTCTTTGTAAAGCAATGACTTGTAAGCTAGTCAAGATTTCCGAATAAGATAGTGGTATCGGCATTTCCATCGGAGCCGTTTCAAGTTAAATTTGCATTCAACATAAACATTTTGTGCCCATGAAGAGTGGGTAAAACCCAGCAAGGAATCTTACACTGAGGGCAACCTTCGATTAGCAATGTTGGCTACGTATGGTTCGAAAGAAGTTCAACATACATACAACCATCACGTTAAATTTCGATTTAAAGCTTTCGTGACTGCAGGGATTCATCTTTACCGAAAGAACCAAGAACCATCACGTTATATAGCTGTACATATATTTAGCCATATATTTGCTATATACGTTTTTTACATTTTCAGACAAT
Source organism: Lampetra planeri (assembly GCF_965212315.1). NCBI lineage: Eukaryota > Metazoa > Chordata > Hyperoartia > Petromyzontiformes > Petromyzontidae > Lampetra > Lampetra planeri. Next base: position 1,257,495 of record NC_136170.1, read on the forward strand.
TTTAAAGAGTATCCAGCGTATAGCTCAGTAGGCTTTACCTAGTAAAATAAAAGTTTAGTTTAGGAAAGCAAGATATTTCTGGTCGAAATGCTTGCGTAACTCATGGCTCACAGAGGCGGTCAGGGGAAAAGGTGTGTATTTTTTGTTGTGAAACTGTTGAAGTGGAATGCTCTCCGCATCACAAGAGGGCAATCATGCATGCCCGCTTGTACTCCCTATAGCTCATCGCCAACTCAAGCGTGTGTGCAGCCTTGAGGAAGTGTTTTCTGTGCAAAGATACGAGAGTTGTATAGTAACGTAGAATCATACATTTACCAACTGGCAGAACAAGTTATCGTGGGGGGGGGGGGGTGAAGAGTGAAAACGCTTATTGTATTTTCATGGTATCTACTTTAAATAGTTTCCGTGTTATTTTTAAGTGGATTAATGTTAAGAAAAATACTCGTATTGTCAGTATATTTGCCTAATTCAAGCGGTGTCTGTTTAGATGGAAAGTAGTAGACAGTAATATAAACATTACAATGTAAAGCCCTTTTTAAACTGTACTCCTGGATGAACTTTATTCATGCTATGTCAGTCATTAATGTTATTAGATCATACTTCACCACTCTGGTCAATGGTGAAGAGTGGGTGGTCAGGATCAGTTCAGATTTCACACAATATTCGTCATAGCTATGAATGTCACTCAGGAAGTTGCACTAAACCACTACACCTATATATATGTATTCATAATGCATTTTGTATAACTATTTACTATTGTTTAGCTGCGCATCATAGACTGTTCTGTTACAGTCTATTACCGCATCCGGATCACATTTAATAATCTAACCGTTAATTATTTTACTTTAGCATTACATCAGATTGTACTCTATTAAAATGGGATCACAACACATTTTAAATGATTACATTAAATGACAATAGTGTTGTAGAATATTATCCTTCATGAGAATTTACCTCAGCGTTACATGGCATTATACAGTACTGTAGTGGTGTTACATTTTACATTAAATGACATAGGTACAGAATTGTATTCTTACACGAAATAGTATTTATATAAATGAAGACCTTCATCTGTATGTCTCAAAAACCTCCAGGGTACTTAACAATCTTAAATATATAATATTGCGTTTTTTTCGTTGGATAGAGCGTTAAACAGCAAATACAATTAAAGCGAGAAGCATTCTTCTATATTGTTTTTGAGATATTTCGGATTCAAGCGTGTTTTAACGAAAAAATACGTATTTTATGGTGTTCAAATATTAATAATTCATAAACAGTAAAAGATAAGGGGAACTTCCCCTCACAGTGTTAACTTCATACATTTTTGTTCTTTATAATAATAAAAAACGGAATACTTAAATTGAGCGGTTTCCGATGGGTACTTATTTAAATGTAAGAAGTAGAATCAAGTAAATTTGTGTTTTTTGCGAATACAAATTTTGTAGTTAGTGTCTGATCGTAGATACAAATTGTTAAAAAATCAGGTTAATTATATTTATTGAATACTTTTGCCTGGGGAAGACAGGTTTCATGAACTAGTACGTATATAAAATACACTAAATTACACAACATACTGATATTACAATAGATGGTATTTTACCTCAGCATTACATGCAAAATGCATGGCATTGCCACAGTATTAATACATGGCATAACCGCATCGTTACATTATATTGCATAGTATTTTGGTCACACTTTACATAAACATGCTAAAAACATAGCTGCTGTATTCGTTACAAATGATATATGTATAATCGTATGTGCATTGCATATATTACATTATTATAACATTGCATTAATACAAAAAGTACGCAGGCAATTACCTCAGCCAACTGCAATATTAATTCCCTGAGGCAAACAAAAGCGCGGGAAGCCGACTTGAGGGCTCATTTGCATATCGAGACGATTCCCGCGAGACGTGGGGACTGTGGCGATCTGTTGATAGAGACGACGCGGGCTCGCACGCCCTAGGGACTGTGGCGATTTTCTTAACAACCCGGGTCCTGAGATCGCCACACAGGGTGGCAGTTGCTACTGTCACGTTGAGGTGGCAGTTGCTACTGTCACGTTGAGGTGGCAGTTGCTACTGTCACGTTGAGGTGGCAGTTGCTACTGTCAAGTTGAGGTGGCAGTTGCTACTGTCAAGTTCAGTTGGCAGTTGCGACTGTCAAGCTGAGTTGGCAGTTGCTGCTGTTAAGTTGAGTTGGCATTTGTGACTTAAGTTGAGTTGGCAGTTGTGACTGTTAAGTTGAGTTGACTGTGGCTACTTTCAGTTGTCAATTATAAAAAATTTAATTTTACCAGGTTAGGCCCGCTGAGCTATGTAGTAGCTCTTTTTTATTACACGCTTTCTATTAACTCACTCTGTTGTTGTCGTTGTATCCTCAAATCTTGTAACTCAATTTTAACCCACTTCCCAATGTGGTATCGACTGCAAACTTGGTATACTTATGTCATACTGATGACAATACTATATTCTATCAAAATAAATTATATATTTTTAAACAATCTTATTTATATGTTATGTTTCGGCTTGGTATCTAATTGTCCAAGGTCAACTGATGTTGGCTGTAATTGGCCATTGTCCCTTACGTTATGGCAAGCTTCGGGGCCACTTCCTGGAGTCGTGGAGTTTTTACATTACTAGTACATTTCATAATAGCGTGTTTAAAAAAAAAGTTTTTTTCTTAATATTACTTATTCAGAAGCGAACTGACCACAAATGCTAGCTCAACGAAATGGCTTGTCGTGTGGAAATGTATAGCAGCCACATACTCTAAACGCGCGTTTCTACAACATTGGGTCAGTGGTTACAACCACATTGGGCCAACGGTTGGCATATTTACTGAAATGTCGCGTTCCGGATTCACCTACATTAGTGACCATCACCACACTGCCACCCTTTATCAACTACTATCACACACTGCATTTACCTCCATGGTCGAAATCGTCGTAGATTCCGGTTGAAGGTTGAATGGTCGTGTACAGGTCATCCATCACAATAGATCCACCTGGAACAAGCGGTGAGTGGGGGTGGTTAGCGATTGATGACCACTTATGTCACATATCATCAGTCACGCAAGAATGCAATCCTATGAAAGATACAACTTTTTTTAAATATATATATAAACTATAAACCAGGTTAAAGCTGGAGGTTCGTGGCTTATGTGGACATTTATAACAGCCAAATACTCAAAACGCATTTTCTAATTGTGGAAGGATAAACCGGAGGACCCAGAGAAAAAATCCACGCGACCATGGCAGCGATTTCACACCGATTTATGCAAATGTTGTGGAGAAAACACACGCACACGCATATAATGTTACTTTCTCTGCCACGGCCAGCATCAGCGGCGAGTGATATCTGAACCAGTCCTGTGTACCTTTTTCACAAACCTGCACTTACCAGCGAGGTGAAGTATGGTCAAACAACCCTGATGACTGACACAGCGTGGGGAAGGCCCTCGTCCATCAGTAAATTGAAAAGGGTTGTAAGTTATTTATTCTTTTTAGGCAAAAAAATATTATTGAGCCTAATTGTGGTTAATATTAACGACAATGTAAATGATGCCTCCTTCCCATGTTTGTCTCCCCGCATACAAAGTAAAAGTATTTTCTTCACAACCCATCTGCTCTGCACGGCCTTATCATCAACAGCATTAGTTCAATACAAACCTTGACAGCCAGTGTCTCATCAACAGAGTCAGTCAGGTTCACTTGAAAGAATATTACTATGATTGTAGTAATAGTCTTACGACTCTTTCGACTGCCAAGTGTTTCACAGTAAGGGCAATAATTACAATTCAGTGATTTGTTGGTCATATTTAAAATTTGGTGAAGGTGGACCATGACTTACACCGGTGGCACAAAATGGTCCACTCTCGTGAATGACGTCAGGGAATCTTTAACGTCCACCATGAGCGAAGCGGACTGCGCGTAGTCATTTTACAGCTAATACGCTGTGAGTCGAGGCGGCCGCTGAATTCGAATCATGAACCTCTGCAACTAGTGGCGAACGAGCTACCCTCACCGCCCTATCCTCACCGCCTTACCCTCACCGCCCTCACCGCCCTCACCGCCCTATATCCTTGCCGCCTTACCCTCACCGCCCTACCCTCACCATCCTACCTTCACCGCCTTATCATCATCATCATCACTATCTTCACCGTCATCATTGCTCAGCTGATGGCTACCAAACGCAGTACAATGCAGGCCCCGTGTATTCAATGGCCAATGTCTTAAATTCACCCCAGGTATGACCTTGCTCGAATTCACCACTCAACGCGGAATTTGATCAAATGTGCTTTGTTGTGCATAACGTCTGCCACATGACGAGAGATGGGCAGTATATAACTTGAATGTAGATTTTGAAGTTTTCGTGACTACAGGGATCCATACTCTTTGGTTCTTTCGGTAAAGTCACGTAGGTATAGAATAAAATAAATAATTCACGACGTTTCGGGCGCAACACAAGTACTCTTAGTTTTTTTCGGTAAAGTTAATAAAAGTAATAATGGAAATAAAATAAAATAATAAATCACGACGTTTCGGAGGCAACACAAGTGTCCGTCATCAGGTGGGACAACCACAGCAAGAAATTTCAGCAATTGTTTCTTGCTGTGGTTGTCCCACCTGATGACGGACGCTTGTGTTGCGCCCGAAACGTTGTGATTTATTTATTTTATACCTACTTGACTTTACCGAAATAACCAAAGAGTGACTTTAATTTAATTTAAATACGCACTTTAATTCGATTGATAAATTGTCGCTGGGTATCTACATTTTGCAGTTCAAATTCATTTGCATAATTTGTATCGAAAATTACACGGGACAAGGTTAATTGATCGCAATATATCGAATTTGTATTTCATCCCATTTCTGCAAGTGATATAGATATGCACACACGTATGGTACAGGTTCATATAGAACACATAGACAATGTCATCCAAGTTAATTTGAGAACTTTAAAGTGAGGACGCTATCCCCTGAATGAATATTCTTCCAAGACCCCTTACCTACTCGACACGTTCCCGTGACTTCTGATCCCCACCAAACTTCAAATGTTTTCCCCCCACACGTGCATGCACACATGCATGTACAAAGACAAAGATTCCCCTGGGAAGCCTGAACAGACCGTTGGGGCAAGTGCTGTTAGCGAGCACCTACGAAGGCCGGCATGGCACACGAGGGGGTGGGTGGCCAGCACCACGCCCGGCCGCCTTTGTCTCCCAAGTGGCGATGTTTACGCACTGCAATGGATATTGTACAAATTTGAGGCTGAGCCGACCTACGGGAGGCCCAGAACCGGATCAGATAATTCTCACTGGTGTTGACTGTGAGCGAGAATTGCCGGGTTCGTAGCACGCTAACCGCTGCGTCACCGCTCCCCCACATACGTGTACACATGTGCACACACACACATGCATACACACACATGCGCACACACACATGTGCACACACACACATGCACACACACACATGCATGTGCACACTTACCAACCAACGCGAACACGTAAAACTGGCTGAGCCCCAGAAGGGCCAGCATCGAGTGACGTGCCATGCTTCGCCAGCGATGTTGAACACCGAAGAGGCGCATAGATCCTGTGCCAGGCGTGCCCTATTTATACCCACGCAACCTTCGTTCAAACGCAGTCTTGGCGCAGCAGGTAAAAAGGTGCGCTGGTTTGGGTAAGGAGGAAGGAGTGGGTGGAGATGGTGGTGAGGGGGTGGCAAAGCTCGCGGTGGGAGGTGGTGGGGGCCGTGGGGTGGGGGTGTGCACGGCCAAGGTGAGAAATGTGAGATTTTTTTGGGACCCCTTGATCCTTCCTGAATGCGGAGTGCGTGAACAAACCTGGTGAGCAAGGACATTCCGTAGATTGCGATCGGCCCGGCTCGTTGAATCATTATTGCAGAGTCATGAATATTGAGCGCACCAGAATTTGCATTCGCCATGACTCGGTTTCATTCGGGCAGTCACCTCTCGCAAAGCACGAGGGTTTTGCCGCAGTTCTAGAAATACACTACGATATCATCAACATCAGCAGCAGTGGCACTGGCTGAAGGCTTCCCCAAGCCGCCGCTACCTCTGATCCTGCGATGTGACTATCGACCCATGTACACCTGCACATGAAATGATCTCAGTGCTCCGTCTTCTCAGTGTGCGTGCTCCTGGATGCGTCCCATTCCTTGTCTGCCACTGCCGTTGTTGCCCGACCGAAACTGGGGAAACCAGGTCATGACCCTGGAATGCCGCCGGCCGACATCACTTCTGTGTACGGCCTTCAAACTGCCGGAGTGCCAGACCCTCCAGCGAATAGGGGGCGCCACGGTGGCTAGGAGATGTTAACTCCCTCGCCTGGTATACAGGAGGTCGTGGGTTCGATCCTGACCCTGTCACCTGCTGCTGTATATTTGGAGTTTACGTGTCTCTCTCATCATCATCATCATCACGGTGGCTAGGAGATGTTAACTACCTCGCCTGGTATTGAAGGAGGTCGTGGGTTCGATCTCGACCCTGACGCCTGCTGCTGTCTATATTTGTAGTTTGCGTGTGTCTCTCACCGTGGTCGAGTGGATTTTTTTCCGGGTCCTCCGGGTTTTCCCTCCAACATTTAGAATCCACATCACGCGTTTAGAGTATTTGGTTTATGTAAATTTACACGTGATAATCCACTTCATTATGCTATCATTTGTGGCCAGGTCGCTTCAGAAAAAGAGATATATAGCTCAGTGGGCCTTACCTGGCAAAATGAAAGTTGTTTAGTTGTGTAGTTTACAGTGCCCAAAGCCACAAGACAACACAGCACCCGTTGCGATCAAGTATTGGCCATCACAGTAAAACAAAAACAACAAAAAACATCACCGCTGGGATTCCAGAGAAGGTTGTTAAAGCCCGGTGCTGTATTTACCAACGTGTCATCTGCGATTACAAGCCCTGATTCTGAAGCTGGCGAGGATCCTGAGCCTCCACGACGGGCGATGCTCAACAAGCACGGGACGTGGGGTACAAACTATGCGGCCAAGTCTGTTCGTCCCACCACCCCCACCCCGAGTCCTAAACGATGAGCTCAACCGCAGGGCCCCGTGCTCTCTCCGCCGCTTCTCAACGTCTGCAACAGCGACGTTGGCCTCCTCCTGCTGCTTCAGCTCCCAGGAGATGTGATTTCCTAGAGCTCGCGCCCTCACCGAAGTGGAAGACAACCCTCAACAACCTCTGACCCGAACTTCGTGGCGGGAGATTTCTAAAAAGGGGTGGACGCAGGAACGAGTGGCCCAAATAAATCCGCAAAAAATGTCTCCTTCATATACGGTATATACTAACTACTGGACATCTGTGAAAATAATTGCTTTATTGCTCATCGGATTCCTCCGGTTTAAATACATATTCTGATTCTGATATGTCTCTCCACAAACATTTAGAAAAACATCTTTAACACTTCCACCAATTTTACACAACCACCAATTTTGTTACTTGATTCTTTTGCGTTATGTATCACAGTATTTTTGCATCGAACTTGGATCCCCTCCCCCATATTTTAAAGAGAGGACCTTTAACCTCTGCCATTGTGGTCCTCTTAGGTCACCACCAAAATTAAATTGAGCACACGTGACCGACTGAAGGGCAGCAGTGACGCGCAGATAGACAACTATGGACCAGTTTAATCCTTATCAGGACTCATTGGCAGAGTATTGTCACCGATGCCCACTGCTGGAAAGGTGGCCTCCGGAAACCATATATGTGGAGTCTCCACTTCCGCACAATGCAGCCCATTAGCTTGTCGAAGTGCAAACAATAATCGCATCTTTCTTTTGTGTTTTTCCTGCTTTTGTGTGCATCCGAAGGTTAAAGGCGCTCTTCATTGAGCGACTGATGCAAAGTGCACTCTTGGTATTCGGATGTGGAAGGGGTCATGCGTGATGTACGGCCACAGCTGATAAGACAACTGTTGACAGATGAGACATGACTGTAAGCATGCCTCAAAACATTATTCACCCAAATCTGGTGTAATGGTTTTTCGTTTCTGGGTATAACATTTAAATTCAGTTCGGATCTTCAGTGTACGGTTCGAACACTTTAACAAATGGTTAATTTCTGATTATCGGTTATGGTTTTCAGTTTGGTTCAACTCCCTTGTTGTTACCGATGAGACAGCTGGACGACTGCTTTACATATTCGCCCTTTCTCAGTAAATATGGCAATGTTGGCAGGTGGTTGGAACTGTTGGACCAACGTTGGCCCATCGGATCCATGTTTACTGAGTTAGGCCTGTTGAGCAACTACAATAAACACATATAAAAGTTTGCTGATAAGCAAAGTCAAACCCTTTGCAGACCTTGGTTAATTGCGTATGGGACACGTTGATGTGTAAGGTATGTTTGTGAATGGATTCTTAATTAATTTAATGATTAGAGACCTTGATTATTTCCTAAGCCAATGACCAAATCTCGACAGATCTCGGAAGCTAAGCAGGTCTGAGCCTGAATAGTTCTTTGGATGGGCGTCCAAGACCATGCATCCAACAAGTTGCAGGGTGGGTCCCGTTCACCGTTGAATCTCAGAACCCGCAAGCGGCGGTTATTGTAAATTTTATTAAAGAGGCGTAGCACCGCAATTTTTTAAGACATTGTACTCACAACAGGCAACCGTAGCGACTATACCGCACTCTGCGGTAGCTGGCGCCAAACTGTGCCACACGCCATCCCGCATGGCCTTGTGGGAATCTCGGTACGTCTTCCGACCTGAAGACGACCTGAAGACGTACCGATAAAGTGATTTTATTTTAGTTTTTCGCCTGATTCTGTTCCAATGACGTACGTGTACGTCACGTACGTGTACATTATCGGAACGTAATCAGAGGAAAAACTGATGACGTACACGTATGTACACTACGTCATCTGAATGGGAGAGAGTTAATATATAGAGAACCGCGTAGCTTTGTGAGGGGAATCATAGTTCATATGATCACTGTTACATTGTTTTTATAGCTTTATTTTGGTGATTTTGAAAACGTTTTGGTTTAGCCATGTTTGTTTGTTGTAGTACAGAGTTAGCCTGATAACTTTAATCTACATTGTCTTATGGTTGTTATTGTTTGACTTGCATCCCACTAGGATTTTTGCACACAGCGTTGAAATACAGTGTTTTTTTCTGGAAGACTGCTGTTTTTTCCTGGATTTTTCTGTTGCGTGTAGTCACTTCAAGATGTTTTTTGTTCATGTTTTTGTTTTGTGGCGATTGCACCCGAGTCAAGAGCCGCATGGCTCACAGGGTTATACCTAATAAATGAAACTGAATTGAAACTGAATTTTGCACCAGCTCACAACGTGCCCGCTGTCTTTCCCGCTCCTTGCGCTTCCGAGTCTTTCTCTCTCTCTTGGAGAACGAGCGAAGACTTGTGTGGTGGCGCTTTAAAATTTTAATGATAATTATTATTGTTTAGCTGGTATCTGCTGAGGCTGGCACGGCACACAGGAGGATAGATGGGTGGGTGTAGTGGTTGTGTATGCACCTTTGGTTCAGCGCTCTGGAGGCAAGGGTCGGTGAAGATGATGAAGAGGTTCGTGCCCACTGACACTAAAACTAAACTATTTTGATTTTACCAGGTAAGGACCACTGAGCGATGTAGCTCTTTTTCAGAAGCGGCCTGGCTATCACAAGTGGTAGCTCAACAACGAAGTGGCTTATCATCACGTGGAAATGTATAGCAGCCAAAAACTGTAAGCGTGTGACGTTGATTTTTAATGTGGAGGGAAAAACCAGAGGACCCGGAGAAAAATCCACGCGAGAGACATGCAAACTCCAAATATACAGCAGGCGTCAAGGTTGGGATCGAACCCACGACCTCCTGTATACTCGTCAAGGGAGATAACATCTGGTCACCGTCACTGTCACAGTATGCATCATCGTACACTCGGATGGCATGTGTTATAACTGCCCGCAGCATCTGAGCTACCCGTCAGAAGCGAGCTGGTGGTCCGGGACATATGATCTTGCTGGCAAACTATATTTGTTGACACTGATTAAAATTAACTTCAATGTTTAGTTTTGCCGAAAAAAAACAAACCACTTGGCACATTTTCTCACGACGTGACAACTTGATTTGATTGGCTCTGTTGAGTGGTGGAGGGTTACAGTTAACATACATCAATTACTCTCATACCTTCACGACCCAACACAAAATAAACTAATTATGAACTGCAACATTGGTCGCGAAAGCCTACGTAGAAAATTGATCTCGCTTGCTGTCGTATGGTCAACTTGATTGGCTTCTCAAGTGAGCATTGACCCACTGGTGCTCATCTCACGTTTACAACCCTGCACAGCCCAAATGGTCGAAATCCCACATTCTTATGACGGGGGCGAGTCTATCCGTAGGACAACCACTGTTGACTTGCCCACCTAGCGGTGATCATTTTAATTGTCCACAGAGAGACGATGGCCGAGTCAACCCCCGACCAGGATGTCTCTTTCACAATTCGGGTGAACTGCCTGATGATGCTGGCGGTAACTATCAGCGAAACGTCGTACCCCATTGTTAAACGCGTGCGGATCGCTCTCCCCAGCGCGCCGGTGGTGATGCTGCTGAAGCAGTACTACGTTAGCACGTTTGTTCTCGCGACAACTTTATCGATTGTGTTGGGTGGCGGAGGGTGTACGTCACAACATTTTACTGATGACGAATCGGATTTGATGTGCTGCTTAGGGTTTGCGAAGACCAACTCTGCAAGCGAAGTGCATCGCGTTGTTCTTTAAACTGACGGTTCAAAGGGCGAATCTGTGCTCACCTGTACAGCTCCTCTCACAATTATATATCCCAAAGCAGACAATCAGCGCTGGATACAGCAGTCGTTTTTGCAAAATGTGAGTTTGCAACTCTGATCCTTACTCCCGCGTTAATGTGGCCGTCTTATTGAGGGACTACTGCTGTCTGTGGTGTTATCTTGGTGTGGTCTGGGACTGTTGTGGTGCTGTTTTTGATGCCTTCCCCAATCTTGATAAATAGGAGGGATGTAATGAATGTATTTATTTTTTATTCATATTTAGTGACTTGATTACCATTTTCTCTATTTCGCACTGCCACCGCATTTGTTGTTGTAACTTGATGACCCGTCTGTATTTGACACCTGTGACTCCTGCAGTCGAAATGCAAATTCTCATTCTGATTAGTATTTACCCATCGAGATTGGGGGCTCGCCAACTTCTGCTTTTGCGGGGCGCTCGCTCTACAGCCGAGTCGCCGGGCCTTGAAGATCCACCCCGTGTAGTCACGCAAGAACACATTGCGATGTGCCCACCGCGTGTGTGAATAGCAATGCAATGACATCGCGATGAATGATAACCATTGACCCGCATTATGTGGCTACATTGCACAATTTCCCCGTGTGCGGGATAAAATAAACTGTCCTTGTCAAAACGCAAACTCGTTACTTTACCACAGAGTTACTGGAACAGTCTTGGTTCTTTCGGTAAAGTCACGTAGAAGGGAAATAATAAAATAATAATAAAACATAATAAAATAAAATTCTCACGACGTTTCAGCCACAACACAAGCAGCCGTCCTGTGGCCGAAACTTCGTGAGAATTTTATTTTATTGTTTTATTTTAATTATTTTATTATTTCCCTTCTACGTGACTTTACCGAAAGAACCAAGACGATGAATCCCTGCAGTCACGAAAGCTTTAAATCGAAATTTACTGGAACCGGTCGTGAGGGCCGGCCGGTGTTTCTCAAACTTTTTTGGCCCGTGGACCACTCACGATGCAAACATTTCTCAGCCACCCCCACCCCTGGGTGACACAACGCATTTCCATTACATGTGCGTATGTACGTTGGACTTCTTTCGCACCCTACATAGCCAACCGTGCTGATGGGAGGTCCGGTGAAAGGACAAACAAACTAAACACAACAAAAAGCTGTTTTTTTTTTAAGAAAACACATTCCTGCGGAGGGAGCTGGTAGGAACGTTGGGTTGCTCGGTCAATGGCCAGGGTCAACGGCGGCGTGGTGTATTCCGCAAATATGGCCGACTGTGAGGGCGGGCACAAGCCGGCGTGAGTAGGTTAAACGTTGAGTTTTATAAGGGCACCACGGGGTGACCAGCCCCTCCCCACCCAGCCCCACCCCACCCAGCCCCACCCCTCACCCCCACCCAGCCCCACCCTCCCCACCCAGCCCCTCCCTCCCCTCCCCTTTCCACCCAGCCCCACCCCTCCCATTTTTGGATGCACGACAGACGGACGGACACAATAATCCCCTGTGGGCTGGTGGAACCAGGTGGTTCCTACCAGTATTAGTTTTCAATCTAGATGATGATTTACAAGTGCATAGCTGCTCCAGTGTCTTCCTATTATCGGAAGGAAGAGCGTTCCAGACGGCCGCGTGAGCGCATCTGAAAGCTCCGCGCGACGATGCGGTGACCGCCGCCTTTGTTCGACGGCTCAGCCAAAAGCCCGCCGCTGCCGCGAGGATGAGCCGAGTGTCGTGCGATGGTGGTTTATGCTCTTTGACGAGATCAGCAGCGAGGTAGCGTGGTTCTTTTGTGGCGAGCACTTTGTGTGTAATGAGTGCGACCTTAGGTTAAGTTTGAAAGGGTCAAGGGGGGGGCACACACACTCCCCCCACTCCCCTCCCATACGGACGGCCCCAGGTGGAGGCCTCTGGTATATATGCCCCAGGCTCTTGCATGACCATATACAAAACATTGAACATCTTGTTACCGTATTCGCTCCCTCTCGACGAGAGAGGACGACTGAGAGGCGGCAGGAGGAACCAGAGACGAGCGAGTGGTAAGGCAGCAGCAGCAGCAGCCAAGCGGGCGAGGAGACGGCGCTACCAAAAATTACCCAGCTCCACGGTCCTCTATATATTAAGGTTGTTTTCAGGCCAATTAATGATCGTTTATTCAAGTGGGAGGAAAACGGAGCAACCCGGAGAAACCCCGTGCATGCAAGGGGGCAACGCTCGATTCCGTACAAAAGGGATAGATGATATTCGTCTGCACTTTGCTGCACTGACCTACCCTGGTCAGCCAGGCGGGAAGAGAATTTCACAACATCCGTTCCATCCATCAATACTCGCCATTACGATGCCGGATTACGTTGCGTAAGCACCGCTCGCCATTAATCAATTTCGCAATTTATTGTCTCTCAGGCCCCGGGCCGTATCTCAGGGCTAAGCCGCGTGGCACAGTGTTTATGTAGCCAACATGCAAATCATGAGAAGGAACTCGTTGCTGCAACTGCACGTTCAACTCTGTTCTCAGTGTCGTGAGATGCCTCTGAGCCGGGCAGCGCTGCGGTTAGAGCCCACGTTTTATGCGATCGGAAGATCACGGGTCCAGGTGACTCAGCCTATCACCATTATCCCCATCCAGGGTGAATAAAACGAGTCGTGTATGTACCACGTTGTGGGGGGCGGGGGAGTGCCAATAGTGGTTGCCTTGTGAGATCGACAGGCTCAGGCTGTCGCTATCGGAATGTGGAATATCCTACTCGGGTTAAGTAAGGTGCTTTGGGTACGTAAAAAAAAATAATCGTTTAAAAAAAACGGTTTGAAAGATTGTTCACAAAGAAAACGTAACACGAACTTAACTCCCTGTCAATGGCAGCGAGCGATGCGGCGCGGTTCACAAGGGCACGGATTAGGTGAGAGACACCTGACACTCTGGTGGTTAGCCTCTGACCGCGGACGGGGGTGGGGAGGGGTGCGCATCGCGATATCCAAACTCACTTGGCACATCCGCGACCCCGCAGCTTTAACCTGGCAGTTACAAACCAAGGCTCGCAATTACCGACCCCCCCTCCTCCACTTCCCCACTTAGAACAATCAAGAGCAGAGTCCGATTTGTTAAATGTCCAGCTTCGGGGACGGGAAGAGGTGTGGAAGTAAATGATGACGGTTTTCCCCGACTCGCAATTTTCAGCGTGGTGAAGTATGGTGGGTGGCGAGATGTTGACTACCTCGCCTGGTAGGCAGGAGGTCGTGGGTTCGATCCCGACCCTGACGCCTGCCGTATATTTGGAGTTTGCCTCTCATTATCACGGTGGCTAGGAGATGTTAACTACCTCGTATGATAGGCATGAGGTCGTGGGTTCGATCCCGACCCTGACGCCTGCCGTATATTTGGAGTTTGCATCTCTCATCATCACGGTGGCTAGGAGATGTTAACTACCTCGTCCGGTATACAGGAGGTCGTGAGTTCGATCCCGACCCTGACGCCTGCCGTATATTTGGAGTTTGCATCTCTAATCATCATCACGGTGGCTATGAGATGTTAACTACCTCGTCTGGTATACAGGACGTCGTCGGTTCGATCCCGACCCTGACGCCTGCTGCTGTATATTTGGAGTTTGCGTGTCTCTCTCTCTCTCCCTCCTTGGTCGTGTGGATTTTGAATCCGGGTCCTCCGGGTTTTCCCTCCACATTTAGAATCAACATCACGTGTTTATTCCTATTTGGCTGCTATAAATTTCCACGTGATAAGCCACTTCGTTGGGCTATCATTTGTTATTGCCCTGTCGCTTCTGAAAAAGAGCTACACATCTCAGTGGGCCTTACCTGGTAAAATAAAATATAGTTTAATAGTTGAGTTTAATGGTAAAACAGTGTGCATGACCGACACAATTCGAGGAGGCCTTCATCCAATAATAGATTGACAGTGGAATAATGATAATTTAACGTACAACAGGTGACATTTTCTTAATGTTTTCCAGTATATGCACTTTGAAAAAATTATATTAAGAAGAATGAAGATGATGCATTTTACCATTGCAAGCCTCACTGGGTCTGAAGTCTCTCTTTCAGGAGGGTCAGGTTTTCGCATTAGGGGGGGCAAGTTGCTATTGCCGCTGTTGTGCAATCCCAATTAAGGAGTTTGCCGTGTAATCTTTCAGCATTGGGCGAAATGTTTTGTCCAATAGCAATTACGTGGTACGGGGGTTTTTCTCTTCTTGTTATTTTTTTTGTTCCGCAAGGAAACCGGAGGACACGGCGGATACGCCATGCAAATGAAGGCGCAGAATATTCAAACTCCACACTCTCACTCACTCACGCACACTATCTCCAGCTCACACACTGCAGAACAGGGTGGTGGAGAGACAAAGATCCCCCGTGTAGCCTTAACAGACTGTTGGGGCAAGTGCTGTTAGCGAGCACCTACGAAGGCCGGCACGCCACGCGAGGGAGTGGGTGGCCAGCACCACACCCGGCCGCCTTTGTCTCCCTCGCGTCAATGTTTACACACCTCACCGATACTTATTTCAGTCTGAGTCGACGTAGGGGAGGTCCCTGAACCGGTGTTGGTGACCGTGAGCGGGAATCGAACTCGAGTACAATGCGCTCGAGTGCACACACACACACAGACGAAGATCCCCCGTGTAGCCTTAACAGATTGTATGGGCAAGTGCTGTTAGCGAGCACACACAACAACAACCGCCATTCGCGACTAAGGTGCACGTTGAGGCCACGTGAAGTGTCGAACGCCCGCTGGCAGGAGGTCACGGGGCAGACCCAGGTGCCACGGGTCGACTGACTGAGATGACTGGCTGATGCACCACCTGTGCCTCCCTATTGTGCCAACTTTCTGTGATTTAGCCACCCGGCGCTCCGCTCGTTGTTGTGAGCATCGCTCCTCCGCCCTCCGTTCTTGTTGGAGGGCGACTGCCTCCAACTGCCCAGTAGCAGCGTCCATCACGAGCCTCCTCCACAGAGGCCGATCTTGACACACACAGATACACACCCAGGGCAGCGCTGAATCTCAGCAACCTTTGCTCGACCGTACCCGACGTGCCCCCCCCCCCCTCTGCCCACCCCCCCACAGATGTCGCGCGTACCCCCAGGAATACGCGTACCCCCGTGATGTGCCCCACGGGGGTCACGATCAGCGAGGTCGTTCATCCTCATGCAGTGCGGCGCGTGCGTCCAACCCGTCACGCGGCGTTCGCGTAGCTTGCGTTCGACAATGGGCGACTCTTCACGGAGCCGTTGCTCAATATTGACAAGGTGCGGATTGTTAATTGGGATGACGCTGATGCGGTGAGTCGAACCACCGCCCCCCCCCCCCCGTTGCAGACTTTGCGTTCGTCGATTCGAGAGCAGCCGCGCGCCCAAAGGCATCGAGTGGGGCGGCTCTTTACAGAAGTGGGACAAAGTCAGTGCCCAATTATCCTCGTAGCAAAAGTAGCTGCATAATGTAGTAGCTACATAATGTAGTAGCTACACATATAGTATCTACATATGTAGTAGCTACATAATGCAGTAGCTACGGGTCCCGCACGTCCAAGAGTCCCGCGCTAAATGCTTTCAAGCTATCAATTCCGGTTCGGTGATTCTGCACTTGCTCTATTACTATAGTACTATACCGCCTTAAACTTTTATGAACGACCGGGTGTTTAAGGTTATCGATTTAACGTATTATCTGGCTACATAGCAAATGAAAAAAATACAATTACTTTACTGTGCAAGTGAATTTTTTTTTATATATATTTGTGTTTTTATTTTATTTAGGGCCCCTTTATAACAATTTCTGCTATAGGCCCCGCACTAGCTTCATCCCGCACTGGACAAAGCCATTCTGATAATTCCAACCGACTGTGCCAAAGCAAGCAGGGTCGGGCTTGCCACTCATACGTAGCTACGCCTGACAATGCAACACGTGTTTGCGCCGGACAATGCAATGTAATGGTGATAACAGAGAGAGCGTGTGTGTGTGTGTGTGGTGTGTTTGTGTACTTAATAGAATTAGTTTTCTTCCTCAATTCCTTCCATCGGTGCCTTTCAGGGTCGATTTTTTGTCGCCTTGGTGTGTTCAAGTTTAGTCCGAGCGATTTCGAAATCCTCCCCCCATTCGCTCATCGTCGACGGACAAAAGGCCGTGGGGGGGGGCAGCCCAGCATCGATGTCTCTTGTGAGTAGTGCACGAAGTCTAGGGGGGGGGGGTGCCCCAAGTTCAGTTCAGTTCATTTAATAGGTATAGCCCTGTGAGCCATTCGGCTCTTGAATCGGGTGCAACCGCAACAAACAAAGACGTGAACAAGAAACATCTTAAAGTGACGACGCGCAACAGAAAAATACGGGGGAAAACAGCAAAGTCTTCCAGAAAAAGCACCGTATATGAACGCTGTGTGCAAAAATCCCAGTGGGATGCAAGTCAAACAAGAACAACCATAAGACAATTTAGATTAAAGTTATCAGGCTAACTCTGTACTACAACAAACAAATATGGCTAAACCAAAACGTTTTCTAAATCACCAAAATAAAGCTATACAAACAATGTAATAGTGATCATAGGAACTGTGATTCAAATTTTACGATAAACGATATACACACAACATGTACGACCAAACTTTGCAGCCATAGCTGGCAGCATGAGTCACTCCATAACAGCAGGAGTATAAAAAATGTTCAATGCACCTTTAAAGATCAGCACACTCTAATCAAAACTCAAGATCATACTTTGCAGCGGTCATCCGGAGCGATACATTTGATTTCAGGCCACTGAATAGCAGTGCACGCTACACGCAAACAGGGGAGGGGGGGATGGTGGGGTGTGGCAATCCGCTCAACATCCATCCGATGCATTGTCCACCAGCGGCAAGGGCAAACAAATGAATGAGTAAACAACTGAACGTTGTGGCGGGACCCCGGGGTACCATAAGCCCCCGATTCAAGAGCCGAATGGCTCACAGGGCTATACCTAATAAATTAACTTGAACTCTCGCATAAACTGCGTTGCGACGTCAATTTATGTGTGTTGAAGGCGAGCGACACGGCGATCCGTTCTTCTCGACGAGCTCTACACGATGCGCTCATCAAAATGTTGTTTCTTCTGCGCATTCGTCCTCGCTGCTGCGTTTGGACGACACGACAACAGAACGATCCGTGCAATGTGGGTCGCGGCGTTTATATGCGCGGTGGGACGGACGGAGTCGCCATAAATTAATTAATTACTATTTTGAGTTACATTTATTCGGGACCCCGGGGTCCCGCCATGAGGTTCAAATAGAGCATAAAGAGTCGCGAAGATTCACGCGAGCGGCGAAACCACGAAGGCAAAGATCCCCCGTGTAGCCTTAACAGACTGTTGGGGCAAGTGCTGTTAGCAGGCACCTATGAAGGCTGGCACGGTACACGAGGGGGTGGGTGGCCAACACCACGCCCGGCCGCCTTTGTCTCCCAGTGACGATGTTTACTACACATCGCACCAGGTACTCATTTGAGGCTGAGTCGACCGAGGGGATGCCCGGGACCGGTTCAGATACTCGTCACTGGTGTTGGCCGTGTGCGGGAATCGAACCCGTGTCGCCGGGTTCAGAGCGCAGCGTGCTAACCGCTACACTATCGCTCCCCACACACAACAACAACAACAACCGCCATTCGCCACTAAGTGGCGGTGACGTCACCACGAAGCTTGTGCCAGGCCATGTGCACACACACACAGACACACACACACACGTGTGTCTGTGTGTGTGTGTCTGTGTGTGTGTGTGGTTTATTCGGTGGGCCTGAGCCAGCGGTGGAAATTCCAAGTTGCCATGTCTGCGGCCTGTCCACCCACCACCGCCCGTAGCCAACCGTGCTCAACGGAGGATAGCAGGTTGGCAAAAGCCCACGTTTGTCGTGACCAGCAGCACGTCAAAGTCAAGCCACATTTTTTGTTTTGCTTACACACTCGTGGCGCCTTCCTGGCACAAATCTGCCACTCAACGCGCCATCGTCACCACATTAATGCCTCAACATTGGCATCCAGTTCCTAAACAACTCATTGCTGCTGTCATCATCATTGTCATCGTGAATAGAATCGCTAAGCACAGTG
Source organism: Lampetra planeri (assembly GCF_965212315.1). Taxonomy (NCBI): domain Eukaryota; kingdom Metazoa; phylum Chordata; class Hyperoartia; order Petromyzontiformes; family Petromyzontidae; genus Lampetra; species Lampetra planeri. Next base: position 1,276,308 of record NC_136170.1, read on the forward strand.
GTATTGCTGCTTTTAGTTACAAAGAAATACTCAAAATGTTTACAAAAATGCACAAAAAATATATCCTTGGTTTTTTCGGTAAAGTCACGTAGATAGAAAATAATAAAAATAAAATAAATTTTAAATTAAAAATAAATAAAAATTCTACATTTAAGTCAAAATACACAAAAAAATGTATTTACCAAGGCCCAGTGAATTATACAATTCTTTTTCAGAAGCGACCTGGCTACCAGAAATTATAACCCAACGAAGTGGTGTATCATGTAGACATTTATAGCAGCCAAAAACTCGAAACACATGTTTCCAATTGTGGATGGAAAACCCGGAGGACCCGGAGAAAACTCCACGGGACCACGTGGAAAGAGAGAGAGACACGGAAACTCCAACTAGCAGGCGTCAGGGTCGGGATCGAACCCACGACCTCCTGTATACCAGGCGAGGCACCTTATATCAAGTTTAGTTTCACAAAAGCGCTTCCCCCCAACAGGTTCTTATCTGTCTCTTTACTTCCGATCTCGGCCCACGCTTCAGTGACGACTGCCTTCTTTGCTCGATCAAAGTTGCTGCGTTTGACTTTGTAAACAGCGTACGACTGACATTTGCCACGGCATTCGTGACAGCGAATTAGAAGCGCACACGGTTTACCCTTTCCCAACGATATAGTGAGAGCAAAGTGTGCGCCTTGCGTTAAATATCTCCTGTGGTATGCTATCTTAGTTTGTACGTGAGGTAGTGTCGTGCCAACTGAAGGGAAATAATTTTGAAAGGCATTTCACTCGACTGCATAGCTACTCTTTCAGTGTACCCAGCAAAGACGGTCATCGCATCGCACGTGTTCAGATGCACTTCTGTGGCCGTCTGGAACCCCCCCCCCTTTCCGATATTAGAAAACCACTGGAGTTTATGCACTTTTAAATCATCTACATTGAAAACTAATTTATTTATAACTGCTGTTTGTGTCCAGTTTGTTGTCCTTCCCCCGCACCTCCGATGAGCACGGTTGGTTACGTACGGTGCGAAAGAAGTTCTACATATATACATAGACTCACACAGAGACCTGTAGACTCACACAGAGACCCATAGACTCACACAGAGACCCATAGACTCACACAGAGACCCGTAGACTCACACAGTGACCCATAGACTCACACAGAGAGCCGTAGACTCACACAGAGACCCATAGACTCGCACAGAGACCCATAGACTCACACAGAGACCCATAGACTCGCACAGAGACCCATAGACTCACACAGAGACCCGTAGACTCACACAGTGACCCATAGACTCACACAGAGACCCGTAGACTCACACAGAGACCCATAGACTCGCACAGAGACCCATAGACTCACACAGAGACCCATAGACTCGCACAGAGACCCATAGACTCACACAGAGACACATAGACTCACACAGAGACCTGTAGACTTACACAGAGACCCATAGACTCACACAAAGAGCCATAGACTCACACAGAGAGACATAGACTCACACAGAGACCCATAGACTCACACAGAGACACATCGACTCACACAGAGACCCGTAGACTCATACAGAGACCCATAGACTCACACAGAGACCCGTAGACTCACACAGAGACCCACAGACTCACACAGAGACCCGTAGTTTGTTGTCCTTCCCCCGCACCTTCGATTAGCACGGTTGGCTACGTACGGCGCGAAAGAAGTTAAGAGAACATTCATAACGCACGTGCATTGTTTCAAGTTTTTATTTTGTGTAAGCAGGTGAGCACTTAAGAGACAGCATGATAAGAGAAGTATCATTTGCAACAGTGACCCTGGGGGCATCAGTCTGCTAGTAGTGGGGACAATGAGTGCCGCTATGTGTCTGTGTGTGTGTATATAATCTCAAACTATTAATTTAGTGGAAACTTTTAGACTCTTCGCACAGGGCACACAATGGCCTCGTCATGCCAATGGCGTCAGCCGCCGATCTTTAACATCGAGCTGTGAGTTGAAGCTGAGGAGTTTCAGTGCAGTCATTGCAAACTGGCAGTGGTTTTAACGGCGGACCGCCGCTGGGGTTTAAACCTCGACCCCCAGTGGGGGGCTCGAACTGCGACCCCCCCCCCCCCCGTGTGTGTGTTAAGCGAGGACACGCGCCACCGCCCGGGCCGTGACACCGTTCCGTTCTAACGATGTACCGGGTGGTCCCAAAAAGTCCAGGACAAGCGGGGTGATTTCATTTAATTTAACACCGACATCAAATTGTTGCAATTATTGCATCTGTTATTATCATTATTGATATCGATGTTTCTTCTTCACCTCAAATCCGTCGTTTTACAAAGCTTCACGAAGGACCCGGCAAGAGTTGAGACGAAATATAATTGACGAACGTTCAAAGGATTACAGCTGTCATCTTAAGATGACGAAAAGCGTCCTAAATTAAATTTCGATTGAAAGCTTTCGTGACTGCAGGGATTCATCTTCTTGGTTCTTTCGGTAAAGTCACGTAGAAGGGAAATAATAAAATAATAAAAATAAAACATAATAAAACAATTCTCACGACGTTTCGGCCACAACGCAAGCAGCCGTCCTCAGGTGAAGAACAGGTCTGTCGAGACGACAGAGTCTGAATGACACACCCCAGGCTTGGAGCGTATATTTAAGCTGGGAGGGAGGAGGAAGAGCGCCTTGACAAAATAATTTGCATATCAAGAGGAATTTTAGCATATTTGTGGGAAATGCAGATCTGCAATTAGTACTACTTGTGAAATGCGTAGGAGGTTTGGCGAGGGGTTCAAAAGAGAATCATGTTTGCATTCATATTAATGGACGTCAGTTTGCACATTTAAAATAAATTAAACAAACCAATATGATGTGTTAAAATAAAAAAATAACATCCCTATGTGTCCTGACTTTTGGGCCACAATGTAAAAACGCCTAAAGTGTATTTTTCTTTTACGAGGTAAGACCCACTGAGCTATGTAGTAGCTCTTTTTCAGAAGTGACCTGGACACAAATGATAGCTCAACAAAGTGGCTTATCGTGTGGAAATGTATATCAGCCACATACTCTAAAATCATGTTTCTAAAGGTGAAGGGAAAAAGGGGGAAAACCCGAAGAAAAATCGACGCGACAATGGGGGGGGGGGGGATAGAGAGAGAGACGCAATTTCCAAATATACAGCAGGCAGCAGGGTCGGGATCTATCCCACGACCTCCTATATACCAGGCGAGTTAGTTAACATCTCCTAGCCACCGTGGCGCCCATATTTTGTATATGATATGTAGCGATTGGCAACAACTATAAAAATAAATGCCAGCAAACCAGTAACGATGACAAACATCTATGTGGGCGCCCATCGTACTCGGAAATATGCAAAGTAGGCGCTCAAGATATTCACGATACAAAAAATATCACGAAAGTCACGTAACGACAACAAGTTGACCAGACCATTGTCAGGTACCTGTCGGAGGGGAGTGAATTGGAGAAGACACATCAAGAGTGTGCATGTGCAGATCAGTGACACATCAACAGTGTGCATGTGCAGATCAGTGACACATCAACAGTGTGCATGTGCAGATCAAGCGACACATCAACAGTGTGCATGCGCAGATCGAGCGACACATCAAGAGTGTGCATGTGCAGATCAGTGACACATCAACAGTGTGCATGTGCAGATCAGTGACACATCAACAGTGTGCATGTGCAGATCAAGCGACACATCAACAGTGTGCATGCACAGATCAGTGACACATCAACAGTGTGCATGCGCAGATCAGTGACACATCAACAGTGTGCATGTGCAGATCAGTGACACATCAACAGTGTGCATGTGCAGATCAAGCGACACATCAACAGTGTGCATGCACAGATCAGTGACACATCAACAGTGTGCATGTGCAGATCAGTGACACATCAACAGTGTGCATGTGCAGATCAGTGACACATCAACAGTGTGCATGTGCAGATCAAGCGACACATCAACAGTGTGCATGCACAGATCAGTGACACATCAACAGTGTGCATGTGCAGATCAAGCGACACATCAAGAGTGTGCATGTGCAGATCAAGCGACACATCAACAGTGTGCATGCACAGATCAGTGACACATCAACAGTGTGCATGCGCAGATCAGTGACACATCAACAGTGTGCATGTGCAGATCAAGCGACACATCAACAGTGTGCATGTGCAGATCAAGCGACACATCAAGAGTGTGCATGCGCAGATCGAGCGACACATCAAGAGTGTGCATGTGCAGATCGAGCGACACATCAACAGTGTGCATGCACAGATCAGTGACACATCAACAGTGTGCATGTGCAGATCAAGCGACACATCAAGAGTGTGCATGTGCAGATCAAGCGACACATCAAGAGTGTGCATGTGCAGATCGAGCGACACATCAAGAGTGTGCATGTGCAGATCGAGCGACACATCAACAGTGTGCATGCACAGATCAGTGACACATCAACAGTGTGCATGTGCAGATCAAGCGACACATCAAGAGTGTGCATGCGCAGATCGAGCGACACATCAAGAGTGTGCATGTGCAGATCGAGCGACACATCAACAGTGTGCATGCACAGATCAGTGACACATCAACAGTGTGCATGTGCAGATCAAGCGACACATCAAGAGTGTGCATGCGCAGATCGAGCGACACATCAAGAGTGTGCATGTGCAGATCGAGCGACACATCAACAGTGTGCATGCACAGATCAGTGACACATCAACAGTGTGCATGTGCAGATCAAGCGACACATCAAGAGTGTGCATGTGCAGATCAAGCGACACATCAAGAGTGTGCATGCGCAGATCGAGCGACACATCAAGAGTGTGCATGTGCAGATCGAGCGACACATCAACAGTGTGCATGTGCAGATCAAGCGACACATCAAGAGTGTGCATGTGCAGATCAAGCGACACATCAAGAGTGTGCATGCGCAGATCGAGCGACACATCAAGAGTGTGCATGTGCAGATCAAGCGACACATCAAGAGTGTGCATGTGCAGATCAAGCGACACATCAAGAGTGTGCATGTGCAGATCAAGCGACACATCAAGAGTGTGCATGCGCAGATCGAGCGACACATCAAGAGTGTGCATGCGCAGATCGAGCGACACATCAAGAGTGTGCATGCGCAGATCAAGCGACACATTAACATTGTGCATGTGCAGATCAGCGGTGAGCGCTACACTGAGCTACGAACCCACCCACCCGAGTTCGATTCCCGCTCACGGCCACCTAACACCGGTGACGATTTATCTGAACCGGTCGTGGGCCTTCCCTAGGTCGACTCGGCCTCAAATGAGTAGCTGGTGTGGTGTGTAAACATCGCCACTTGGAGAGACAAAGGTGGTCGGGCGTGGTTCTGGCCACCCACCCCCTCGTGTGCCGTGCCCGCCTTCATCAGTGCTGCTACTCGCACTTGCCCCAACACTATGTTAAGGCTATACGGGTGGGGGGGATGGATCTTTGTCTTTGTACCCAGGGCTTAGTAATGAAAATCACGGGGGGTCGTTGAGTCGCGTGCCTACCGTTTCCTGCTGTGCAACATGGGGCATGGACATCGTCATCGGCACGCACGCGCGTGGACTTGCATTGAGAGACGGTGGCAGGGACGGCGTGCTGTTTGAGAGCGGGAACAAGTTTTACTGGATTTCGATAGCGAGGGAAAGCAAGTCGGCTTGGGCAAGGAACCCGTTTGCTAGAAGGGGTGATGACGGATAGGTCGAGACGAGCGGCGAAGATCGGAGGAGGCCGTGATACACTTACTCATCTTACACTGACTCACTCACACATCATACACTGACTCGCTCATCATACGCTGACTCACTCACACATCATACGCTGGCTCACTCATCATACGCTGACTCACTCATCATACACTCACACATCATACACTGGGAGTGTCATGCTGCAAGCTATGGCTGTAAGTTTGGTCGTACATGTTATGTATATCGTTTATTGTTAAATTTGAATCACAGTTCCTATGATTACTGTTGTTACATTGTTTTTATAGCTTTATTTTGGTGATTTCGAAAACATATGGTTAAGCCATGTTTCTTGCGGAAGTGCGGAGTTGGCCTGATAACTTTAATCTAAATTGTCTTATGGTCGTTATTTTTTTACTTGCATCACACTGGGATTTTTGCACGCAGCGTTGTAATAGTGTTTTTTTTCTGGAAGATTTGCGAATTGGCACGTTCTGTTTACGTGACAAACCTTACGAATTGGCTGTGTCGCATGGTGGCGGTTTTAACGACACATACATTTAACGCGATCTAATCCCAAAAAACCCCCTACATTTTGGATATTGGTCGCGAAAGCCTCTCCTACGTGTTGAATAAGGGAGACGTTCGTTGTCGTCCGGGACCGGTTGCGACTTAAGCTTCCCCACCCCACCCCATGGGGAGCATGCTAGACGCGGCAGCCGCGTGTTTAACGAGACCCTCTTCTCACGCGAAACAGCATCGCTACTTTCGATTTCCCTGCCAGGGAGGGGGAACTCGTGTTGCGGGAAACTTGGCGCGCGACACTCAACGCGATTGTTGTTGGTGGTGGCGGTGGGTGGAGGGGGTGGGGTCATGTAGGCATGCGGTCACGTAGCCCGCGTGCCCAGCCACCGCATGCTTAAACAGCTTTTATTCGGCCAGATCGAGGGGGCTGAACGGGCGCGGCACGGGCTGGAGAAGAGATGGAGTGATGTGGTACAGGCGGATGTGGAGCTGAGTGGACTTGCCGATGACTGGTACCAGCGGTGTCAAGGTCGGCCTCTGTGAAAGGAGGCTCGTGAAGGACGCTACTGGGCAATTGAGGCAGTCGCCTTCCAGCAACAACGGAGGGCGGAGGAGCGACGCTCACAACAACGAGCGGAGCGCCGGGTGGCTAAAGCACAGCAAGTTGGCACAGTAGGGGGTACAGGTGGCGCATCGGCCATTCATCTCAGTCAGTCGACCCGTGGCACCTGGGTCTGCCCCGTGACCTCCTGCCAGTGGGCGTTCGACACTTCACGTGGCCTCAACATGCACATAGCCTGGCACAAGCGTCGTGGTGATATCACCGCCACTTAGTGGTGAATGGCGGTTGTTGTTGGAGGGGGGGGGATAATAAATCGACGCAAGGGATTTTTCAAATCGGTAGGTCCATAGACCGTTCATATTTGGGTCAGTGACTAACGTGGCCTTCTGTTTGTTGAGGGCTCCAGCGACCCCCCCCCCCCCCCCATAGTGCTATAGGGTTTGGTTTCGCGTTTGGGTTCGGTGGCAGCGTTCCAACAACCGCAACGGGGGTTCTTGCAAGACCTTTCCATTGAGGGCTGCACAGACACAAGACGGTTTTACTAAGCCAAAGGCGTCGGCGGTGATCAACAACGGCCCACGGATGGGAGCCTCCGAGTCTCTCTCTTTTCGAGAGCGTGTAAATGCTGAGCGCATTTACAAGATTACATTTTGAGAAGTGCTTCTTTCACTCACCGCGGGTCCTGACAATCGCTCGTTATATAAACACCGAGTCAAGTTGTATCCATCACCTAGTCGTTTCACGCGACCGATTCTGACCTCTTAATCAGTGCCGGATGAAGCTAGTGCGTGGGGCCTGTAGAATATGTTATAAAGGGGCCCTGAATAAAAAAAAACACTTTAAATATTCGAAAAAATGTTTTACTTGCACAGCAAAGTAATTGTATTTTTTCATTTGCTATACAGCCAGATAATACGACAAATCGCTAACCTTAAACACCCAGTCGTTCATAAAGTTAAAGGCGGTATAGTACTATAGTAATAGAGCAAGTGCAGAATCACTGAACCGGAATTGATAGCTTGAAAGCATTTAGCGCGAGGCCCTTGAAAGTGCGGGGCCCGTAGCCATGTGTAGCTACTTTTGCTACTCGGATAATCTGGCACTGCTCTTAATCCGTAAGCCCTATTCAATACAGTATTTTTTTTTATATATATAAGGTGCAGCAGGCCCAACAAAAGGGTTTCTTCAGAAATATTATCTGCGATGCTCTCACCTGCAACAGCCGCCAAATTGTGGTCACTGGGTGTACCGACGTGCACGCCGATCATAGAACGCGTGCAGCAATGCCATGCAAATTTGTATGCCAAATCGCAAATCTAGACAATGCCGCCTCGGACTGCTGACTGATGGACATCTGGTGGCCAAGTGTTGGGCAACTGAAGGGAAGGTATTCTGAATTATTTCACTAAACGTTTGCGGTATGTGTGCGTGCGATGTCATGAGCACATCAGGCATTGGAGATGCGGCTGATAAGGCACGCCCGTCAATGTGGTCAACGCATTATTAAACAACACTTTGGTCTACGTTGTTTTTAATGTAATTGGCGACGTTTCAGACAATGTCCCTTCTTCAGAGCACGTGTTGAGATGTTGATGTTGCGCACCAGTGCTAACGCAGCAGCCGCGGCAGCAGCAACGGCACCAAGTAATTTGTCAATGAAGTGCTCTCCACGTTGCGGAGCCACCGCCAACACTTAATAAAAATTAGAAGAAGAAGAATAAAAAACAACTTGACGGATGATGGTAAATCATTTACATTGCATCAGTGCCAGTAGAGCGAGCATTTGAGAGTAGACGCATGTCAAGGAAGCTGCCCTAAAACGGACCATGTCACCTGTACCTCAACTCAAGCATTCGCCGACATCGTTCAATAAAAAGTCACAAAGCGATTTGTTCCTAAAATGAGCATTGAGCCATCAGCGGTCATCACCCATTCACAGCCCTGCAGACTGAATGGTGGACATTCCACGTTCATATGGTGGGGGCGAGTCTATCCATAGGACGATCACTGTTGACTTCCCCACAAAAAAAGTACTTACTTAATCGACCGTGGAAGGGATGATGGACTGAGTTATCCACCAAACACAATTTGAACTCGGAACCTTTATGATTGCGAGCGGCTTGTTCTACCACTGGGCCATCAGATAACATTACGGTATGTACCGATATACGGTTGTCATAATACGATTCTTATTACGATATGATGTTTCACAATATAACGATGTATGATTGTACTCGGCATTTTTGTTGTTGCTTTATGTGTTGGTTTGCTGCCCTTCTGGTAGAGGTAGCAAAGCGCTGCACAGAGTTGAAAGCAGGTAAGTAACTCACGCAATTAAGGGTTCTTCAACTGAAGTTCACTCAATGAAAACTTGCCATAGACCTTTTGCTCGCTGCAATTGTTACAACCGGTAATGCACAGGCTTGTCAGTCACACAAGCATTCTAGTCTCGTCAATTGTAATATTGTTTCTTCAACACGTGTGCCACCTTCATGCCACAAATCTTGCACTCAAAGCGCCATCATCACCACATTAATACTCAAACATAAACATAGACAGTTCTATACAATGGGAAAAATATACTATCTATATTCTTTGGTTCTTTCGGTAAAGTCACAGGTATTTATTTTATTTTATACCTACGTGACTTTACCGAAAGACCCAAAGAGTATGGATTCCTGCAGTCACAAAAGCTTCAAATCAATACTATCTATAGTTTAAAAACTATTAAAAATAAACTATATTTTTTATTTTACCAGGTAAGGGCCCACTGAGCTATGTAGCTCTTTGTCAGAAGCGACCTAGCTATCAATGATAGCCCAACGAAGTGGCTTACTGCCACGTGGAAATTTAAAGACAGCAAATACGCTTCTGCGACCGTCTGGAACGCTCTTCTTTCCGATATTACGAAGCCACTGGAGCGATGCACTTTTAAATCTGAATTGAAAACTCATTGCAATCGAACTGCTTTTTGTGTTTAGTTTGCTATTCTTCACCCGCTCCGATTAGCATGGTTGGCTATATGTACAGTGCGAAAGAAGTTCAACATACATACATAGATTGTGGCCTCTCAGCTCTGTTTCAAAGACGAACTGTCCATGAGGGCGGCAATGGTGGCACGTTACACGGGGATTACAAGGGACGATGCGTGACGTAGAATGCTGAGAAATAAAATCGACAATCACGTTTAAAAATACAATTCTCAAATCCAGGTGGTATGCAAACACGGCGGCCGCTCACCACACACCCCACCTCCGCGAAGGTGGGAAACCCCTCACAAGCCACCACCCCAAGCGTGACGCGTGCGATGATGCTGATGACGTCACCAAGCCACGGGTGTCACCTCCCGTCCAGCGGCACACGCGCGAACGCAGGCGAGACGTTTCGTTTTCTCAACCGATTTCGTGTTTTGCGATCAGTCGAGCAGTGGGATGGAGTCGATGATTAGTCGAACCCTCGATGGCCTAACGAGGTGGATAACCCAGCGAGAGATAAGTCAACAATTAATAACGCTTGGGGCAGTTGCTGCGGATTGCATTGTGAGTCAACGAATCACCTCAACCCCAAACATAACCTCGGCCATTGTCTCAATCGCGACGGAAAGATCAATAGCTTCACACCTTGTGTGTTTTACTTGTCCTCAGTCCGGGAGAGATTTTCCGAATGTCACACGCGTGCACTTCTGAAACGGTTCTAAGCTAAGTTCCTTTTGGGGGAGAGACACGCACGGACATATGAGTAGTCGCTTACTGTTCCTCCACGTTCATATAGATAGCTCAACAAACAAACAAACAACATTGCAGCTCACAGTCAGCATGTCCCAAGCCTTTTGGCCTTTTCACGCTTGTGTTTCCGGCATTTCCTTATTTTAAAATAAGGTTTCCGACTCGAGCAAAAATAGCCCCAACCGAAAGAAAAACAGCGAGTGGCATGCGCCGCAATCAGCTTCAGTCAGTGCATGAATTTTGCCTGGGCCCTCATAGGCAGGGAGACAACAGCCTCGCTTGCTCTAAGCGAAATAAAACCAAAAAACTTATAACGAACTGGTTCAAGAAGCCCATCTTCACCAGGCAAACGTTTTTAATGAATATAATAATTAACCTGATGTGATTTTTTTTCAATATAATTCGCATCTACGATCAGACTCTAACAACTACTCCAAAAGTGTGTATTTTTCTGCAAAAAAACACGAAAACTGTTGACGACGTTATTAAACGTCTTTTATTTAAAGACGTACCCATCGGAAACCACTCAATTGAAAGATTCTGCTATTTTTATATTTGAAAGAACAAAAATTAATTTAGTTAATACTCTCTGAGGGGAAGCTCTGTTATCTTTTACTGCTTTCGAATTATTCAGATTTCAACATCATAAAATGATTTTTTTCATTCAAAACCGCTTAAATCTGAAATATTTCAAAAACAATGACAGATGGAAGAATACATCTCGCTTTAAGTAAATTCGCTGTTTGACGCTCTATCAAACGAATAAGCCCGCAATATATTTTGAACGATTTCTAAATGACACCAGGTACAAACATAATTTTAGAACTTTCGTGACTGCAGGAATTATTATTTGTTTCTTTCGGTTAAGTCACGTCTAAAGATAAAATAATAAATTAAATTAAATAATAGAATACGACGTTTCGATTGCAACACAAGCAATCATCATCAGGTATAATGAAATAGCGACATAAAATCTAACCAGAAAACTATAGACAGACATATTAGCAGACAGATATCACCAAGATACATAGCGAGAGCAACACAGGTAACAGAGAGGGGTGATCGTCTCTGTGTGGTGGCCTTAAATAGACAGAGGGGGGGGCGGAGGCAGAGAGAGGGAGGAGGGTTAGAGAACAAAATTAGCATATCAATGAGTGGTCAACAGACGTGGTGCTGCGAATGCGAATGCCGTGCCATCGCATTCGCAGCACCACGTCTGTTGACCACTCATTGATATGCTAATTTTGATCTCTAACCCTCCTCCCTCTCTCTGCCTCCGCCCCCCCCTCTGTCTATTTAAGGCCACCACACAGAGACGATCACCCCTCTCTGTTACCTGTGTTGCTCTCGCTATGTATCTTGGTGATATCTGTCTGCTAATATGTCTGTCTATAGTTTTCTGGTTAGATTTTATGTCGCTATTTCATTATACCTGATGATGATTGCTTGTGTTGCAATCGAAACGTCGTATTCTATTATTTAATTTAATTTATTATTTTATCTTTAGACGTGACTTAACCGAAAGAAACAAATAATAGGTACAAACATGTTTATGGGGCACTTACATCGAGATTTGGGGGCCTTAAAATGACAAATCTCAGATTGTATGATTTTTCCTGTTTGTCTCCTAAAAGCTACCTATGAACCAAATTTCAGCTTTCTACCTTGTCGGGAAGTACCTTAGAGGTGTTTGAGTCATACAGATTAAGGTCTTTATTTTGTATAGATAATAACATTGGTCACGAAAGGGTTGTCACTAGCGAGTGGTTTCCCAAGCGGGTTTCAGTCCTTGTTTATTGTCGTAGGTCTCTTCTTCCTTCTGCTCGAGGCTTGTGCGTGTGTGCGGGTGGCGTGTGTGCGGGTGGCGTGCGTCGCACACACACTCAGTCGGAGACGAGGTAGTTGCAGGAGGCACCGTCCTCCCCTTTTATTGTTGTTACATTCACGCCACCAACTCTGGCCCCCTCTCTCTCACAACCATGCTGCCGCACGACCCGGCCCAGACACAACCTTGTCTGCGTTGCAACAATGGCGTCCACCGGGACAGCCAACTACTGTCCGGCCGCGCAATGATCGGGCGAAGGCGGCAGCGACGAAGGCGGCGACGACGACAGTGACGACGAGACGAGTTCACTCCCTGAACTGGCAGCCCGGAGCTCCCCGCTCTCCGCTGCTTTTATTCCCCTCGGCGCGGCTTGGCTCCGCCCTAGCCGCGCCTCCCTTCTAGAACCCACCAGAGAGTTCTAGGGGCTTCCCCACGAGGTCTACCGTGACCCTTGCCTCAGTTGTTTGTCATTTATTGTGAAAATTCTGTCACAGTTCCTATGATCACTATTTCATTGCTTTCATGGCTTTATTTTGGTGATTTCGAAAAGTTTTTTGGTTTAGCCATGTTTGTTGTAGTACGGAGTAAGACTGATGGCCTTAATCTAAGTTGTCTTATGGTTGTTGTTGTTGTTGTTTGACTTGCATCCCACTGGAATTTTTGCACACAGCGTTGGTGTACGGTGTTTTTTTCTAGGCGCGTGGATACGCACGCACACACCCGGCGGTTGAGCAGAGATTTAAGACGCCAGGAAGGGCTTGTGTGTGTTTCTTGCGTTGGCATAGTAGGGGGTACAGGTGGTGCATGGGCCAGTCATCTCAGTCAGTCGACCCATGGCACCTGCTGGGTCTGCCCCGTGACCTCCTGCCAGTGGGCATTCGACACTTCACGTGGCCTCAAGGTGCACATAGCCTGGCACAAGCGTCGTGGTGACGTCACCGCCACTTAGTGACAAATGGAGGTTGTTGTTGTTGTCTGTGTGTGTGTTTGTGTGTGTTCGGAACAATTCCGATTCTGTGGCTGTCGGATAAAGCTTGATACTAATCGTTTACAAGTATAACCCGTAAAAACAAAGTTTTTCACTATAAATCCTTTATATGCGTGGCGGCTAGAGTCCTCTCGTCCTCTGGCTTGAGATGGCTGCCACCTATGGGTCAGATGATTGCATGGCAGCATTAAGCAATTGGTAATTAAATATATTTTTGTCCTAAAATGTGTAAAATTTTGAAAATAAAAATTCACGAACATTAATTGTCACGCACAACGAGTCTGTGTGGAAAATGTCAGCTCGATTGGATCACGGGAAGTGGGTTAAAAAACGACCGAAAAATTTGCGCGGTCCTAAGCAAGCAAGCAAGTGAACTTAATATAAAGGATTTAAACAAGTAAACCCGTAAAAACAAAGTTTTTCACTATAAATCCTTTATATGCGTGGCATCGGGGCGGCGAATCCTCTCGTCCTCTGGCAGCATTAAACAATTGGTAATTAAATATTTAAAAAAAAATTCCCTAAACAGTGTAAAATTTTGGAAAAAACATTTTCACGAAAATTAATTGTCACGCACAACGAGTCTGTGTGCAAAATGTCAGCTCGATTGGATCACGGGAAGTGGGTTAAAAAACGACCGAAAGATTTGCACGGTCCTAAGCAAGCAAGCGAACTTAATATAAAGGATTTAATAAAGGATTTAAAACTATATTCGCCTGTGGAGGACGCGGGGATCAATCCCGCGACCTTTGGCATGGGAAGCGAGGGCGCTACCAACTGCGCTACTCCGCCACGGCCTGTGGAGGGGTTACGCTCTGGGCTCTTACACTGTGATGTTCAGCCAAAGCCATGAATGAGTTCTATTTGAATATATGTAAAATAATTTCTTTTTGTCTAAAATGTGTAACATTTTGGGAATTTTTTTTCACGAACATTAATTGTCTGGCACAACGAGTCTGTGTGGAAAATGTCAGCTCGATTGGATCACGGGAAGTGGGTTAAAAAACGACCGAAAGATTTGCACGGTCGTAAGCAAGCAAGCACGCAAGCAAGCAAGCATGCGAACTTAATATAAAGGATTTAAAAACGTGTTTTTGTTGCTGTTTCTGTAAAGAAGACAATCTAAGATTTATTCACGTGAAAACAATCATCTTCACTCACCTGCTTCCGTTTCTCCGGAAAACCCCATCTCGTCTCCCCTAGCCCATCCTGCCACTGCTACTACTCCTGCCCGCACTTCACAGCTATGACCAACCGGGCTTATACCAACCTCAATAACTACCCCCACCTCTTCTGCTGTAACCATAACTACACCACTACTCATCTTCTTGGTTCTTTCGGTAAAGTCACGTAGATTATTTTATTATTTCCCTTCTACGTGACTTTACCGAAAAAACCAAGAAGATGAATCCCTGCAGTCACGAAAGCTTTAAATCGAAAATTACACCACTACTGTTCATACTACTATCTTATGTATAGATCTCTAATTGTTATAAAGATCCTCGGGATAAGGCGCTACATAATAAAGTTATATAAAACCAGCTGTATTACCCGGCTTCGCCCGGGACATGGATTCACCACGGCCGGCCGCCTTTGTCTCCCCAGTGGCGATGTTGACACACCACACCAGTTACTCGTTTGAGGCTGAGTCGACCTAGGGGAGGCCCAGGACCGGTTCAAATAATCGTCACCGGTGGTGGCCGTGAGCGGGGGGTTCGTAGCGCAGCGCGCTACCCACTACACTACAATGCGTTACGCTTCCACATGCGTGGGTCACGTGACAGATTTGACGTCACAGCTCACTTGCCGTGCAAAAAATATATGTATAAATTGAGCTCCCCCCCCCAAAAAAGTGTATTTTTATAATTTTTGTATGGTGTACAGTCTGGAAAGTACCCACATGGCAAATTTCAAGTTTGTTGCATGTCGGGAAGTACGCTAAACATTTTGAACAGACACACATAATCACAACTATGCCTTTTATATATACCGTATGGAGATAAGATGGACCGAGTCTCTGTCGAGCTTCACTGGCGCTGACTCTTGAGTGGCAGTTTCGCCATTCCCTGGATGTTGAACTTCTTTCGCACCGTATGTAGCCAACCCGCACCTCGGATTAGCACGGTTGGCTACGTACGGTTCGAAAGAAGTTCAACATACACACATACAACCGTGATAATCGGAGGTGTGGGTGGGGAGGACAACAATCTAAACACATAAAGAAAGCAGTTCTAAAGAAAAGAGGTTTGTCTTATTTCTGTGTCATATGCATGATTGAATGACAATGGGCTTTACCAGCCGGACAACAGGCCATTGAGGCTTGAGACATGTCGTATAAAGTCCACTTTTAAGAGAGCCAGTATACAATGTCTGGTAAATATTAGTCTGCCCCAACGCCTGGGCAAGGAAATGGCCGGCGTTTTCATGAAAACTACAACCACCCCTAAAGCAACCTCTAAATATATTTCCACAAACATTACCAGTGCCAGTGCCACCATAATACGTTTGGTTGGTCTTTCAATCCAAAACGTTCTGTAAATTACGGGGAAACCCAACAAAGCAACTGGAAAATACGCCCTAAAATGGAAACATACATTAAAGTAATTTAGCAACACACAGAGAGAGGTGTGCTGCTCAGCAATCAGTAGGAAGGCACAAATTCCCATCCATATACTTTGCATGAATGTCATGTGACCACCGCATGGGCATGTACAGGTGAGGTTGAGAAAAAAAATTGTGGAGGTAATGTCCCAGTAAAACATGCCAGCGTTGGCCCAACGTTCCACATACCTGTCAACCCCAGTGCCCTACCTTATTACAGACCAATTCAGACCTTATTGGTCACCCCGTGCCCTTGTAAATCTCAACGTTCATCCTACAAAGTCCCATCACAAGAGAGAAACACGAACAGATAGGCAAAAAAAATTTCTGAACAAAAACTGTTTCATGTATTAATTTTAACAATTGGTGTCAATGATGCTACTTATGATGCTGTCTATGATCTCGCATGCTCATGCTGCTGTTTGCTTGATATATGGATGCACATACTCATGTTGTAAATGTAAAACCAATAAACACAGAAAATTATGAAGGGTTAAACCATTTTTTTGGCCGTATGAAACAGTAATTTTGCTGTGACGGTTCCACCTGAAGACGGAAGCTTGTGTTGCCTCCGAAACGTCGTGATTTAATTTATTTTTTATTTTATTTTTTACCTACGTGACTTTACCGAAAAAACCAAAGAGTATGGACCCTTGCAGTCAGGACAACTTCAAATCTAGAACATATGATTGTTGTTGTTGCCCGTATTGAAACGGATGCACGCCGTATGGACCTGGAAACTCAATTTCCCTCTACAAGAATACAGGTAAACTGTATATGGGTTGACACGGTGTGTTCCCATGTTTACTGGGGCGGTGCTCGCTTGACATTCGCGCGAGGCATATGGATGGGACTCGTGCCTTCCTGCTTGTTTGTGAGCAGCACAACTTTGCCTTGGTAATTCCTGATTTTTTAAAATATATCTACAATGTAATAGACAAAGCAGATTGTTGTGTCACATTGCGATAAGCATGCAGCTGTTATAAGCTGATATGAGGATGCATGTATCTGTCACACAAAATTAAGGCTCACTTAATGGTCTGGCCTGCCAGCTAGTTCAAACCATTTTGATATCAAGAGCTAATAGCAATGCCCATAATTGAATGTTTTTATTCTGGAAGAATCCGGAACTATAAAGCTATTTTTATTTTACAAACCCAATTGTTTCTTAATATGCGAGTCATTTATTCAGTTTACATAAACAAAATCGTCCTACATTTCCGTCAAGAGTATTTCATCATTAGCCATGATCTATCCACTGCTGAACGAAAGCCTCCACCAAAACCTTAGGCGTGTTTGTGGGGTTTCGCATCTATGGGAAGCAGGATATGTTTGGGTTTTCATGAATAATGGGTCAAAATAAAGTCATAAACCGACCAACCGCACCCAGTTTTAACTGCTATATCCAAACTGGCCTGGGCTGCCTTCACTATATTTTTTATTTTGGTTTAACACGTAGGCTTTCGCGACCAATAGCATCCATAAGAGGTTTTTGGGGTTAGATCGTAAATGTGTCATTAAACCACCCGACACAGCCAACAAGTAAGGTTTGTCACGTAAACAGAACGTGCCAATTCGTTACAAGTACAGCACACCGGTGTGTTGGAGAGCAAAGCCACAACATTTACAATGAGTACGACGTTTCACCAGTAATCACAACCAGCTTCATCAGGCGACAGCCAGATTTGTGGAGAAATTCTCCTGTTTCGTTCCTTGAATATATTTGAGGGGTAAGGTCCACTGGCTATCATAAATGATAGCTTAACAACGAAGTGGGCTTATTATCACCATCATCGTGTGGACATTTATATCAGTAGCCAAATACTCTAAACGCGTGATGTTGATTCTAAATGTGGAGGAAAAAACCGGAGGACACGCGGCCACGGGGAGAGATACGCACGCAAACTCCAAATATACAGCGGCATGTGTCATCAGGGTCGGGATTGAACCCACGACCTCCTGCGTACCAGGCGAGGTAGTTAACATCTCCTAGCCACCGTGATGATGATGAGACACGCAGACTCCAAATATACAGCAGCAGGCGTCATCAGGGTCAGGCGAGGTAGTTAACATCTCCTAGCCACCGCGGTGGTGGTGATGATGAAAGAGACACGCAAACCCCAAGTATACAACAGGCGTCAGGGTCGGGATTGAACCCACGACCTCCTGTATACCAGGCGAGGTAGTTAACATCTTAATCCAGCAGTGGATGGACCATGGCCGATGGTGGTAATTAACTGATGCATCGCTACCGAAGCTTTCTATCCCCTCGTGCCTGAGAAGGAAAGTTAAATAATAGGCGACGTTTCGGGTTACTGCCCTTCTCCACAGCGCGTCAGTCACGTTCACAAGGGATCTGCTACGAATGGGGAGACATTGCCCTACACGTCGCCTATTGTACATGTCTTTCCCTTTAAGGCAACGACACACGGTGCTGTTGTTGGCGAACGGAACGTGCCAGGTTTAAATTGTCGCAAGCACCACCATCAATTCACTCTGGGCCTCGCCGCGAACGTGATGACGTATCCGCCCGCGAGCGACGTCACGACGCAAAGCGCGCGCAGACACCAACCTGTCTCGTGACGTCATCACGCACGCACTTCCTCCCGCCCCCCCTCGGTCGTTACGTCACCGCGCACGGCCGTCTCCGGCGTTGCCGTGGTAACGGCTTGGAGGAGTCCAGCCATCGCCTTGGGAGTTCTTAAATTGATTCGCAAAAGTCCGGGGGCGGTTTAACGATCAAATAACGCAGAGCGGGAGAGATTTCCCCACCTTGTTTGTGTGTTTGCCTGCTGCGTCGAGTGTCGCTGTCTCACCAATGGTACGCGAATTTTATATTCTCGTTTTAAATCGAACCGCGCGAGCCTCTGCCGACCGTTACTTTAGATTTCGCAGTTCACGTTGGCGCGGCGCTCGCTTACTCGCGCGCTGATTGGCCGGCCGGAGCCCTTTAAACCGGGTCCAGACCAATGGAATTGCGGGGATTTCGTGCTCGCGCGCGTGTTGGCTATGAAATGCAATGGCCCGTGGTTTAAACCCCTTTAACGCTGTATGTAACGTAACCCTTTAACAATGAACAATGTAAGGTTATATTGTTACACGTACATACTGTCCGTACATGTAGAGTCTGTCTTGTCAAATCCACTGCTGGACTAGGGGTCCTTCCCCCACGCTGTGCGTGACCCGAGTCGCGATCATTATTGACCATACTTCACCACGCTGGTCAGTGCAGGGATGTGGGTACAGGGCAGCAGTGGATTTAGCTGCATTGCCCACAGCACCGAGACTACACCTGTCGCTCGTGACTGGCGTTCACCCACCCAAGGTGGCACGGGATCGGGCGCATACACACGGGGTTTATTTGATCACATTTCTGTGTTGTTGCAATGTTATAAATACAAAGCAAGTGAATTGACTGATACGTATGCACGCTGTCGTTGACGTTCAGCTACGTGAAAGCTGTCCCTGGCGCAGCAGATGGCGATTCACGGGTTTGGGGTTCACTCGTGGTGAAGTTACGGGTGACATTGTAAAGGTGCAGCTCTGAAACTGCTCGCTTACGCCACTGCCGGCGGAAGAGAGTATCGTTCCATGCGGGCCAGACGTCTGGCCTCTGTCCACACAGCAGTATAATTGGATACACCACCACCACCACAGTCGATCAGCAAGCAGGTCCTGTGTGGTGGGGTAAAGTGTGGGTACGTCCAAAGACACCTGGCCATCGTGAAAGAGTTGGCCAAGATGCCCTTTGGAGGACTCCCTCTGTGGTAGAGGCCCTTACTCCGAGTAATTACAGAGCTGCAACGTTACATTTTACAAAGGATGGCTATTTATAAGGATATTGATTTTGGAGCCATTGCTCTGGAATAAATAAAAATTGTAAGTGGAAGTTATATGCTCTTTGGTTCTTTCGGTAAAGTCACGTAGTTAGAAATAAAATAAAACATCATTTTTGCCTGATGACCGCTTGTGTTGCGATCGAAACGTCGTGATTTGTTTAATTTTATTTCTATCTACGTGACTTTTCCGAAAGAACCAAAGAGTATGGATTCTTGCAGTCACGAAAGCTTCAAATCAAGATGAAGTGGAAGTTGGCCAGCATTATTGGTTCAAACAAGCCTGATTGCTGATGAGACACCGTGCGTTGAAACTCATCCCGAGTTTTGCTTGCAATGAACCAACTAATGTCGCTGAAATTACGTAGCAGAAGGCCTTGTGATTGATGGGGAAATCGTACATTATGTGGAGGGACAGATTTATGAAGGAGACTTATTCTGTCTGCCTTTATGTTTTGTTATTTATATTCTCTACAATGACCCCGATTGTTTTGAATTTGTAACTGGTGCTGCAAGTTAATAGTTCAAGCCCTGGATCAGTGTCAATAAATACAACAAACGTGACTACAGGCTTTGTATCCTAGACGGTTAACATTTTTCTTAGAATGATTAATCACCCATACAAAGTATTTACCCTTATCAGGCAATAATATTCATTATGCCACAAACCAGTGCATCGTAATGCACTGAATGGGGTTTTATGTCTCTCCATGTAAGTGAAGTTATAAAACAAGTGCACAGCAAGCATTTATCGGCCTTTTCAGCAGAACGTGAAGCAATCGGGTGGCAGAACAAAGGTTGCTGAGCTGGCTCGGGTGATTTGAGTGTGGCCTGTTAGGCAAATTATGGTGGCTTTCCTGTTGGCAAGTGCAAGATAATTGTGTCATTTAATTACCCATACAACAGCACCGAATAATATACACAATTGTACAGTTTTGCTGGGATCAGCTGCCATGGTTATTCTAACTTCCTGGTCTCTGACCTCAAGATGCGTGTTGCAGTTTCAAAGCGAAGCGTCAAAACTAATTCGTAATGTTGGCTCAATTTAAAAAAAGTTAGTGATAGTTTTGCTGTATCGCACTAAATAGGCTTCTTGGTTGTCACTGCAAGTTTCAAGTTCAGGTTAATTTTTATTTTTGCTTAAACACGTGGTGCCTTCCTGGCACAAATCTGCCACTCAAAGCTCCATCATCACATTTATGCTGTACTCATAGACATAGAAAATGTTATGCAACCAACAGGCAAAAATGTGTAAAAAAAAGCACACAGGCTTTGTGGATTTGCACAAAAAAACAATCAGCATTTGCTGAAGAAGTGAATTGTGGTCCTTCTGTCTCATGTAAATCATCAACGTGTACTTGAGCTGTCAGTCACATTTGTTGACATTTCTTTTTCTGCTACTGCCACGACAGGAGATGACATCGAACTGGCAAGCTCTAGGTTAAATGTACAGTTTGCTTACCATTTACACCATGGCACTTGCCTTCGTTTCTCCTTTAAATACTGTAAGTCAAAGTTGCACGTTTATTATTCTAGACATTACGAGACATGCAACAAACTGGTAACCGCTTTTCCCAGTTTCCATCAGGTATTGCAAAGTAATATTTTAACAACCTACTGTTTAACTTTGGTTTAAAATGTATTTCTTTTTTCGATCCCTCGTGTGCTGTCATTGTTTTCGTTCTCATTTCTATTAACTCATCGCTGTATTTGTTTTGATTTATCTTCTTGGTGACCCGAAACAAAGCACAGGTTTCCCTCGCTTGATGCGATAGATGCGTTCCAAAAAAAGGGCGCACAAAGCGAAATCGCGTTGCATCGGCTGCACAGTTACCCAACCCACAATGCACCGCACAAGACAGCTGCCCTACGAGTAGTACATACAGTACACACACAATGCTGCCTCTTGAGTAAATTTAAACCGCATAATAAAAGCAAATTTTCTGGGTCAAATTAGGTTAACCGCATAAACAGCGCGATATCGCACAAACCAAACCCCGGTGTAGAGCGAAGGAAACCCGTAAACTTGAACTTGGAAATATCTGAGAGGTGGGTGCCGTGCTTTAATTAGCGCTGCTCAAATATTGAAAGAGACGCGGTCTGACACGACAGGACAGCGGAGAAGACAGCAGCCCCTGGGACAGCCCTCTTCCGAGCGAACGGGATCCCGTGAAGAAAGCCGCCAAAGACAAGAAGAGATCCAAGGTGCGAAACTGTTTAAATAGCCCGACAGACCCTCACGGTCCATGTTGTTGATTGTGAATACAGTGTTACACAATACACTAGGATTTGTGTTCATGCGGTGTCTCTGTAAATATGTGCATATACGGTACCTTTTGTCAGTTCGCTGCTGGATGAGGGCCTCTCTCCCACGCTCCGAGGGTTATTTGGCCATGCATCACCACGCTTGTCAGTGCATGTTTGCGAAGCGTGGAGCACACCACAAAGTACGTGTGACCATATATGTACAACTGTGAAAATGGATTTTGCTGCATTGTGCAGCAAGGCCGTAGCCATGGAGTCAACATTGGGGGAGACCAAATCTTCCAGGGTGTCTGGGGGTCCCAACCCAGAAAAATATCTACATTTGAAAACTAATTTCCTGCCTAAAATATTAAATTCACTAACACATGGGATGTTTTTTTTTTTGCAATGTCTAATAGTGTATTGTATTACATTGCTCTGTTTTTACTTTTTTTTTTACTATTTCTTGTTTCGTTGTATATAATGGCAGAGATTAGGGTTTAATAAAGTACAACCATAACCACAATCATATAAACATAAATATATGCATTGATTTATATGAAGACAAGTCCAGATATTGTGGCCAAGGTTTTCACAAGGAATCATGTTTGCATAGACCACAATACCTGCAGTCATAATGAATAAAAAACATAACTCTGTATGCACTGTCCTTGAAGTTGATTGGTCCACACCCGAGACAGCTTTTCTTAGAGCCTAGTCTCACATGGGTTGGACCAGATGACGCCAAAAGGCGCACAACTCAAAGACAATGCACCATCAGAGTATGAGAGCTCGGGGTAAGCTATCTATTTTCATCGCCAGTCTTGTCAATCAGTATTATAATCCCTTTAGTGATTTGTTTTGCTCAAGGCCACTTTTATTTCTTAACATTACGCTGTGTCTGGTTTGTATTTGCTCCTTGATTCAAGTATTTCTTTTCCTGCCTTTGATTGCAAATTATATGACGGGCATAGCTGCGGAGAGGTTATTCGACCATACACCTCCAGCAGTGGATTGAGAAAGGAAGGCTGTACACTCACAGCATATAGTACGTCTCACTGTCGAGCCGTGTATGCGCACTCCTGTCTTGACACACAACCTCCTGCTCCCCACGTGCTCAGACAAGCGAGGGAGGCAGCAGCACGTGGGAGAGCGAGGAGGAGCCGGCAGCGTCGTCGCCCCCCCATCCCGCCGTTTCTCCCGCACAGCGGCAAGCCCCCCCTCAGGGCTCCGAGCCCCCCACTGAGCCTCCGAGCCGCGCGGCCTCGCGCCCCTCAACCGCACGCAGCCTGGGCAAGGCCGAGAGACCGGCAGCGGAAAACCAGCGCAAGCCGGCCAAGGCCTCCGAGAGGTGCGGGCACTCTTTGTTATTTCACACGCGTCCGTCACCATGCAGCAGATCAGATGGAAGAAAGTCTGGACTGTGGCCGACATAAAAAATAAACATCTCGCACAGGACCCTACCAGTGAACCTCCCGGTTTAAACCTCCTACAATGCCGCCAATGGTTGACTATGAACCGAATCAGGACCGGGCATAGCCGACGCAGCCACCTGATGCACAAATGGCACGTCAAAGATCCGGCAGCCTGCGAGTGCGGCCACAAATCCCAAACTATCGACCCACATCGTCAACACTCCGCTGCTGCTTTAAAGGAGGAATGGACGAGATCCACTCTGCTTCTGAACAAATGATTGAGTGGATCAAAAATATGAAATAATTACATCTTTAATTTGCTGTTATCAATCCATATGAAAGAAAAGGAGCAGCCCAGGAGGCCAGTTGTCATAGGGACATCCGTAATAAATTTCAATCACAGTGGAATTTTAATTTCAGCTTCTGTAATTATAGTTATAGTTGACTCCGTAATTATTTCTGTAGGTAGCTGCGGTGATATTCAGATCCATGGGTTTGTACCCGAGTATCGGCATAATTTATTTAAAATACATCCAGTCCCAGGTTTAAAATGCACTCTCATAGACATTGGCTTATTGTTCTATGTATGTACGTATGTTGAACTTTTTTTGCACGGTATGTAGCCCACCGTGCTCATCGATCGAAGGTTCTAACATAGGCATAAGTTATTTTAGAAACACCCAGCCCCAGGGCTCAAACCCAGTCTCATAGACACTGGCTTAATGCTCCACAATAGACATCTGTCCGAGATACACCCAGCCTCAGGGCTTGAACCGAAATACTTATAATTGCTCAATGTTTTGACATTGGCATCCCATCTATGAGAGACACGTAGGGCTCGATGCTTGGCTCGGATGATTTTTGTTAGTTTGTTATTCTTCCCCCACATCTCCGATTAGCATGGTTGGCTACGTACGCTGCAAAATAACTCCAACATACATACATGCATACAAACAGCAGGGGAATGATCATGGCTGGCGATAATGTTGATGACGACATACGTACAACACGGCTCTGAACAGCCCTCTCGAGGCACAGGGCGACCACGGCTGGCAAAGCGCACGCGTGGATGCGTGCATGCATGCGTACGCGATGGGTTTTTTGGTTTTTAGTCTCGACGAGCCTGAGATGGTGAGCCGCCTCGATGGAGGAAGGGACAACGACGGCGCAGGCAGAGACTGGGGTGGCTCTGGCTCCGCGCCTCCCTTCAGCAGCTTCTACGAGTCCGTACAAGGTAGCCCGGCGGCGAATCTTCCACATACGTAGTAATAGGTTTTTACCCTTTGAACTGGTACAAAAACTGCCACCTTTATACAAGGCATCATGTTTGCAATAACCACAACACAAGCAGTCAAAATGCAAACAAAAAGAAACAACTCTGATGATGATAATGATATGCACTGTCCTTGAAGTTGATTGGTCCACACTCGAGACAGCTTTTCTTAGAGCCTAGTCTCCATTGGTGTTGGACCAGATGACGCCAAAAGGCGTACAACTCAAAGACAGCGTACTATCAGAGTATTGAGAGCTCGGGGTAAACATTTACACTATGAGACCTCCTTTACCAGTGGCAACATATACACATACGTCTTCATCACATTTCCCCCGGGGGGCTTGTCTTGGCGAGAAGATTTGTGTCTCGTGTCGCTGTCAATCGGGTTGAGTAGTGGATACCTGCCTGGCTATCCGCTCACTGGCGTGTCAACTTACCTACCAATGAGGTCTCTTAAAAGATACAATTCTCTAGCTCTCGTTTGGTTAGGAGGCTATGATAAATGTTATCATTTTTCAATATTCATATCCATGGTCCACATACCTACCCACCTGCATTCTTGGCATCCCTACCTTTATCTGCCTTCCTGCCCACTTGCTGCCTACTCACTTTTAGAAATGCTTAGTCGCCTAACCTTGTTCCTAGATTTCCCTTATGATGGATTCTCACCTATTGAAGTCAATAGTCAGTGATATTAAATTATTTAATACAATATTATATTGTACTGTTTAACACGTAGGCTTTCGCGACCAATATTTTTCATAATAAAGGGTTTTAGGGTTAGATCGCGTAAGTATAAATGTGTCGTAACCCTCCACCACTCGATACAGCCAATTAGTAAGGGATTTGTTACGTAAGCAAAACGCCAATTAGTTACTAGTATAGTGTAGTGTGTATTGTAGTGTAGTGTGTAGTGTAGTGTATAGTATAGTGTAGTGTGTAGTGTAGTGTGTAGTGTAGGGTATAGTGTAGTTTGTAGTGTAGTGTATAGTGTAGTGTATAGTAGTGTATAGTGTAGTGTATGGTGTAGTGTGTAGTGTAGTGTGTAGTGTACTACTTCAGCCCACCGGTGTGTTGGAGAGTAAAACCACAACATTTACAATTTGAATACCGCGACGTTTCCCTTGTAATTACATCAACCAGCATCATCGGGCGATTTTCCAGAATAGTGAAGCAATACACCTGCTGCCCTGCGCTAGTTGCTTGATCTCCCAAACTCGTTGGCTCACCTCGCTCCCGATGCCTGCGCTCGCAGATTCCAATCCGCCGGTGCAAACTCCAGCGCTGAAGGGCACGCGCGGTGCCCACAAGGCCAGCGTGTACGAGCCCTCTCCATCTCCTCCGGACCCAGCCCCCTCGCTCGCCGGTGACCCCCTTCCGTCTCTCTCCGACCCGACACCCAAACACCCACTACTCTAAAACCAACAACAACAACTAAATATTGTATTTTATTTTACCAGATAAAGCCCACTGAGCTATTAGCTGTTTTTCAGAAGCGACCTGGCTATCACAAATGATAGCTCAACGAAGTGGCTTATCACGTGGACATTTATAGCAGTGAAACAATCGATGAACGCGTGTTGATTCTAAATGTGGAAGGAAAAACCGGAGGACCCGAAGAATAAGAGATGATGGACTTATTTGGTCTATTTGACCTGTCGACCAGGAATTTAAACTCGCGACACCTGGGTGAGTTTTAACTTAACTTTGATTCCTAGCCACCCATGACAGTTGAATGACGGAACATGGCCTAGGTTTCCCTTAGATTTTGCTGATCCCAAAAAAACGGTGCGGCCATGGTCACTGTCACACGGGTGAAAGGAAAGTTGGCAGGGCGCGTTTCGCTCCGGCCACACCAAATTCCAATGCCCGACTCACCATCTGTTTGTCCAACAGCAGTGCCCACATGCGACTGAATGCTAAACGGAGGATGCTCTGCCTCTGTCGCGCACAGCCAAAGTGGACAATCGCGGTGGCCTGGGCAGACTGTTTGGCGCGGAGCACGGCTTCTCTGGGTCTTCCCAGCGACTTGTGCAGTCGCCAAAGAGTGAGGGTAAAGGGGGACATGAGGTGCGTGTCCCTCTCCTTTCTCTCTTTTTTGAGCGGTAATATAGCGGTGAGCGCGCTGCGCTACGAACCCGGCGACCCGTATGTATGTTGAACTTCTTTCGCACCATACGTAGACAACCGTGCTAACCCAACTTTGGATTCCTGCTCACGGCCAACACCAGTGACGATTATCTGAACCGGTCCTGGGCCTCCCCTAGATCAATTTGGCCTCAAATTAGTACACAGTATAGTGTGTAAACATCGCCACTAGGGAGATAAAGGCGGCCGGGTGTGGTGTTGGCCATCCACCCCTCATGTGCTGTACCAGCCTTCATAGGTGCTCGCTAACAGCACTTGCTCCAACAGTCTGTTAAAGGCTATACGGGGGATATTTGATCTTTATCTCTCTTTTGAGTCTCTCAGAGCTCCAGATATTCTGCGTACTGGGCAAATCCGAGTTACGTTTGACATTTTAATTTTTACGCGTTTATTAATGCACAGAGAAACATTTTTTGCACACCTTTCAGTTTGTGTGATAAAGAATAGCTGTTTTTTTTTTGCGAGAGCCTAGGATTTTGTAGACGTTATGTCGGCAAAGGCTCAGACATAACACCTGCAGCCTAAGCCATCCAGCCACTTAGAACTAAACGTCATATAATGACGGTGTTGGTTACACCAACTGGTCTTATTGTGGCGTGGCAGCTTTAACAAGCACTCGGCTGTAGCACCCGTCAAGTTTCAAGTTTCTTTTGTTGAACCAGCAGATAACTCAAGAGAACGGGATAGTCTCATTCGCTAGAGTGACCTGGGGCATAATTCTGCCAGTAAGGGGCAATGATTGCTACTGTGTGATCTAGCCTCGGGCACCCCCAGTGGCAGCCGTCCCTGAGCGGTACAAGGTAACTCAGGACGTGGCATGCAAATGGGGCATTAGGGTGCCAGTAGGGGAGGCCACCGCTGCTGCTGCGTGTTTAATCCCAATTGAGTAATTTTCGGTGTAATTTCCGAATTGGGAAAAGGTTAACCCCGAAGCCGGCACACAATGGCCTGCTCTTGCGAATGACGTAAGGGGATCTTTAACGTCCACCGTGAAGCACCCGTCGTGTCGTGTGCACGTATGTTGAACTTCTTCCGCACCGTACGTAGCCAACCGTGCTAATCGGAGGTGCATGCGTGTGTCAGGCTGTCGGTGTAGACGTGAGCTTTGCGATGGAGCCCAGTGCGGAGAAGCGAGACACGGAGGAGCCAGAAGTCGTCTCGCCCGTGCTGACGAGCGTCGTTTGCTATCGGGATTTGAGGTGAGCGAGCCTTGCAGTGTCCTCGGAGGCACAGAGGAGACAAGAGGGGAGGTCACCGGGTAACTCCGGGGTCTCAAATACCCCTTTCCCATTGGCGCATCTTAGCCGAGTCAACACTGGGCGCCCTCACGATGCTTGTGGTTTTTCCACCGGCTATTTCCCGTGCCACCCATGAACCAAACTGAGATACACTGGTCTCACAAGACATCTGTGTCTGGCTCGGGGCCAAGCAGGGCCAGGGGCGGGGTTCGTGACTCGTCTATTGCAAGTGACGTCAGTCAGGACACTGCCACCACACCATATACGTGCGTCTCGACTCGTTTTTGCATGTGACGTCGGCAGCACGGATTGTCTTTGCTTTTGCAGTGGAAAAACACCCTGGCACCTTCTGAGCCACGCCGAGCTGGCTTGGCCTGGCCCAGGCACGGCTCAGTTGCACAGTAGAAAAATACTGTCATACTGTGTCAGATCACGGAGCTGGCACCACTGACATCCTCAGTTCTAATGCAGGTTTCAGCTGCCTTTGCTGAAGCTACAGTTTCAAGTTTAGCAATTTGACAATCTCAGCCTGATTACCAATGATTGCATGTTCCCAAAGAAAATAAGTGTTACTGCCATGCAATGAACAACTCTATAGCAGGACATGTGAGAAGCGCAGATTATTCTGTATTTGTGTGTGTGTATTTTTGCGTGGGGAGCAGTAGTGTAGTGGTTAGCGCGCTGAGCTATGAACCCGGCCACCCGAGTTCGATTCCTGCTCACGGCCACCAACACGAGTGACGATTATCTGAACCGGTCCTCGGCCTTTCCTAGGTTGACTCAGACTCAAATGAGTACCTAGTGCGGCACGTAATCATCTCCACTAGGGATACAAAGGCGGTTGGGCGTGGTGCTGGCTACCCACCCCCTCGTATGTTGTGCCGGCCTTCATAGGTGCTCGTGAACAGCACTTGCCCCAACAGTCTGTTCAGGCTATACAGGGGATCTTTGTCTTTTTGTGTGTTTTGGCACTCCAGGTACATGTACAGCTACCAGCAAGGACCCCTCAGGTCATCCAGGCCCCCCGTGGTGGTGGAGGAGGACGCCTACATGATGCAGCTCGCCGACCGGTCAGTTGAGAGGTCCCCACATTGATCGCACAGTGCTATCAACAAAGGAAAAAACACAATCTACACAGTACATTACAATCGACACAGTACCATACAGTCCACACAGTGGGCTATTATCTACACAGTACAATACAATCAACAAAGTGTAATGCAGTCGACGCAGTACAATACAATCTCCACAGTACCAATGCAGTCACGTGTATGCTTATGTACACGCGTCTGTGCCTGCATGTGTTTGTGCGTTTGTGCCTGCACCCGTGTGTATGTCTGCCTGCATGCGTATGTGTATGTGCATGCGTACTTGTGTGCGCGTGTGTGCGTGCGTTCCTCAGCTGGGAGGTGACGGTGCGCCGCTTTTACCGCGAGCTCTTCGGCGCTCTGTGGCTGCTCGTGGCCACGGTGGCCGTCTTCGTGGTGGAGCTGGCCGAGTTCGCGGGTCGGCTGGCGCGTACACTGCTCGTGGGGCTGGCCGGCGCCGCCAGCGACTACCTCCTCCGCCCCGCGCTCACCGTGTCCTTCAATGGCCTGCTGAGGCCCGCGGCCGCCTTCACTCGCAGTCTCCTGCTGGCGTTGGCGGAGGCCGCGCGGCCCCTTCTGGCCCTGGCCGGCGAGGCCGTGGACATGCTGGCGCGCACCGTGAGGGCCTTCAGGCTCGTCGAGGTCAATGTGGTAGGCCGGAACCTGCGCACCATGTGAGTGCCCGGGCCAGATTGGCAGTGGAATTATAGGCGGTGGCTGCATCGCTCGGGGAGTTGACAGTGGCCGAGTCGGGAGCCGTGGAGTCGTTAACTTTGAGAGCCTGGGTTCAAATCATGGTCGGTTTTGGGGTTTTCCCACGAATAATGCGATCAACAGATCTGCCAAATACTGCCAGCACTCGCTGAGATGCTGGATTCAAGCTCTAGGGGTTGTGTGTCTGCCTCAGGACACGCATAATGGTCATGTCAGACTTACGAAGCGAGCACAACTGCGATTGTGGGTTCGCGCCCTGTGGTGGTTGTCTCTTGGGTGGCTTATAATGGCTCTGTCAAAGATTGCATTTCATTGGATCCTGGGTTTGAATCCAGGCTCCAGGCACCTGTGATTAAACACGGTCATCATGTGTAGTGAGTTGAAACAATTTACAATCAGGTGGCTGTGTGTGACACTCATAATGGCAATACCACAGACAATGCCAGCGCTTGGAGCAAGTGGTCCTCAGTAGCTTCACAATATCAGAGCAATGAGCCTTAGAATGGTTCGTACTGGCTCTGGCAGAGAGGCTGAGCCAGTGCCACTTATTTGCTTGGTTTGGCTCGGAGCAGCAACCTTGATTACACAATTCTTGCAAATCGCCTGATGAAGCTGGTTCTTGTAAACACCAGCAAAACGTCGTACTCAAATTGTAAATGTTGTGGGTTTACTCTGCAACACACCGGTGTGCTGAACTAGCAACTAATTCACACGTTTTGCTTACTTGACAGACCTTTCTAATCGGCTGTGTCGGGCGGTGGTGGGTTAATGACATATTTATATTTACGCAATCTAACCCAAAAAAACCTTTATTATGGATATTGGTCGGGAAAGCAACCTACGTGTAAAACGAAACTCAACACATTCGTCAATAACACCTCCGATAAGCACGGTTGGCTACGTACAGCGCGAAAACACATTCCTGCGGAGGGAGCTGGTAGGAACGTTGGGTTGCTCGGTAAATGGCCAGGGTCAACGGCGGCGTGTTGTATTGCGCAAATATGCCCGACTGTGAGGGCGGGCACAAGCCGGCGTGAGTAGGTTAAACGTTGAGTTTTATAAGGGCACCACTGGGTGACCAGCCCCTCCCCACCCAGCCCCACCCTCCCCACCCAGCCCCTCTCCCCCCCCACCCAGCCCCACCCCTCCCATTTTTGGGTGCACGACGGACGGACACAATAATCCCCTGTGGGCTGGTGTAAGCAGGAGGTTCCTACCAGTATAAGTTCAACATACATTACGTACACCACTGTGGCCTGAAAAGGAAAAAATATATAGAATAGGTGGCATTTCGGGGCAATGACCCTTCTTGACGAATGTGTTCAGTTTCTTTTATGTTGTTTGTGCTTAGGCCGCCGCTGTTAGTGTCACAAACACCCGTGATGAATCCACATTGTCACTCTTGTGTAGTTGGATATCTCGGATAACTCGTCACGTGTCATATTCTTCACTGAAATTCAGCCGGGCACAATTTTGGTGGGAAAAACTTTCTATAAATTTGGCGGATGACTCCGGTTAACACGGTTGGCTACGTAGGGTGGGAAAGAAGTTCAACGTACATACACACCAAGTGAATTTAGTAACCCAGGTCACTTGTGCATGAGACTTCCTGGTCTCTTGAGATCTCACCTGGTTAAACAAACTCAACTTTAAAGGTGAACTTTATTTTCAGAGCGTGATGGAGCACTGTATTGGGTTGGGCTCAAGTTGCCCGTCAGGATTTGGACTTCCGCTCAACCGTTCCTCTTTACGCGACTCGGGAATCATTGCAGGAGTTATCGATGATGGCATTTCTTTAGCTCGTAAATTTATACCCATAGCAGCGCTGTTTGTACAGGTGATAAAATCAAAAAGGATATATATATGCGTGTGTGTTTATAATGAAACTGTGAATTCCGAATGACTTCCAACTAAGGCGGTGTGGTGCCGTGCATATGCAAAGGTGCGATGTAGCGAGAGACGTGGACACGTTTGGGAAATTCCCCGAGCGTAGCGGGTTCGCGTCCACAATTGCTGGCGAAGTGAACACTTGGGATCATTTTTCCGCGAGCATTTTGACGTATTTAATCAAAATGTGTTCATTGCAATTGAGGTTCGATGTGGTTTTTTTCATTCAACTGTACAGCCAATCTCAATAAGCCCTAACAATGAGTTTGAATATTGAGTAAAGTATCTTCTATTTTCGTACGGCCAATGTCAGATTCAGTCCGAAGTGATTTAGCCATTCAGTTTCCTTGTAAGAGAGTTGGTGAATTTTTTATGCATCACCTTTAATTTACATTTGGGACAGAGCGGAGTTATGCGGTGCATAGATTTTAGGGTGCCACAGTGGCGAGATGTTAACTACCTCGCTTGGTATACAGGAGGTCGTGGGTTCAATCCCGACCCTGATGCCTGCTGCTGTATATTTGGAGTTTGCGTGTCTCTCCCCCCGTGGATTTGACTCCCGAGTCCTCCGGTTTTTCCCTCCACATTTAGAATCGACAACACGCGTTTCTAGTATTTGACTGCTATCAATTTCCACGTGATGATGATGAACCCACTTCGTTGAGCTATCGTTTGTGATAGCCAGGTCGCTTACGTAAAATAGCTACATAGCTCACTGGGGCCTTACCTGGTAAAATAAAAAGTTTATAGTTTAGTTTTGTGTTTATAGCTGCAGTCGCACACAGCGGTGTCTTTTATTTCCCACCTGTGCATCTCACGTGCTCATCGCCTCTTCCATGGTTTGCGCCGATCATGTTAAACGCTGTGCATTGTTTCCGTGGAAAATGGAAGCCGGACAGTGTAGTGGTGGGCTCGCTGATGAGATGTGTGTGGTGGAAGCTGGACAGTGGCAGTGGGCTCACTGATCACATGTCTGTGGTGGAATCTGGCCAGAGAGATGGTGGGCTCGCTGATGAGCTGTGTGTGATGGAAGTCGGGCAGTGTGATGGTGGGCTTGCTGATCAGGTGTTTGTTGGGCACGGTAATTGAAGCCCACAAGCAAACTCAGACATGACATCAATTCTGCCGTGTGGCACAGTGGTTAGAACATCTGCCTCGCAATCACAAATGTTTGCGCTCACATCTCGATTCGGAATTCATTATCATCCCTCTGCGGCCAATCAAAAGCATCAATGGATGTCCTATGGAGTGACTGCTCCCTAGCATGAGAATGTGGAATTTTAATTATTGGCTAAAGGCCATCAACGGAATTGAGCATTCCCCTTTCCTTGTTTAAGTGTCCACACACGTGGACTTTTTTACTTTGCCAAGTATTCAATCACTTACGTTTTAATTTGTGACGAATATGCTTTGTGT
Source organism: Lampetra planeri (assembly GCF_965212315.1). Taxonomy (NCBI): domain Eukaryota; kingdom Metazoa; phylum Chordata; class Hyperoartia; order Petromyzontiformes; family Petromyzontidae; genus Lampetra; species Lampetra planeri. The sequence continues at coordinate 1,309,474 of NC_136170.1, forward strand.
TGTTGCTTAACGCGTTCAGTTATGTTTGATATATGTTTTACTTGTGCAGCTTGGTTTGATAACGTATGAAGGGTTTCCATTTGCTTTAGGAATAAAATACACATATTAGTAGTCGAATGGATGCCATTGCTTGCTACGCAAACGTTTTCAATCCAGCGCCACCTCGCGTGTGCCTTGGCAATTTCAAGGTCCGATTACGAGTGTGTCCAACAGTCTCGAGATGTACTTGGTGTTTTATCTTTTATCTCATCCATTACACTCCGAGGTGGAGAATCTACGACATGGTGAGTTGTACCCGGCCCCCAAATTCATTTCACATGGCCGACAAAGTTAAAGAACCCCCTAAAAGCCTTAACATTTGTTTTGGGAGCAAGTGCTGTGAGCGAAACAGCACCTATGAAAGCCGTCACGGTACACGAGGGGGTGGGTGGCCAGCACCACGCCCGACTGCCTTGGTCTCCCCAGTGGTGATGTTTACACACCGTACCAGGTACTCATTTGAGGCCGAGTCGACATAGGGGAAACCCAAGAGCGGTTCGAGATAATTGTCACTGGCGTTCGCCATGAGTGGAAATCAAACTCGGGTCGCTGGGTTCATAGCACAGCGTGCTCACTGCTACACTACCACCAGAGCGGTCCCTACGGTATGACGAATAGGGGCGACCGCCCAGGGCCCCGCGCTTTGGGGGGTCCCGTGCTTCAACGTCATTGTCAGATGTAATACACATTGTGGTTTTCCATGGGCCTCGCACCCCCTCTATGGACGGCCCTGCGTTACTGCTCCCCACACAGCCCCTGGCCACATAACGTGCACACATCGTCTCGCCCTGGTTAAAACCTTGTGTGTGTGTCAGCCATAATTACATGATGCCTGTACCACGGTATACATTAAAGATCCCGTGACGTTATGCAAACAGAGTGGTAGGCCACGTGTGCCGGTGTCACGGTGTCCACGTTAGCCAACGTTTGGAGACGTCACCGCCCAAATTAATGAAGTGGGAATAAAAGCACATGGTATCAACATCGGCACCCCTTTTGGTGGAAGACTATACCGGTCTCTGCAACAGCGCCTTGCTAATAATATTATTTGCAACGATAATGGGGGAAATACCAAACGTACGGATTATTATATTTCCTTTGGTCTATACATCCACGCCACCGCCATGCAGAGCCACACGTGTTGGTGAACTTTACTTTCGCGGTAGACTTCTACGCGCAAGAGTCCACCACATTTAAAAACAACGATTAACAGCAAAGTAAAACTCAAATCAATAGACATATTTTTAAAGAAAATCATCGATTCATTCTATTGTAATCACTAATCAATTCACGGACGCATGTTTAACGCACATTTTAATAGTTCCATACGCAAGGCAGCTGTATAAGGGCAACTCAGCTGTTGCATTATGAAGATCAGTGTCAGGATTCTTACAGTGTCGATTTAGCTGTAGGTGACTTGAGTCAGAGTGCGATTTATGGCAGGCGGTGGGCAGAGGGGTTGGAGGGGCTCATTTCCCAGAATAGTTTTTTTTTAATATCCCCAGGACCTCTCCATCAAAACGATTTTGCATTCACAATGCCAGCGTTGAGCACTGGTGAACACTTTAATCCAGTGCTTCTTCATTGCGAGGCTGGGGTTTGCCTGCGAGGTGGCCAGGAGATGGTAGGTGTAGCAATGGATTGGTGTATCCATCTGTGCGGCGGAGGTTTGAGCGTCCGCCGCCCTATGCGCACTGGGGGTTTCTTTCGGAGGTGCTCCGGTTTCTTCCCACGGAAGACAAACTCTCATATTTGGAATTATTCAAATAACTTCACCCCTCCACCACGTCCCCCACCCACCCCCCCAACTAGAATTTTAACAAAGTCACACTCTGGATTATAGTCTCTCGGTCTGTATTCTTTGGTTTTTTCGGTAAAGTCACGTAGGTAAAAAATTCAAATCAATTAAATCACGACGTTTCGGGCGCAACACAAGCGTCCTTCAGGTGGGGACAACTTAGCAAAAGCACAACCGCTTAAGTGTGTGCACTTAAGCGGTGTGCTTTCACTAAGTTGATTTCATTTATTTAATTTTTTTACCTACGTGACTTTACCGAAAAAAAAACAAAGAGTATGAATCCTTGCAGTCACTAAAACTTCAAATCTAGAATCTCCCGGTCTGGTCTACGACATCCGACAAAGGTTTGGTGGAGTCGTGAGTCGTCTGCGGGTTTCGTGGAGTCATTCTCTCGGTCTCGTCGACGAAACCGGTCACGCGTTTAGTCGGACGCTCTTGGTTATTCAGTGTCCGAGTGAGAGGCGTTGCATTGACCTCCAAATATTTATCACGTCAGCCAATCAGTGAACCCAGTGAATGTTTTATTCACATTTGTAGTTTACTACTATTTTTGGTCATCCTTAGTGCACTTCGAGTCTCTCATAACATGATCTTAGTCTGCATCTTTATTTGGACGAGTTAATTTTGTCTCGTCACAATCGGTCGTGCTTTGGTGTTTGGTGGGTAGATGATGGTGGTCATTATCATGGTGAATGGTGGCGATGTTGATGACGGTGATGATTGTGGTAGTGATGGTGATCGTGGTGGTGGTAATGGTGGTGGTGGCGATGATGGCATTGGTGATGATGATGGTATTGATGAGTTGTAGTCATCGTCACCCTTGAAGATTTTCGTCCACTTGGTCATTGGTGATTTAAATTCTTTGAAACAAACACTTCCGTTGCCGAATATTTCTCGTCAGTAATTTCGTTAAGAGAACTACCACCGCTTATACAGCTGCCCGGATGTTTCGCGATGTTTCTGCCTTTTCATTCGGCACTTTGTGATTTGATTCAGGAACGCGTCCATGCGTCTAGAACTACCGACGAGTCATCAGGGCGCACAACGGCTCACACCCACCCCTCGCCCCACCCGATCCATTACCGTGATCGTGATCTCGGGACGCATCAGTGGCGTAGCTATCGGGTGTGCAGGCGGTGCAACTGCAGCGGGGCCCGCAGGCTTGAAGGTCACGTAGAAGGGAAGTAATAAAATAATAAAAATAAAACATAATAAGATAATTCTCACGACGTTTCGGCCACAACGCAAGCAGACGGCTGCAAGCAGACGGCTGCTTGCGTTGTGGCCGAAACGTCGTGAGAATTATTTTATTATGTTTTGTTTTTATTATTTTATTACTTCCCTTCTACGTGACTTTACCGAAAGAACCAAGAAGATGAATCCCTGCAGTCACGAAAGCTTGAAATCGAAATTTAGGCTTGAAGGTGTCATGCAGGCTCCGGGCCATGAAGAGACGGGCATCGGCAATTGGGACAGGGGGGCCTCAATTCATTAATTGCACCAGCAGTGCCCACACCAAGCGGGCTAGGAACCACTGCGTCACCTTCGACCTCATTCCTCCGGTTCGCGTAATGGTCACAACGTGACTGTGATTTGCATCGTGGGGAGCGGTGGTGCAGCGGTTAGCGCTACGCTGCTCTACGAACCCGGCGACCCGGGTTCGATTCCCGCTCGCGGCCAACACCGGTGACGGATTATATTATCTGAACCGGTCCTGGGCCTCCCCTAGGCCGACTCGGCCTCAAATGAGTACCTGGTGCGTTGTGTAAATATCGCCACTGGGGAGACAAAGGCGGTCGGGCGTGGTGCTGGCCACCCACCCCCTCGTGTGCCGTGCCGTCCTTCATAGGTGCTACTCGCTAACAGCACTTGACCTAACAGTCTGTTAAAGGCTACACGGGGGATCTTTGTCTTTGCACCGTGATCTGCATATAATTCACACCGATCCTCAATAATAATGCGTTATTATTCTTTAAAAAAATGCACCGATCATGAGTGTGGCACCCTAAAAACAAAACCCTGAAGAGGGGAGGGGGAGGGAGAGGGGGATGGGAGGTCATCTCCATCGCTCGGCCCCCGGGGTGGAGGGCCCGAGTGAGGAGGGCGCAGGGCGGCGTGGGGACGGCGGGGTGAGGAGGTGGGGTGAGGAGGTGGGGTGAGGAGGTGGGGTGAGGAGGTGGGGTGGCACGGAATGGTGGGGGACAGAGTCAGGTACCTGCCCTCGTGCAGACAGAGACGCCAAGAAGCAGATGGAGCAATTAAAGATGATGATGTTGTAACCATGATGATGGCGACAACAATGAGGATCGCGACGATGACTGAGCTCACGATGGTCACCACGATAACGATGATCGTGAAGACAATGAACAAGAAAACGACGCCATCGACGACGTGGCGGCTGTTCACTCGATGCGATTTCCCTCCACCTCCCCATCGTCTCCCCGCTCCCTTGCGGTTGTGGGCCCAGCACCGCGATGCTCAGTGCGCACCCTCGCTGACGCTGAAGAACGCCGAGGCCGCCTCTCCGCGCCTCTTGCGTTCCCTTCCCGGGCCCGGCGTCGCCGCCGCCGCCGCCGCGGCACCGCCAGGGGCTACCTCGTCCTGGTGGAAGCGCACCCCGCGGCCCGCCGGCCCCCTGTCGCCCCCCTCTGAGGCCGCGCAGATGGCGGCACCCTCCGTGGCCGGCGGAGGGACCACGTCCGGGGCCTCCGTGCGGGCATCTCGGAGCGTCCCGGCCGTGACTGCTTCTGCGCAGCAAGGATATGGGACAGGCAGGCAGGCAGGTAGGCAGACACACGCAGACAAAGGGGGGAAATGTGGGCAGACAGACAGAGAGAGAGAGAGGGGTGCAGGCAAATGGGCGGAGAGACAGGCAGAGAGGCAAAGAGACAGAGATGCAGAGACAAAGCCAGACAGGCAGGCAGACATTCAGGTAGAGGGACAGGTCGACATGCAGAGAGAAACAGGCAGATATACAGGCAGGCAAAAAGATAGGCAGACAGAGAGGCAAAGATACATTTAGAGAAAAGCAGACAAGACGTACAGTCAATTGAATATAATTTGGATGTTTAAGCATCTCATTACTATACAGACAGGGCTGGCGTGCACATGAGAGGCCTGGGGAGGTAGTCCAGGTGTGTGCCCTAACCCCTCAGAGTACAGGTGTGTGTACTCACCCCCTAGTGTACAGGTGTGTGTACTCACCCCCTAGTGTACAGGTGTGTGTACTCACCCCTAGTGTACAGGTGTGTGTACTCACCCCCTAGTGTACAGGTGTGTGTACTCACCCCCTAGTGTACAGGTGTGTGTACTCACCCCTAGTGTACAGGTGTGTGTACTCACCCCCTAGTGTACAGGTGTGTGTACTCACCCCCTAGTGTACAGGTGTGTGTACTCATCCCCCAGAGTACAGGTGTGTGTACTCACCCCTAGTGTACAGGTGTGTGTACTCACCCCATCGTGTACAGGTGTGTGTACTCACCCCTAGTGTACAGGTGTGTGTACTCACCCCCTAGTGTACAGGTGTGTGTACTCACCCCTAGTGTACAGGTGTGTGTACTCACCCCTAGTGTACAGGTGTGTGTACTCACCCCTAGAGTACAGGTGTGTGTACTCATCCCCCAGAGTACAGGTGTGTGTACTCACCCCTAGTGTACAGGTGTGTGTACTCACCCGTAGTGTACAGGTGTGTGTACTCACCCCTAGAGTACAGGTGTGTGTACTCATCCCCCAGAGTACAGGTGTGTGTACTCACCCCTAGTGTACAGGTGTGTGTACTCACCCCTAGTGTACAGGTGTGTGTACTCACCCCCCAGAGTACAGGTGTGTGTACTCACCCCTAGTGTACAGGTGTGTGTACTCACCCCCTAGTGTACAGGTGTGTGTACTCACCCTTAGTGTACAGGTGTGTGTACTCACCCCTAGTGTATAGGTATGTGTACTCACCCCCTAGTGTACAGGTGTGTGTATTCACTCCCTAGTGTACAGGTGTGTGTACTCACCACCTAGTGTACAGGTGTGTGTACTCACCCCTAGTGTACAGGTGCGTGTACTCACTCCCTAGTGTACAGGTGCGTGTACTCACCCCCTAGTGTACAGGTGTGTGTACTCACCTGTGGCATACGGGTTCGCCACCTGGTCCTGCGGAGTGAAGTGACAGCCTCCGTCGGCCGCGCCGCCGTTCCCCTCCACGGAGTGGCTGGTCCGGAACTTCGGGCGGAACACCCCCATGGCCACCTGCCACTCGGCACAAAACAACACCGCGGCAGGGTCGCGCCGTCCTCCCTCTCCGCCGGCGGTTGCCGCGGCAGCGGTGGAAATTCCACGTTCCCGTGGCAGTCGGGGGCGGCGGGGGTGGTCTGGGGTTGGGGTTGGATTCTCAACTGCTACGCAGCCACCGCTGCTGACTTCGCCCCCATTCGGAGTGGTTACTCGATTTTAATCCTTGGCTCGACGCTACCGACGCGCCCCAATGATTCGCAACGCGCTCGATAACGACGCCATCCAGCACTGCCCCCGCAGAGGGAATGGTTATACGGTGGACGACGTTTCGGGCAATGGGGCTTCTTCAGTAGCAGAGAGATGCCAGGCAGATTGATTAATATTGTGAACATCGCCCTCCTAAGTAGGTTCTTGTTTGTATGCTCGTTAAGGCTTAATCTACAAGATTTGTAATAGATAGGGTCAGAGATTTTTGTTGAGTGTATAATAGTTGGAAAGTTCACTGTGTGCATATACATCGTGGAGTGTTGACAGAAATTGAACACTGACAATGATGTATGTTGAACTTTGGCTACGTACGGTGCGAAAGAAGTTCAACATACAGGGACTCCTCTACTTGCCAACAGGGAATGGCTTTAAAAGTAGTATAATCTGCTGTATATGTAGATGCCGGTGGTTCTTCATGTTCTGCAGATGTAGATGCCAGAGGTGGGACAAAGTCATTGTTATGCAAGTCCAAGTCGAGTCGCAAGTCATCAAATTCATGACTCGAGTCTGACTCGAGTCCAAGTCACATGACTCGAGTCCACATCTCATAGGTGGGACAAAGTCATTGTTATGCAAGTCCAAGTCGAGTCGCAAGTCATCAAATTCATGACTCGAGTCTGACTCGAGTCCAAGTCACATGACTCGAGTCCACACCTCTGGTAGATGCCATTGGTTCTTCATGTTCTACAGATGTAGATGCCACTGGTTCTTCTCGTTCTGTAGATGTAGATGCCACTGGTTCTTCACCTTCTGCAGATGTAGATGCCACTGGTTCTTCACGTTTTGCAGATTAGATGCCACTGGTTCTTCACGTTCTGCAGATGTAGATGCCACCACCGCCATCTATTGCACGGGGGTAGAACTTACGACTCTCAGTCCGAACGGGCAACTGGACATACAGACCAGGTTTGTTCGTGTCTCTGAAAGTTCATAAGACGAATGTTCGTAAGTAGGGGAGTCCCTGTACACACGTACAATACCAGAGTTCAATTTCCGTCACTGCCCCACGGTGTATATATGCAGAGTGAAATTTCTATTGTACACTCAAAACATCTCTGACCCTACCTCTCTGTTTCAAAGAAGGCCCGTTGCCTGAAACGTCGCCTATTGGATATGTTTTCCTCTTTCGGGCAGTATGATAGACGAAATGCCTTTTTTATTTTTATAATTTGTGCCTGTGAACCGCGTTCTAGACGCGTTAAATAATGTCACCGCTGCCACCAACACAGTACCGCAATCATTCCGTCCCAATCTGTGCAAGGTATTCATCGTCGTCTGCAGGCTTAAAACGAATCATTCATAGGGAACCGCCTGTGTCCGTCCGTCCGTCTGTCAAGCCATTTACTTTAATAACTTCCATCGCACTGGCTCCAGCGAGGACTCATTATAACCAGGGCAGAATCCAGGGACCTAATGAGATTGAGTTTAACCTCTGCGCCACCACGCACTTAATGGCGCCCCTCGCGGTTGTTTGTGCAAAGCTGTGGTACACCAGCAAAAAACCCAGCAGCGTTTGTGTGAGGGGCCGCAACCCTGCTGATGGGCATTGTTCATCGTTGATTTGTCAATCAGTTTTGTTTGTTCCCTGTAGTGTTTCCGGCCCTAGCACTTACCATCCTGTAGTCTGTGAGGCTCTGTCTCAGAGTCCATTTTAAATGCGGGGGACAAAAAAAGAAGATAACAACAACAAAAGGACGACGCGTGTTAGAATGAAGCATAACCACATGGGGGCACAACCACAGCGACACGCACCCACATCGACAGCGACACGCACCCACATCGACAGCGACACGCACCCACATCGACAGCGACACGCACCCACAACCACAGCGACACGCACCCACATCGACAGCGACACGCACCCACATCGACAGCGACACGCACCCACAACCACAGCGACACGCACCCACATCGACAGCGACACGCACCCACATCGACAGCGACACGCACCCACAACCACAGCGACACGCACCCACAACCACAGCGACACGCACCCACATCGACAGCGACACGCACCCACATCGACAGCGACACGCACCCACAACCACAGCGACACGCACCCACATCGACAGCGACACGCACCCACATCGACAGCGACACGCACCCACAACCACAGCGACACGCACCCACATCGACAGCGACACGCACCCACATCGACAGCGACACGCACCCACATCGACAGCGACACGCACCCACAACCACAGCGACACGCACCCACATCGACAGCGACACGCACCCACATCGACAGCGACACGCACCCACATCGACAGCGACACGCACCCACATCGACAGCGACACGCACCCACATCGACAGCGATGCGCGCTCAACCCCAGCGACACGCGGGCAGCAGCCGGCACTGATCACCAAGCAACTAAAGCCGAGGGCTCTTAGAGGCTCAAGGGGCGCAAGATTCGTAAAACGAAATAACATTGGGGGTGGGTGGTTGCATCAAATATCAGCTCGATCTCAAGTTCTTATGAAAACAATCAAAAGCTCATTCGTCCTTGTTTTTAAACAATCGCAATTGTGATCAGTCCGTTACCTTAATTATGAAACAATTATTTCGCACAACGGTGACGCAATTATGTTACTGAGTTTTGTTAATAAACGAATAACCTCCACGTAGAGCCCCCGGTCGGGCCTGCAGCCACCACCGGTGACACCACATTGCAGGATTTGCAGACTTTCCAAGTGCGCGGCCCCATTCGTTGCGCTCAACGACGGAGAGAAAAAAATCTGCGAAATCTCCACCGGACTTTTTAACGCAGCCGACTGGGAGTCTCGTGAAAGTGATTTGAACTTGGTTCAGCTTAGAGCCCTTTGTCATTGCACTGCTAGATGAACAAGGCCTCCCCCATACTCTGGACAGGTCGTTTGACCATACTTCACCAGGCTGGTTATTGCGGGTCGGAGGAGGTAGGGGAGGCAAGTACCGATTCGGATCTCACTCGCCACTGGTGTTAGCCGCGGCTGGGAATCGAACTCAGGCCATCGGGATTCGCAACGCAATGCTACGCCACCACATGACTGACTCGGCATGGTGAGGCCTTCATCCAGCAGTGGATAGAGAAATGCTCCCACAACATGCCGGTCATTTAGCCTCACAGGTTTAAGTTACTCAGGCCTAGAGACTTCAAATAAATATTTAAGTTCATGTGCAGGTTGTAGTGACACTCCATTTCCTCAATTTTGTTCTATAACCGTAATGTTCCACTCCGGGGCTCAGTGAGTTTTTTTGTCCACGGATTTCGTTTGTGCTGATGGAGGACCAGGATCGAGAGGAAGTGCCCTTACCAATAACATTGGGCAACCAAACAGTAAATGTTTAACAGACCTGACTCTGCTGATTGGAGACCCAGAAGGTTTGAAATCAGCCAAGCGTTTGCTCTTGTCGGTTAACGTAAGACAAAATATTTTCTATTATTTGTTTTATCAATTATAATTGTACAGGGTAGAGGTTGATTCATCTTACTTAAATTTGAACCACGTTGCTGTACTGCACTGCCGCGGTCCCCACTGTGTTTGTGAAGGGTACTTGTCGGCCTGAACAGACCACAACACTGCTGATGAGACTCAGAAAGTGGGAACCGCTGGAGGTTTCCTACGAGAACGAATGCTGCCGTCCTTGTGGTGCAGGAGGTCGACAGGTCGATGGCCTACAATGTTATAGAGCTACGTCGCGTATCCGACCGTCACGTATCCGCCATGACCAATTAACCGCCCACCCCCAGTGGAGGTTTTGCGCACACACGGTGTGACCATCAATTCCCAAATATGTTCACATTTCTGACCCTTGACCAAAAATGCAAAATTTTCCACTTTTTATCCGATCGCTAATTAATTACTGAGGTTACACCCACGGCTTTTCCAGGGCTCCTGACCCAACTGACCGCTGACCCTCCCCCCACAGCGGTGGGGGGAGGGTGGCGGGGTCGGGTATTTTCCAGAGCTCAGCCCTGGACAGCTCCAACTGAAATTTAGCCCGGGTTTATGAGGTTTAGAGCATTATGGATGTCTCCAGCTCTATCTCCAGGTGCGGCAGTTGAAACAACGGTGCAGTTTCCTTGAATGCCCCGCACCTCCCACCACATCGACCGGCAGGCAGCTCGCTAGCGGTGGGGGACAATGTGGGGACTTTCCCACCTCTTCCAACGCGTCCGGTGCAGCGTGGAAGAGTAGGCCAACAACACCGTTGTAAGCGGGGGCCCTGCTGCCCAGCAGGGGCAGAAGCGAGCGGTGTAAAAACGAAACTATTTTTTTTTACATCACCATGAAGGGCCCACTGAGCTATGTAGCTTTTTTTTCAAAAGCGACCTGGCCATCATGAATGATAGCTCGACGAAGTGGCTCGTCACGTGGAAATTCATAGCAGCCAAAATACGCACGATTAGAATTGTGAAGGGAAAAACCGAAGGATCCGGAAAAAAATCCACGCGACCACAGGGAGAGAGACAAGCAAACTCTAAATATGCAGCAGCAGGCGTCAGTTTCGGAATCGAACCCACGATCTCCTGCATACCAGGCGAGGTAGTTAACATCTCCTAGCCACCGTGATGATGATGAGAGACGCAAATTCCAAATATACAGCAGCAGGCGTCAGGGTCGGGATCGAACCCACGATCTCCTGCATACCAGGCGAGGTAGTTAACATCTCCTAGCCACCGCGGTATAGCAGGAGGGGGCGGCCACCTCTCGCCGCGCTCTCCGATCTCGGGACCGAGTGTGTGGGCCGCTCTTACCACGTAGGGGCTCTCCTTGAGGGCCAGAGGGTCGTCGGCCTTGTGTCCCAGCAGGCGCATGCGGTAGTACATGAGGCCCGTGGCAGCACAGGCCACGGCCAGGCAGCTGGCCAGCACCACCGACAGGATCCCCATCTCGCGCGCTCGGTAGAAGTTCACTGAGGTAGCGACAAACGCCGGGAGGGGAGGGGGGGGGAAGCCCATTGGCGTCGTCGGGAACGTCATCGCGGTCTCATCGTCGTCGTCGCTAAGAACGTATCCGTAATCGTCGTCGTCGATGTCATCACCCCCATTGTAATAGTCGTAATGGTCATTATCATCATCGTTGACTTGTCATCATCACCACCTTCATCATCACCATCATCATGACTCTCCGTGTAATCAGGCAATGCGACTGACAAAGCCGCTGGATGAACAAGGCCTCCCCCATGCTCTTGTTCGCTCGTGTGGCCATACTTCACCACGCCGGTGAGTGCATCATGTCGTGTCAAAATCGGAGCGCGCCCCAGGTGGCGTTTCGACGTGCCGACGAAACAAGGGCAGCCCGTCACGCTCACCAACAACTTTGTTCAGAGAGCACGAGCTTTGCGTTCACATGCTCGGTGAATCTCTCTCCATTCCACAAGGAGGGGCTGATCTTCTTGGTTCTTTCGGTAAAGTCACATTCAGACGCTGTCGCCTCGACAGACCTGGTTTTCACCTGAGGACGGCTGCTTGCGTTGTGGCCGAAACGTCGTGAGAATTGTTTTATTATGTTTTATTTTTATTATTTTAATACTTCCCTTCTACGTGACTTTACCGAAAGAACCAAGAAGATGAATCCCTGCAGTCACGAAAGCTTTAAATCGAAATTTAAAGGAGGGGCTGCTTGAGCGCTCGACGTGGGGGGGGCGAGGCGGTGGGGGGAGCGGCAGCGGCGAGTGACGGAGTGCCCTCGGGGGACCGAGCCGAGGGCACTCCAGGGCGGGGGGGCGAGGAGAGAGGAGGCGAGAGCCCTCGGCAAGCGCCCCAAGTGGAGCGTGAAGAGCGCGAGAATCTCTCTCCGGCGGGGCAGCGGCTCCTAAAGACCTCGCTCGTTCGCTCGCTCAAGCGGCGCACGCCACAGGCCCCGAGTTTTAACGCCCGTCGGCGAAAGAAGAAAAAAACGCGGAAGATTTCACCGCGTCCATTGGGTCATTTGAGTTGATGTTGATTTTTTTGGGAATGTTCTTTTAGTGGGCTTTGCCTCCCCCCCCTCCGTCTCCCTGCCTCGCCACAATTCCAGTGTATCTATTTACTATTTAACTTTCTGATTTATTTTTACCAGGTAAGGCCCCACTGAGCTACGTAGCGACCTGCCTATCAACGAAGTGGCTTATCATTTCATCATCACGTGGAAAAGTATAGCAGCCAAATAATTACAATGCATGACGTTGATTATAAATGTGGAGGGAAAAACCAGAAAACCAGAAGAAATATCTCACTTGTGCCAAACGGACTGGCGTGGTGAAGTACGGTGAAATCAGCCACCGAAAGTTTATCAGATTTAAAAATGTTCTTTAAACTTTTTTTTATATTTTACGATAACGTCAAACGTGATTCCCCCCCCCCCCCCAAAAAAAAAGAAGATGTTGCAGCACCTTACTGGAGGCCAGCCGGCTGGGATGACGAATAACGAGACGGCGATGTCGTCTTTCCAAATAGAGACGTGGCGCCTCTCGCAGAGAGACACGCGACACGTGACAAGCGCGACTCGTCTCAGCACGTAACTAAAAAGCGGGGGGGGGGGGGGGCTGTCCCCCCCCCCACCCGACGATCGCTGTCGCCGCGAGCGAGATCCCGATCTGAGGAGCTGGAGGCCCCGTGGCCTTCCGGGGGTGGGCCCGGGCCACGACTCACCGTCTTGCGCGATCACTTCGATGTTGAGCGAGGTTTTCGCGACGTCGAAGCTCTCCTGGTCGGTGGCGACCACCTGCAGGAGTTTGCAGATCGACGCGTTTTTTTACGAAGGCAAAACGACAATGAAAACGCGCGCAAACAATGAAACTAGTGCATCCCTGCCTCTGAATGTGAACACAGCGAGGGGCGATAGATATTCTCTGTTTCTGAATTAACACAGAGCAGAGTTCTATTGCCCAGCGTAGAGCTCCATCGCCCAGCATAGAGCTCCATCGCCCAGCGTAGAACTGTCGCCTAGCGTAGAGCTCTATCACTAAGAGTCGAGCTCTGTCGCCCAGCGTAGAGCTCCACGTCACTCACCTCCAGCGCGAAGCTCTGGCCCAGGGTGAGTGCGTCTCCGCGTGCGAGCACGAAGCCCTCGTGGGTCACGTAGAACCATTCGGCGCGCGCTCCGGCCGGGACGATCAGCGAATACTCCACCCGGGGGTTCAGGCCCTGGGGAGGGGGGGGAATGGTGGTTGGGGGGAGTGGGGGGGGAGCAGTCAGGGCGAGAGATGTGGTGGTGCCGGTCACCTCGGTCAGTTTACCTCTTACGCCCGGGTCGGTTCCGTGACATCCTGCGAGCAGCTTTCCACGCTTCAGGTGCCCGGCACAAGTGCGACGGTGGTGGTGGCGGTAGTGGTCGCGATGGCAGTGGGGGTGATGGTGACGGTGGTGGGGACGGCAGTGGTTGTGGAACTGCTGTTGGTGTGGCGATGGTGGCGGTAGTTGGCAGTGGTGGTAATAGTGGTGGCGGTGGTGGCGGCGGTAACGGTGGTGGGGTGATGGCAGTAGTGTCGGAGACGGTAGTGGTTGTTGTGGCGGGGGTGGTGGTGACGGCGGCAGTGGCAGCGGTGGTGTCAGTGTCGTTAGTGGCCGTTGCGGCGGCGGTGGTGGCGGTGTCGGCTCGCACGTTGGGGAAGTCGCGGTCCAGCGCGTGCACGCGCAGCGCCGACTCGCGCGTGGTGAACACCGGCACGGCGTCGCCCGAGCTCTCGCGCACGAACCCCTCGTAGCCGCCGGGGAACGCCGGCGCCCAGCGGTTCAGCGACACCACGCGCACCACCGCGACCGCCACCGCGAACTTGCGCGGGTCGTCAACCTGCGCCGCCTGGGCGGGGGGAGGGGGGGGAGGACAGCGGACGACGGGGAAGGGGGCTTGATTCGTTCATTCGTTCGGTCGTTCGTCACGCACGGCAGAGGTCGCAAACGGGTTTTGATTCCTTACCCGTACCCATACCTGGCCGCACCAGGGTCGCAAATGGGTACCCGTACCCGTACCCGGCCGGGTACGGGTACCCGTTCCCTACCCGTACCGGTACCCTACCCGAAATGAGTGACAAACAGTTACTCACCAGTGACTCACGGCCTACCCGTAACCGGCCGCACCAGGGTCGCAAAGGCTACCCGTACCCGGCTGGGTACGGGTAGCCAGGTATCGGGTAGGGTACGGGTATCGGGTACCCGGTTGCGACCTCTGACGCACGGTCAGCAGAAACGACCGCCGCGCCAAACGTGCGACCTCGCGCGGCAGCGTTGGCACCAACTCCTCTCGCTGTCGTACGCCGGCGTCGCGGGGGATTTGTTTGAGGTGCGGATCACGGGGGGGACGTCAGCCGTGTGCAATTTGGTTGCGTTACGGGCACAGTATAAATGCACGATGTTGTTATTGTTGTTGTTGCTGCTATTGTTGTTGTGTAGACTGTGGTGGGCCGGCACAGAGCGGCGTGGGTTTATGCCGTTGTGCTGCTGCCACGGCTGCGGGCGCTCTCTCTCTGATGTGTGCGATGTCCGACGTTTCGCCACCACGTGCCAAGAGCTTCCTTCCAATGCAGCATTACGTATGTAGCACGTATGCTGCGCGTCCTTCGCACTTACGTAGCAGCCAACCGTGCTAATCGGAGGCGTGGAGGAAGCACGCATGTACGTTGAACTTCTTTCGCACCGTACATGCAGTTCCCGTGGAACTCGGCAAAGGCATCGCAGGCCGAGCCGCGCGACGGGACACAACCGCGACGACGATGACGACGATCCACTCCGCCGCCTTTCCCCGGTTACGCGCAATCGAGTCCTACCGGTGTCGCGCCGAGGGACTAAACAACCCCATTGGGAACTCTCACGCGGCAACGCAACCCTCCCCTGTTGGTCGAACGGGAAGTGGACATAGTGGAGCTACCTCCGAGATCCCTTCGAGTCACCTCCGCGCTACACAGCAGGCGGGCAGCATCTCACCACCCTAACCCTGGCAGCTAAGGGGGGCATTTTGAGCCAAATGAATTGTTTAATAAGATTCTCGATGTCAGTGTCTTCGTGAGCGTGCTAGAGAACCTGGTCTAATCACAGGCAGCTGATTTGGCCGCACACCTCTGGGTAGCACGGTTGGCTACGCACGTTGCGAAAAAAGTTCAACATACACACACACACGTACACCTCCGCTAGTACGGTTGGCTACGTACGTTGCGAAAGAAGTTGAGGCCTCTAGACAGTGACACACAGACAGAGCCGTCTCTGATGGGTCTCTAGGCAGTGACACACAGACAGAGCAGTCTCTGATGGATCTCACCATGATCTGGAGGTTGATCTGGGGAACCTGGAATCGATCGCGCACCGCTCGGACCAGAGTCACGTTCCCAGTGGCTGCGTCGATCCTCACGTGACCCCCAGGCTCCTCTGACCGCGACACGAAGAGCAGCAGCAGCAGCCGTGGCAGCGTGTTTGTGTAAAAGAGGGAAACAGACGAGTGAGTGTCAGTAGCCAAGTAGCGGTGCTGCTAGTGGACACACTGCCACGTGGCCGTGGCCTGCGATCGAGCGCTGTGGAGGCAGCAGCGAGGGTTGGTGCATCGCTATCCCTTCCCATGCGCGGTGAGCGGGTGAGTACGCGCTGAGAGTGCGGTGATTGGGAGAGTTCTGACGGAGAGTGCGGTGAGTGGGTGAGTTCTCATGGAGAGTGCGGTAAGTGGGAGAGTTCTTACGGAGAATGTGGTGAGTGGGATAGTTCTGACGGAGAGTGCGGTGAGTGGGAGAGTTCTTATCACGGAGAGTGCGGTGAGTGGGTGAGTTCTGACGGAGAGTGCGGTGAGTGGGAGAGTTCTTATCACGGAGAATGTGGTGAGTGGGAGAGTTCTTATCACGGAGAGTGCGGTGAGTGGGATAGTTCTGACGGAGAGTGCGGTGAGTGGGAGAGTTCTTATCACGGAGAGTGTGGTGAGTGGGTGAGTTCTCACTGAGAGTGCGGTGAGTGGGTGAGTTCTCACGGAGAGTGTGGTGAGTGGGTGAGTTCTCACGGAGAGTGCGGTGAGTGGGTGAGTTCTCACGAAGAGTGCGGTGAGTGGGTGAGTTCTCACGGAGAGTGTGGTGAGTGGGTGAGTTCTCACGGAGAGTGCGGTGAGTGGGTGAGTTCTCACGGAGAGTGCGGTGAGTGGGTGAGTTCTCACGGAGAGTGCGGTGAGTGGGTGAGTTCTCACGGAGAGTGTGGTGAGTGGGTGAGTTCTTGCCACAGGGTGTGTGGTGAGTGGGAGAGTTCTTCTCACGGAGAGTGCGGTGAGTGGGTGAGTGCTCACGGAGAGTGTGGTGAGTGGGTGAGTTCTTGTCACAGGGTGTGCGGTAAGTGAGTGGGAGCGTGCGTGCGCTCACCCTGGGCGATGGTGTAGGTGATGCGTGTGTTCAGACCCTTGTCTCCGTCTTCCGCCAGGATCGGACCGGGGCTGAACACGAACGGCGATGTCTGGCGGAGCAACGGCGGCAACAACAACAACAACAGCCGTCACGACGGCCTCGTTGAGATTCGAGCCAGGCCGTCGCGGCTCAGGTTAAATTTTTCCACTGCGCAAGCCGAGCCGTGCCGCAATGGGCGACGTCGACAGACGACGCCGCGATGCGTGCCGACTGACGTCACGCGCCGCGGTGAATAGCATCATCATCCCCGCCACCTCCGGCCCCGGTTGGCCCCCCGAGGTAAAATACAAACAGCCGTACCGCGCTGGCCCCGCGCCGGCTCGGCTCGCGCGTGCCAGTGGAAAACAAGCGGCGGGAGTGCGCCAGGCCACGCCGCGCCCACCTGGATCTCCCCCTGGCGGACGGTCGCGTTGTAAGTGGGCGGCAGGCAGAGCGGCGTGGACAGCGCCGTGACGGCAGTGTCGGTGATGTTGGCCGCGTCTCCCGGGCCGTGCTGGCTGGCACCGTCCGGCCCGGATAGCCGGCACGGCAGGAAGTGCGGGTACATGTCGTCCCCGTCGCGCACCGTCACCCACACCGTGGCGGTGGCGCGGTAACGCTCCGTGGTGGAGAACTCCTGGTGACGGGCGGCACCACCGCATCCACACACGGACAACAACAACAACGACTGCCGTTCGTTATCACGGCATTTGTGCCAGGCTAGGTGCACCTTCGGGCTATTACGTGAAGTGTGTGCTGCGGGTTTACCGACTGAGATGACTGGCAGATGTGTTCCCCACCGTGCCAACTTGCTGCGTTTTAGCCGCCCGGCGCTCCGCTCATTGTTGTGAGCGTCACTCCTCTGCCCTCTGCTGTTGTTAAAAGGCGACTGTCTCCAACTGCCCAGTAGCGTCCTTCACGAGCCTCCTCTATGGAGGCTGATCTTAGCACTGCTACCAGTCATAGGCAAGTCCACTGAGCTCCACATACTCTTGTACCACATCACTCCATCTCCTCTCTAGCCCCCTTCATCAGTCCGAACAAAAGCTATTTAGGCATGTGGTGGCTGGGCATGCGGGCTACAGTCCATTCAGCTCCACTCTAGGAGAGGGGGGCCTTAGTCTGGCTTTGTGAGCCTCTGGAATTCACAATCAACCCTAGGGGAGCCTTAGTCTGGCTTTGTGAACCTCTGGATTTCACAGTCAATCCTAGGGGAGCCTTAGTCTGGCTCTAACAATGAACCCAGGGGAATAGCAGCGCGGTTGGCACGCGCCCTGGGGCACGGAACAAAACTTGGACCCCGTCCCTTGTCTCATCCCCCCCTCCCCGCCAACCCCCACTCTCTTATAGCCCCTCCTGAAATCCGTGGGCCCCGGTGCAGTTGCACCGCCTGCGCACTCCGAGTGCGACCGGGGAGCGAGAGCCGCAGCCATCGGGGGCTGCACCTCGGCGTAGACGATGAGCCTCAGGTCCGTGAGCTCCTCGAAGTCGAGTGGCCGGTGCAGGCTGATCCGGCCACTGCCCGGCAGAGTGATGGTGAAGAATTCCACTCCGTTCTGCACACAAGCGCACACACACACACACAGGGGCATCCACCTCGTACACACACAGACAAGGATGCCCCGTATAGGCTTAACAGATTGGAGGGGCAAGTGCTGTTAGCGAGCAGCACCTATGAAGGCCGGCACGGCACACGAGGGGGTGGGTGGCCAGCACCACGCCCGGCCGCCTTTGTCTCCCCAGTGGCGATGTTTACACATCGCACCGGGTACTAATTTGAGGCTGAGTAGACCTAGGGGAGGCCCAGGACCGTTTCAGATAATCGTCACCGGTGTTGGCCATGAGCGCGAATCGAACTCGGGGTCACCGCCGGGTTCGTAGCGCAGCGCTGACCGCTACACTACGCACGCAGACACAGGGGCACCTACCCAGCACGCACACACACAAGCACACAGACGCACATGGACACACACGCACGCACAGGGGCACCTAGCCTGGCACAAGCGGCGTGGTGACGTCACGGCCACTAAGCGGCTGTTGCGGTGGTGGTGGTGCTGGTGCAGGTGGTGATGGTGCAGGTGGTGGTGCAGGTGGTGCAGGTGGTGGTGCAGGCGGTGGTGGTGCAGGTGGTGGTGCAGGCGGTGGTGGTGCAGGTGGTGGTGCAGGTGGTGGTGCAGGTGGTGGTGGTGCAGGTGGTGGTGGTGGGGTTGCAGGTGGTGTGTGGTTGCGACGATGCCACGCACGGAGTTGGGGTCCAGGACGTATCGGATGGCGTCACCATCGAGGTCCGTGGCCTTGACGCTCACGAAGGTCGAGTCGACGGGAGACAGCTGCAGACAGCGAGCGGCAGCGCAGCAGCGTGGTGCCGCCACACAGCAACACAGCGTGGTACAGCAACACAGCGTGGTACAGCATCACAGCAAGGTACATCAACACAGCGTGGTACAGCAACACAGCATGGAACATCAACACAGCGTGGTACAGCAACACAGCAAGGTACATCAACACAGCGTGGTACAGCAACACAGCATGGAACATCAACACAGCGTGGTACAGCAACACAGCGTGGAACATCAACACAGCGTGGTACAGCAACACAGCAAGGTACATCAACACAGCGTGGTACAGCAACACAGCGTGGAACATCAACACAGCGTGGTACAGCAACACAGCATGGAACATCAACACAGCGTGGTACAGCAACACAGCATGGAACATCAACACAGCGTGGTACAGCAACACAGCAAGGTACATCAACACAGCGTGGAACATCAACACAGCGTGGTACAGCAACACAGCATGGAACATCAACACAGCGTGGTACAGCAACACAGCGTGGAACATCAACACAGCGTGGTACAGCAACACAGCATGGAACATCAACACAGCGTGGTACAGCAACACAGCATGGAACATCAACACAGCGTGGTACAGCAACACAGCATGGAACATCAACACAGCGTGGTACAGCAACACAGCATGTAAACCCACTGTGGTCTGCGCTCCTTCAACGGAGGAGGAACAGCGACACGACACGAAGACTCTCTCTGCTGAAGCCCTCTCTCTCTCTCTCTCGTTGTGGCAGCAGCAAGCGGCAGCAGCAAAAACATGAACCAGAAACATCTTTACTTGCACGACACACGTGCAAGTAAAGATGTTTCTGGTTCTTGTTTTGTTGCGGTTGCACCCGAGTCAAGAGCCGCATGGCTCACAGGGTTATACCTCATAAATGAAACTGAAATTTGAAAATCAAGATTCCGACTCTGCCATTGGCATCGAGATCATGAACCATAACATCGTCGCCGCTGCTGAATTGCAACGTCAAGGTGGCACTCTGCACTCGGGCTGAACGATTAATCGATTTCAAATCGAAATTTTAAACAATGCGATGAGCAAATCGCAAAGGCTGCGATTTGAAAAGTCCTATTACTTTGTTATTGGAATTGTTTTATTATTATAACTTTATTTATTTAACTTAACAATTGTTCTATGTTTGATTGTTCTATTTAAATTAAAACATTTGAATAAATAGACGATGGAAGCAATTCATATCTTTTAAGTTCTCATCCTTGCATTAGAATATATAGAGCAGTTCATATTGTGATGGTATCATGTGGCAATGCTCCATCACATGTTTTAAATCTATTACACAGTGAATATTGAACTGAAGCTTGACTTTAAGAAAAATGTAATCGCAAATCAAATCGCAATCGCTGCGAACCCGGCCAGAGACCCGGGTTCGATTCCCGCTCGCGGCCACCAAAACACCGGCGACGATTGCCCGAACCGGTCCTGGGCCTCCCCTAGGTCGACTCAGCCTCAAATTAGTTACCCGGGGAGACAAAGGCGGCCCGGAGCGCGTTGCTGGCCACCCACCCCCTCGTGTGCCGTTGCGGCCTTCATAGGTGCCACTCGCTAACAGCACTCGCCCCCAAACAGTCTGTCCAGGCTATAAAGGGGGGATCTTTGTCTCTGGTTATCAAGGTCCATGGCAGAACAGCCCTCAAATCAACTGCCGGATGCAGGTCGCCTTTGCGTGGGGCTGGTTCACCATTCTTCACCACGCCGGCCAGTACAGGTTAAGTGGGGACCTAGTGAGCACATGCCAATGTTGGCGTGTCGTTGAAACAGTTGTTCCAACGTCTGACCAACGTTGGCATGTGGTTTGGACCGCCATTATCCCAACGTGCCACGTTTACTGGGTGGGGTGCCGTACCGCATCGGGTCTACACTTGCTGCACTTGCCCCCAAACAGTATGCGCGGGAGATCTGTTGTCTGTACCTCGTTAATGTCGACCAGGTAGACGTCTCGTTCAAACCGGGGCTGGTTGTCGTTCAAGTTGGTCACCTGCACGAGGATCGAGTGCTGTGGATCGCACGCACGCACCGCAGCGAGAGAGCCTTCCGTTCACACGCGACCTTCGCGCGACCCCAGGGTGCTGGATCCCCCAAATTCCCGCAACCTTCCGGGAGTGCCATCATTGCAGCAAAAATTCCGGGGCTGGTTTCGGCGCTGATCGTCCCATCAGCGGTCAGGTTCGCTCGAACCAATGGCGGGTGAAATGACAGGTGTTTGTAGGCAAATACTGGTTTCGACACTCGGTGTACGTACGCACGTTGAACTTCTTTCGCACCGTACGTAGCCAACCGTGCTAACCGGAGGTGCGGGGAAGGACAACAACAAAACACTGAACGCAAAAGGCGGCGTCTCATCAGCGGGGTCAGGCTCGCTTGAAGCAACGCCGATGAACTGGCCGGACCTTATAGACGTAATAACCGCAATGACGCTGTCTGCCGGTGACGCGTGCTGCCCCGGTACCTCTGTGTGTTCCACTCCGTGGCTGCAGGTCACGTCCACCCTCAGCACCGGGGTCGTCATGTTCTGTGCGCGGGTTCACCACAGGGGGCAGCAACACTCATCTCCACAACGCGGGTAACGCCCTCGCTGGTGCCCAACGCCCCTCCCCCCACCCCGAGTGTGTGGCAGAGGTCGCAACCGGGTACCCGATACCCGTACCCTACCGAATACCCGGCTACCCATACCCGGCCGGGTACGGGTACGGGTACCCGTTTGCGACCCTGGTGCGGCCGGGTACGGGTACGGGTAGGCCGTGAGTCACTGGTGAGTAACCGTTTGTCACTCATTTCCCAACGTCTTGTCTCTTCTCACAATTCAAGTTCCTAGAATCAACCCACCCACGCCTGCAACATGGCTTCATCCCAGAGGTGTGTGGGCGACACGCAGAGCACGTGGTAATAAGAGCCACTTTATTGGGACACGGCCACAATACAGGGGCCCGAGGCTTCATCTTTGTCATCCAGCTTGTAACTTCCTGCGAACGTCACCACTCCTCGTGCTCTCCACTTTGAAACTCCTCGAGGCCCCCATTTTCTGGAACCATCTTGTCCTTGTGTTTCCCCTGAGCCAATTCCTCTCCTTCTCCTCTAACGGATCCTCTCTCTGTTTCCCCCGATTGATCTCTTTCAAACCTTATTCCTCCAATCCCTTTAAAAGTTTACCACCCGACCAATCACCGTGGAGGCCTCTTTCTACCAATCGGAGACCTTTGTTTATTTTCAAATAGCCGTTAGGCTGCATATTGGCTTGGGGTAATCTATCGGTCATTACACTGGTGTCAGCATAAGTAGGTGAATGCTGTTGTGAGCTGTGTATGATATAAGCGATACGCGGGATCAAGTGTAAGCCTGTGAGTGGATGAGTGCTGGTGTGTTGGTAAGTAAGCAAGTGGGTGAGTGAGTGGGTGAGTGGGCGGGCCAGTGAGTGGGTGAGTGAGCAAATGGGTGTGCGAGTGGGTGGGTGAGTGAGTGGGCGAGCGAGTGAGCGGGTGAGCGGGCGGGCGAGCGAGCAGGTGCGTGAGTGGGTGGGTGAGTGAGTGAGCTAGCGAGCGAGCAGGTGAGTGGGTGAGCGAGTGGGTGAGTAAATGGGTGAGTGAGTGAGCTTGCGAGCAAGCGGGCAAGCAAGCGAGTAGATGAGTGGGCTAGCGAGCAGGCCTGCAAGCGAGTGGGTGAGCGAGCGGGTGGGTGAGCGGGTGGGTGAGCGGGCAAGCGGGTGGGTGAGCAGGCGAGTGAGCGGGTGAGCGAGCGGGTGGGTGCCCGTGACTCGATCTGCCATCGCACCTCCGCGTCGAGCGATCGCCGCGCGTCGAGCCGCAGACCGCCGGCGTCGTCCACGTAGAACCACGTGGAGTTGGGCCCCGCGAGGGCCCACGTGAGGTCACGCGGGGTCAGGGCGGGCGAGGAGAAGGAGGCGGGGCCCAGCGGCGGCACGGTGAACGTCACGACGAGGAGGCCCCCAGCGCTGTTCTCTTGCACCGACACGAAGGTGCGCTCCGGCACGCACAGCACGCGCACTGCGCACAAAGACAAAGGTCCCCCGTGTAGCATTTAACAGACTGTTGGGGCAAGTGCTGTTAGCGAGTAGCAGCAAGCTATGATGGCCGGCACGGCACACGAAGGGGTGGGTGGCCAGCACCATGCCAGGCCGCCTTTGCCTCCCCTAGTGGCGATGTTTACACACCGTACCAGGTATTAATTTGAGGCTGAGTCGACCTAGGTGCGGCTCAGGACCGGTTCAGATAATCGTCACTGGTGTTGGTGGACGTGAGCGGGAATCGAACTCGGGTTGCCGGGTTCGTAGAGCAGCGTGCTGACTGCTACATTATCACACACTCACAAGAACATTAAAAGACGCAAAAAGGACAAAAAATACCATCTCCCAGGTAGCTTACATAGATTGTCGTGGCAAATGTTGCTAAATGGTACAATTTCTCACTCAATATTTTACACGCCCACTGGTAAGACTGGCTTAGGTGGCACTTAATGACCACAGCTGGAGGTATAATGGATGTGGTGATAGGGCAGTAGAGCAAGTAGAGGATTAATTTCCATCTGTAAGGGGACTGAGTGCTACCTGCTCTCGTATGCGTGGGTTTTCTCCAGGTACTCCGGTTTTCCTCCCACGTAAAGAAATGTCCTAATTATAGGACCACAAAGCTTGGGCAAATAGTTTTTAGCGGCGGTTCTAGCTGCCTTAACTCCAATCGTCTGCAGTTTCCCGCACCCTCCATGGGAAAACGATGCCCGATCAAAAAGTGTTTTCAGAAGTAATTTACGCGAACAGTATTCTAAAAAAAAGGTACAATGATTTATAATAGTTGGCCTTTACTGTATCTGTGGCACTACCCGTGTGCTGCCTGCTGCTCGCATTTTATTTTACGCTTCCATTACCTGAAATCAACAGAGAAGTTCAACCTCTGTGGACCCGGGCACTTCCTCTTTAGGCCCCACTCCTTCCTGCTTAGGCCCCACCCCTTACTGATCAGGCCCCACCTCTTCCTATTTGGGCTCTGCGACTTTCCTCTTTTTGGTCCTGCCTCTTTCTGTTTATGCCCCACCCACCCCTTCCTCCAGACCAGAGGTCGCAACCGGGTACACGATACCCGTACCCTACCCGATACCCGGCTACCCGTACCCGCCTGGGTACGGGTAGCCGGGTATCGGGTAGGGTACGGGTACCCGTTTGCGACCCTGGTGCGGCCGGGTACGGGTAGGCCGTGAGACACTGGTGAGTAACTGTTTGTCACTCATTTCCCAACATCTTGTCTCTTCTCACGATTTGAGTTCCTAGAATCAACCCCCCCGCGCCTGCAACATGGCTTCATCCCAGAGGTCGCAATCAGGTACCCGATACCCGTACCCTACCCGTACGGGTAGGGTACGGGGATAGGGTACGGGTACGGCCGGGTACGGGTACCCGTTTGCGACCCTGGTGCGGCCGGGTACGGGTACGGGTAAGGAATCAAAACCCGTTTGCGACCTCTGCTCCAGACACATGGCGCGGTTGGGCTGGTTTGTGTGGTTGTGGTGATGGGGGCGGTTGTAGGAGTGGTGGGAAGGAGGGGAGAGTGTGCGGACGCAGCAGTGGTAGTGGTGGGTGGGAACGGTCGTGGTCGGGGCGGCTTCACAACCACGATCAATATCGCTCTTAAGAGCACCAACAACAACAATAACATTGGTCAACAAAAAAAAAAACATTTTTTTCTGGCCTGGACTTTTGCAGCCGTTATAGACTAATTTCAGGGTGCTGATTGCAAATCTGATCTCAGATTTGCTCTATCACATCTCATTTTTATGCTATAGGCATACCCATTTTCATTGCTTTTACCCGAAATTAACTCTGTCACTCAGTGGCGGCTCCTGCAAAATCTCTCAGGGGGGGAAAATGTCTGGATGATTGATAAGGATAAGGTCCACCCATGCAATGGATAAATTAACAGCTTAAGCATGTAAAGGCAACTTCACTTCTTTAATATTAATGAAAAATAAAGTGACTCTTACAATACATCTTGTTTGTTTCTATACTCACTATTAAAACAAACCACTTTTTATTGAAAATGCAATATTTGATATCTCAAAAACCTGATGTGATAGACAAAAACTGATGCCAGATTTGGAATCAGCACCCCAAAATTAAATTAACACTGTTGGAATACCTTATGCCAGAAAAAGTGTGTTGACCAGTGTAATAGATTATCGTGAGCCACACGGTGGAGGTTGCAACCTGGTCTCACCTTGTGCCTGCGCCGGGCGGCAGAGTGAGGAGCACCACACGGACAGAACCAAGCGCACAGCCCAGTGCATCCTGACCAGCGCAGCCTCGGTGGGGACCCGGCCCTTGTCAAGAGATGTCATCATCATTATCATCATCGCCATCGGTCACGCGCTGGGGAGGGCGGGGCGGGGTGCATGAACTTGGCGACCTGAGTTCGATACCCACCCCCCTCCCACCGCCACGGCTAACATCAGGAGCAGCAAGTGTAGACCCGACGCGGTGTGGCACCCCACCCAGTAAACGTGGCACGTTGGGATAACGGTGGTTCAAACCACATGCCATCGTTGGTCAGACGTTGGGCCAACAGTTTCAACGACACGCCAGCATTGGCATGTGCTCACTAGGTCCCCACTTAACCTGTACTGGCCGGCGTGGTGAAGAAAGGTCAACCAACCCCACACAAAGGCGGCCTTCATCCGGCAGTTGATTTGAGGGCTGTTCTGCCATGGACCTTGATAACCAGAGACAAAGATCCCCCCTTTATAGCCTGAACACTTCAGCAAAAACAATTATTGCTGTGGTTTTCCCACCTGATGATGATTGCTTGTGTTGCAATCGAAACGTCGTGATTTATTTTATTTTATACCTACGTGACTTTACCGAAAGAACCAAAGAGTATGGATCCCTGCAGTCACGGAAACTTCAAACTTGGACAGACTGTTTGGGGGTGAGTCCTGTTAGCGAGTGGCACCTATGAAGACCAGCACGGCACACGATAACCCAGTATCACACACACACGTGTGTGTGTGTATGTACGTGAATTATTATAACCCATGACAGTTCCAATGGGACACTTTTCAATTCCACTCTTGGCGGTTGTTATTTGATCATCTGCCCACCCAAATTTTGGCCTCACGGTTAACTTAATTTTATGTTTAACTCATTCGGTCAACTTGGTCATTCACTGTCAACCACTGAATCCGCCTCATCCTCAACAAGAACTGGGCAATCTGTGGACAATGCTGTTACGTTTATATAAAGTTTTGGTTTTTACAAGGAGCTGATGCCTCAATAGTTTATTACTTTACAACAATTAGCAGCAGCGGTGGATATGGGTTAACCTCATTTGTGTGTGTCCCTCCCATGGTACCTCTGCGTCTCCTCCCTGTGTCTGTGTGTCTCCCTGTCTCCTCCCTGTCTCTGTAACTGTCACTCTGTCTATCTATTTGTGTATGTCTCTCTCTGGAATATCTCTATCTCCACCTCCGTGCCTCTGTCTACTATCTCCGTCGATCTCTGTATCTGCGTCTCTTCCATCTGCCTCTGTCTCTCTCCGTGTGTCTCTATCTCTCGCTGTATCTTTGCGCCTCGATGTCTACCCCCGTGTGTCTCTCGACCATCCCTGTCTCCGTGTCCACCCCCGCCGCCCGCGGTGTCTTTCTCGCCCCGCGATTACCTCTCGCTCACTCGGCGCTGCGTCCCTCCGCCTCGTCTCGCTCGCGACAGCGGTGGCCAGAGGCGGCCCCGCGTGGCCTCCTCATCGCGACCTCCTCATCGCGTCCAGCGGCGGATCAACGGACGGCGGTGGGTGGCCGCACTGGGTCCGCGTGAGGAGGTGGCCGTGTTCCACGTCGTGGAGTCGCTAGAGAGGCTTGCCTGGCGTTGAATCAACCAGCCGATGAGCAGAGGGCCAATCAATCAATCAACTCTCCCCCCCCAGACCCCTCTCTCGCTCTCTCCTTGCATCCCAGATCCGGCACTCGTGGGGAGTGGTGGGCGTGTGTGGGGGGATCTTTGTTGATTTATATTGTCGTCGAAAGAAAAACACATGCAATGGGTCGGGTGCACTACGTGTAGTGGAAATTGCGATAGACGCACACAGTTGAGCACGTACGCTTTCGCGACCAATATTATTCACAATAAATGGTTTTGGGGTTCGATCTCGTAAGTATAAATGTCTCAAGCCTCCACCACCGGACACAGCCAGTAAGGTTTGTCACGTACACGCGCCAATTAGTTTACTCGTATAGTGTAGAGTATAGTGTAGTGGAGTGTGTAGTGTAGTGTACTACTTCAGCCCACCGGTGTGTTGGAGAGTATACCCACAACGTTTACAATTTGAGTACCGTGACGTTTCGCTCGTAATTACCACAACCAGCATCATCAGGCGATCTGCCAGAATAGTGAAGCAATCCACCTGCTTCTGGCGTCTTCAGGGTCAGGATCGAACCCACGACCTCCTGTATGCCAGGCGAGGTAGTTAACATCTAGCCACCGCGGCG
Source organism: Lampetra planeri (assembly GCF_965212315.1). NCBI lineage: Eukaryota > Metazoa > Chordata > Hyperoartia > Petromyzontiformes > Petromyzontidae > Lampetra > Lampetra planeri. The sequence goes on from NC_136170.1 coordinate 1,336,966, forward strand.
ATGATGATGAGAGAGAGACGCAACCTCTAAAGAAACTGTTTAACATGTAGGCTTTCACGACCAATAACTATTCACTAGCTTGTTTGCCCGTCCTCGGACGGAAGCTGTAATATTTAGGAATACAATATACACCACTATACACCACTATACACTACTATACACTACGCACTAAACACACCACTATACACTACAATATACACCACTATACAGTATACACTACTATACACTACACTATGTACCACTATACACTTCTGCACTATACACTATACACTACACTCGACTGTTACAGCCTCACATCGGTTCTCTGCTGTCGCCCCGTCTGAGTGGAACTCTCTACTCTACATCCCTTTGCACATCCACAACATCGAATTCACTCGGACTCTTAACACACATCTAAAGGCCTCGCTCTCTCTCTGGTCTCAGGGCGTGTCTCCGATCCTCTGAGTTATTGCCATGTTTGCAAAATCTGACGAGTTATAAATGGAATTATTATGACTTGGTCTTCGTGGAAGAGTAGGCCAATTACCACTCGTCTAGAGGTGGGGGAGGGAGGGGGGGCTCTCTAGAGGAGGTCGTTCCTCCCGCAGTGATGCGGGGTGAGCTATTGCAGGGCTGCGCCTTGACCGTGTCGCTGGTCATGGCCACGGGCACTCACAAGAGAGGGCACTCGGCTGTGCGTGGAGCGTGAAGGTGAGAAGCGTGGTGGTGGTGAGTGGGGAGAAGTGGGGGGCTGGAGGGCCCCCCGCCACGACAAACCCACCCCAGGTTCATGTCGGTGGTGGGAGGTGAGGGGGGTTGGAGGGGAGAGTGCTTCTAAACTCAAAAACTATTTTTTTTAAACGTATGTCAAGAAGCGACCTGGCTATCACGAATGGATAAGCTCAAACAAAGTGGCCTGCCGTGTATTTTGTATTGCAGCCAAATACCGTACTACTCTATATGTGGAGGGGAAAACTCCAGGACCCGGAGAAAAATCCACGCGACCACGGGGAGAGAGACTCCGCAAAATCCAATTATACAGGGTGTTTCAAATAGATGGACCCGACTTGAAATCGCTATATCTCTGCAACCACGAACCGCCCATGAATTAAACTCTTACCACTTGAAAGGGCGGGGCATAGAGTTTAAAATGATTACCGCAAGATGCCTCTCCCAGCGCACAAACAGCCCCTAGCCTCAGTCATTCGCAGGTTCTCGGCTAGCACGACGAGTGGACTTGCACGGGCTACGCAGAAAACTCTCTTGAATTCTTCTCACGTTTCCCTCTGAGGTGCGTGGTTGCCCCGTGCTCTTCCCCTTACCTAAGCAGCCTGTTTCCTCAAAGTGTCGCTACCAACGACGAATGCTCTTTGACATTGGCGGATCAATGGCAAAACGCCGTTGAAACGCACGCTGCACCGCAATTACGGATTCAGTCTTGCTGAACTGCAGAACGCAAAACGCCCCTTGTGTTGTGGGGGTCACCGTCTTGCGAATAATATGAACTGCGTGGTTTGTTTTTGCCATGGGAGAAATGTCGCAGAACCCGGAATCTTCCCAACCCGGTAGAATCTTCCCAACCCGGTAGAATCTTCCCAACACGGTAGAATGTTCCCAACCCGGTAGAATCTTCTCAACACGGTAGAATCTTCCCAACGCGGTAGAATCTTCCTAAAACGGTAGAATCTTCTCAACACGGTAGAATCTTCTCAACACGGTAGAAACTTCCCAACACGGTAGAATCTTCCCAACACGGTAGAATCTTCCCAAGACGGTAGAATATTCTCAACACGGTAGAATCTTCCCAACACGGTAGAATCTTCCCAACCTGGTAGAATCTTCTCAACACGGTAGAATCTTCCCAACACTGTAGAAACTTCTCAACACGGTAGAATCTTCCCAACACGGTAGAATCTTCCAAACCCGGTAGAATCTTCTCAACACGGTAGAATCTTCCCAACACGGTAGAATCTTCCCAACCCGGTAGAATCTTCTCAACACGGTAGAATATTCCCAACACGGTAGAATCTTCCTAACACGGTAGAATCTTCCCAACACGGTAGAATCTTCCCAACCCGGTAGAATCTTCTCAACACGGTAGAATCTTCCCAACACGGTAGAATCTTCCCAAGACGGTAGAATATTCTCAACACGGTAGAATCTTCCCAACACGGTAGAATCTTCTCAACACGGTAGAATATTCCCAACACGGTAGAATCTTCCTAACACGGTAGAATCTTCCCAACACGGTAGAATCTTCCCAACCCGGTAGAATCTTCTCAACACGGTAGAATCTTCCCAACACGGTAGAATCTTCCCAAGACGGTAGAATATTCTCAACACGGTAGAATCTTCCCAACACGGTAGAATCTTCCCAACCTGGTAGAATCTTCTCAACACGGTAGAATCTTCCCAACACTGTAGAAACTTCTCAACACGGTAGAATCTTCCCAACACGGTAGAATCTTCCAAACCCGGTAGAATCTTCTCAACACGGTAGAATCTTCCCAACACGGTAGAATCTTCCCAACCCGGTAGAATCTTCTCAACACGGTAGAATATTCCCAACACGGTAGAATCTTCCTAACACGGTAGAATCTTCCCAACACGGTAGAATCTTCCCAACACGGTAGAATCTTCTCAACACGGTAGAATCTTCCCAACACGGTAGAATCTTCTCAACACGGTAGAATCTTCCCAACACGGTAGAATCTTCCCAACCCGGTAGAATCTTCTCAACACGGTAGAATCTTCCCAACACGGTAGAATCTTCCCAACACGGTAGAATCTTCTCAACACGGTAGAATCTTCCCAACACGGTAGAATCTTCCCAACCCGGTAGAATCTTCTCAACACGGTAGAATCTTCCCCACACGGTAGAATCTTCTCAACACGGTAGAATCTTCCCAACACGGTAGTATCTTCTCAACACGGTAGAATCTTCCAAACCCGGTAGAATCTTCTCAACACGGTAGAATCTTCCCAACACGGTAGAATCTTCTCAACACGGTAGAATCTTCCCAACACGGTAGAAACTTCCCAATACGGTAGAATCTTCCCAACACGGTAGAATCTACTCAACACGGTAGAATCTTCCCAACACGGTAGAATCTTCCCAACACGGTAGAATCTTCCCAACACGGTAGATTCTTCCTAACACGGTAGAATCTTCCCAACACGGTAGAATCTTCCCAACCCGGTAGAATCTTCCCAACACGGTAGAATCTTCCCAACACGGTAGAATCTTCCCAACACGGTAGAATCTTCCCAACACGGTAGAATCTTCCCAACCCGGTAGAATCTTCCCAACACGGTAGAATCTTCCCAACACGGTAGAATCTTCCCTACGTGACTTTACCGAAAAAACCAAGAAGATGAATCCCTGCAGTCACGAAAGCTTTAAATCGAAATTCATTCCCATCCAACCAGGCAAAGCCCCCTGAGGTGGTTACTTAGTTTTCATTCTCAGAACAATTAAACCCCACCACTGAATCCGGTAGAATCTTCTTAAACCGGTAGAATCTCCTGCAGATTATATTCTCAGAATAAAACGCCACCACCGATTCCGGCAGAATCTTCCTAAACCGGTAGAATCCCCTGCCGATTATATTCTCAGAATAAAACACAACCACCGAATCCGGTAGATTCTTCCTAAACCGGTAAAATCTCCTGCAGATATTCTCAGAATAAAACGCCACCACCGATTCCGGCAGAATCTTCCTAAACCGGTAGATTCCCCTGCCTATTATATTCTCAGAATAAAACACAACCACCGAATCCGGTAGATTCTTCCTAAACCGGTAAAATCTCCTGCAGATATTCTCAGAATAAAACGCCACCACCGATTCCGGCAGAATCTTCCTAATCCGGTAGAATCTCCTGCAGGATATATTCTCAGAATAAAACCCCACCACCGATTCCGGCAGAATCTTCCTAAACCGGTAGAATCTCCTGCAGGATATATTCTCAGAATAAAACGCCACCACCGATTCCGGAAGAATCTTCCTAATCCGGTATCCGTTGCTGTAGGAGTTCCGCTCACTCGCGCTCCGATTGGTTCGACTTCCCCACGTGACGCGTCATCGGCCAATCAGCGGGCGCGTTGCGCGTTGCTATGATGTTGACAATGGCAGCTTCACGTTGCTGCCGCTGTTGTTAGGGGCGATAACGAAACTTCGCAATGGCGGGGAGAGTGAAGTGGGCCACGGACGTGGAGAAGTCGGTGTTGGTGAACAACTTCGAGAAGCGCGGCTGGGTCCAGGTGGCTCCTGACGAGGCGTGGAACATTTATTGGTGCGGACCCGCCTATGCTTATCCGCTCCGCGATATCAAATCACTCCATCACTATCTATAGTACGATAACAAATCGCAACTCCTATCTATAATATGGATATTTAAACATCAGCGCTGCTTTCCTGTACAGTTAATGGAACTACTAGCAGTACTACAATTTGTACTTACAGCATCGCTATCAATTAAATGTGAAATTACTGCATCACCAGTTCCCATTATAACTAATTGATATTCAATGACTGCATTACTATCTATAGTATGATATTCAATGACTGCATTACTATCTATAGTATGATATTAAATTGCCGCATCAATGCAGTACTATCAATTACTGCATTGCCTTAATATCTACAGTTGTACGATTTAAATAGCTTTGTTTATTATTACTAATTGTTTTTATTACGTCGATAATTCTACATTTTTATTATATCAAATAACAACATTCCCATCAGTATACCAGAATATTCATTAATACTGTACTGTGTGACATTCAATCTTAAGAGTTAAGATTTTTAGTTAACATTAAATTGTAGCATTTCGATTAATTGAATTATATATTCCATGATATAATTTTATTATAATGCTAAATAACATTAATATCGGTGCAGATAATGTGTAACCGTATTGGTTATCTATGAGTATGCGATATAAAACACTACATCATTACTCTGAATGGTATCTATCTAATGTACCCTATCACGATTCACTTCCGATTAGCGCCGTTTGCTACGTACGGTGCGAAAGAGTTCAACACCCATAGACTCACGCAGAGACACATAGACTCACACAGAGACCCATATACTCACACAGAGACCCAGAGACTCACACAGAGACCCACAGACTCACACAAAGACCCATAGACTCACACACAGATCCATAGACTCACACAGAGACCCAGAGACTCACACAGAGACCCACAGACTCACACAAAGACCCATAGACTCACACACAGATCCATAGACTCACACAGAGACCCATAGACTCACACAGAGACCCACAGACTCACACAGAGACCCATAGACTCACACAGAGACCCATAGACTCACACACAGATCCATAGACTCACACAGAGACCCACAGACTCACACAAAGACCCATAGACTCACACACAGATCCATAGACTCACACAGAGACCCATAGACTCACACAGAGACCCATAGACTCACACATAGACCCATAGACTCACGCAGAGATCCATAGACTCACACAGAGACCCATAGACTCACACAGAGACCCATAGACTCACACAGAGACCCATAGACTCACACAGAGATCCATAGACTCACACAGAGACCCATAGACTCACACAGAGACCCATAGACCCACACAGAGATCCATAGACTCACACAGAGACCCATAGACTCACGCAGAGACCCATAGACTCACACAGAGACCCATAGACTCACACATAGACCCCCAGAGACCCATAGACTCACACAGAGACCCATAGTTTGTTGTCCCCCCCCCCCCCACCTCCGATTATCACGGTTGGCTACGTACGGTGCGAAATAAGTTCAGCACACAGTAAATCATCTCAAGCCTCCCATAAACCACGTTGCCTCAGTGTGGCCACCCCCACTCTGAACCCCTTTCACCGCCCCCTGTTAAAACAGACGCTGTTGCACTCAGAATCAGAATCTTTATTTATACTGCAGGAGGAATCCACAGATGTGTTGGAGAGTAAATCCACAACATCTCCATGATGTAAGATCACGATGGTGATGATTGCGTCCGCTCCATTATGTAGGATCATGATGGTGATGATTGCGTCCGCTCCATTATGTAAGATCACGATGGTGATGATTGCGTCCGCTCCATTATGCACACCTCGCTCTCTCTTCGTTACGCAGGGCGAGCGTTCAAAGCACGCGCGGAATCTTCAGCCTGGAGACGGGATTCCGCCTGGCCGACGACCAGCTGGTCAACCACTACCCCAACCACTACGAGCTCACGCGCAAGGACCTCATGGTGAAGAACATCAAGCGCTACCGCCGGGACCTGGAGCGCGACGGCAGCGTTGTCGCCGAGCGCGACGACACGGGCCGATACCTGCACCTCGGTACGGGCGGTGTGTGTGTGTGTCAGTGTGTGTGCGTGCATGTACACGTGTGTGTGTGTCAGTGTGTGTGTGTGTCAGTGTGTGTGTGTGGGGAACGGTGGTGTAGTGGTTAGCGCTACGCTGCGCTATCAATCTGGCGACCCGGGTTCGGTTCCCGCTCATGGCACAACACCAGTGACGATTATTTTAACCGGTCCTGGGCCTCCCCTATGTCGACTCAGCCTTAAATGAGTACCTGGTGCGGTGTGTAAACATCGCCACTGGGGAGACAAAGGCGGCCGGGCGTGGTGCTGGCCACCCACCCCCTCGTGTGCCGTGCTGGCCTTCATAAGTGCTCGCTAACAGCACTTGCCCCAACAGTCGGTGCAGACTATACAGAGGATCTTTGTCTTTTTCTACGTATGTGGGGAGCGGTAGTGCAGCAGTACGAATAAACCCGTGGCGTAGAGTCGTGTGTTGCTTCTCAGGGACTTGAATCAGCAGAAAACTGGACAAAATTATCAAAATTTGGAGACGCAAATCAGAGCCAAAAGGACCGTTTGCAAATGTGCCAAATGGCGCATGCCCTGACCAGCAGCGACCCGTGGGATTCCACACCGCCAATTTAATTCTTCTGAAGATGAACCCACATTAAAAAGCTTTGCCTAATCCATGCACGTGCATGATTTTTTTCTATTTCGTAATGAGATAAATTCTTCCCACTTTATACTTTGATGCGCTTTATCGTATAAAGTTGCGTTCAGCGGACACACACCTTTAAACCGCGAATTATTTGGTGATGCTGCTGCAGTGGCAGTCGTGCACAAGGACATATAACAAAGTAAAACTCAACACATTCATCATCGACACTGTGACCTTAAACTAAATCATATTTAACAGCTCACCTTTCGTTCAGTGGCACTTCTTTATAGCACTTAAAATCTCAAATCTCTTCCACTTTATAAGGTTGCATTCATTACACACACATAAAGCGCTTGCCACGCGAACTCCGGTCAGCCTCGTAGCAGCGGTTTTTGGCCGCCGCATCACGCGCTTTCAGATGCCGCTTCTGCGGCCGCCTGGAATGCTCTTCGGATGTTAGGAAGCCACTGGTAGCTTATGCACTTTCCAATCTAGTTTGAAAACTAATTTCTTTAGAACTGCATGTTGTGTTTAGTTTGGTGTCCTTCCCACGCACCTCCGATTAGCACGGTTGGCTACGTACCGTGTGAAACAACGTCAACATATGTACGTACATACAAGAGTTACCGTACCTCCCCGCCCCACCGCCCCAACACCACCGCCCCCTCTCACCCACCCCCCCCCAACCCCCCCAAACTCATCCCCGTAGCGTCGTTGTGGAATGTAACGTTGCCGAGTGCTTTGCAGATTTTGTTCCGGTGACGTTCCTGCTGCCGGCCGACTACAACCTGTTTGTGGAGGAGTTCCGCAAGAACCCGTCCAGCACCTGGATCATGAAGCCGTGCGGCAAGGCGCAGGGCAAGGGCATCTTCCTCATCAACAAGCTGTCGCAGATCAAGAAGTGGTCGCGCGACTGCAAGACCAACTCGTGAGCGCCGTGACTCTGTCACGTACTTCAGCACAAGAGATGTGATCGGTAGAGACTCTCACCCCTCTGGGTGTCTCAGTAGGGACTCTCTCCCCTCTGGGTGTCTCAGTGATAGACTCCCTCCCCTCTGGGTGTCTCAGTGAGACTCTCTCCCCTCTGGGTGTCTCAGTAGAGACTCTCTCCCCTCTGGGTGTCTCAGTGAGACTCTCACCCCTCTGGGTGTCTCAGTAGAGACTCTCACCCGTCTGGGTGTCTCAGTGAGAGACTCCCTCCCCTCTGGGTATCTCAGTGAGACTCTCTCCCCTCTGGGTGTCTCAGTAGAGACTCTCACCCCTCTGGGTGTCTCAGTAGAGACTCTCTCCCCTCTGGGTGTCTCAGTAGAGACTCTCTCCCCTCTGGGTGTCTCAGTGGAGTCTCTCTCCCCTCTGGGTGTCTCAGGAGAGCAGAGGTGGGGAACGTCCGGCCCTCATTTAACAGTTCCAGCCATCACATTAGGGGTGAGTTAATTAAATGTTTGACCAAATATAACAGGCTAATCTTAAAGATGATCATTTTGTATGGCCCGCGAATGATGTTATAAATGCCCAAATGGCCCTTGGCAGAATAAAGGTTCCCCACCCCTGCCTGAGTAGAGGCACTGTCCTCACTACGTTCAGTAGCCACACACAGTCAGGGACACACGCTGTTGGGATGCTCCTGGGATATTAACCGGCCAGGTGGCTTGGCACTAGAGCGAGCAGCTCGCAGTCGTCAGGTCGCGAGTTAAAATCCTGCTTGGGTGGGGGTTAACTCAGCCCATCATCCCTACGGGGTCGATACAATTACTACCACTTTGTTGGGAATTCAACAGCGGTTGTGCTATAGAGAGACTTGCCCCAACCCTAGGAATGTAGAATTCCCATCGCTGGCTCTGCAGGGCTGTAAACGCTACACGGCCACCAATGCCTTCATGCTCATTTGAGTAGGAAATTACTTTTACTCGTTAAACTAAACTATTTTTAATTTATCCAGGTAAGGCCCACTGAGCTACGTAGCTCTTTTTCAGAAGCAACCTTGCCACAAGTGATAGTTCAACGACACGTCTTATCACGTGGAAATTCATAGCAGTAGCCAAATACTATAAACGCACGTTGTTTCTAAATGCAGAGGGAAAAACCACGACCACGGGGAGAGCGGGAGACAGCCAAACTCCAAAGATACAGCAGCAGGCGTCAGGGTCGGGATCGAACCCACGACCTCCTGTTTACCAGGCGAGGTAGTTAACATCTCCTAGCCACCGTGGTGATGATGATGAGAGAGAAACGCAAACTCCAAATACACAGCAGCAGGCGTCAGGGTTGGGATCGAACCCACGCCCTCCCGTATGCCAGGCGAGGTAGTTCACGTCTCCTAGCCACTACGGCGCCCACAGCGGTGATTGCCGTGCGTCCAGCTGACGACTCAGTGTTGCCGGCTCGGATCAACGAAATAAAATTGTAAACGATAATCGCGCGTAGGTATTTTTTTCTGCGGTCGTGCTGCGGCCACCGCCCGTGTTGTTTTCGCCACGATGTCCGACGTTTCGCTCCACGCGCCGTGCTCTGTGTGCGCGTTCGCCAGGTTCGTGGCTCCGTCGGCGAAGGAGGCGTACGTCATCTCCCTGTACATCGACAACCCACTCCTCATCGGGGAGAAGAAGTTTGACCTGAGGCTCTATGTGCTCGTCACCTCCTACCGCCCGCTCAAGTGCTACATGTACGTCCAACACGGCGGCTCTTAATCATAATGATAATTATATACGATAATAATAATGATAAACTCGGTTTCTATCGCGCAATTCGCACGGGGTGAATGCATGTATGTTGTTGAATCTTTCTCGCACCGTACGTAGCCAACCATGCTAATCGGAGGTGCGGGGGAAGGACAACAACTAAAGGCAAAAAAAGGAGTTTTCAATCGAGGTTATTTAAAAGTGCATAGCTCCAAAGACGTTCACCTCATCGCTCGCTTTCAGATGGGCTTGTGTGGCCGTCTGGAACGCTCTTCCTTCTGATATTAGGAAGCCACTGGAGCTATGCACTTTTAAATCTAAGTCGAAAGCTCATTTCTTTAGAACTGCTCTTGTGCGTTTAGATTGTTGTCCTGCCCCCACGCCTCCGATTAGCACGCTTGGCTACGTACGGCGCGAAAGGCGTTCAACGTACATGCGTTTAGATTATTCGCATGCTATACATTTCCACGTGGTAAGCCGCTTCGTTGAGCGGTCATTTGTGGCCAGGTCGCTAACAGCTCAGTCGGCTTTTACCTGGTCAAGTAAAATTGTTTAGTCTCATGGATTTTTCGAAGTGATTTGTTTACTTTTCCTATACTTTGCACTCATTTCGTGTTTTCGTATTGCTTGTTGTTGTAGCGTTCTGACCTCGTGCCCTCACTGGACATCTGTGAAAAAGAACTTTATAGCTCATCGGATTCCTGCCTGCAGTATGAATACAACATTCTGATTCCCATGCATAGGCAGACCTTCGTCTGTGATGGCTCCGTGTGCCCGTTTTGCTGTGCAGGTACCGGCTCGGCTTCTGCCGATTCTGCACGGTCAAGTACTCCCCCAGCACCAACGAGCTGGACAACATGTTCGTCCACCTCACCAACGTGTCCATCCAGAAGCACGGGGTGGGTGAGGGTGGGTGAGCCGCTCCACCGAGTCATGCCACCGCCACCGACTGCCGCCGCCGTACAAATCTCACCGTGCTTGCCGTCGTGGTCCTGGTGGTGGTGCTGGTGGGGGATTGTGGTTTATTACGTGTGTGTGTATGTATGTTGAACTTCTTTCACACCGTACGTAGCCAAACGTGCTAGTCGGAGGTGGTGGCCACTTTAATCTCTCACCGTCTTTCTACCCACCTCTCTCTCCATCTCTCTCCATCTGTCTGGGGCTCTCTTCTCCATCTCACGATCCGTCTCTCCATCTTTAGTCTCCGTCATTTCCACCTGTCTCTCCAACTCTCTATCATCATATTATTTTTTTTCCTGCCCACTGCATCACTTTATAGATTCAATCCATGATTTCATCAACCCAGCCGCTGGCTATTGACTAAATCTGCTGATGTCATGCCGCACGTTACAGGCGTAAGGTCCAGCGAGGTTGAGAAGTGAAATACAGACCTCTCCTTGTCCTTCCCCCTGCACCTCCGATTATCACGGTTGGCTACGTACTGGTGCGAAATAAGTTCTACGTACGTACTTACAAGGCCGACGCTTTCTCCCTCCAATCACAGGACGACTACAACGTGATCCACGGGGGCAAGTGGACCGTGAGCAACCTGCGGTTGTTCCTGGAGAGCACGCGGGGTCGCGAGGTCACCAACAAGCTCTTTGACGACATGCACTGGATTGTGCTGCACTCGCTCCGCGCCGTCGCGGTGAGTGACCGACTGCCTGCACCGATTGCTGGCCCTCCATCCCCTCCGTCTCTCTCTCTCTCACACATGCGATCGTCCTCCTATCACGTGAAATCCCATGTCCATCTCTCGCCCAATCTCTCCATGTCTCCCCTTCTCTCTCTCACACGCCATCGTCCTCTCATCACGCAAACTCCTATCCACCTCTCTCTCTCCATCTCTTTCAATTTTTCTCTCGCTATCTCCATCTCTCCATCTCGGTTAAGGACTTGCACCGATTATGGGGGACAAAGTGCTTGCCGCAAATGAACCACAAATATCTCGGTGATCTCCCGTCAAGGAACATAAACCATCACGCAAACTCCGGCAGCGGCTTTTGACTGGCCATCGAATAAAAACGGTCGACGCATCACGCGCTTTAACGTGCGCTTCTGCGGCCGTCTGGAACGCTCTCACTTCCGATATTAGGAACTGAAGCTATGCACTTTTAAATCATCTTGATTTAAAACTCATTGCTTGAGAACTGCTTCTTGCGTTTGGTTTGTTGTCCTTCCCCCACACCTCCGATTAGCATGCTTCGCAACGTACAGTGCAAAAGAAGTTCTACATACATACACACATCTCTGTCTCTCTGCCATGCCATATATCCTTCAACTATTGTTTTGCTGTTATGTTTTGCACCCGTGCCCATGCTTGGGAATTTGTGTACTTTTGCAATTTGAACTGATATGCTTAATACATTTTACATATTTATTTTTAGTGATTTCCTTTCCTATACTTTTCACTCCTATCGTCTACATGCAAACCTCTGCTCTGTGGGCCACCATTTGAAGATCACTCACGCGAGATTACTTTGCACCTTCGATGGGCACGGTTGCCTACGTACGGCGCGAAAGAAGTTCAAAGTTCAGTTCAGTTGAGCTTGTAAAACGGTCTCAATTCTCACCGTCTGCAGGGAGTTATGGCAAATGACAAGCACTGCTTCGAGTGCTACGGCTACGACATCATCATCGATGACAAACTCAAGCCCTGGCTCATCGAGGTACGGTTCAGCTCGCGCCTACGAGCCAAAAAATGGCGCCCTGCTGCGTGAAGTTTGTGCATTTCTCCCTGTGATGTGCATGGGCTTTCTCGCGTAGCCACGAAAACGCCAAAACATACAACGTAACCGGTTTTGGCTGAAACAAAATGGCCCAACGCTGTAAGATTAGCCGAACATTACTCAATTGGCACTACACACAGCAGCAGCAGCAGCAACAGCATCGCCACCTCTACTGCGAAAACATTTGGCAGGACCCTCGTGAAAGAGAGCCATGAGACTCGGTGAGGCCTTGCTGGGTAAAACAAGCGAGATTACTAATACTATCGGTTGTACGGTTTAACGTGAGATTTGTCCTGATAAATGATAAGAGTGCACAAGTTTGGGCTATTGAAACAATGTGTTGTTTAGCTGCGTAGAATGGAGGTCTTTATATTAATCTAAAAGCAGTGGGTCACCGAGTCAGGAGTGTGATAAAGATGCAGGCAGGCAATGAGAAACACGCGTTTAGATTATTTAGAGTATTTCCCGCATCTCCGATTAGCATGGTTGGCTATGTACGGTGTGAAAGAAGATCAACATACATACAATACATTTCCACGCGATAAGCCACTTCGTTGAACTATCATTCGTGGCCAGGTAACTTCTGAAAAAGAAACTAATAGCTCAGTGTGCCTTACCTGGTCAAATAAAATAGTTGTCTTCTTGTATATGTTTTTTTTTAGCGATTCGCTTACCTTTCCTATACTTTGCACCCCAATCGTGTTTTTGTATTTGTCGGTGAAAACCCCACGTCGCTCGTCCCGCGGTCCTACGCCCCAGGTGAACGCGTCTCCCTCGCTCTCCTCCACCACGGCCAACGACCGCATCATGAAGTACAACCTCATCAACGACACGCTCAACATCGTAATGCCGGGCGCAGACATGCCCGACCCGCGCTGGAACAAGGTGCCGGCTCGAGAGGCCCTCGGAAACTACGACCTCCTGTGAGTTCGGGGAAATGGCTCGCGTGCCGGGGTGGGGGGGTGGGGAGGGGGCCCCCTCCGTGAAACGTCCCGGTGGCGGTGACGCGCATTTATGAAAATCGATCGATTGAAATGTGGGATTACGCACAGCGATCGTCGCCCCCTACTGGAAGGCCGATGTCTGCTCGCGGGCCAGGTTCTGGATCACATTGTGCCGTACAGGGTCGGCTGCCACTGGGAGTGCCCTGGGATAGACCACGCAGAAATCATCGCCCCCTCCGGGAAGATTGATGTCCGCTCGCAGGCTAGGTGCTGGGTCACATTGTGCCGCACAGGGACAGCTGCCACCGTGGGTGCCCTTTCGAATGTGTTGAGAGATGTCGCGTGGTGTCAAGCGCTCTTGGTATGTAGGGCGCTTTATCCAAACAAATCGTTATCACCATTATGATTATCTTTTAGTTGCTGAAGTGATGTGCTAATGGCTTTGTGAAGCGTCATGGTGTGCGTGCGTTCGTTCACGAATCGTGCCGTTGTTTTAAGACTCACGCTTGCTGTGCACAAGCCGAGAATGGCAAGCGACCAGCAACAAACAGCACTGTCGATGGTAAAACAAAAAAGCTGACATTTATTGAATTTTAAGCAATTTTATACGAACTTGAGAGAAACATGACCATGGCGAGGAAAGAAGCAGAAAGAGAAGTGTTGTGACTTACAGTGGGTCAGAGTGGGTAGGTGAGTGGCTGAGTGAGTGGATGAGTGTGTCAGAGGGTGGGTGGGTGATTGACTGGGTATATTGTGGGTATCAGGAGTGTCGCGGTTAGCGCACTGCGCTTCGAACCCGGCCACCCAAGTTGGATTTCTGCTCACAGCCAATCCCAGTGACGATTATTTGAACCAGTTCTGGGCCTCCCCGAGGTCGACTCAGCCTTAGATGAGTACCTGGTGCGGTGTTTAAACATCACCACTAGGGAGACAAAGGCGGCCAGGCGTGGTGCTGGCCACCCACCCCGTCGTGTGCCATGGTCGCGAACAGAACTTGCCCCAACAGTCTGTTATAAATTTCGATTTAAAGCTTTCGTGACTGCAGGGATTCATCTTCTTGGTTCTTTTGTAAAGTCACGTAGAAGGAAAAGAATAAAAATAAAACATAATATATTATTTTATTATTATTTTTCCTTTACGTGACTTTACCGAAAGAACCAAGAAGATGAGTCTGTTATAAGGCTACACGGGGGAGGTCGTTGTATTGTTGTGACCTGCCGTGTGGTGGTTTGAACATTGTGGATGAGAGGATTCGATGACCGACGTCCACAGGAACCGTTTGTCGTTAGCGATAATTAGCCTCCACGATCGGAAGCCTTTGCTAACTTCACCTGCACTAACATCTCCTCCTCCTCGTCCTCCCGGCAGCTACGACGAGGAGTTGGCCGCGCAGAGCGAGGCGGCGGCGACGTTGGAACGCGACCCCAGGGGCCGCACGGGGTCGCACGTCTTGGCCAAGGCCCCCACACGGCTGCGAGACTCGGGGAGGCCCCTGCCGACCACGTGGAAGTGAGGACACCCTCACGCAAACGTGGATGCAGTGGCGGCTCCAAGTTCGGGAACGGAGCTGGTGGGACAGCCCCGCGAGTTCAAAAAGAAAGACCTAATCGGTACCTGCCTGATCGTTATCAAGAATTTAAACCGTATTCTCACTCAACTCCCATTTATCTATTGGGTGTCACTGTGGAACACCAAGCCTCGCACATTGGCGAGAGCCCGGGACAAGCCATCGCGTCAAATAGATTGACAATTGTCATACCACGTAGCAGTGCCGGATGAAGCTAGTGCGGGGCCTGTAGCATGTTATAAAGGGGCCCTAAATAAAATTAAAAAACACATTGTTTACTTGCACAATAAATTGTATTTTTAATTTGCTATACAGCCAAATAATACGACAAATCGCCAAGCTTAAACGCCCAGTCGTTCATCAAAGTTGAAGGCGGTATAGTACTATAGTAATAGAGGAAGTGCAGAATCACTGAGCTGGAATTGATAGCTTGAAAGCACTTAGCGCAGGGCCCTTAGCTACATTTGTAGCCGATTGTGCGGCTGGGATAATCCGGCAGTGCCGCGTCGGTGTTTGCGGTTGTTCTCCGCCATTTTGTGGATCGTGCCACTCGTGTTTGGCACGACGTCCGACGTTTCGCTGCACGTGTTGGCAGCTTCTGCAGGAACTTTATGCCTTCGCCTCTATGCGTATCGAGAGCTAAAATGTGGCGCCTTTGTATATGGTCCAGTACTTGGGGCATCATGTAAAAATGGCCAATGCCACGTTCCGCCACAGGTTGCTGATGTGACAATGTAGCCGCAAATCTCTCATCCAGCGGCACAAGTGGGGGAATAAATTATCTCGTCCTATAGTTGTTTCCCCATGTTACATGCGAGTCCTGTATCCCATAATGGGTAGTCAATTATTTAAATCACCCAGTCGTCAGGGTTTACCACTGGGCGTTACCCAGCAACCACGTGATTGTGCAGGACGATGAAGAGATTTGGTGGAAAGCCCTTGTAGTCAATCCTTCGCATAAGCTCAAGGTTCGCTATGCAAATTTAACATGTTTTTACCAATAGCGTGCAACGTTTTCATTTTTGCTGTTCTCAGGATGTTATCAGTCTAAAATGCAATAAGACTGGCCAGTGTATTAACTGATTTATTTTGTCCTTCCCTCGGACATCTCGACGAGCGTGGTTGGCTAGGTACACTGCAAAATAAGTTCAACATAGATGGAATCTTTAGACAAGACAGGCTTGGCATTCTCAGCAAGATCTGTGGGTTTGACCAGGAATGTTGTCTGGAGATCTGGTGGGCATGGTGTGGTTACTGCTGTTCTGACAAAAGAACCTTGGCTGGTAATTGATAATTGGTTTTTTACCCGTTTGTTGCCAGATAGAAGGGTAAAAAACCAATTATATTTTTTACTGGCAAATGAGGTTCCAATGGTGTAAACCTTGGCTGGATTGAGAAATCAGGGCTTGTGGTCTGCCATATAAAAGGTGGCAACCCAAAGTATACGATTCCATTCTAGATTTGAAGTTTTCATGACTGCAAGGATCCATACTGTTTTTTTTTGGTATAGTCACATAGGTAAAAAAAAAATAATTAAATCACGTTTCGGAGGCAACACAAGTGATAGTAATTTTGCCTTGATGTTCCACCTGAAGACGGAAGCTTGTGTTGCCTCCGAAACGTCGTGATTTAATTTATTTTATAACCCACGTGACTTTACCGAAAACAACCAGAGTATACGATTCCAGGCTGCACGAGCACCGCAAAGTCCAGAGGCGGTTGGTTGATCACTGTGTGCTGCCACAGCAGTGTTGTGGTGGCAGCAGCTTGCCGCGAGCAAACGGTCACCACTAAGTGGCCAAGCATTGTGAGCAACTCTCAAAGGAGGGGGCGGTGCAAGTGTCCGGCTGTGTGTGCCTTGGAGGTCCGACTTCAGTTGGAGGTTTGCTCAGAATAAACCGCCGTACTGCCAATTTGGAGATTTGCGTGTCGAGCGAACGTTTGTGGCGTGCGCCATCTCCGAGCCTGCGGTTGAAATTCCACATTATGGTGGCAGGGGACGCAAGGTCACGTGAAAAACCTGGGTAAAAATAAAAAGCCACGCGGTCAAATTACACACGCAGTGTGAAAGTTAATGTTGAAATATATTAAAACGAAGTGATTAGCATATTCTTTGGGTCTTTCGGTAAAGTGACATAGATAGAAAAAATAATAAAATAACACAACTAAAGTGAATGAAAAATATACAAAATTATTTTCACTTTATTTTAATTATTTTATTGTTATTATTTTCTGTCGGTGTGACTTTACCGAAAGACCCAAAGAACATGAATTCTTGCAGTCACGGAAACTTCAAGCCAAGAAGCGATTGACGTTTAAAATAGGCAACAGAGACGCAGGGCTTCACAAGGGAATCATTTATTAACGCGACGTGCTGTGAAGAGCGTGCGCCGGACCAATCACTGCGGCGGTCCTCCTGGTCCACCTGGTCCACCTGGTCCTCCTCTCCCCCTGCCGAAGCCTCCTCTCTGCAAAGCAAAACAGACAAGACACACAGGGCGTTAGTCTCTGTAACAAAACACAACCTGCTGACAAGACCCAGGTGTGGTCAAAACCAGTCCATAGTGCTTTTTTTATTAAACAGATGCTGCTAGAATATCATTACCGAACGATCCAAAGAGTATGGATCCTTGCAGTCACAAAAACTTCAAATCTAGAATTAGAATCTCATTGGTTTTGGAAAAACCAATAGGCCAATGGGACTAACATTTTTTTTTTACGTAACATTGGGAGACAAATCGGAGGTCTGCTTATATTTGTTTTTAGGGTCCTTAATGTAGGCGTGCGGATGTCCCGAGCAGTTCAACAGAAGATGCAATCCAAACATCTCTTAACACACAACCAGCTTGTGCGACCCACGCTACTCCAGTACCAGTTGAAAGCTCTAATCAAGATAAAATGGGGATGGAATGATGATGGCGTAATGGGCAGACTTTTCATACACAAAGGGTCAATGCGTATAAACATCCAACAGCTCACGAGCATTGGACTATGAATCCAGTGACCCAAGTTTGATTCCCAGCCATGGATAACATCAGTGGCGAGTGATACGCAAACCAGTCCTGGCAGTACATTTTCTCTGCAACTCGGTCAATTAAATAGACTAAAAATTGCGATTGAGTATTCGTTTTGTCACCGATTACTGGAGACCCTTACAAGCCGTGCCATGCAGGGCACGGCGGCTGCTGCTGCTGCTGCTACCAATAAACGCCAGAGCCCTGTCGCTTGTTACCACTCGTCCAGTGGTGTACATGACAACAGGCTTTGCCCCCCTCGGAGGAACGATTTTCTTATCCGATTTGGAGTGTAATCTATTTACGAAATAATCACAAAATAATGCATTCGTCCCACTGTGTCTCCACAATGCTTCAGTCAAACAGCCTTCTGGAAGTGCATCTCATCAGCAAGCATTGATTCAATACAAGAAAAAATTCAACGTATTGTCAGCAGCCAGGCTTGTTTGAACCAATGTTAAACTGCCTGATGATTATACGCAAGAGCCCCTTTTTGTAAGAAAACCCTAAATCAGAGGGCAGCTCTAATCTGTCATGATCGCTCTGTGGAGGCCAGGCGTATATTATCAAGAGAACAGAAGCAGTACTCACGAACTGGAAGTCCGAATTGGCGCCAGCCCCAGCTTCAGCCTTCTTGTCAGCACCAGCTGTGTACACACGAGAGAGGAGGGGGAGGGATGCAGGTGGATACACGGTTAACATGTGCGATTGAACAAATACAGAGTTCTAACCCAGCTATCGCCACACTACGCAGCCGCTAAGCAAACGCCACCGACCCCACCCAGTCACTCGCCAACATCACAAATTTGGATATCGCTCCAAAGCGTTAACAAAACAGATGGGCCACTGGCAGCAGTGTTGGGCAATCAGATTGCCTCTGTCCTGGTTTGTTCGGTTTGATTTGATGTGCCAGAGGGTTATTATCTATCTGTTGAGTGCAACTTGCTTGTGGAGATATAGCAAGCACCCCCCCCCCCCATTGGTAAAAATAAGCCCCGTGTTTACAAGGGAAGCCCCTGTTTGTTTTAGTTAGCACAGTGGGACATTGTCCACGTCACCTTTGTTTACCCAGCAGACAATTATTTCAGGCCCATTCAACATGGTTGGCTATGTACGGGCGTCCTCTGGTCTAACACCTTTTGAGACTAGGCTCCAAAGAAAGCTGTCTCTGGTGTGGACCAATCAGTTTCAAAGACAATGCATATATTACAGAGTATGTTTTTGTTTGCATTCTGACCACAAGTATGTGTGGTGAATGCAGACATGATTCCTTGTAAAAGGTTTCAGTTTGGTGTTTTAACATCTTAACACAGCTGTTTTGTTGCCAGAACAAAGGGGGAAAACCTATTCTCAAGTCCTACATACATAGATTCTATTCTATTTTGGATTTATAAAGCGCCTTACACCAAGGCACTTAACAATGCTTGCTCTGACTACAGTACAAAAAGGTAAGATAAGGGCTGGGGATCCGGTAGTGACTAGGGTGGAGGGAGCAAGGTGGAGGCATTAGGGGTGTTAGCTGGTGCTGGTAGCGGAAGAGAAAAGGGAGTTAAGAGAGATAGGACGACCTGAGGGCAGTGCAAAAAGAGGAAAGCGAGGGGAGGGGGGAGAGTCGGATGTGGAGAGGGAGTTTGGTCCAGTGTCATAGCCGTGGCCAGAAATACAACAGATGATGCCCGGGGTTCAGAACGGAATGTATTTAACCACTTGGCCGGCGTTCCACCCCACTCTCACATGCACACGTTCCTTAATTATCAGAGATAAATAGGATCCTGCACACTGTGATGAGGGAGCGTTGAGTGCCGTGGGTGACGGAGCACGATAGTGGTGGCAGTATCTTGGCCGTGTTGCCTTCACTCAGTGCCACCGCATGTCAAGTGACGGTGGGTGCACATTGTAATCACATGGCATTCATAGCCCAGTGCTGAGACATCACGGTGAAGGCAATGGCTGGCTGGCTGCCCCAGAGGGTGACAGCAGGTGGGCGAGTTTGTGATGCTGTCCTCTGTCAGAAAGCCTTACGCACTGCAATAGCTTCAGTGACGCCGTGAGCGAATTACGCGTGTTGAGAAGGTAATGATGGTGGGCGGCCAACGAGAAGTGTTGAGTGTGGTGAGTTGAGGGTGATATTGAGCATGCTTAGAGATCGAGTGGCAAGTGTGGTTGAGTGAAAGTTAAGCGAGTGTTAACGGTTACAGTGGAGTGTGCAGAGCCGTGCGTCTGTTGTACTCACGGGGCCCAGCGCGTCTGTAGGTATCGCGGTCGCCCTCCCCACGGCCCAGACGGGCGGGACGGTCATCTCCCAGGCCTACACAATCACAAGCCACGCGTGACACAACCGCACAACTTTCATAAAACCACACCCCACCGCCATAGCACACAATCCTCTCCCATGCCGACAGCCGCACGTCATGTCTGGTGATACAACTAAACATTAACATGACACCAGCATACCACACCACTTCACCCCACATAGGATACCACAACCACACGACAATCCCACATCACAAAACCAAGGCGATCTGTGGTTTGGTACTCGCCATGGGACGAGGTATAGTTAAGCGGTGCGTAAATTATACGCCGTACCATGTGGTTAAGTGCGGTTAAGTACGTGTCGTGCGGTGTGATTAAGACGCGGTTTAGTACTCGCAGCGGGCCGAGTGCTGTGGTTAAGACGAGACGTTTGGTCGCTGCTCGTGCGGCGTGGTTAAGCTCACGCCGCCAAGCGACGCGTGCTGATCTGTGCTGAACTGTGCCAAACTGCGGCAAACGCGCGTGGCGCGGCGCCCCTCCACTCACCCTTGGGCCGTGGTCGCGCCGTCTCCGGCCGGATCTGGCGGCGCAGCGTGGCCGGGACGATCTCGGGCGGCAGGTGCAGGAAGTCGCGCAGGTACTGGATGCCCTCGTTGGTCAGGTACCAGTAGAAGTGGCGCCACGCAAACTGCTCCTTCACGAAGCCACGCGACTTCAGGGACTGGGGGGTTAAGGCGAGGAGGTGAAAAAAGAGAAAGGTGGAGGGACGAGTGGAGGTCAGAAGAGATGATAAGTGAACGGTGGTGCACGTTGAGGCAAGGGGAGACCGAAGGAGGGCAAGAGAGAGAACAGGAGGTTAACGTTCATGCACAAGAAGATGAGACAAGAGATGGTGCCAGGAGACAAAAGGGAGGTTTTATGCAAGGGAAGAAGATGTGAAGACACGGGGAGATGGGAGTGAACAGTCGTTTGTTTTTGCTTCTAGAATTCGTAAAAACTAACAGTGTGGGAGCCATGGACTGGAACGCATCTGACGGTACCGTCTCACTCAAAGATGGAGTACTAGACGGATTGCTGTATCACGGGACGGTGGCAGCTTGGGGGAAGCCTTCAAATAACAGGGGAATGACCATGGCTTATGATGAACAACATGGGATGCTGCACACTGTGATGAGTGCGAGGTGAGCGGTGTGGGGGCGGTATTGTAGCCGTGCCTTCACTCAGTGCCACCGCATGTCAAGTGACGGTGGGCGCACATTGTAATCACATGGCATTCATAGCCCAGTGCTGAGACATCACGGTGAAGGCAAGGGCTGGCTATCCCAGGAGGTAGTTTCGTGTGTGCATGAGGCTGGTATGAGGCTGGTCTGGGCCTGGTCTGTGGCGATGGGTATCATCACCACTTAGCAGTGGATGGGAACTGTTGTTATTGGTGGCAGCCACATAATCTCCACCTCAAAGTGCTGTGTGGTCCTTCACAGTTGCTCGCTAACAGCACCCGTGCCAACCAACGAGCAACATGACCAAGGAAAAACGTGCCCAACCTGATATGCAGAACACAAGTGAAAGGTCACATTTTGTAAAACGTCTGTACGTCATGACAATGACGCCACGCACAAATAATGCATTTGGGCGGTTAATTGTTCTGGGCGGGAAACGCGACGGGCGGATAGCCGCGGGGGGGGGGGGGGCAGCCTTTGCCTCACCTGCATGGCCTTCATGACGTGCAGGTTGGGCACGTTCTTCTCAGCCAGCTCGGGGTGCTTGGCGAGATGCACGTCCTTCTTGGCCACCATCACTCCCTCCTTGAAGAGGAGCTCGTAGATGGCCACACGGTCCTTCTTGGGCATCAACATTCTGGGGAACCACGTGGATGGGGTGGCAGACGACACAATCAGCGTCACCGCCCCTGGTACCGACGATCGTGTTTGAACAACATCTCCAAGTGGGAAATGAGTCGACCTTTTGCAAATGTGGTTGAATCTAACCTGCTCATCGCATAACTGACCACTGCCCAATCATTATACGCTTACAAAGGAGGTATCAACATTACTATCAGTGCATTGTGTAGCATTAGTTTAGAGTCCAATGTTCGTGGCGTGTAGTTACATAAAAATAAATTTCGTAGATAAAATCCACCAGCCGCGTGGCCTTCTGGCAGTGCATAATTTCGGCAGCTTTGTAGTATTAGTGTAATAGTTTAGTGTGTCGTGTAGTGTTATACGTCTAAAGGTTCAAAAGCTGAAGGAGTTATTAAAGGATTAATATTGATCATTAAATCTGTGCGCTACGGCTATTACTTTTAAACATTCTTCCAAAGGTTCACACTTACATTTTTAATTAATGCAGCGTCTAAATGCACAGGAACAGCTTTTAAAGCATAGACTGACATTCCAGTAAATATTAAGATTACGTTTCCACAGGTGGTGCAGTGGCGCTGTAGTTAGCGCAGTGCAGTAAAGAAATTGTTTCGTTCGAACCCCGGCCATAAACCTAGCTTAGCAAACATCAGTGATCGAAGTATGGATAATCAACCCTCCTACGACCTAACACGACACACGAGAGGGTAATCCTTTCATCCAGCAGTGGATTGACAAAGTGTCTGTCGCAAGTCTCCGTTTAATAAATATTTATCAGCTACTAAAAAAAAAGACTGGCAACCACGCTCGCCGCTACTCACTCAGTACCGCCAGGATGTCAGGCCTGAGCGGGGCACGTTTCGAATCAGAGGGAACCTCATAGCCCAGTGCTAGTCATCATTGTGAGGGCGAGCGGGCGCCAGAGCATCTGCAACTAACTACCCCAGCCAGTTTAAATTTCGATTTAAAGCTTTCGTGACTGCAGGGATTCATCTTCTTGGTTCTTTCGCTAAAGTCACGTAGAATGGAAATAATAAAATAAAACATAATAAAACGATTCTCACGACGTTTCGGCCACAACGCAAGCAGCCGTCCTCAGGTGAAAACCAGGTATGTCGGGGAGATAGCGTCTCACAGCGTCTCCCCGACAGACCTGGTCTTCACCTGAGGACGGCTGCTTGCGTTGTGGCCGAAACGTCGTAAAAATCATTTTATGTTTTATTTTATCATTTTATTATTTCCATTCTACGTGACTTTACCGAAAGAACCAAGAAGATGTACCCCAGCCAGTGTTTCCATCGCGCGCACACCTCTCCATATAAACCACCAACTGGCTATGATATAACTCGAAGACACACTGTAGCCATCAACCCCGCATGTGAATTGAGATAGTGGACACACCAATGTGGGTCACGCACTTGGCTTGCAAATCTCGAATTCAACTTTCGATCGCTCGGCGCGGCAGTTGAAACGACTGTGCACGTCTCTTAACATTAATCTCGCCTATGTCCCACTCGGCAGTATAAACGGGTGGAAGAGTAGGCCAAAACACACAAGTTCTCATCACGTCCGAGACTAATAGCTTTAAAGCCTCTGTAAACATCGCTGTAAAGTCCACATTTTTTATGCCAGGATAGAGGCCACCCATGAAACTAATGCTTAGTTTCCGCCAAACTCATCGCTATTAACTATCGCTTATCCACCGCTCGATGGTATTGTCGATTCACTTCTGCATAGTTTGGCCCATCCATTACTGGATAGTATTGTCTATCCACTGATAAGAGACGTTATATCCACTGCTGGATGAATCCCTCTCTTTCTACCCTTCAGTAGCCCGCGAGGCATTGTGCCGAGCCGACTACGAACAAACATGTGTAGACGGTGCCCTTAAAACAATACGCAACGGAATTGTTTAAACACGAACAATAAAACACCGAGAGTGAATTAAGTTCCATGGGAGTTAAAATCGCGCCGGTCTTCATTTAAGCGCCATAGGCGACAACCAGGCCCGCGGGCCTACTCCGGTAGCCAAGGGATACCGGTCACATCGATGTCGATTAAGAAGCCTAAAACGTTGCCATCGACGCGACATTTAGGTTCCCGCCGGTCAACAAGAGTCCGCGACATTAAACGTTGCGATGATTGAAGCGATGGGGACACGGATGGCGCGGATTTTCGCGAGATTGTACGACCACCGCCATCCCCTCACCTCGCAGCCTTAGCGGGGCCCGGTCCGAAGAGACCCTCACCGCGCATGCGCAGACCTTTGAACCCAGACCCCCCGATCGATTATCCATTGCGAGAGATCGTCTACATCCGATTCCTTTATCGATTCATCGCGCGCGAAACTATAAAATGTATATTTCCCCCCTCACCCACCTCCTGAACTACAATTATGTAGACCTTTTTAAGTCTAGTATGGTTGAACGAACTGGATAGAATAAACGAAACGGGCAGGAGGGATAAAACTGACGTTATATACGGGAAAATAATTGGGAATCGATTCCCGGAGGTTTTAATCAGTACTCTAGAATCGACGGGGTTGTGCAGCGTTGAACTTTTACATTTTAAACACTGCATAAGTACTTGTACTGTATATTTATTAAACAATTTAAAGTCGCCGCTTACCGAAACGTGTTAAATAAGTAACATCGTCACCAAGTATCTGGACTTATTTTATGTAATTTATTTATTTACCTCAGCGACGTTTTTTTTTTTTTAAAACAGTGCAATTAACCGAATTCACACGTTAATTGACAATTTAAAAGTAGACAATACTGTAGATTTATATTTACTTTTAATAATATCGCCACGTCATGCACCGGCTATATAAGGAGTACTCGGTGAGGTGGCAGTCGGAGTGGGGGATTAGCTCAGATGGTAGAGCGCTCGCTTAGCATGCGAGAGGTAGCGGGATCGATGCCCGCATCCTCCAAAACAATATTTTTTTAACAATTTTATATCACTTATTTTTATATTTAACTTACATTTAAGGTCCGGTGCTGATCGTAGTCTCACGCGAAACGTAGTGAATCATTTTTATTCGCCTACCCGGGCATCGCAAACAATCGTGAAACAATTGCCTCGTTTAAACGCTTGTGAAAGCCGCAATGCGACTTGGGCCCAGATATTAAGTTGCCTAACCCAAAAATCTACGATTAATCATAAATGTATTTAATTACAATAGTTGTCGTACTGATAGTTTAAGTGGAGGAATACCAATAAATGATCGATTTGATATGTCGCGTAATTTTAATTTGCCTTAAACCAAAATACGCCTATGGGACCGTCCATAAATGACGTCACGCACCTAGGGGGGGGGGGGTCAGACATTTGTGACGATGTGTGACGAGGGGGGGGGGGTTTGAGAAATGTGACGTCACATCAAAATGCGCAACTTTCAATAAATATAGACAACACGTTCTACTTAATTAAATAGACTTTCTAATAAATGTTTTCTCTAGTTTAAAGCGATTTGAAGCATGTTTTCTATTTTGGGGGGGGGGGGGCAGAGCTTTGTGACGTCATATTTGAGTGGGGGGGTCTGACTTTTTGTGTGACGAAGGGGGGGGGGGTCAAAAATCGTCCAAAATGGCGTGACGTCATTTATGGACGGCCCCTATAACCAAAACCACATTTAGAATGCTCCAGCTAAGAGCCGGGACAATTCTTGGATGGTGCAACCACCGTGCACACCAGGTGTTATAGGCTGTAGGGGTCGATTCTCGGCAGCAGTGTAGTGCAGCAATATCCATGGTTGTACCATACTTCTATGCCGACGTTCATGTCTCTGCTCTTCCCCCCCCCCCCCCACACAACTTTGTCAACCCACACTGATGATGAAGTATGGTCAAAACCGCCCCACGCGACTCTTACGTAGGAGGCAATATCCATGATATAGGTTTTGTTGGGTTAGATCGTGTAAATATATAAATGTGTCGTGAAACCCGCCACCGCCCAACACAGCCAATTTGTAAATAAACAGAATGTAGCCAATTCGTCACTAGTACAGCACACCGGTTGTGTGTTGGAGAGCAAATCCACAACATTTACAATCTGAGTACGACGTTTCGCCAGTAATTACAACCAGCTTCAGGCGAAAATATTTTAAAATTGTTTAATGATAAAGCATGTACATGGTCACCAGATCCCTCTTCAGACGCCGTTGATAGGTGAATATACATTGTTTAAAGTTCACATTCTTGAAAATAGTTGGAGTATAGCTGTCGGTGGAGTATTGAACCTGGAACAAGAGCCTTAAATGTTGTTTAACCGTTCTCTTTTACAAATATATCCTGCAGAGTAATGCAAGTTTGTGTTAAAAGCGGACTCTGCAACAACAGCCCTTCTGCCCCCAGATTATTACATTTCTCGTGATTTTGTTATTGATATTTCGTTATTTTGTGCGATAAAAAACATCAATTTTGGAATTGTTGACGTCGCTCTTTCCTGTAAATAGTTTATCAACAAAAACATCGGAAAAAAACACGGACTTTGCCCTTCTGACCTTTTAGCGTGAATCGAAAATTTTCACTGCGTGTCCGACAAATCCATTATTTTCCTTCCTTACAGCACAGGCAGCATGAACACTGCCACTGAGTTGTCTCAAGAGCTAGAGGGGCGCTCTTGACGAAACATACATCGCATTCCTTATCAATAGCACGGTGGGCAGCCACAATGATTTCACACCGCGCAGTGAATGCTTCGTTAATATTAAATCACTTCTCCTTCACGGTGTTCAGTGACATGTAGGGAATAACGTGTCATCCGCTTGTATATCAGCCCTGCAGATTCGCGTTCTTCTCAGCAGCCTTTGATATTGGTTACATTGGTTTAGCCATGTTTGTTTGTTGTAGTACAGAGTTAGACTGATGGCCTTAATCTAAGTTGTCTTGTGGTTGTTGTTGTTGTTGTTTGACTTGCATCCCACTGGGATTTTTGCACACAGCGTTGGTGTACGGTGATTTGATTTTGCAATGTTTTGCTGTCTTGTCTTGGATTTCTGTTTGCACTTAGTCACATATTCACTTTAAGATGTTTTTTGTTCGTGTTTTTGTTTTTTGTTTTTTGTTTGTTGCGGTTGCACCCGATTCAAGAGCCGAATGGCTCACAGGGCTATACTTAATAAATGAACTTGAACTTGATCACGCGAGGGCGATTTTGCGCTAAGGAGCTGGCCAGCTCAGCACCTGTCCCCGTTGAGCCTCGGACTCAAAAAAGACTGACCACGGGGTCAACTGTCAGAGGTGCAGCGTCCACACGGCGCCGTCGCTGAGCCCGCTGTTGTCTCTGCGGGCGCTCTCGGGAAGCTCGTAGCGTGCCAGCTCGCGGAGAACCGGCGCCGTCGCCGCCGCCCGCGCTCCGAGCCACGCCTCGTATCGCTCCAAAAACACCGGCCGCCCGGGGTCTCCCACAAGCACCGTCGGAGCCGGGGGCTCCGTCTCCTGCCCCCGCCGCCGCCGCTGCTGCGCCAGCGAGGTCTCGAGCCAGCGCAGGAGCGAGTGGACGGTGGTGCCGTCGTAGAACATGTCGCCCAGGAGGAGGACGTCCCACGGGGGAGACGGAGCGCGGTGCGGGGAGAGGAGGTCGCGCACGTCGATGTGCAGGGAGTCTGCGCGCATGCCGTTCAGCTCCGCGTTCAGGGAGATGGCGACGGCTGCCACTGTGGGACGCGCGCGGACACAAAGATCCCTCGTATCGTCTCAACAGGCTGTTGGGGCAAGTACTGTTAGCGAGTAGCACCTATAAATTCTAGATTTGAAGCTTTCGTGACTGCAAGGATTCATATTCTTAGGTTTTTTTTGGTAAAGTCACGTAGATAAAAATTATTTTTATTTTACTTTTATTAATTTTAATTTTTATCTACGTGACTTTACCGAAAAAAACCTAAGAATAAGCACCTATAAAGGCCGGGCATAGCACATGAGGAGGCGGGTGGCCAACACCACGCCCGGCCGCCTTTGTCTCCCCAGTGGCAATGTTTACACATCACACCAGGTACTCATTTGGCCGTGGGTGGGAATCGAACTCGGGTCGCCCGGTTTGTAGTGCAGCGCGCTCTCCGCTATGCACGCGTGTACACAAACGTGCACACACGCACAACAACAACCGCCATTCTCCACTAAGTGGTGGTGACCTCACCTCGGCGCTTGTGCCAGGCTATGTGCACGTTAAAGCAACGCGAAGAGTCGAGCACCCACTGGCAGGAGGTCACGGGACGGTCCTAGGTGCCATGGGTTGACTGAGATGGCTGGCCGATGCATCTAAAAGGAATTTTTTGCACTTTTTTGTGATTTTTAGATTTGTGTACAATTAATTTTAGGTGTATCTTGTAATTTTATTGTTTGTTGCGGTTGAACCCAAATCAAGAGCCGAATGGCTCACAGGGTAAATCCTAATAAATGGAACTGAAACCACCTGTGCCCCCTACATACGCACGTACACACAATCTGCTTAAGTGGTCCGAACCGATGTGAGTGGTTAAGCACTTCCCATTCTCATCTCCGCAAGAGCTGCAGTTGCCACATTGTCCACTAGAGAGCAAACGACATCGTACAATCACGTGGCAAGCATTGACAGCAAACTCGGCACTTTGTTCCGTCCATGGACGAGAGGGCAGATACCGTTACCACCTCCGGAAGCAAAACGTCACGCGTTCCGATTTCTTTATAACGGCGAAGAAGAGTGAATTGTACTCTTAGATTTTTTTCGGTAAAGTCACGTGACTTTACCGAAAAAAACCTAAGAGTATGAATCCTTGCAGTCACGAAAGCTTCAAATCTAGAATTAAGAGTGAATTGCTTGATAACCCCACTCATTTAACATTGTTCTCACACAATGCACTGCTATTGGCCACAGACAGAAATGTGGACCGCAAAAGCTCCATGCGACATCAGGTGGTACTGGACAGTGAGATAACTGCTCTGGGCTCATGGACTAAGCTGTTTGCACATCACACGGTGCATTACTTTGCCACGTGCAAGGAAATCGACGTGAATTACGCCGCGGACTTCCCACGACCTCTAGCAGCAGAGCGCGAGCCGTGACAGGTTGAGAAAGGAGCCGGGTCTCCATTCTCACTGGAGATTGTGAGAAACTCATCGTATGGCGGAAGAGTGCGTACAGGCCGGCAACAAGAATACTGGTAGTAGTAGTCAGAGGTGTGGACTCGAGTCATGTGACTTGGACTCGAGTCAGACTCGAGTCATGAATTTGATGACTTGCGACTCGACTTGGACTTGCATAACAATGACTTTGTCCCACCTCTGGTAGTAGTAGTAATAAACACATTCCTGCGGAGGGAGCTGGTAGGAACGTTGGGTTGCTCGGTCAATGGCAAGGGTCAACGGTGGCGTGGTATGTTCCGCAAATGTGGCCGACTGTGAGGGCGGGCACAAGCCGGCGTGAGTAGGTTAAACGTTGAGTTTTATAAGGGCACCACGGGGTGACCAGCCCCTCCCCACCCAGCCCCACCCCTCCCACCCCCCACCCAGCCCCTCCCCACCCAGCCCCACCCCTCCCACCCCCCACCCAGCCCCTCCCCACCCTCCCCTCTCCACCCAACCCCACCCCTCCCATTTTTGGATGCACGACGGACGGACGAACACAATAATCCCCTGTGGGCTGGTGTAACCAGGAGGTTCCTACCAGTATAACTACACACATTGGGGATGCTGCCACAATTGTGGTTGTTAGTGGTCAGCACACTGGGCTTGACATCCGGAGGTCGCCGGTTCGATCCCAGTAAAAGGAGAGGGTTTCCCTCACTTCTGTGTGAAGGAGTTGCGAGCCCCTGGTGGGGAGGAAGCGTCGAGTTGGAATCACAATCAGTATACGTATTTATACTGGGGGAATCCGATGAGATATAAAGCTCTTTTTCACAGATGTCCAGTAGGGCCACAGGGTCAGAACGTTACAGCAACAAGTAAAAAAAACACACGAAAGGTGTGCAAAAATATAGGAAAAGTAAACAAATCACTTTTAAAAATATTTTTAAAAAATTACACAATTTGTTTTCTTACCAGGTAAAGCCAATTGAGCTCTTAACTGATTTTTTCAGAAGCGACCTGGCCACAAATGTTAGCTCAACAAAAGTGGCTTATCATGCGGAAATTTACAGCAGCAAAAGCATCCAAACGAATCTAAACGGGTGTTTCTGAATGTGCCAGGGGCAGACAGCGGTTTGTGTAGCGGAGCCAACGAACCGGGGTCGATGTCATTTGCCACCACGATCGAGGCCCCCGCCTTGACGGCCGCGATCGCCGCGGCCCCACAGCCGCTGCCCAGGTCCAGCACGGCCCGGCCAGCCACCACGTCCGGCTGGTCCAGGAGGAACCTGGAGACCGACACATTGACGACGACGATAACGACAACCCGGCGACCAGAGCTCTTTCTCCACCAAGTCATTTCAAGCCGAAGCGTAAACGTGAAATATTTGTAATATGAAGATATATCCGGCTCACTGACGTATCACAACTCGTCATGGTGATTGGCTCTGCCGGTCCTGGTTTACAGCCAATGGGGGAAAGCCTGGGGGCGTGGCCCTGACGTGATGGAAAGATGACAGCTATGAGGATTGGTTCTGCTGGCTTTGGCCACAGCCAATGGGGAGATGAGTCAGGGGCGTGGTCCCGGGAGCTGACGAGGGAGCCTGGAAGATTCCATGCAGGCTAACGAGGATTGGCGGAAATGTACCACGTGACCCTGGTATTAAATAGAGGTGGAGACGAACGACATGTGGTCAGAACGGGAACGAACAGAGGAAGGGGGCCACGCGGGAGCGGGGCTCCGAGTTGCTACGTGGCAGTGCGTCTCTTTTTCTATCTGTCCCTCTCACGCTGCCTATCAGCAGCGTGAAGTAACTGTAACATAAGTTGAATAAAAGACGGATTCCAGAAGTCGTCTCAACGAGCTTTATTACATATTTATGAACGGTAAAAGCCAACGGCCGCCGCGAAGGCTTTTGCGGCGTTGTACAGCACGTGGTTTGGCACGATGTCCGACGTTTCGATGCCACGTGCTGGGCGATTATTGTTTACTTATTATTCCTTATTATTTAAAATTGAATCCAGGAAGGGAAGTTAAAATTTCAATGCTGGGAGCTTTTGTTCAGCAACCGGAATTGCGAATTTCAGAGCCTGAAGAAAAGCTCCGAGGCACGTGCAACAAAACGTCGGACATCCCGCGGAAACAACACGCGGGGTGGCACAACCTGAAAAACCACACCTGTACGCCACGCAGCACAACCGTGGAAAAGCCTACGCGAAATATCGTTCCACGTTTACACTTGTATTTCTTTGATCCGAGCCGGCAATAATGAGTCGTCAGCTGGATGCACGGCAATTACCGCTGTGGGCACCGTAGTGGCGAGATGTTAACATCCTCGCCTGGTATGCAGGAGGTAGTGGGCTTTATCCCTACCCTGACACCTGTATATTTCGAGTTTGCATATTCACTACGCGGTCGCGTGCATTTTACTCCGGTGTTTCCCTCCACGTGCGTTTAGATTACTTGGCTGCTATATGTCCACGTGACAAGCCACTTCATTGAGCTTTCATTTGTGACAGCCAGGTCGCTTCTGAAAAAGAGAAACATAGCTCAGTGGGCCTTACCTGGTAAAATAAATAAAAATAGTTTAGTAGCGCACCTGGCCAGCACCTGGCCGCCGGGCCAGTAGATGGCCCAGTAGGGATCGGCGGGAAAGGGCCACGTCTCGGGCCGCGCGGTCCAGAGCGGGCAGCGCGGCGTGAGCAGCCGCAGCGTCAGCTCGGGGGTCAGGTGCTCGCGGCTCGCCTCCGTGTTGGCCTCGATGAAGTCCCGCACGGCCGCCTCTCCCTGCGGCCTCCCCGTGCCGCCGTGTGTCCCGCTGGGCCTGCGGAGGCCCTGGGCCACCGGTGACCAACGGGGTCCCATCCGCAGGCCACTCAGTCCACGTGTCGCCAGCAAACGGGGCCCCAGGGATGGCAGCATGGCCCAGGTAGAAATGCCTGCGCGCAGAAAACACACGTGTGAACAACACGGGTGTGCGAGTATCTGGTGCGTTGTGTAAACATTTGTCCCAACAGTCTGTTAAGGCTATCCGAGGAATCTTTGTCTTTGTATATGCTGTATAGGTCACGAAGCCAGCATGCCCAACCAACGCATGCCCAAGCAGCTTCTGTTTGGCCGGATAGAGGGGGCTAAATAGGTACGGCATGGCCTGAAGAAGAGATGGACTGATGCGGTACAGGAGGATGTGGAGCTGAGTGGACTTGCTGAAGACCGGAACCAGCGGTGTCAAGATCGGTCTCTGTGGAGGAGGCTCGTGAGTTGGAGGCAGTCGCCCTTCAACAACAGCGGAGGGCAGAGGAGCGACGCTCACAACAATGAGCGGAGCACCGGGCGGCTAAAACACAGAAAGTTGGCACAGTAGAGGGTCACAGGTGGTGCATGTGCCAGTCATCTCAGTCAATCAACCCATGGCACTTGGGTCTGTCCCATGACTTCCTGCCAGCAATCCTTCAATACTTCACGTGGCCTCAAGTGCACCGAGCCTGGCACAAATGTTGCTGTGTGCATTTCATTTCGGGCTGCGGCCAACATAAGTGGTCACATCCAAACCGGTCCCGGTTGACTGCACCTCACCCACCCCTTCACTGGCCTGTTTTGACCAGCGTGAAGTACGGTCAAACACACGCCATGACTGGCATGCAGAGGTCGCAACCAGGTACCCGATACCCGTACCCTACTTGATACCCGGCTACCTGTACCCGGCCGGGTACGGGTACGGGTAGCCGTTTGCGACCCTGGTGCGGCCGGGTACGGGTAGGCCGTGAGTCACTAATGAGTAACCGTTTGTCACTCATTTCGGGTAGGGTACGGGTACGGGTAGGGAACGGGTACCCGTACCCGGCTGGGTACGGGTACGGGTACCCATTTGCGACCTTGGTGCGGCCGGGTACAGGTACGGGTAAGGAATCAAAACCCATTTGCGACCTCTGCTGGCATGGCCTGGGGGAGGCATCCATCCAGCAGTGGATTGAGAAACGGCTACTAGAATTTACGATATTTTATTGTTCGAAATTGTTTTATTTAATTCCCAGTAAATGGGACGATTGGCTACGTACGGTGCAAAGGAAGTTCAACGTACTTACTTATTGTAAATGTTATTGTACATGCGGATAGTAAATGTTGTGGATTTGCTCTCCAACACACCGGTGTGCTGTACTCATAACGAATTGGCACGTTCTGTTCACGTGACAATCCTTACTAATTGGCTGCACTGGGTGGTGTCGGGTTTAAAGACATATTTATATTTATGAGATCTAACTACAAAAAAACCTATATTATGAATATTGGTCGCGAAAGCGTACATTTTAAAAACGTACGTACTTATATTGTAGTCAATGTTAAACAAATTTACTACTGACGCTTCTACTGCTGCGGCGTTGGCCGTTGTGTGCAAGCGCACACATATTAACAAAACAAAAACACAACAAATTTGTTTAATAAACAAAAAACGATATGGCCTTAAAAGTTAAATATATAAGATGGGAGAGGTTCCGGGCAATTGCCCTTGTTCACGGCACATACAATGGTCGGAAAAACTAGGGTGGAAAAGAGTTTTGATAGTGAATGGATCGGGTGATAGGGCAGAGTTAATTAAAACCATGATCAGAAAGGACAACATTCAGGCAAGATTATCGAGGTCGCGTGCAAACAAATGGGTGATTGCCCACGCTCCAGACACCAATCAGTGACGGAGACAGGTGAATAATTAAGCACTGGATGAGCAAATCGGGCGTTTGGTGATTACTGTATTGAAATCTGCAAATGACGATGAAGACCCCATCTGAACCGGGTAAAGTGGGACAATTCAGTCAACGTTCCAAACTCTGGCCCAACGGTTCATTGACCAACGTTTCAACGTTCGTTCAACGTTGGCGCCTTCACAAGCGTTGGGCCAACGTTGCCACAACGTTGGGGCAACGTTTGTGAAGGGTCACTGGGAAGGGACCTCTAGCGAGGGAGCGTTTGTGCCAAACCGTATTCTCAGCAAGGGTGGCACATCTTCTTGGTTCTTTCGGTAAAGTCACGTAGAAGGGAAATAATAAAATAATAAAAATCAAACAATAATATTTTATTATAATAATATTATATAACAATAATATTTTATTATGTTTGATTTTTATTATTTTATTACTTCCCTTCTACGTGACTTTACCGAAAGAACCAAGAAGATGAATCCCTGCAGTCACGAAAGCTTTAAATCGACATTTAAGGGTGGCACAGTCGGGTTTTTTACAAATGGGGTTTAATTGTCTTTTTATATTAAACCCGATCATCTGAGATTGGGAGAAATCCGGTTTAATTGGTTCTA
The DNA here is from genome assembly GCF_965212315.1 of Lampetra planeri. NCBI lineage: Eukaryota > Metazoa > Chordata > Hyperoartia > Petromyzontiformes > Petromyzontidae > Lampetra > Lampetra planeri. Next base: position 1,371,320 of record NC_136170.1, read on the forward strand.
ATTGCAGAACCGCACTTCGCCAACTTCTCAACGATGGGCTTCATCCGTTCCAAGCTCAGGAACTCACTAGCGCCCACGATTGTGGAGGAGAAGCTCGTGTTCATCAAGACCAACCTGGCCGCCGCATGTACGATAGCAGCACCGACGAGGAAGCAGCCTAAGCCTATCAGAGTTTCGTATTCATTAAACCAGGTTTTAATTCCCTGAAATCGGGTTTAATTGTATTAAAGAAAAAACCCGATGCCTGCCGCTGGAAAAATCGGGTTTTTTCCACCCATGATTCTCAGGACTATAATACGCCCCTTACCTGTGCATTTGAAAGCAAATGTTGTTGCTGCATCTTGTATGAAATGTAATTATTAAATATATATGATGCAATTTGAACGTATGCACTTTTTATTTATTAAAGGGGTGCCACGGTGTTGTGAGATGTTGACTACCTCGCCTGCCGTGCAGGAGATTCGTGGGTTCGATCACGACCCTGACGCCTGCTACTGCTGTATATTTGGAGTTTGCGTGTTTCTCTCTCTCTCTCATCATCATCACGGTGGCTCGGAGATGTGAACTACCTCGCCTGGTCTACAGGAGGTCGTGGGTTCGATCCCGACCCTGACGCCTGCTGCTGTATATTTGGAGTTTGCGTGTTTCTCTCATCATCATCATCACGGTGGCTAGGAGATGTGAACTACCTCGCCTGGTATACAGGAGGTCGTGGGTTCGATCCCGACCCAAACGCCTGCTGCTGTATGTTTTGAGTTTGTGTCTCACTCTCCCCGTGGTCCAAATGATGGGGCCACTTTTGTTTGAGCTATCGTTTGTGAAGACCAGGTCGCTTCTGAAAAATAAGTTAATAACTAGGTGGGGTTCATATTCTTGGCTCTTTCGGTAAAGTCACGTAGAAGGGAAATAATAAAAATAAAACATAAACATTATCACGTTTTTTTTACAATAATGTCTAATAGTGTATTGTATTACATTGCTGTTTTTATTGTTTTACCTTTCCTTGTTTCATTGTATGTAATGCCAGAGATTAGGGATTCATAAAGTACAACCATAACCACAATCATATAAACAGAAAATCTATTTTATAGCAATATATTGGGGGGGGGGGGGGGGACATTTTGAGCATATTTGAATATTGGGGGATAATATATATTGGGGATCCCACCAATATATATTATGACGGCATTGATGCTACTGACACGCGGCACGGGTTTTTAGGGTCCGTCTTACTTTCTGAAGCGTCTAATAGTCGGGAACATATCCGGTGGTCAAATCAAATGATGTTTGGTACCTGCAATACACAAATTATCTGACACTGCTGGCAATGTTGCACAAGCACAATTGCCAAAGACCCCAACATTATCGAAAAGTCTGTTACTCAACACCTAATAGTGTAACTACTTTATGCTTTAAATTTAGATTTTTATTGTTTGATATTTATATTATTTTATTTCCCTTCTACGTGACTTTACCGAAATTACCAAGAATATACTTTATGCTTTGCCTATTAAAAAAAAAACTGATTTGCAGGAAAGATAAAAAAATATATACAATTCAGGGTCCCATTGGTGTAAAGTTCAGTATCCATCTCGCATCTCTCTGTGTGCCTATAGGCGAAGGGTCATTGCCCGAAACGTCTATTATATATTATTTCTCTCTTAAGGCCACAGTGCTGTCGACGGGCGTGCTGCATTATTGTAAATTGTGCGCCGCAGCTAACGTGAGCAGCGTCCATCAGCAGACGAGTGTTAGAGTGTTGATCGCCACTTTAAAAAAAAACTCGCGTGGCTAACCGCTCCGCCCAAACATTACTCGCGCAGTAGACACCCATTCAAAGCCGGCAGTCGCAGAAACGCAGCCCTCGACACAACAGCGGTGGTGGGCACACGTGAAACCCGGGGCCATGTAGCAGCAGCGGCGGCGGCGTCAATAGGCGCTCGCAAACTGCGGCGTGTTTACAGAGCGGGCGCGCGTGACTGTACGTACCCTGATCACACGTGCGCCACTGTACCCGCGCACGTGACCACGTGCGCCACTGTACCCGCATGTGGCCACCACGTGCGCAGGTACAGTGGCGCACCAACCCCGGGCACGTGGGCACGTGGCGCTGGGGGAGACAAAGGCGACCGGTGCGTGGTGTTGAGCAACTACGCCCATCGATGTGCCGTGCCGGACTCAATAGGTGGTATCTAACAGCACTTGCCCCCGGCAATCTTTTGAAGGCTAGACGGGGGGGGGGGGGGTCTTTGTGTTTTGTGGGTGGCACCGATTGTGTACTGTACCATGGGGGGCGCAGCGGTGGCTATGCGATGTTATCTCCTTCGCATGGCATACAAGAGGGCGTAGGTTCCATCTCGACCCTGACGCCTGCTGTATGTATCAAGGCCGGAGCCATGGAGCAGAGCTCGCAAACGGGTTTTGATTCCTTACCCGTACCCGACCGCACCAGGGTCGCAAACGGGTACCCGTACCCGCCGGGTACGGGTAGGGTACGGGTATCGGGTACCTGATTGCGACCTCTGGGATGAAGCCATGTTGCAGGCGCGGGTGGGTTGATTCTAGGAACTTGAATTGTGAGAAGAGACAAGACGTTGGGAAATGAGTGACAAACGGTTACTCACCAGTGACTCACGGTCTACCCGTACCCGGCCGGGTAGCCGGGTATCGGGTACCCGGTTGTGACCTCTGCCATGGAGTCTACATTGGGGGGGATCAAATCTTCCAGGGGGTCTGGGGTCCCCCCCAGAAAAAAATATATAAATTTGAAAACTCATTTCCTGCCTAAAATATAAAAAAAATTAACAAACACATGGGATGGACTTTAGATTTATTTTTTACAATAATGTCTAATAGTGTATTGTATTACATTGCTCTGTTTTTACTTTTTTACCTTTTCTTGTTTCATTGTATGTAATGGCAGAGATTAGGGATTCATAAAGTACAACCATAACCACAATCATATGGACAGAAATCTATGCATTGTTATATGAAGACGAGTCCAGATATTGTGGCCAAGGTTTAGCAAATTGTTTTTATTTACATAACATCGTAATTATTATTTTTAAAAATATTTTTATAGCAATATATTGGGAGGGACATTTTGAACATATTTTAATTTGGGGGGGGGGGGTGGGTGTCACTTTAAACTATTGTCATTGTAGTGCGTATTTAATGTGGCGCTGCACTCTGATATTGTAGGAGAAAACATTTATTATAAAGTATATTTAATTAAGTAGAACGTGTTTATATTTAAAGTTGCGCATTTTTATATGACGTCACATTTCTCAACCCCCCCCCCCCTCGTCACACATCGTCACAAATGTCTGACCCCCCCTTAGGTGCGTGACGTCATTTATGGACGGCCCCTAAGATAAAATAAACTTTATAAAACACGTACGTGCGCTGGGTAACACTTCACCAACGTACTGATGGAACAGATGGAGCAAACATCTTTTTAAAATCCTTTATATTAAGTTCGCTTGCGCGCTTACGACCGTGCAAATCTTTCGGTCGTTTTTTAACCCACTTCCCGTGATCCAATCGAGCTGACATTTTGCACACAGACTCGTTGTGCGTGACAATTAATGTTCGTGAATTTTTTTTTTCCAAAATGTTACACTTTTTAGGTAAATTTTTATTTTTATTTTATTTAAAATACCAATGTGATAAAAATGAAACTTACTCAAGAAAAACAGAAATGAATAATAAAATAAAACCGATGCCACGCATGTAAAGGATTTATAGTGAAAAACTTTTACGGGTTAGTTTTTTTTGCTCTAAGGCCACATTTCGGCGAGCCCAGGGTTCACGTCTCCCTCCCTGCTCGACTCACACGGGAAGGGAGTTTAACGTAATTTGTTTAATCCACAGTGCCGACTCACGGCGAGAGAGGCATTGCCGTGTCTGTGTATCAACAGGAGTTTAAACCACAGTGCTTGTAAGGGGCAATCCGTTTAGTGGAGGGGGGTTAACCCAAATACGTAGCTTGCGTATGGGGCGTGATGCCTCGATAATAATTTGTCTACATTGGCCTTTAAATTAGTTAGATAGTCCGACGGTGGACTATCTGTTTGCTTAAACACGTTAATATTATTAATCCTTGATCGTTTCTGTGTGGATTAAATATCGACCGTTCTATAGGATTCGGGGGGGTAGGGCTCAAGTTTTAAGATATTTTTTGCGATCGTACGAAAAGGATTGCCCCTAAGCACTTGTAGTATATGTACACAGCCCTGTATTTGTATTGTGCTTACTCATCCGTAACAAATCAATCCACCAGGCAGCGTTTTCTTATCAGGAGTGTACTTACTAAAGGCTTTGTTACTAACCTCTGTAGGTAACATCACCAAGTAAACATGCAACATTGGATGTGTACAAGGCACATAAGCCGATTTTAAAAAAAACTTGTCATCAGAAAACATTCGACTCTCTCATCAGGGCCTCCCATGGTGTAAACTTCAGTCTCATAAGTGGTATCATCATCATCATCCACCCGGCCTCTCTGGCATCTATATTTACGTCCTGTGAAGAAGGCCCATTGCCTGAAACGTCACCTATTTATTGTTCTTATCAGCAGGGGTTAGGAAGGCGAGGGCAACTGGATAAATAAGAGCCACCACACACATTGCACGCCGTGCAAACGACCTCACAACACCAAACTGATGTCACCATCACATCACCGCCACATGCGCACTACGCACACAAATGAGGTCATCATCGCACGTGGCCATTGAAACTCAAACGTGACAGACAAGCTACTTACACATGTAGTGACTTGTGCTACTAGGATAATCCGGCACTGATGTTAAGTTGAACAAATGCTGCTGGAAAATATTTCCCGTGGCAAGGTTAATATTGAAACCGATGCACTCAACATTTATGTACGTGCCACTGAATTTGCGTGAACACAAGTAGGAGAGCAAAAAAAAGTTGGCAATAAACACCCACGCACCAATAAACACCCACGCACCAATAAACACTCACGCAGCTGCATGCAAATGACTCGGACGTGAATGGACGAGACCGTTACATCATCGGTGTCCACTGACACCTCCAAATAGCACCGTTGGCTACGTACGTTGCGAAATAAGTACGACATACATAGACTCGCAGAGAGACCCATAGACTCACACAGAGACACACATACTCACATAGAGACTCATAGACTCGCACAGAGACCCATATACTCACACAGAGACCCACAGACTCACACAGAGACCCACAGACTCACACAGAGACCCATAGACTCACACATAGACCCATAGACTCACACAGAGACCCACAGACTCACACAGAGACCCATAGACTCACACAGAGACCCACAGACTCACATAGAGACCCATATATTCACACAGAGACCTATAGACTCACACAGAGACCCACAGACTCACACAGAGACCCACAGACTCACAGAGACCCAGAGAGATGCTACGCCGAGGCAGCCGTACGACCGCTTATTCCGACACACACTCAGACGCGTTATATATTTATAATAAAAAAAACTGTCCCCCTAATGCATTCGTCGCATTACATCATATCATCAAGGGGATGATGAAGAGCCCTGGCCAAGGAGAATCCAAGGGCACGAAGAGAATGAGCGACTAATTAGTTCAAAGTCTCAAGTCCCTTTGTTGTGTAGAGTGACGCAATTGCGTTGGATGCTTAATCGTCTGCGCTCTTTCAAAGGAAGAGGAGGATTATCGTCACTACTACGCAACGAACTCCCGACCCCTCCTCCCTCTCTCTCTCTCGAAGGCATCTGTCTCGTCTCGTCGTGACCAGCATCAGGACCTGGACATTGGCACTCAGCTAAAAACTGGGATTAACACTGCAAATTCGGAGAATGCGCAAGCAATGATGGGCATTGTTACTCTGAAAACGTGGCCGGGACCCACGTGTAAAAACGAGTCGCGAGACTCGGTAAAGCCTTCCCTGGGTAAAAAAAAATTTAACCCGTAAAAACAAAGTTTTTCACTATAAATCCTTTATATGCGTGGCGGCTAGAGTCTTCTCGTCCTTTGGCTTGAGATGGCTGCCACCTATGGGTCAGATGATTGCATTGCACCATTAAGCAATTGGTAATTAAATATAATATTTTTGTCCTAAAAAGTGTAAAATTTTGGAAAAAAATTTTCACGAACATTAATTATCACGCACAACGAGTCTGTGTGCAAAATGTCAGCTCGATTGGATCACGGGAAGTGGGTTAAAAAACGACCGAAAGATTTGCACGGTCGTAAGTGCGCAAGCAAGCAAGCAAGTGAACTTAATATAAATGATTTAAAAACGAGTCGCGAGACTCGGTAAAGCCTTCCCTGGGTAAAAAAAGTAATCAAATAATACAACTTTGTAACGAGATCGACGTTCTATATGTTGCGTGCGTGTCAGTGTAAGTTGGGGCTCGATAGATGAATAGTGGAGAGCGGTGGCGCAGTGGTGAGCGCACTGCGCCAGTAACCCAGCGACCCGAGGTCGATTCTCTCTCGTGGGCACCGGTGACGATTATCTGACCGGTCCATGGGTCTCCCCTAATCACTAACGTCCACTAACGTCTCAAGGCACCTTAAGTCGGCTCGGCCTCAAATGAGTAGCTGGTGGGGGGGTGTAAACATTCCCAGTGAGGAGACAAAGGCGGTCGGGCGTGGTGCTGGCCATCGACTTTGTAAAATGTAAAATAAAAGAGTTAATTTTGTTTTAGAATGCATGGAGAGGGAGGTCTTTGACCCTTGAATTCCGAGATTAGGCCCTTGTAGACTTGACGTCACCCACCAGGTAAAAGCCACCTGGTTGCCGTGGAAACGCAGTAATATTATGATCTTTTAAAAGCGTCTCCCACATTTTTTTTTTACCGTGTGAACAAAAAAATAACTTGCTTCATTTTTTGAAATTCAACGAATTTGGGAATGGATATATTAAATGTAAATGCAGTAAATCGTCGCACATCCGTGTTCAGACATTCAAAACGCCAAATAAACACCGAGGCTTCTTATTCTTAGGTTATTTCGGTAAAGTCACGTAGGTAAAACATTAGCCGCACACGCATGTGGTAAAACATGCGAACAGGCGTGCTTGGATGTGTGTTGTGTTTGAAACTGATTGACCCACACCAGAGAGACAATGCTCCCCCACGACCGTGTCTCGTCACCGGTGTTAGGTCACAGAACGAGGTCAAAACGGTGAACATCAACAACAAAGGCAATGCGGAATATCTGAGCATTTGCCGCTAGTGGCGAGCAGTTAATGAGAGGCCAGCTCCAATCCACTCTCGTAGTGTCAGACGAAGGCTGGATTCCAAAAGGGATCGATGTTAATTCGGGAGGTTAGTGGGGCCAGAGGAAGGCTACCACGTTGTTTCGGCGTTTAGAGTTTGAGAGTCGATTTTGTTTTATCCCGTTGAGCGCCACTCACACGGCTACTTTACACGGAAGATCCGTGTGGTGCGTTAGTACAGCAGCAAGCGATAAAAGCATCGATATTGCAGAGAACGAATGGGTACAGCAGGGTCCTTTACTGAATAGTGCACAACTAACTTCTTGGTTCTTTCGGTAAAGTCACGTAGAAGGGAAGTAATAAAATAATACAAATAAAAATAATTATGTTTTATTTTTATTATTTTAAAAATAAAAATAATTATGTTTTATTTTTATTATTTTATTACTTCCCTTCTACGTGACTTTACCGAAAGAACCAAGAAGATGAATCCCTGCAGTCGCGAAAGCTTTAAATCGAAAAGTGCACAACTAACAAAATGAAATAAAAGTAGTGGAGATCTGTGAAAAAGAGCATTAAAGCTCATCGGATTCCTCGAGTATAAATACGCATTTTTTTTATTCCCGATTGAAACACATACAAATAATAATAAAAATGCAACTCTTATACGAGAGTAATATGCGCCGTAAACATTTATTTACAGGTGCAAGTAAGCTGTGTTTCGTTCAAGTAGGAAAATAAACTGGGAGGACTGTATATTCTAGATTTGAAGCTTTCGTGACTGCCAGGATTCATATTCTTAGGTTTTTTCGGTAAAGTCACGTAGGTAAAACATTAAAATTAATAAAAGTAAAATAAAATAAAAATCACGACGTTTCGGAGGCAACACAACGAATGGGTACAGCAGGGTCGTGGCTGTGACGGTTCCACCTGAAGACGGAAGCTTGTGTTGCCTCCGAAACGTCGTGATTTTTTATTTTATTTTACTTTTATTAATTTTAATGTTTTACCTACGTGACTTTACCGAAAAAAACCTAAGAATAGGGCTGTATATTATTATAATGACGAGGCTACACTTTGACTGACCATTGCCAAAAGGAATGTGGTGGGATAATTCCCTAGAATACCTTGGGGAAACTCCCAGACGGATAGGAGGGGCAATTTGTGGGGCATTTCACGCAGTCACCCACTCCCTGGATTGCGTCATAGCCCTGCAGGCGGGGAGCCGAAACCAGACGATGATCTTTGCGTGATCCATCAATCCCGTCTTCACAGATTCTAAATTGCACATTGCATTGTACACGTTTGAACCCCGTTCATTTAAATTCTTGAAAGAACTTGTCATCAGACGTGGTCAATCCACTGCTTAATATACAAAGAGTATCGATTGAAAGCTTTCGTGACTGCAGGGATTTATCTTCTTGGTTCTTTCGGTAAAGTCACGTAGAAGGGAGGTAATAAAATAATAAAATAAAACAATACAATCATTCTCACGACGTTTCGGCCACAACGCAAGCAGCCGTACTCAGGTGAAGAACAGGTCTGTCGAGTAGACAGAGTCTGAATGTCGTCTCGACAGACCTGTTCTTCACCTGAGGACGGCTGCTTGCGTTGTGGCCGAAACGTCGTGAGAATAATTTTATAATGTTTTATTTTTATTATTTTATTATTTCCATTCTACGTGACTATACCGAAAGAACCAAGAAGATGAATCCCTGCAGTCACGAAAGCCTTAAATCGTTGGTTGTGTTCAAAGTTTCGGAACTCGCGATTCAGTAGACAGACAAAAAAAGTAAACAACTTGTGGGCGGAGCTTAAACAGCTAGGGGCGGAGCTTGAGTGGGATGACGCGAGATGGGCGGGGTTTAAGTAGGCGTGGGCGGAGCTAATTTGCAAGCGAACGCGCTCATTGGCCAGTCGCAACTAGCGAGCCACACCTTTTAACGGACGCGCGCGCTTGAATGCGGCCTATATAAGGCGGTGGCGCCACACGTGTTTACCGCTGAACGTCGCGATAAGTTTCAGAGTTTTAGCTGCGCGTTCTGGATGTTTTCCGGTACAGACAGTGGTACGTTCTCATTCTCTCTGGTAGCAGGAGTGGTTGGCAGCATTGGGGTGGGTGGGGAGGAGCTGATTACAACAGTTAGCGGTTTGTAAACGTGTGCTGTAACGAGTCCGGGTGAGTCGGATAACATTTGTGTGCGTATACTGCATGTGCAACATAATTGTGCATGTACAATATCTTGCAAGAGGTGTGTGTGTGCGTTGCAGCTAGTGCGTGCACGCCACTTGGCATTGTGCAAATGCACGTAGCGTAATCTGTGTGTTCGAGTGCGTTCTTAGATTGTGTGCATGCAGTCGAAAGAAAGTAGGTACGTACAGTACGTAACTTTGTAACCATTACAGTGTCGACTAATAAGTTGCGTGCAACTTTTGAACTACTTTGCTTGTCGTAGAAGTGGAACCCGGTGGGGTGGTGAGTTCTGCAATTCCTCACGGTTTGTCAACTGCCAACAACCCCAACTGGCGGAGAGAAAAGTGGCAAAGTAAATGATATCTTGCCGGGGCAGGCTGACTAACAAAGTTAATATTACATCTTTGGGGGAGGGCTGAATTGCTCCGGAAAGATTTGTGAAACTTTTTTTTAAGTTTTAGGACAATTTATAGGGTGGTTAATAGTGTTTTTAAGACCGTCACGGTGGGTATCTCGTCTGATATTTTTTTTTACGAGCCAGCCGGTTTAGCACGATTGACAACCTACGTACGGTGCGAAAGAAGTTCAACAGAAATTTTAGTAGTAGCATCAGCAGCATTTTCTGGTTAAGTTTAAGTAGAGTTGATACGTAACAAGAAGGAAATCATGAGTTACAGGGCCAGGCGTCAAATTTTGCGGCACATCATCAACAACAGCAACAGTAGCAACAACAACAGTCGCATCAACAGCAGCAGCAGCAGGTCTAACCCCAGCACCAAGTCGACTTGCAACACCAAGGGAACTCCCAGCAGCAAAGTGACCGGCAAGATTTCTAGCAGCAAAGGCAGCAGCAACATCACCAGATCCGACAGAATCAGCAAGAGCAGCAGCCCCAGCAGCAGCAACATCACCAGATCCGACAGAATCAGCAAGAGCAGCAGCCCCAGCAGCAGCAATATCACCAGATCCGACAGAATCGGCAACAGCAGCAGCATCAACAACATCACCAGATGTGACAGAATCAGCAACAGCAGCCCCACCACCACCCCCAGATCCGACAGAATCAGCCCCACCACTACCAGCAGCATCACCAGATCCGACAGAATCAACATCAGCAGCAGCAACATCCCCAGATCCGACAGAATCAACATCATCAGCAGCAGCAAGATGAGATCTGGTGGCAGTAGCGGCAGCAGCAGCAGCAACACGGTTGTGGTGGCTCGGAGGTTGGACTGGAGTCAGGATGAGGACAGCGGCTCCTCCACCGACGACTCCGCCTTCAACGAGGACAGTTTCTGCTCCCCTCCTGCAGCTATCCCACCACCACCTCCACCACCAACACCACCATCGTCTCCTCCTTCACCACCACCATCAGCAGCAGTAGCAGCAGCACCACGCTCGGCAAGCCGCGCCGTCGTCCACCATCCACACCACCAGTGGCGTGCTTTCGACCCTATGCCGGCTGTGCCCTCTTCACCCGAAGATTCGCTGCTGAGCGGAGGCTCTCCCCCACCATTCTCCCGCGGTGGCACCGACGATGACGACTGTGGTGGTGGCGGCGGTGGTGGCACAGATTACGGGGGCGACGACTTTGCCGCAGCTCGTCGACTTGACAATTGTGGCGCTGGCGAAGGTGGCAGTGACGACGGTGGTGGTGGTGCCACCTCTGCTGGTACTGCTATTGATGATGATGATGATGGCGGTGGCGGCACTGCTGATGAGGACGACAAGGAGAATCGCACCCCGCGTCGGCCCCGGCCCCGATGGGGGTTCCAGGGTGTGGGGGGCAGTCCCGGTGAGGTGGGGAGGTCAATGCGCCCCGAGTCGCCTCCACACAAGACGATGCACAAACTGCGACTCATGGACTCGCCGCATTCTCCCAAGGTAAGCGACGCCGGTGTTGGTATTTAGACATCTGGGCAGTGCATTGCTTCAAGCGAGGCTGACTGCTGATGAGACGCTGCATGTCAAAACCGGTGTCTGCATTTAAACATCTGGGCAGTTCATTGCTTCAAGCGAGGCTGACTGCTGATGACACACTGAATTTCAAAACCGGTGTTTGCATTTAAACATCTGGGCAGTCCACCATCATTGTTGGTTCATGCGAGCCTGCCTGCTGATGAGACGCTGCATGTTGAAACTGGTCCACGGTTTTCGCTTGTATTGAATGCAATGCTGCCGAAATTATGCACTCCCACAAGGGTTGCGTTGCTGATGGGATCTGTAAGAAATGCTTGTATTTGTGTATGTGCATAGAGAAAGTCGTATGCTTACGGCTTGCTTAAGTGTGTACAGACTGGTGTGAGTTATGGGTGCTCGCTGACAGCACTTTCCCCAGCAGTCTGTTTAGGCTTTATGGGGACCTTTGTCTTTGTGTGTTCGTACAGACTGGTGTGTGTATGTATGTATAGACTGGTGTATGTGTACAGACTGGTGTGTTACAGGTTGTGTGTGTGTGTACAAACTGGTGTGTGTGTGTGTATGTACAGACTGGTGTATGTGTACAGACTGGTGTGTTACAGGGTGTGTGTGTATGTACATACTGGTGTGTGTATGTACACACGTGTGTGTGTATGTTACAGGGATGTGTGTGTCCGTTTGCTGTTTGAATGGAGAGCTCCCGTCTCCCGCCGTTGACTGCAGCCGACGCGGGTAGAGGCGGCACGCTGACACCCCCACCCACTCGGCAGCCTCAGATGCACCCACCTACCCCTACACCCAGACACCTACACACTCGGACACCAACACACTCAGACACCAACACACTCGGACACCAACACACCTGTACACCCACTGACTCGGCCACCCACCACACACTCAGACACCAACACACCTGTACACTCATTGCCTGACTTAGCCACCCACCACACACTCAGACACCAACACACTCGGACACCAACACACTCGGACACCAACACACTCAGACACCAACACACTCGGACACCAACACACCTGTACACCCACTGACTCGGCCACCCACCACACACTCAGACACCAACACACCTGTACACTCATTGCCTGACTCAGCCACCCACCACACACTCAGACACCAACACACCTGTACACTCATTGCCTGACTCAGCCACCCACCACACACTCAGACACCAACACACCTGTACACCCATTGCCTGACTCAGCCACCCACCACACACTCAGATTACAACACACCTGTACACCCATTGCCTGACTCAGCCACCCACCACACACTCAGACACCACCACACCTGTACACCCATTGCCTGACTTAGCCACCCATACACCAGCCCACCTGTACACTCATTGCCCGACTTAGCCACCTATCACAGACTAATTGACCTGTGCACTCACTCACTGGCGAAGACACCCCATACGCTCACCCATACACAAACTCACCTGCTCAAGACTCTGCCATGCATCCGCCCCACCCCCTGCTGGCCATAACGTGCAACAGTGTATGACTTGTGCGCTCTACTTTTCACCAGCGTGGTGAAATATGGCCAAATAAGCCGCACGGCATGGGAAGGCACGCATCCAGCAGTGCATTGGCAACACGGGCCGTGCGTGTCCATTCAACCACCAATGCACCGATCCACCCATACACTCACCGGCTGACTCACCCACTCGCCCACAACACTAACCCATTGACGTCTGCTGGCAGACTTTAACCAGCCATACACTCACCTGTCTGTACACCTGCGACACAGTTACGCATTGAACCGTTGACTCACCCTTCTACCGTAAAACTTACAGCCCCTCCCGCAGACTCGCCTACGGAAAGTTTTGTCATTTTGTTATTTATAACCGGGATGAGTCTCATGTGCAAGGGTGACCTCATTGCTGCTGCTGCTGTGTGCGAGTGTAAATCCCAGTTAGCCGCTCGCTAACAGCACTTGCCCCCTATACGTCAGTTCCGGCTATACGGGGGATCTTTGTAATCTCAGTCGAGTAATTTGTACGAACATATTTTAGTATCGGCGCATTCGCCCATGCATTTAGAAATTTTAAAAAAGTGTTTCTATGCAGTCACCGACGATTGCCCACGATTTTGGGCTCGTAACACTTGCATTCACACAAGCCGTACTGCGCGGTCAATTTGTCGTCGATTTGTCCAGGGTTAAAGCTTGTGTGTAAAATATCAATGGGGGCGACGTGCCCTCCACCACCCGGCGATTCAAGTCGTCACGTGGTGGACAAACTAGCCCCATTGATTTGGGTTTATTGAGCGAAAACCGGTAGCGTTTGGAAGCGAGTGGAATTCTTTGAAACATTTTCTAAACGACGTTTCGCTGGCGATTGCGCACCCAGCCGCCGTCGGGTTTTGAGCCAAGAGCTGATATTTGTGGGGGGGGAGTGATTTAAAAACGTGTGACCAGGTTTGGACCTAAATGGAATTGTTACTTCGGCCTCCTGGGTCTCGTCCTGACGATGCTCGACGTAGCCACACACACGAGAGTCGTTGTATCCCATCACTACATTTGTGAGAATTGTTCGTGAACTTCGCGGGGAGCTGGAACGATGAATGCTAAGCTGGAGCGTTGTTTTAAACGCTCGTACAAAGTGCCGATTTGAGTTCGTTTTTTTTTTGCTTGCGTGGTGCGGTGGAGGGTCGTGACGACACAACTTTGGTCAAAAAGAAAACCCGACACGTTAATCATTAGCGCTGCCTTGAAAAGAAGATGATGCGAGTATGCTGTGGCGTTTCGGGGAAAAGGCCCTTCTTCATAGCATGCAGTCAAATGAGGCCAGATCGATACAAATGATACAGTAGTTCAGCGAAGTGGCTTATCGCGTGGACATTTATAGCAGCCATATTCTCCAAGCGCGTGTTGATTCGAAACGTGGAGGGGAAAACCGGAGGACCTGGAGAAAAATCCACGCGGCCACAGGGAGAACATGCAAACTTCAAATATATAGGCGTCAGGGTATGGATCAAATACACGACCTCCTGTATTCCAGGCGAGGTAATCGTTATTACTATGCAGTGGCTGTGAGTGTACGTCTATGGACTCTTAAGTATTTCTATGGGTCTCTATGTATTCCTATCGGCCTCTATGCATCTCTATGTATCTCTATGGGTTTACTATAAGGTCCATAGTTTTGGTTGTATGTCTACGCCACCCCCACGTGCGCCGTGCCGGCCTTCACAGGTGCTACTCGCCAATGGCTCCCGCCCCAACAGTCGGTGTGTCTCTGCGTCTCTGTGTCCATGTCGCAGAGCCTGAGGCAGCTGGCGCGCGCGGGCGCCGGGTTCCGCTTGGGCGCCGGCCCCACGCGGTCCACCCCCAAGGCGGGCCCCCGCATCAACTTTAACCCTTTCACGCCGGACTCCGTGGACGTGCTGCGGTCCTGCCTGCACAGAAGCCGCAAGAGGGAGTGAGTGGCTCGCAACGCACAGCTCTTCACATTCACCCCCCCAGGCCCCGGCTCCTCTGTCTGATCGATTGTCTGTCTGTGTTTGTGGGTTTGCACTGCTGATACCAATGACCGGTAGCAGTGGTGTTAAGATCGGCCTCTGTGGAGGAGGAGGCTCGTGAAGGACGCTGCTGGGAAGTTGGAGGCAGTCGCCCTCCAGCAACAACGGAGGGCGGAGGAGCGACGCTCACAGCAGCGAGCGCAGCGCCGTGCGGCTAAAACGCAGCGAGGTGGCACAGTGGGGGGCACAGGTGGTGCATCGGCCGGTCATCTCACTCGGTCAAGCCATGGCAGCTGGGTCTGCTAGCGGGCGTTGTGCACTTCACATAGCCTGGCGCCATGTAGTGGCAAATGGCGGTTTGTTGTCGTGGGCTGTGGGGAGCTGTAGTGTTGCGGTCCGCGCACTGCGCTTCGAACCCGGCAGCCCCCCGTACACAGAGCCCCCCCCTCCTACCCTTTGTGAGTCGCACCCGACTGCAGAAAGTCGATTCGGCTAATTTAGTTTTGTTGTCGAGTCCGCTTTAATTGATGAGGCCATGCAGCTGCTTCGTGCAGATTCCAACACCTGGCCGCCCTCTTCCTCACACTCGTGCCACTGTGGGTGGCGGGTGGGTGGGTGGTATGTGGGTTGGTGAGTGTGTGAGGTCGGTGGGGATGGGTTTGGTGAGTGAGTGGGTGGTTGGGTTGGTGAGTGTGTGTGGTCGGTGAGGATGGGTTTGGCGAGTGGGTGAGTGGGTTGGTGGGTGGGATAGTTGTAGTTTGATGAGTATGTGGGGTGGGTGTCGATGGGTTTTGGTAAGTGAGTGGGTTGTGGTAAGTGGTTGGGTGAGTGTGTGGGTGTATTAGAATGGATGTAGATTGATTAGTGGGTGGGATCGATTGTGGTTGTGAATTGGTGAGTGGGTGGGTATAGGAAATATATGGCCTGGCGGGTGGGTGTGTGGGTGAGTTGACGGAGTGGGAGACCTTGGCCAATTATAATCGTAATTTCGCGTATGATTCTACAGGGAATTGCAATGACAATGTTGTTTGTAAATTGAGCAAAACATTTGCTACAACCGTACTTATAATTGACCCCGGGTCTGTATGTGAAGGACGTGACTGGTGTACGCGGTGGGTTTGAGTGGGTGGGTCGGTGGGTGGGTGTTTGTGTGTTGGCAGGGGGGTGGATGGCTACTGCCAGGCGCTGGCAGCTGTCACATGTCGCACCCCTGCACCGCATGTCGCACGTCCTGGCTAATCGCTAACACGTGGCCTCCGACCCCTTGCTGCAGGGCAGGGCACGGGCCTTCAAATGAGCTCCCGGGCATGCAAGGGCAGCACATTCACTTTGTTTGCCCGCGACCGTTTATTGATCCCGCTAACGTGGACTAACAACTCTGATCCTCGCTGACGGCCTTTGAACCGGACTTGGTTTGCGGGTCACCGGTTCAATTCCTCGCCCCCCAACGAGGGGGGGGTCAAGGGGGTCAAGGTTGGGCCGTGTTTCCGTGCAGGCTCCGCGTGTGTAAGAAGTGAAACGTCGGAGCCTTCCCGCACGGATGATAAATAGGAAATCAAAAAAGTCGAGCTTACAATGCCGTTCTATTTTTTTTTTCTCTCTCTCCCAAATCCAATCGCAGTTGAGCTCTCGGCGTCGTGTCTCCTTTTTGCGGTTTAACACGCCCCGCCGGCGTTTACCAGGGCGGCCTGCCGGGGGTTCAAACCGCGGAACTCCTGCAGCTCGCGCGCCGGGAGGGGGACTTAGCGCGTTCCGTGGAGACTGTTGCGCCCGCGGCGTACCGTGCGCGCCCCCCGTACCACCTGCACCCCCTCTCCCCATCTCGTTTGCACCCCGCGTCACGGTCCCTCTCCCGCTGTACCGTCCGCAGGAGCGATGACGACCGGATGGAGAGAACGTCACAAGACGAGTGCCCGAATCCACCCAAGGTAACCGATGAATATAACTCTTGCGGGCCGACAACCCGAACCTAGATTGCATTCATAATACAGGTTTTTTTTTGGGTTGGATCACGTAAATATGTAAATGTGTCGTGAAACCCGCCACCACCCGACACAGCCAATTAGTAAGGTTTGTCACGTAAGCAGAACGTGCCAATTCGTTACGAGTACAGCACTAGTGTATAGTGTAGTGTATAGTGTAGAGTGTAGTGTATAATAGTTGTTTTGTATAGTGTAGTATACTAGTACAGCACACCGGTGTGTTGGAGAGCCAAGCCACAACATTTACGATCGGAGTACGACGTTTCGCCAGTCATTATAACCAGCATCATCAGGCGGACAGCCAGATTTGTGGAGAAGTCAATCTGTGTCGGGTGGTGGAGGGTTTAACGACACATTTATATATTCACGCGATCTAACCCAAAAAAACTATTATGGATATTGGTAGCGAAAGCCTGCTGTTTAACGAGATTTCATTATTTTCTGCGGCAGAACAGGAAGTTGATTCGTAAACCGATTTTGACCTGGTTTTGTCTTGTAACTGAGCATGTATCTCTCTTGATGCCTTTATCACCATCATCATCATCGTGGTCTATCTACTGCTGGATGAAGAGCAACGTGACGTTTCTAAGCCTGCGTTGGTTTTCTGACGCACGCGTTTTAAATTCCGCTCGTGCGTCTCCACCACCGCACTTCGCCGCCTATTTAGGTTTTGTTCCATTTTCTATTTTACTTAATTACTTTTCGTGATTTGCTTGACTTCTCTATACTTTGCACTCGTATCGTGTTGGTTTATTTTTTGGCCCGCCCATACTGCATGGCGTGCTTTCGGATGCGCTTCTGCGGCTGTCTGTAACCCCTCCCTTCTCGTATTAGGAATCCACTGCACTTTTAAATCATCTAGATTGAAAACAAATTTCTGCACAACTGCTTTTTGTCTTTCGTTTGTTGTCCTTCCCCCGCTGCCGCGCGTGTGCAGCGCATGATGAGCATGCGGGAGGCGGAGATGATGTCGCGCTTCTCCACCGAGTTCCACGAGCTGGGCGCGCTGGGACATGGCCACTTTGGCTCGGTGTCGCGCTGCGTCAAGCGCCTCGACGGCTGCGTCTACGCGGTCAAGCGATCGCGCCGGCCCGTCGCACGCTCTGCCGACGAGTAAGAGGCCCTTCGCTCGATCGCCCACGCGCTCGCTCGCTCGCCCACACGCTCGTTCGCTCGCTCGCCCACACGCTCGCCCACACGCTTATTCGCTAGCTCGCCCATTCGCTCGATCGCCCACGCGCTCGCTCGCTCGCCCACACACTCGCCCACACGCTCATTCGCTCGCTCGCCCATTCGCTCGATCGACCACGCGCTCACTCGCTCGCCCACACGCTCATTTGCTAGCTCGCTCATTCGCTCGATCGCCCACGTGCTCATTTGCTCGCCCACATGCTCGTCCACACGCTCATTCACTCGCTCGCCCACACGCTCGCCCACACGCTCCTTCGCTCGCTCGCCCATTCGCTCGATCGCCCACATGCTCACTTGCTCGCCCACACGCTCGTCCACACGCTCATTCGCTCACTCGCCCATTCACTCGATCGCCCACACGCTCATTCGCTCGCTCCCCCGTCCATCCAGTCGTTCAGATGCCCACATGCTCGCTCACCCGTTCTCTCATCCGCCGCTCGCTCACTCGGTGAAGGTGGCGGTGGTGTTGATCATGGTGGTGATTCTGGTGGCAGTGACGATGTTGGAGTGGTGCTGACTGTGGAACGGTGGTGGTGGTGGTGGTGGTGCAGGCAGAGTGCGCTACGTGAGGTGTGCGCCCACGCGGTGCTGGGGCAGCACCCCCACGTGGTCCAGTACTACTCGGCTTGGGCCGAGGAAGACCACATGTACATCCAGAACGAGTACTGCAGCGGTACGCACGCATACCACACACACCGCGCGTACCACACGCACCACACGTACCACACGCACCACGCGTACCACACGCACCACGCGTACCGCACGTACCGCATGTACCACACGTACCACACCACATGTACATCCAGAACGAGTACTGCAGTGGTACGTACGCATACCACACGTACCACACGTACCACACGCACCACACGCACCACACGCACCACACGCACCACGCGTACCACACGTACCACACACACCACGCGTACCACACGTACCACACACATCACGCGTACCGCACGTACCGCACGTACCACACACACCACACGTACCACACACACCACACGTACCACACGTACCACATACCCCACGCGTACCGCATGTACCACACGTACCACACGTGTGGCACCTCCGATTAGCACGGTTGGCTGTGTATGGTGCCATAGACGTTCTACAAGCATACGCATGCGCACACACACACCACGCGTACATCCAGAACGAGAGTACTGCAGCGATTTGTAAGGAAAGGCGCGTATCACACATACCATACATACCACACATACCACGCTTACACACGCGCTCACACTCCACGTGTACATACGAAAAAAGTACTGCAGCGGTATGCACGTACCACACGTACACACACATGAACATCCAGAATGAGCACCGCAGCGATGTTTTTCTGCACCAACGCCAGTGACGATTATCTGAACTGAGCCTGGACCTCCCCTAAGTCGACTCGGCCTCAAATGAGTACCTGGGTGTGTCGTGTAAACATCGCCACTGGGGAGGCAAAGGCGGCCGGGAGTGCCGTGCCGTCCGTCATAGGTGCTGCTACTCACTGACAGCACTTGCCCCAACAGTATGTTGAGGCTATACGGGTGGGGATCTTTGTCTTTACTTACACGTGTGTGCGTTCCGCATGTAGGTGGGAGCGTGACGGACGCCCTGCTGCGATCCCCGGGCCACGCGTTCCCCGAGTGGCGAGTGCGGCGGATGCTGCTGCACGTGGCGCGGGGTCTGCGCTACATCCACAGCCTGGGCCTCGTGCACATGGACATCAAGCCCAGTGAGCCCAGCCGCCCACCCCCCTGAGTGGTGCCTCCACGCCCTGCCGCCTCGTCAGCGAGCCACTTACCCACCCAGCCAGTCAGGCACTCGCCCACCGAGTCAGCCACCCACCCAGTCAACCAGCCAGCCACCTATCTGCCCACTCACCCATTCACCCAGCCAGCCATCCACCCACCACCCACCGACCCATCCACCCAGCCAGCCATCCACCCACCACCCACCCACCGACTCACTTATCTACCCAGCCAGCCATCCACCGACCCATCCACCCAGCCAGCCAGCCATCCACCCACCACCCACCCACCGACCCATCCACCCAGCCAGCCAGCCATCCACCCACCACCCACCTACCCACCACCGACCGATCCACCCACCCATCCATCCACCACCGACCGATCCACCCATCCATCCACCACCCACCCAACCAGTCAGCCACCCAGCCAACCACCCACACAGACTTGGTAGTCGTAGTCGCACCGTGGGATGGTAGAATGCCGCATCTGCAGCGTGATGCTGTGGTTACTCAATAATGGTGGAGCCTAGCTCGAGATGAGTTTGACCGGAGCGTTTCTCTGTACACCCCCCCCCCACTCCGTGCGGCGCCAGGTAACATCTTCATCGCCCAGAGGACGCTGTCGTCCGAGCTGGAGGAGGGGGAGCCGCAGAGCGACGCGGGGAGCGTGGGAGAGTCTCGAGACGTCTACAAGATCGGTAGGGACACGCACACGTGGACACACAGACAAAGACAAAGACCCCATCCCCCCCCCCCCCCCGTGTCGCCTGAATGGAGACCGTCGGGCAAGTGACGTTAGCGAGCACCTACGAAGGCCGGAACTGCACGCGTGGTCCGCAGCCATTCCCGGCCGCATTTGTCTCCCCAGTGGTGATGTTTACACTCCCCACCAGGTACTCATTTGAGGCTGAGTCGACCTAGGGGGAGGTCCGTAAGCAGGTTCTATATTCCTCACCCGACGTTGGTCGCGAGCGGAAATCAAACTCTGGTCACGGGGGCGGGGGGTGCGTCGCGACACGACACCCAGCCTGAGTGACGTCACCACCGGGAGGGACCACGTCGCCGCAGCCGCTGTTGTCATCACCGAGCGTCCATCATCGCCGTGTCCCCCTCCTTCCTCCGCCACCACCCCCCTATCAGGTGACCTGGGTCACGTGACGCGGGTGAACAGCCGCCACGTGGAGGAGGGCGACTCGCGGTTCCTGGCGCTGGAGGTGCTGCAGCCGGTGAGCGCACGGACGATTCGATTCGACGGACTTGTCGCCTGCCGTACATCCGCAACTCCGATAAGCACGGTTGGCAGCGTACGGTGCGAAAATAAAATTGACGTATGTACATCCATCTTAGCCATCCTCTCACGATCCTCCACCCCTCCCCCCTTACCCCGAGCAGGACTACTCTGCGTCGCCGCAGGCGGACGTGTTCGCGCTGGCGCTCAGCGCGGTGGTGGCCGCCGGCGGAGGTCCCCTGCCCCGGAACGACGCCGCCTGGAAACGGATCCGGCAGGGGTGGCTGCCGGAGGGGGCGGCCGTGGCGTCCCTGTCGCTGGAGCTGCGCACCCTCCTCACGGTGAGAGAGCGAATGAGAGAGAAGCGACGCGCGGCAGAGGTCGCAACCGGGTACCCGATACCCGTACCCTACCCGATACCCGGCTACCCGTACCCGGCCGGGTACGGGTACCCGTTTGTGACCCTGGTGCGGCCGGGTACGGGTACAAGTAAGGAATCAAAACCCGTTTG
The DNA here is from genome assembly GCF_965212315.1 of Lampetra planeri. Classification (NCBI taxonomy): domain Eukaryota; kingdom Metazoa; phylum Chordata; class Hyperoartia; order Petromyzontiformes; family Petromyzontidae; genus Lampetra; species Lampetra planeri. The sequence goes on from NC_136170.1 coordinate 1,392,770, forward strand.
CGACCTCTGACGCGCGGGCGCGGAGACAAAGATCCCTCGGCGTGGCCTTCAGCGGACCGTTGGGGCGAGCGCGGTGTGGTTTTTGATCAGTTGTGTGCGGTTGACCAAGCGCCACGCACGCTCGCACCAGGTGTCAATTTGAAGGCCGTGTACCGTCTCTCCCACTGTGTGCCCCCCCCCACCCCCCGTGTACCCCCCCACTCACGCAGGCCATGGTGAGACCCACGGCGGGGGAGCGCCCCTCCACGGGGGAGCTGTGTTGCCACCCGGCGCTGTGCGGCACCGCGGTTTGCAGCGTGCGGTCGCTGCGCCGCGCACTGTCGTGCGAACGCCTCAAGAACGCGCACCTGCGCAGGTGAGCGAGACCAAGGATTTGCACGCCCACGCTTCTTCCCCTGGCCTTCGTACTCTCTCCACTATTTCCTCGCGCTCTCTCTTTCCCCGCTCTCCCTTCCTCGCTCTCTCTCTCTAGTGCAGAGGTCGGCAACCTGCGGCTCCGGTGCCGCCATGCGGCTCTTGTTTGTTAACGACTGCTCGTCTCGTATTGACGTGCATCGCGGCTCTTAAAATGTATATGGTGTGGACCAATCCGTTTCAAAGACAATGCACCATATACTGTCAGAGCATGTTTTTTGTTTGTTTGCATGTTCACCACAAGTATATGTGGTTAATGCAGACATGATTCCTTGCAAAGGTTTAAGTTTGGTGTTTTAACATCTTAACACCTGTTTTATTGCCAGAAAGGGGGATAACCCTATTATCATATATATTTCCATTGGTGGAAACGTTCCTTTGACGGCAGGATGGGGGCGGTGGGGGCGAGTCTCGCCATAGGCCAACCGCTGTTGATTTCCATGCAGATTGGTACTCGTTTTATGGGAATGATGATGATGATGATGGGTCCAGTCAAACCCCAACCAGGATTTGAACTCGAAATCCTTGCGATTGCAAGGCGCTCGCTCTGCCGGCCGCTGAGCAGGCCCCCGACATCGGTCTGTGAATGATGTCCCCATTGAGTAACCGTCTCCCCCACCACTTCTCTCTCTTTCTTTCTTTCTCTCTCAGAGAGCTGCAGTTGCTGATGTCCAAGGAACGTTGCCCCAGCGACCGGAAGGGCGTCGCGGGCAGATTACGCCGTTCGAGCAGCCTGACTCCCTGACACTCGTCCACGTGTTCCAGCAGACGGGAAGTGACAGAGACACGGATTCTGGCACCGTGGAGATCGTGGGTTCGGAGGCGTTTTTTTACGTGTAATATGTCTTGATAAATATGTACATAATGTGTTCTTTTTCAACAATTGAGAGTACCTAGCAGACGTCGAATTCCACACAACAGATAAGTAGACCGCACAACTGCTTTTAGAATCGTTAGTGCGCACGCGCGCAGTCTCCGATCGCGCGCAGATCAATCGGCGTGCGTGTGTAGTGTTCCGTTCGGGAGATGTTTTTAGTTGATGTTTTAATTTAATTTATTTAATCTGGCTTAGCCTGAAAGTCTGGCCTCGAGTTTTGTTTTACTTTGGCCCGTTTTCCCGACGTAATGTGAGTGCTCACCTGACGGAGGTGTGTAAATAGGTCTCCTTTTGACCTCTTGAAACACTGAGCAAACAATTGCACAGTGAGAGAGAAGTTTGGTTTCAGATTCTGGAAAGAGTTGTGCCTTCGTATATATGCGAGAATCAATTCCCGAGGTGCCTTCATTCGGCAAGGGCTGGTGATATGGGGTGTTTTATGCTTTTTTTAAAGTGTTAATGTCTGTAGCGGCTGAGGTGGGTGGGTAGGGTTATGATAATTCCCGTAACGTTGATTTATATCAATGAAAAATATTTTGTTGTAACGTTTGCGTTGCTGTTCCGGGGGGAACTTGTCCTGAGATAAAACCGGCCATGTTGATCAAGGCAAGGCCGCTATCCAAGTCCCGGTGGGTCATCTCCCGCAAACTCAAATTTGCGTGGTTGGCTACGTACAGTGGGAAAGAAATTCAATGTACATACATCGCGGCCTACCGCTTTCCATGAGCCTGCCACGAGCGCTGCCGTTGTTATTACCGTTGGACTCGTGTTGGAAAGGGTTGCAGAATCCATGCGTACGCCCGGTTGTTATTGCCAAACTCGTGAGAAGGCCCGGTGCGTTATTAACGCCGCCAAACCTTTTGAAGCGAAGTTTGCATTTTGATTTTGTGTTTTTTCTTTGTAATGTAATTTGTGGAACTCTCTCCCGACAAATGTGAATTCCGCGGGGGGTGGTTTAGATGAGAGGCTAGCCAACAGCTGACGTCAGTGTAGGGTTGCCCGCGGTGTTGAACAGTGCGATTTATAATAATGTCCTGTCTCGCATTTTCCAAAATAAATTCGTACCGCGATTATCGTCGACGCGGCGCTGACCGTATGCCGCTGGGCGGGTTTCGACGCCGGCGGCCGCCCTGATTAAAACTCCTGGCGGGGTGCCGCCGCTGCAACGGCCGTCAAAATATGCACCGTCCAACTCGCGGTGAGCGTTTAAAAGGTCCCGTGGCGTTCGCAAAAAGAGATGGCCATATGTGCGTCCGGCGACGTGGCACGCGTTTGGAAAATTGGCACCGCAAATTACTCGGGTAGAGACATCGCCCACCCCTATTGCAAGAAATAGACTCGAGTGAGACTTTCCTCGGTAGGTAAGTCTCGTCGCTCAAATTTACTTTGTCGTGAAGATTACGGAATTGTAAAGTTGCAGTGATTTAGAAGATTGGTGGCAGGCTTTTGTTCATCTTCAGTTAAGTGACCATCCTCACTGGAGGTCTGGCAAAACGCAAATGCGATGGACATTGTGAAGCACAGTGACAAAGCTGCGGGAGATTTGACGTCACGATCATCTTCACGCCATCAATCGTTTTGTAGCCTTGAGCCTAGCTTTTTATTGTGTTTTTAAGGGCGACGCGCGCGATGTTTTGCCAAACGGGTGCTGGTGATTGCAATGACAATCGTCTGAAAGGAGTGTTGCGTTGCATTGGTGTCGTTTGTTTGTTCGCGTTTTCTGCCGTAGCCTCGCTTTGTTATTTATTACTTGGCCCTTGTGGCCTTGAGCTGTTATTTAACGAACGGTGTTGTGTTGAGGTTGTGCACTGCGCAGTTTATTTTCGCCCCCTCGTTCGTTTTTGCACATTGTGAATTTTCACCGCGCTCCGCGGGAAGTTGGCTCTCGTTGCCGGATTGCCAACGGCGGCCGCTGCCGAGAGAGGTGACGAAACGTTGCCGCACGGCTTCGGTCGCTGTGGTGCTCGTCACACGCCGCGTCATTGGCACCGCAGTGGCTATGAGATGTTAACTGCTTCGCCTGGTATGGAGGAGGTGGTGGGTTCGATCCCGACCCTGACACCTGCTGCATATTTGGAGTTTGCTGTGTCTCCCTTCCCGTGGTCGCGTGGACTTTTCTCCAGTTCCTCTGGTTTTTGCTTTCGTATTTCGAATTTTCACGTGTTGTTGAACTATCACGTGTGGCAAGGTTGCTTCTGAAAAAGAGCTGCGTCGCTCAGTGGGCCTTACCTGGTGAAATAAAAAGTTTAGTTTAACAAGTAAAATGAATTTCCTACTCAAATGAGCGTGAAGGCATTGGTGCTCGTGTAGCGTTTACAGCCCCGCAGAGCCAGCGGTGGGAATTCTACATTCCTGGTTCGCCCGGTTCTGCAATTGGTCGATCGGCAAGTCGCATGCGGTGGGTTAAAGTGTGGGTAATCCCCACATCTTCTTCCAAGGCAGTCTGGCCAACGTTGAAGCGTAGGCCAAGATAAGCTCTCGATGGGCTCTCCTTTAACTAGCGAGGGGCTGTACCTAGCTAGCGCTGTGCCTTTAGCTAACTAGTGCTGCAAAAAAAGTACCGTTCGGGACTTCAAATGCTGATGATGGTGATGATGATTTTGAATGCGTTTGAAATGGGCACGGTACGAATCGAAGCCCTTGACGTTTTGCAACTGATCTGCAAGTGACTGAAGTTTACGCCGTTCTCCTGCAATGTGCCTTGACGAACTGGAGCCAAGAAAATTCTTGAAAGGGTTGTTTGACGCCCGGTCTGCAGACGTCAAAGCCACGTGGCCTTAAGTGCAAGTTGTACGGCGTTCAGATTTAGACGTTTTTGAATGTGGACTCAAAGAGACACTGTCCCTTTCGCGAGCTGCCGATCAAAGTCGATGTTTTGGTCCGTTGTTTTTCTTGTGGACGTATTTAGAATAAATCATCTTATTACAGTTGTGTCTTGTTTGTGTTAAGACGACTTCAACGCACTTCTCTTGAGATGGTTTCTTTATTTAAGGACTCACGTGCTCACCCCCGAACCGACGAAGACCCCACCGCAACAGCCCCGAGTCTCCCGCGCATCTCCCTTTTATATACGGTCTGAGGCCATACCCCCATTCCCAAACCTTCTCGCTTGTTCGAGACCGCTCGCTCTACCAGCAGACTCCACCGTCCTCTTCCGTCACCTGGCCACGCTCCTATTCTCGATCATTCCCATAGCCACCAGTCCGTTCATACTCCAGGCTGACTCCCCTGGCATTACCTAATGTGGCAACTAATCCATTCGCACTGCAGGCTGACTTCCCTGGCATTACCTCCCGTGGCCACTAGTCAATTCACACTGCAGGCTGACTCCCCTGGCATTACTTCCCGTGGCCACTAGTTCATTCGCACTGCAGGCTGACTCCCCTGGCATTACCTCCCGTGGCCACTAGTCCATTCGCACCGCAGGCTGACTCCCCTGGCATTACCTCCCGTGGCCACTAGTCCATTCACACTGCAGGCTGACTCCCCTGGCATTACTTCCCGTGGCCACTAGTTCATTCGCACTGCAGGCTGACTCCCCTGGCATTACCTCCCGTGGCCACTAGTCCATTCGCACCGCAGGCTGACTCCCCTGGCATTACCTCCCGTGGCCACTAGTCCATTCGCACTGCAGGCTGACTCCCCTGGCATTACCTCCTGTGGCCACTAGTCCACTCACACTGCAGGCTGACTCCCCTGGCATTACCTCCCGTGGCCACTAGTCCATTCGCACTGCAGGCTGACTCCCCTGCCATTACCTCCCGTGGCCACTAGTCCATTCGCACTGCAGGCTGACTCCTCTGTCCATTACCTCCCGTGGTCACTAGTCCACTCACACTGCAGGCTGACTCCCCTGGCATTACCTCCCGTGGCCACTAGTCCATTCGCACTGCAGGCTGACTCCCCTGGCATTACCTCCCGTGGCCACTAGTCCACTCGCACTGCAGGCCGACTCCCCTGGCATTACCTCCCGTGGCCACTAGTCCATTCGCACTGCAGGCTGACTCCCCTGGCATTACCTCCCGTGGCCACTAGTCCATTCGCACTGCAGGCTGACTCCTCTGGCATTACTTCCCGTGGCCACTAGTCCATTCGCACTGCAGGCTGACTCCTCTGGCATTACTTCCCGTGGCCACTAGTCCATTCGCACTGCAGGCTGACTCCTCTGGCATTACTTCCCGTGGCCACTAGTCCATTCGCACCGCAGGCTGACTCCCCTGGCATTACCTCCCGTGGCCACTAGTCCATTCGCACTGCAGGCTGACTCCCCTGGCATTACCTCCTGTGGCCACTAGTCCACTCACACTGCAGGCTGACTCCCCTGGCATTACCTCCCGTGGCCACTAGTCCATTCGCACTGCAGGCTGACTCCCCTGCCATTACCTCCCGTGGCCACTAGTCCATTCGCACTGCAGGCTGACTCCTCTGTCCATTACCTCCCGTGGTCACTAGTCCACTCACACTGCAGGCTGACTCCCCTGGCATTACCTCCCGTGGCCACTAGTCCACTCGCACTGCAGGCCGACTCCCCTGGCATTACCTCCCGTGGCCACTAGTCCATTCGCACTGCAGGCTGACTCCCCTGGCATTACCTCCCGTGGCCACTAGTCCATTCGCACTGCAGGCTGACTCCTCTGGCATTACTTCCCGTGGCCACTAGTCCATTCGCACTGCAGGCTGACTCCTCTGGCATTACTTCCCGTGGCCACTAGTCCATTCGCACTGCAGGCTGACTCCTCTGGCATTACCTCCCGTGGCCACTAGTCCATTCACACCGGAGGTGCAGCGTGCACCCCAAGTGAAGAAGAAGAATAACCGCTGGTCTCCTGCTCTATACGAACTCCTCATTATCCTCCAGCCTCAACATCATCAAGGACTGAGACTCAACACGTTGCACAAGTCTCCCTGCGAGACGCGCACACGATGCTGATAATCGACTTTGTTGAGCTGTCGTTTGCGATCGCCAGGTCGCTTATGAAAAATAATCTAATTGCTCGGTAGTGGGCTTTGCCGGGAATAGTTACAAGAGCTTTGTAGCTCATCGCATTCATCCTGCAGTGTCAATACATTTTATGATATTTGTTAAAGGAGATCGCATTACATCATTGGATTACAGCTTGACGTTATTGTATCACAGCATGACGACATTGTATCACAGCATGACATCATTCCATTACAGCATGACAGTTGCATTACAGCATGACATCATTGCATCACATTATGACGTCATTGCATTACTGCTTGGCATTGCATTACAGCATGACGTTCTCACATCGCAGCCATTACATTTTATCGCAGCATGACATTCCCTCGCCATGACGTCATCGCATCGCAGTATGACCTCATTGCATCGCAGCATGTGCATCGTATTACGTGACGTCATTACGGGCGGCGGGAACTCACGTCGAGACCACGTGGTTTGTGGTGGGGGGGGGGTGTTGGTCGTCCCCACAACCCACGTGGCCTCCTTGAACCCAGTACAGTGGCTGTCAGGGCAGCAGTAGTTCACGTCTCCCGCTCTTCGTGCTCCCAGCTCGCTGATCGTGACGGGCTCGAGAGGCATCGGGCGGTGACCACGATGGCCGAGGGAGGAGGTGACCCGGGCCGACCCAGCCGCATTAGCGACCTCCCGGGGCTGCTGAGGCTCGCGGTGGAGGCGGGGAGCGAGGAGGATGCGGCGCCGGGCCCGCAGGGTCCCCTGCCGATGTCCATTGAGGTACGGACTTAGCCGGGCCTCCCCCGGCCTTCCTCGGGCTTTCCCCCGGCCTTCCCCCGGGCCTCCCCCGGCCTTTCCCGGGCCTTCACCGGCCTTTCTCGGGCCTCCCCCGGCCTTCCCCCACATCATTCCCTGATCTCTCCTGGCCTTCCCTGATGTTTACAGTAATGTCTAGGCCTTCCCCGGTCACTCCGGCCCTTCCCTAATAACGGCCTTCTCTTGTATGATCTTATCGCCCCTGGATTTTCCTCATATTCCAACACACTCTTTGGCATTCTCCGGTCTCTTCTGCCCGTCTCGTGGCCTTCCCCGATGTCATTTCCCGTCACTCGCCGGCCTTCTCCGACTTTCTCGAACGTTCCCCAATGCCCCTCCCCCCCCAAAGCCTTCATGGCCTTCCTGCCACCCGCCCGTGCCGTTCATTCCTCCGTCGTTCAGAACGTCGCAGACTTTTCTTGAAATGGCGCGGGCTTCCACGACCTTCTTTGAAATTCTGCAGCCTTCTTTGGCATTCCGTGGCGTTCCCCGGCCTTCTCGGCCATTACTAAAAATGCAACGCGACTGAACTGACATTTGTCCACCCGTGTTGGGATACAGACTGTGTCGTCTCATCAACCACACTCTGTTCAACCACCCACACAGCACTCACCCACCCACTTAACCACTCGTTCACTCACTCACTCATCCACTCACCCACCCACTTAACCACTCGTTCACTCACTCATCCACTCACTCACCCAGCCACTCATTCACCCTATTATTCATCCACTCACCCACTCATTCACTCACTCACCCAGCCACTCATCCACTCACCCACTCGTTCATCCACTCACCCAGCCACTCATCCACTCACCCACTCGTTCATCCACTCACCCACTCGTTCATCCACTCACCCACTCGTTCATCCACTCACCCACTCGTTCATCCACTCACCCACTCGTTCATCCACTCACCCACTCGTTCATCCACTCACCCACTCGTTCATCCACTCACCCACTCGTTCATCCACTCACCCACTCGTTCATCCACTCACCCACTCGTTCATCCACTCACCCACTCGTTCATCCACTCACCCACTCGTTCATCCACTCACCCACTCGTTCATCCACTCACCCACTCGTTCATCCACTCACCCACTCGTTCATCCACTCACCCACTCGTTCATCCACTCACCCACTCGTTCATCCACTCACCCACTCGTTCATCCACTCACCCACTCGTTCATCCACTCACCCACTCGTTCATCCACTCACCCACTCGTTCATCCACTCACCCACTCGTTCATCCACTCACCCACTCGTTCATCCACTCACCCACTCGTTCATCCACTCACCCACTCGTCCATCCACTCACCCACTCACCCACCCACTCACACACTCACCCACCCACCCATACACTCACCCACCCACCCATACACTCACCCACCCACCCACTCATCCATCCACTCACTTATCCACTCACCCACCCACTCATACACTCACCCACCCACTCAATTATCCACTCACTCACCCATTCACTCATTCACCCATCCATTCACCCACCCATCCACTCACCCACTTATCCTCTCACCCCTCTATCTCGACTACTAGTTAGTAGTGTACCGTGGGTACCGGTTCCAGTAAAGTTCACGCGCCGACTCGGTCTTACAGACACTCACTGTGTTGCGTCTCCCCAACCATACTGTTCGACAAACTGCAAGTCACAACAACAACAACTCACTCATTCACTCACCAACTCACCCACCCACCCCACCAAATGACTCACTCACCCACTCACCCCCAATGCAGATCGCAGCTTCTCCCCCTCGTCCCATTACCCCGAGCTCGTACGATAATAACCGCGTGTGAACTCTCTATTACACCTTCAGCAGTGCTGTTTGTTCCTGGCCTCTTGGCGTTTTGAGCCTCAGGTGTTCATCAATTGTGAGCTCAAAAAACGAATGATACGTTTCCCTTGACGATCAGCCTTCCACGCTGGGTCTTCTCTCCGCGGTTCCCCGTGACTTTCTCTGACCCCCTATGAGTCACTTGTAGAATTTGCATTCAGCTTCTCAAACCTTCCAGACGTTTCGTAACGACACCCTTAACCACAACGTGCACGTCGGGAGTCGCGGATAATCTGGTTACGGTTATTGTTCTAGGTCTATTTGAACTTGGGGCGTCTGATGGACCTAATTGAGTTGTCTGACCCGTGTGTGATAGGTAAAGAAGGGACATTGAACGAAACGTCGCCTTTTAAATTTAATTGTTTTCTATAAAGGCGACAGTGTTATCGACGCGTGTGATGGGCAGGTAATGGCAAAGGCGCCAGCCCTTTAACTGCTTGCTCAAGCCACTGCTAACAGAAGGGCCTTGGAATAATGAGGCACTGTGAATCTATATAAGATCTGAGAGGCAGCTTTAGACAGCCGTTCTAGAGAGTACAGCAGAGATCGCAAACGGGTTTTGATTCCTTACCCGTACCCGGCCGCACCAGGGTCGCAATCGGGTACCCGTACCCTACCCGATACCCGGCTACCCGTACCCGGCCGAGTATCGGGTAGGGTACGGGTTCCCGATTGCGACCTGTGGGATGAAGCCATGTTGCAGGCGCGGGTGGGTTGATTCTAGGAACTTGAATTGTGAGAAGAGGCAAGACGTTGGGAAATGAGTGACAAACGGTGACTCACCAGTGACTCACGGCCTACCCGTACCCGGCCGCACCAGGGTCGCAAACGGGTACCCGTACCCGACTGGGTACGGGTAGCCGGGTATCGGGTAGGGTACGGGTATCGGGTACCCGATTGCGACCTCTGGAGTACAGTTATGGTCTAGACATCCCGTGAAATACTGGACATCTATGAAAAAAAGAGCTTTAAATCTCATCGGATTCCTCCAGTATAAATAAAACATTCCGATTTTGAAAGGGGTGGGGGTACCCACACTTTGCCCCCACCACGTGGGACATGCCACGATCGACTGATGGGTGGATAGAAGCGAGGTTGGGGGATGTGGGGGGCAGGCAGTGCCGGATTATCCCAGTAGCAACAGTAGCTACAAATGTTGTAGCTACAAATGTAGTAGCTACATATGTAAGTAGGAGCTACGGGCCCCGCACTTTCAAGGGCCCCGCGCTAAATGCTTTCAAGCTTGTCAATTCCGGTTCGGCGATTCTGCACTTGCTCTATTACTATAGCACTATACCACCTTCAACTTTTATGAACGACCGGGTGTTTAAGCTTAGCGATTTGTCTTATTATCTGGCTGTATAGAAAATGAAAAAATACAATTTAATATATAGTAATAAAATTGTGTTTCAATATTTACATGTTTTTTAATATTTAGGGCCCCTTTATAACATATGCTACAGGCCCCGCACTAGCTTAATCCGGCACTGGGGGGAGGGGTTCAAGAATCTCTGTCGGGGATTCAACTGCCGAGTGATAATCGTAACACCTACAGGGCAGCAGTCCGTGCGATAACCTCCTGCTCATAATTACCTCCCGCGAGAACAGGTGTCATTGGGTTTTTTTCGTTGTGAAAATCTGAACTTAATACTGGAATGCAACGTGTATCATCCCAGCACGTCGTCAGAAATGACTTGTCTTTAGACAACAGGGACGTTTGCAAGCACGTGTGTAGCTACGTTGAACTTCTTCCGCACCTCGCGTAGCCAACCGTGCTAATCGGAGGTGCGGGATGCTGACGGAGACTATGGAAACACAAAACTGATAAGTGCGCAGAGTAGCTTGGCGAGGGTGGGAGCGTACTTGCTCGGAATAATAACACTGAGACCACGGAGAGAGAAAGGAACACACGGGTCATGGAAACGTACATGTCCTTCTGCACCCTCCTCCTCTCTTGCTTCTCTTCCACTCTTCTCTCCCCTGCCTCCTCTTCCCCCCCTCCCCATCCTCATCTCCCCTCTGTCTTCCTCCCTTCTCCTCCCTCCCCTTTCCTCCCTTCCTCCCCCCCAACATTCTCCCCCCCCACACCCCATTCATGCCGTCATTCTCCAACCTCACTCCTCTCTCTCTCTCCGTCCCCGGCAGAGGAGGCAGTGGCTGCAGGAGGCCCTGTCGGTGTCCATGAGCAGCGCTCAGGACGACGTTCAGCTCATGAAGCAGGCCCTCGACATCCTGCGGGCCGGGCCGGGGGGTCATTCAGAGGCCCACCCTGGGCCGCCGCCACCGCCGCCAGAGCCCGACGCGGAGGCCCCGGAGGATCTGCCGGAGGTGACGACGCGGCTGATTAACGCGCTGGACGCTCTGCTTGACGTCACCGACAACATCGACAACGCTCAGGGTGGGTGGGCGCACACGGCTAAGGCCCCGACCCCCCCCCGCCCCTCTCCCACCCTGGTTTCTCGCTCGGGATGTTGCAGCGGTCGGCCGGTGAAGGCCCGGTCAGGCGGCCCCCGTGACCAGCAACCGCGGCTCGCGCTATGCCTAGAGGAATACCGGATGTGGAAGTGTCCTCTAGATTGAATACAACATTGCATGTATGAGTGTGTACTTGGTGCGCTACTCAGCGGGCAGCTGTCTCTTCTGGTGGTTGCGCTTTGTGCGCCCCTGTGTTTTTTTAGAACGCGTCAACTGCTACTGCCGTCGCACAGTGCGAGGAGGGACACCTGCATTGCGCAATAACCCCGTTACTCTCACGCCTTGCACCTCTCTGTCCCCTTCTTCACCCTCCTTCCTCTCCTCTCCCGCTCCCCCCCCCCTCCCCCCGGGCCAGACTTCTGCAAGCTGGGCGGCATGGCGCTGGTGGTGCAGCGCTACCTGGACGCGGACTGCGCCGAGCTGCGGTGGCGCGCCGCCGAGCTGGTGGCGACGTGCGCGCAGAACGCGCCCCGCGTCCAGGAGGCGGCGCTGGAGCTCGGGGCGCTGCCGCGGCTGCTGCGCCGCGCCGACGCCGACGCCGACACGCGCGTGCGCGTCAAGGCGCTGCTCGCCGTCTCGTGTGAGTCCCTTCGTCCGGGCGTCGTTCGCTGTGGCTGCGGGATGTTGACCACCTCGCCTGGTGCGCAGGAGGTCGTGGGTTCAGATCTTCACCCTTGGCGCCTGCTGTATGTTTGGAGTTTTGTGTCTTTCATCATCATCATCATCACGGTGGCGAGGTGATGTTAACTACCTCGCCTGGTGTGCAGGAGGTCATGGGTTCGATCACGACCCTGATGACACCTGTTGTGTTTTTGGAGTTTGCGTTTCTCATCATCATCACGGTGGCTAGGAGATGTTAACTACCTCGCCTGGTGCGCAGGAGGTCGTGGGTTCAGATCTCCACCCTTGGCGTCTGTTGTATGTTTGGAGTTTGCGTCTCTCATCATCATCATCACGGTGGCTAGGAGATGTTAACTACCTCGCCAGGTGTGCAAAGGGTCGTGGGTTCGATCCCGACCCTGATGATGCCTGCTTCTATATTTTGAGTTTGCGTGTCTCTCTCTCTCTCCCCGTGGTCGCGTGGATTTTTCTCCAGGTCCTCCGGTTTTTCCCTCCACATATAGAATCAACACGACGCGTTCAGAGTACTTGACTGCTATAAATTTCCACGTGACGATGAGCCGCTGTCATTTGTGATGTCCAGGTCGCTCCTGAAAAAGAGCTACATAGCTCAGTTGGGTGCCTTACCTGGTAAAATAAAAAAGCTTCATCGTTTTAGTCCGTCATCGTCAACGACGACGACGGACGGGCTACATGCACATGCTGCAGGTCCTCTCGCGAAGCGTCGTAGACTCGCTGGCTGGCAGGGGTCGGAGGTCGCGGGACGGACGGTGCCGCGTGTGGGTTGACCGACCGACTGAGATGTCTGGCAGATCCACCGCCTGCACTCTCCACCGTGCCGGCTCGCCACCCCGCTGCGTGTTGATTGATCGACTGAGAGAGATGATAATCTTCTCGCTTCTTTTTTGGGATGCTGCGGCCGCAGTGGCTACACCGCCGCCCCCGCCGCCGCCGCTGCTGCTGCTACACGTGGCTACCGGTAGTCCAGTCCTGTGTGGAGGTGGCAGCGAGGGTTGGTGGACCGCCGCGTAGATATTGCGAACCTCATTCTTGCGCGTGGGCGTGGAGGAGGAGCGCGTAGCCCTGGTTCGCCAGGAGAGGGGGCAGTACAGCAAAGTGCGGATGAATATCATCTGTCTCTTTCGGATGGGATAGAGTGTTGGCCCGTCGCACGCGTGCATTTCCTCACATGTAATAACCACTTGGCCGAAAAACATCTTCATATATAGAGGACCGCAGAGTTTGGGTAATCGTTGGCACTGGCTGCCCACCGCCTGGGTGCCGCCCCCTTAACCGCTCGCTTGCGGTTCCTCCTCGGCGACCGCGACAGTTGCGGTTTGTCGCGAGCGGCGACAGCGTTTTGTTTTTGTTTACTTGGTTTTACTTTTCGTCATTTTTTTATAAATAATTTTTTTGGACTTTTAAAAAAGTGAAAGAAAAATTTCTTTCTTTAACTTCATAAAATTTGCTTTCTATTTTGTACTTATTTTGACTTAATTTTTGCTTAACTTTTTTCCCTAATTTTCCGTTTTTCTCCCCAGGCCTGGTGCGCGAGCAGCCGCTGGGTCGCCGCGCGTTGGCGCAGGGAGACGGCTTCTCGGTGCTGCTGCGAGCCATGCAGGACCCCGGCGAGAGGCCGCGGGCCAAGGCCGCCTTCCTCCTCCACAGCCTTCTCATGGCCGGCACCGAGAACCACGGTGGGTTTGGCGCTGGGGTGGCGAGGCGTCTACTCCCTCGCCGGGTACGCAGGAGGTCGTGGGTGGTGCTCGATCGCGACCCCTGACGATGCCTGCTGCTGCTGCTGTATATTTGAACTCTTCTTTGGTTCTTTCGGTTAAGTCACGTCTAAAAATAAAATAATAAATTAAATTTATTTTTAGACGTGACTTAACCGAAAGAACCAAAGAATAATTCCTGCAGTCACGAAAGCTCCAAAATTAAGATTTGAACTCTTCTTGGTTCTTTCGGTAAAGTCACGTAGAATGGAAATAATAAAATAATAAAAATAAAACATAATAAAATAATTCTAACGACGTTTCGGCCACAACGCAAGCAGCCGTCCTCAGGTGGAGAACAGGTCTGTCGAGAAGGCAGAGTCTGAATGAAACACCACCAGGCTTGGAGCGACTATTTAAGCTGGGATGGAGGGGCGAAGAGCGCCTTGACAAAAGAATTTGCATATCAAGAGGAATTTAGCATATTTATGGGAAATGCAGATATGCGATTAGTACTACTTGTACTACTTAAATCGAAATGTATATTTGAAGTTTGCGTGTCTCTCTCTCTCCCCGTGGTCGCTTGGATTTTTCTCCGGCTCCTCCGGTTTTTCCCTCCACACTTAGAAACACGCGTTTAGAGTATTTGGCTGCTAATTAATTCCCACGCGATGATAATAAGCCCACTTCGTTGAGCTATCATTCGTGAGAGCCAGGGCGCTTCTGAAAAGAGCTACGTAGCCCAGTGGGGCTTAGCCTGGAAAAATAGAAAGTTTAAAGGTTCCCGCGGCACTACTGCCACCACCGCCACAATGGCGGCAGCAGCGGCAATAGCGGCAGGCAAGCGGCCCACTCGCCACGGTGAGGGTGGTGACGTCGCCGCAGCATTCGTGCCAGGCTAGGTGCACTTGCGGGTCGTCCCGTGAAGTGTCCAAGGCTTGCTTGCTAGTGGGAGGTCATGGGGGACGTACCCAGGTGGTGCCGTGCGTGGGTTGACCACGCTAGCCGAGATGCCTGGCAAGTGCACCGCCTGTGGTCCCAACTTGCGCCAACTCGCTGCGTGTTAGCCGCACACCAGAGGTCGCAAACGGGTTTTGATTTCTTACCCGTACCCGGCCGCACCAGGGTCGCAATCGGGTACCCGTACCCTACCCGATACCCGGCTACCCGTACCCGGCCGGGTATCGGGTAGGGTACGGGTACCCGATTGCGACCTCTGGGATGAAGCCATGTTGCAGGCGCGGGTGGGTTGATTCTAGGAACTTGAATTGTGAGAAGAGACAAGACGTTGGGAAATGAGTGACAAACGGTGACTCACCAGTGACTCACGGCCTACCCGTTCCCGCACCCGGCCGCAAACAGGTACCCGTACCCGTACCCGGCTGGGTACAGGGTAGCCGGGTATCGGGTAGGGTACGGGTATCGGGTACCCGGTTGCGACCTCTGCCGCACACATACAGACACGCAGGTGTGACATCCAGACGCATACGGGCGCAGAGAAAAGACAAAGGTTCCTCCGATAGGCCTTCACAGACTGGTGGGGCAAGTGCTGTTAGCGAGCACCTATGAAGGCCGGCACAGCACGTGGGTGGGTAGGTGGCTAACGCCACGCCTGGCCACCTTTGTTTCCCCAGTTGTGATGTTTACACGCTGCACCAGGTACTCATTTAATGGCGAGTCGAGTTAGGGTCGAATCAGCCTCAAATGAGTACCTGGTGCCGTGTGTAAACATCGCCACTGGGGAGACAAAGGCGGTCGGGCATGGTGCTGGCCACCCACCCCCTCGTGTGTCGTGCCGGCCTTCATAGGTGCTCGCTAACAGCACTTGCCCCTACAGTCTGTTAAGGCTATACGGGGGATCTTTGATCTTTGTACACGTGTGCTCATATGTGAATGTTTACACCCGTGTGTGTGTGTGCAGAAGAGCTGTGCGCGATGGGCATGGTACAGCAATTGGTCGCCCTGCTGCATGCCCCCCATGAACCCTTCCACGAGCACGTGCTCGGAGCACTGTTCAGGCAAGTGCCTGCACACCTACACACCTACAACATGCATGCACACCCACACACCTACAACATGCATGCACACCTACACACCTACAACATGCATGCACACCCACACACCGACAACATGCATGCACAGCTACACACCTACAACATGCATGCACACCTACACACCTACACACCTACAACATGCATGCACACCTACACACCTACAACATGCATGCACACCTACACACCGACAACATGCATGCACACCTACACACCGTGCACACCTACACACACCGACACAAAGATCCCCCGTGTCGCCTTAACAGACTGTTGGGGCAGATGCCGTTAGCGAGCTCCTGTGAATGCCGGCGCGGCACACGAAGGGGTGGGTGGCCAGCACAATGCCCGACCGCCTTTGTCTCACCATTGGCGATGTTTACACACCGCACCGGGTCCTCATTTGAGGTTCTGTCGACCTAGGGGAGGCCCAGGACCGGTTCAGATGATCGTCACTGGTGTTGGCCGTGAGTGAGAATCGAATTCTGGTCGCCGGGTTCGTAGCGCAGCGCGCTAACCGCTACACCACCGCTGTACTCACCTCGACAAAGATCCCCTGTGTAGCCTTAACAGACTGTTGGGGCAAGTGCTGTTAGCGAGCTCCGTACACACACATACACAGACACACGCACACCTGAACGTGCACACTGCATCAGCATCAACAACCTTCAAGCAACGCCTCCCACACACACAGAGCACCGTGCGCCGGAGCGGAAGAGTAACGCCCGCGCGCGTGCACCGCGCCTGTCACCGCAGCCTGGTGTCGGGGCACGGAGCGGCGCTGCGCGAGAGCCGAGCGGCCGAGCTGCGCCTGCGGGAGACGCTGCTGGAGAGGATCGGCCTCCTGGAAGGCTCCGAGCAGCACCTGGTATGGCGCCTTCCCCTCCCTCCCATCGCTCGCTCCTCCTTGCTGTGGTGTGGCAGCCTCTCCCCGCCCGCGGCGTGAAGAGCCGTTGTATTGCACTCGCACTTGAACTTTTGTGATCCTTGATAACACTGGTCAACACACTTTTTCTGGCATAAGGTATATCCAACGGTTTTTATAAGGTAAAGTTTTCCATTCTACGTGACTTTACCGAAAGAACCAAGAAGATGAATCCCTGCAGTCACGAAAGCTTTATATCGAGGTTTTAAGGTAATTTTGGGGTGCCGATTCCAAATCTGGCATCGGTTTTTGTCTATCACATCGGGTTTTTGAGATATCAAATATTGCATTTTCAATAAAAACTGCAGAAGAAAAATATTAAATAAATGTGGATATCTACATAAAATTATATTATAAACACACTATCCTAAAAATACAGCACCATATTTTAACACTAAAGTAGTTACGGACTCGCAACAACTTGCAATCATAAGTGACAGAGTTAATTTCGGGTAAAATCAATGAAAATGGGGTATGCCGATAGCATAAAAATGAGATGTGATAGAGCAAATCTGAGATCAGATTTGGAATCGGCACCCTGAAATTAGTCTAGAACAGCTGCAAAAGTCCAGGCCAGAATTTTTTTTTTTTTTGACCAGTGTAATAGTTGGTTTCAGGTGAGGACATAGACAGCAGAACTGTAGGCGGTTTTCAAACCTTTGGGCAGCAGCCGTTGAATGTTCTTGAGCCAAACTGCACACACGCACCGAATCTAGGAAACTGCTAAACGGCCGAATCAGACGCGCGCCGCAGAACTTTTTTTGGATTGCGCGACAAAGTCGCACCGATGTCGTGACGAGCCGCTGTGTGATGCCCTTTGTGACTCACTTTGTGACGAGCCGCTGTGTGATGCCCTTTGTGACTCACTTTGTGATGCGCCGGTGTTTGCGCATTGTGTAACGCGCCGGTGTGCACGCATTGTGTAACGCGCCGGTGTTTGCGCATTGTGTAACGCGCCGGTGTGCACGCGCGTCGCACCCGCAGGAGGCACTGGAATTTTGCCGGACACTGCTGCAGCTGACGGAGGCGCCGGGCGAGGAGGTGGCGATGGACCGGTGACTCCGGTGACGCCGACGTCGGCGGCGACGACCGGGAAACGCTCCCCGCGATCCTCCCATGAAATGGGCGCCGAGTTCGCGACCGCGTCTTGACGCCGCGCGTCTCCACGCACGCCACTCCCTCTTTGCACCGTGCCGCGCGCGGGCAGTGGGCCAGGTTTCTTAACCCCCTTTTCCCAGGCGGTGAGGAGAGCTGGCGCTAACGATTTCCCAAGCTCTGCGGTCCTCCATGCACGAAGATGTTTTCGGCCAATTATAACCCTCTGCCGTTTCTGAGACCGTCTTGCAAGTTGCAAGGGGCGGGCGGGTGCCCCGTTCACCGCCGACTCTCGGAACGCGGCGCGATGCGGCACGGCGATTATTTTATTTGGGGAGGCGTAGCGCCCCGTTGTTATGTTAAAGACGTCGCGCTCGCCGCAGAGAACCCAGCGACGCAGCCGCAACTCTCCGATAGCCGGCGGGCGAAACTGCGACGCTGGAGGTTTCGTACGTCTTCCAACCTGAAGACGTTGACCGGTAAAGCTTACCGCGTTTTAGTTGCACGCGCTTCACCGGAACGGAATCTGAAGAAAAGCCGACGACGTGCACGTACGTCGCGTACGTCGTTGGAACGAAGGGAGGGTTGCATCCCTCCGGCCCTTGACCCACGCAGCCGCGGTATGAACGGGGTCCACCCAGTAAAGACCGGGCAACGATCCACGCTTAACCGGCCACTCGGTGGGGAGGCCCTCGTCCAACGGCGGATGCACGCGAGGGCTCGCGTGGTGCTGCACGCGCAGACGATGGCGGCTTCGTGTGGCGCAGATGCGGTCCGAGGTCTTTGCTTGCAACCGGAAGAGAAACCGCGTGGAGAAGTTGAGGGGGGAGTGGGGGGGGTCCGTGTCAAAGTTACGCCCCTGGAGGTTCCGATTGATTTCACTCGCGGCCGGGCACACAGGGTCAGCCGACAAGCTCCACGTTGCTCATGGAACCCCCTTGTCACTGAACGTTTCCAAACGACGACGATAAATATTTTTCGTTCTGCGTCGTCGTCCGTCGACTTTCACGCGAATCGCATCGCTCGCAATCGCCGAGGAGCCGGCGTTACCAACAGTTCAGTTGCCCGAGCTCTGCATGCCTCTATATATATGAAAAGATGTTTTTCGGCCCGTCGGCAGGGCGAGTGTTTTGGACGTGCGAGAGGAAAGCGGGGGAATACCCACGCTCGCCCACGAGGAGGCAACGCTCGTATCCCCGCACGGATGGGACCGGTGATATTTAGTCCGCAATTTGCTTCAGCGCCACCGCCACCAGGCAGAGCCCCCGGGCACGGCGACCAACCCTCGCTGCTGCCTCCCAGACAGAGGTCGCAACCGGGTACCCGTACCCTACCCGATACCCGTACCCGGCCGGGTACGGGTACGGGTACCCGTTTGCGACCCTGGTGCGGCCGGGTACGGGTAAGAGTTTGTCACTCATTTCCCAACGTCTTGTCTCTTCTCACGATTCAAATTCCTAGAATCAACCCACCCGCGCCTGCAACATGGCTTCATCCCAGAGGTCGCAATCAGATACCCGATACCCGTACCCTACCCGTACCCGGCCGGGCACGGGTAGGGTACGGGTATGGCCGGGTACGGGTACAGGTACCCGTTTGCGACCCTGGTGCGGCCGCGTACGGGTAAGGAATCAAAACCCGTTTGCGACCTCTGGTGCAGGGTAGCCACCAGTACCACCACCATCTCCGGCACCCCTCCCATGAATTCGTGAACCAAGTAAATGTGCCGCCTGTGGTGTGTTGACGCTGAAGTAATCCCGAGTGCTGAACTGCGCGTGTGTTTATGTAGGGAGCGGTGGTGCAGCGGTTAGCGCTACGCTGCGCCACCGACCCGGCAGAGGCCCGAGTTAAATTCCCGCTCGCCAACACCGGTGACGATTTAACTGAATCGGTCCCGAGTCTCCCCAAGGTCGACTCAGCCTCAAATGAGTACCTGGTGTGTTGTGTAAACATCGCCACTGGGGAGACAAAGGCGGCCGGGCGTGGTGTTGCCCCCCCCCACCCCTCGTATGCCGTGCCGGCCTTCATAGGTGCTACTCGCTAACAGCACTTGCCACTACAGTCTGTTAGGCTACACGGGGGATCTTTGTCTTTGGTGCAGAGAGTGACCGCCCCGTGAAGAATTTCTCAATGGGCTCTCCCAACTGTAGATAACCGGTTCATTCATAATTCACAACCGCCCTTCCCTCCCCTATCCCCCCTCACCCCGCACATTCCCAACCGCCCTCCCCCCCATCTTCGCGTGTACGAACGTGGTATGGTCCACATGGCCCGTGTTGTTTCTCGAGCACTGTCATGCCTGTGGAACGTACCATTATTTTAACGGGGGTGATCCCACATTTTTGCTTGTCGGCATTTCTAAGCATCCACATCGCACACCGCGCACAACGCGAATGTTAATGCCTTTTCCCTGCCCTCTGTTCGAACTTGGACGCAGCCTGCCTTGTCGCGAATGTGAATCGTCACGTTGCAGTAATGCATGCAAGGTTTTCACTGTCGATACCTGGTTGAAGGCGGTGTCAAAATATATTATTTGTATCCCTCCGTTATCGATTACACGCCGTTACAGTCACTGGAGGTTGTATGACCATACTTCACCGCTTTGGTCAGAGGAGGTCGATGGGGGGTGGAGGGGGGGTGCGAGAACCGATTGAGATATCGCAATAACTCGCGTCGTCGTGGTAAAGATGAAA